>NC_086451.1:90828734-91483445 GCF_028390025.1 Pseudophryne corroboree
ACTCCTCCCCATCCTCAGCACCTTTCCTCTCCACCAATCCTCCCCATCCTCAGCACCTTTCCTCTCCACCACTCCTCCCCATCCTCAGCACCTTTCCTCTCCACCACTCCACCTCATCCTCAGCACCTTTCCTCGCCACCATTACTCATCCTCAGCACCGTTCCTCGCCACCACTCCTCCTCATCCTCAGCACCTTTCCTCTCCACCACTCCTCCCCATCCTCAGCACCTTTTCTATCCACCAATCCTCCCCATCCTCAGCACCTTTCCTCGTCACCACTCCTACTCATACTCAGCACCTTTCCTCTCCACCACTCCTCCTCATCCTCAGCACCTTCCCTCTCCTCCACTCCTCATCCTCAACAACTTTACTCTCCACCACGCCTCCTCATTCTCAGCACCTTTCCTCTCCACCACTCCTCCTCATCCTCAGCACCTTACCTCGCTACCACTGCTCCTGTTCCTCAGCAACTTTCTTTGCAACCACTCCTCCTCATCCTCAGTGCCTTTCCTTGCCACCTCTCCTCCTCATCACCTTTCCTCGCCACCACTCCTCCTCATCCTCAGCACCTTTACTCGCCATCACTCCTCATCCTCAGCACCTTTCCTCGCCACCAGTCCACTTCATCCTTAGCACCTTTCCTCTCCACCACTCCTCATCCACAGCACCTTTCCTCGCCACCACTCCTCCTCATCCTCAGCACCTTTCCTCTCCACCACTCCTCCCCATCCTCAGCACCTTTCCTCTCCACCACTCCTCATCCACAGCACCTTTCCTCGCCACCACTCCTCATCCTCAGCACCTTTCCTCGCCACCAGTCCACTTCATCCTTAGCACCTTTCCTCTCCACCACTCCTCCCCATCCTCAGCACCTTTCCTCTCCACCACTCCTCCTCATCCTCAGCACCTTTCCTCGCCACTATTACTCATCCTCAGCACATTTTCTCGCCACCACTCCTCCTCATCCTCAGCACCTTTCCTCTCCACCACTCCTCCTCATCCTCAGCACCTTTCCTCTCCACCACTCCTCCCCATCCTCAGCACCTTTCCTCTCCACCAATCCTCCCCATCCTCAGCACCTTTCCTCTCCACCACTCCTCCCCATCCTCAGCACCTTTCCTCTCTACCACTCCACCTCATCCTCAGCACCTTTCCTCGCCACCATTACTCATCCTCAGCACCGTTCCTCGCCACCACTCCTCCTCATCCTCAGCACCTTTCCTCTCCACCACTCATCCCCATCCTCAGCACCTTTTCTATCCACCAATCCTCCCCATCCTCAGCACCTTTCCTCGTCACCACTCCTACTCATACTCAGCACCTTTCCTCTCCACCACTCCTCCTCATCCTCAGCACCTTCCCTCTCCTCCACTCCTCATCCTCAACAACTTTACTCTCCACCACGCCTCCTCATTCTCAGCACCTTTCCTCTCCACCACTCCTCCTCATCCTCAGCACCTTACCTCGCTACCACTGCTCCTGTTCCTCAGCAACTTTCTTTGCAACCACTCCTCCTCATCCTCAGTGCCTTTCCTTGCCACCTCTCCTCCTCATCACCTTTCCTCGCCACCACTACTTCTCATCCTCAGCACCTTTACTCGCCACCACTCCTCATCCTCAGCACCTTTCCTCGCCACCAGTCCACTTCATCCTTAGCACCTATCCTCTCCACCACTCCTCATCCACAGCACCTTTCCTCGCCACCACTCCTCCTCATCCTCAGCACCTTTCCTCTCCACCACTCCTCCCCATCCTCAGCACCTTTCCTCTCCACCACTCCTCATCCACAGCACCTTTCCTCGCCACCACTCCTCATCCTCAGCACCTTTCCTCGCCACCAGTCCACTTCATCCTTAGCACCTTTCCTCTCCACCACTCCTCATCCACAGCACCTTTCCTCGCCATCACTCCTCCTCATCCTCAGCACCTTTCCTCTCCACCACTCCTCCCCATCCTCAGCACCTTTCCTCTACACCACTCCTCATCCACAGCACCTTTCCTCGCCACCACTCCTCCTCATCCTCAGCACCTTTCCTCTCGACCACTTATCCCCATCCTCATCGCCTTTTCCTCGCCACCACTCCTCCTCATCCTCAGCACCTTCCCTCTCCACCACTCCTCCTCATCCTCAGCACCTTTAATCGCCACCACTCCTCATCCTCAGCACCTTTCCTCGCCACCAGTTCACTTCATCCTTAGCACCTTTCCTCTCCACCACTCCTCATTTACAGCACCTTTCCTCGCCACAACTCCTCCTCATCCTCAGCACCTTTCCTCTCCACCACTCCTCCCCATCCTCAGCACCTTTCCTCTCCACCACTCCTCATCCACAGCACCTTTCCTCGCCACCACTCCTCCTCATCCTCAGCACCTTTCCTCTCCACCACTCCTCCCCATCCTCAGCACCTTTCCTCTCCCCCACTTCTCATCCTCAGCACCTTTCCTCGTCACCATTACTCATCCTCCGCACCTTTCCTCGCCACCACTCCTCCTCATCCTCAGCACCTTTACTCGCCACCACTCCTCATCCTCAGCACCTTTCCTTGCCACCAGTCCACTTCATCCTTAGCACCTTTCCTCTCCACCACTCCTCATCCACAGCACCTTTCCTCGCCACCACTCCTCCTCATCCTCAGCACCTTTCCTCTCCACCACTCCTCCCCATCCTCAGCACCTTTCCTCTCCACCACTCCTCATCCACAGCACCTTTCCTCGCCACCACTCCTCCTCATCCTCAGCACCTTTCCTCGCCACCACTCCTCATCCTCAGCACCTTTCCTCGCCACCACTCCTCCTCATCCTCAGCACCTTTCCTCTCCACCACTCCACCTCATCCTCAGCACCTTTCCTCTCCACCACTCCTCCCCATCCTCAGCACCTTTCCTCTCCACCAATCCTCCCCATCCTCAGCACCTTTCCTCGCCTCCACTCCTCCTCATCCTCAGCACCTTTCCTCTCCACCACTCCACCTCATCCTCAGCACCTTTCCTCTCCACCATTCCTCCCCATCCTCAGCACCTTTCCTCTCCACCAATCCTCCCCATCCTCAGCACCTTTCCTCGTCACCACTCCTCCTCATACTCAGCACCTTTCCTCACCACCACTCCTCCTCATCCTCAGCACCTTCCCTCTCCACCACTCCTCATCCTCAACAACTTTACTCTCCACCACGCCTCCTCATTCTCAGCACCTTTCCTCTCCACCACTCCTCCTCATCCTCAGCACCTTACCTCGCTACCACTGCTCCTTTTCCTCAGCAACTTTCTTTGCCACCACTCCTCCTCATCCTCAGTGCCTTTCCTTGCCACCTCTCCTCCTCATCACCTTTCCTCGCCACCACTCCTCCTCATCCTCAGCACCTTTACTCGCCATCACTCCTCATCCACAGCACCTTTCCTCGCCACCACTCCTCCTCATCCTCAGCACCTTTCCTCTCCACCACTCCTCCCCATCCTCAGCACCTTTCCTCTCCACCACTCCTCATCCACAGCACCTTTCCTCGCCACCACTCCTCATCCTCAGCACCTTTCCTCGCCACCAGTCCACTTCATCCTTAGCACCTTTCCTCTCCACCACTCCTCATCCACAGCACCTTTCCTCGCCATCACTCCTCCTCATCCTCAGCACCTTTCCTCTCCACCACTCCTCCCCATCCTCAGCACCTTTCCTCTACACCACTCCTCATCCACAGCACCTTTCCTCGCCACCACTCCTCCTCATCCTCAGCACCTTTCCTCTCGACCACTTATCCCCATCCTCATCGCCTTTTCCTCGCCACCACTCCTCCTCATCCTCAGCACCTTTCCTCTCCACCACTCCTCCTCATCCTCAGCACCTTAATCGCCACCACTCCTCATCCTCAGCACCTTTCCTCGCCACCAGTCCACTTCATCCTTAGCACCTCTCCTCTCCACCACTCCTCATCCACAGCACCTTTCCTCGCCACCACTCCTCCTCATCCTCAGCACCTTTCCTCTCCACCACTCCTTCCCATCCTCAGCACCTTTCCTCTCCCCCACTTCTCATCCTCAGCACCTTTCCTCATCACCATTACTCATCCTCCGCACCTTTCCTCGCCACCACTCCTCCTCATCCTCAGCACCTTTCCTCTCCACCACTCCTCCTCATCCTCAGCACCTTTCCTCTCCACCACTCCTCCTCATCCTCAGCACCTTTACTCGCCACCACTCCTCATCCTCAGCACCTTTCCTCGCCACCAGTCCACTTCATCCTTAGCACCTTTCCTCTCCACCACTCCTCATCCACAGCACCTTTCCTCTCCACCACTCCTCCTCATCCTCAGCACCTTTCCTATCCACCACTCCTCCCCATCCTCAGCACCTTTCCTCTCCACCACTCCTCATCCACAGCACCTTTCCTCGCCACCACTCCTCCTCATCCTCAGCACCTTTCCTCGCCACCACTCCTCAGCCTCAGCACCTTTCCTCGCCACCACTCCTCCTCATCCTCAGCACCTTTCCTCTCCACCACTCCACCTCATCCTCAGCACCTTTCCTCTCCACCACTCCTCCCCATCCTCAGCACCTTTCCTCTCCACCACTCCTCCCCATCCTCAGCACCTTTACTCTCCACCACTCCTCATCCACAGCACCTTTCCTCTCCACCACTCCTCATCCTCAGCACCTTTCCTCGCCACCACTCCTCCTCATCCTC
Source organism: Pseudophryne corroboree (assembly GCF_028390025.1). Classification (NCBI taxonomy): domain Eukaryota; kingdom Metazoa; phylum Chordata; class Amphibia; order Anura; family Myobatrachidae; genus Pseudophryne; species Pseudophryne corroboree. The sequence continues at coordinate 90,833,409 of NC_086451.1, forward strand.
AGCACCTTTACTCGCCACCACTACTCATCCTCAGCACCTTTCCTCGCCACCAGTCCACTTCATCCTTAGCACCTTTCCTCTCCACCACTCCTCATCCACAGCACCTTTCCTCGCCACCACTCCTCCTCATCCTCAGCACCTTTCCTCTCCACCACTCCTCCCCATCCTCAGCACCTTTCCTCTCCACCACTCCTCATCCACAGCACCTTTCCTCGCCACCACTCCTCCTCATCCTCAGCACCTTTCCTCTCCACCACTCCTCCCCATCCTCAGCACCTTTCCTCTCCACCACTCCTCCTCATCCTCAGCACCTTTCCTCGCCACTATTACTCATCCTCAGCACATTTTCTCGCCACCACTCCTCCTCATCCTCAGCACCTTTCCTCTCCACCACTCCTCCTCATCCTCAGCACCTTTCCTCTCCACCACTCCTCCCCATCCTCAGCACCTTTCCTCTCCACCAATCCTCCCCATCCTCAGCACCTTTCCTCTCCACCACTCCTCCCCATCCTCAGCACCTTTCCTCTCCACCACTCCACCTCATCCTCAGCACCTTTCCTCGCCACCATTACTCATCCTCAGCACCGTTCCTCGCCACCACTCCTCCTCATCCTCAGCACCTTTCCTCTCCACCACTCCTCCCCATCCTCAGCACCTTTTCTATCCACCAATCCTCCCCATCCTCAGCACCTTTCCTCGTCACCACTCCTACTCATACTCAGCACCTTTCCTCTCCACCACTCCTCCTCATCCTCAGCACCTTCCCTCTCCTCCACTCCTCATCCTCAACAACTTTACTCTCCACCACGCCTCCTCATTCTCAGCACCTTTCCTCTCCACCACTCCTCCTCATCCTCAGCACCTTACCTCGCTACCACTGCTCCTGTTCCTCAGCAACTTTCTTTGCAACCACTCCTCCTCATCCTCAGTGCCTTTCCTTGCCACCTCTCCTCCTCATCACCTTTCCTCGCCACCACTCCTCCTCATCCTCAGCACCTTTACTCGCCATCACTCCTCATCCTCAGCACCTTTCCTCGCCACCAGTCCACTTCATCCTTAGCACCTTTCCTCTCCACCACTCCTCATCCACAGCACCTTTCCTCGCCACCATTCCTCCTCATCCTCAGCACCTTTCCTCTCCACCACTCCTCCCCATCCTCAGCACCTTTCCTCTCCACCACTCCTCATCCACAGCACCTTTCCTCACCACCACTCCTCATCCTCAGCACCTTTCCTCGCCACCAGTCCACTTCATCCTTAGCACCTTTCCTCTCCACCACTCCTCCCCATCCTCAGCACCTTTCCTCTCCACCACTCCTCCTCATCCTCAGCACCTTTCCTCGCCACTATTACTCATCCTCAGCACATTTTCTCGCCACCACTCCTCCTCATCCTCAGCACCTTTCCTCTCCACCACTCCTCCTCATCCTCAGCACCTTTCCTCTCCACCACTCCTCCCCATCCTCAGCACCTTTCCTCTCCACCAATCCTCCCCATCCTCAGCACCTTTCCTCTCCACCACTCCTCCCCATCCTCAGCACCTTTCCTCTCTACCACTCCACCTCATCCTCAGCACCTTTCCTCGCCACCATTACTCATCCTCAGCACCGTTCCTCGCCACCACTCCTCCTCATCCTCAGCACCTTTCCTCTCCACCACTCATCCCCATCCTCAGCACCTTTTCTATCCACCAATCCTCCCCATCCTCAGCACCTTTCCTCGTCACCACTCCTACTCATACTCAGCACCTTTCCTCTCCACCACTCCTCCTCATCCTCAGCACCTTCCCTCTCCTCCACTCCTCATCCTCAACAACTTTACTCTCCACCACGCCTCCTCATTCTCAGCACCTTTCCTCTCCACCACTCCTCCTCATCCTCAGCACCTTACCTCGCTACCACTGCTCCTGTTCCTCAGCAACTTTCTTTGCAACCACTCCTCCTCATCCTCAGTGCCTTTCCTTGCCACCTCTCCTCCTCATCACCTTTCCTCGCCACCACTACTTCTCATCCTCAGCACCTTTACTCGCCACCACTCCTCATCCTCAGCACCTTTCCTCGCCACCAGTCCACTTCATCCTTAGCACCTATCCTCTCCACCACTCCTCATCCACAGCACCTTTCCTCGCCACCACTCCTCCTCATCCTCAGCACCTTTCCTCTCCACCACTCCTCCCCATCCTCAGCACCTTTCCTCTCCACCACTCCTCATCCACAGCACCTTTCCTCGCCACCACTCCTCATCCTCAGCACCTTTCCTCGCCACCAGTCCACTTCATCCTTAGCACCTTTCCTCTCCACCACTCCTCATCCACAGCACCTTTCCTCGCCATCACTCCTCCTCATCCTCAGCACCTTTCCTCTCCACCACTCCTCCCCATCCTCAGCACCTTTCCTCTACACCACTCCTCATCCACAGCACCTTTCCTCGCCACCACTCCTCCTCATCCTCAGCACCTTTCCTCTCGACCACTTATCCCCATCCTCATCGCCTTTTCCTCGCCACCACTCCTCCTCATCCTCAGCACCTTCCCTCTCCACCACTCCTCCTCATCCTCAGCACCTTTAATCGCCACCACTCCTCATCCTCAGCACCTTTCCTCGCCACCAGTTCACTTCATCCTTAGCACCTTTCCTCTCCACCACTCCTCATTTACAGCACCTTTCCTCGCCACAACTCCTCCTCATCCTCAGCACCTTTCCTCTCCACCACTCCTCCCCATCCTCAGCACCTTTCCTCTCCACCACTCCTCATCCACAGCACCTTTCCTCGCCACCACTCCTCCTCATCCTCAGCACCTTTCCTCTCCACCACTCCTCCCCATCCTCAGCACCTTTCCTCTCCCCCACTTCTCATCCTCAGCACCTTTCCTCGTCACCATTACTCATCCTCCGCACCTTTCCTCGCCACCACTCCTCCTCATCCTCAGCACCTTTACTCGCCACCACTCCTCATCCTCAGCACCTTTCCTTGCCACCAGTCCACTTCATCCTTAGCACCTTTCCTCTCCACCACTCCTCATCCACAGCACCTTTCCTCGCCACCACTCCTCCTCATCCTCAGCACCTTTCCTCTCCACCACTCCTCCCCATCCTCAGCACCTTTCCTCTCCACCACTCCTCATCCACAGCACCTTTCCTCGCCACCACTCCTCCTCATCCTCAGCACCTTTCCTCGCCACCACTCCTCATCCTCAGCACCTTTCCTCGCCACCACTCCTCCTCATCCTCAGCACCTTTCCTCTCCACCACTCCACCTCATCCTCAGCACCTTTCCTCTCCACCACTCCTCCCCATCCTCAGCACCTTTCCTCTCCACCAATCCTCCCCATCCTCAGCACCTTTCCTCGCCTCCACTCCTCCTCATCCTCAGCACCTTTCCTCTCCACCACTCCACCTCATCCTCAGCACCTTTCCTCTCCACCATTCCTCCCCATCCTCAGCACCTTTCCTCTCCACCAATCCTCCCCATCCTCAGCACCTTTCCTCGTCACCACTCCTCCTCATACTCAGCACCTTTCCTCACCACCACTCCTCCTCATCCTCAGCACCTTCCCTCTCCACCACTCCTCATCATCAACAACTTTACTCTCCACCACGCCTCCTCATTCTCAGCACCTTTCCTCTCCACCACTCCTCCTCATCCTCAGCACCTTACCTCGCTACCACTGCTCCTGTTCCTCAGCAACTTTCTTTGCCACCACTCCTCCTCATCCTCAGTGCCTTTCCTTGCCACCTCTCCTCCTCATCACCTTTCCTCGCCACCACTCCTCCTCATCCTCAGCACCTTTACTCGCCATCACTCCTCATCCACAGCACCTTTCCTCGCCACCACTCCTCCTCATCCTCAGCACCTTTCCTCTCCACCACTCCTCCCCATCCTCAGCACCTTTCCTCTCCACCACTCCTCATCCACAGCACCTTTCCTCGCCACCACTCCTCATCCTCAGCACCTTTCCTCGCCACCAGTCCACTTCATCCTTAGCACCTTTCCTCTCCACCACTCCTCATCCACAGCACCTTTCCTCGCCATCACTCCTCCTCATCCTCAGCACCTTTCCTCTCCACCACTCCTCCCCATCCTCAGCACCTTTCCTCTACACCACTCCTCATCCACAGCACCTTTCCTCGCCACCACTTCTCCTCATCCTCAGCACCTTTCCTCTCGACCACTTATCCCCATCCTCATCGCCTTTTCCTCGCCACCACTCCTCCTCATCCTCAGCACCTTTCCTCTCCACCACTCCTCCTCATCCTCAGCACCTTAATCGCCACCACTCCTCATCCTCAGCACCTTTCCTCGCCACCAGTCCACTTCATCCTTAGCACCTCTCCTCTCCACCACTCCTCATCCACAGCACCTTTCCTCGCCACCACTCCTCCTCATCCTCAGCACCTTTCCTCTCCACCACTCCTTCCCATCCTCAGCACCTTTCCTCTCCCCCACTTCTCATCCTCAGCACCTTTCCTCATCACCATTACTCATCCTCCGCACCTTTCCTCGCCACCACTCCTCCTCATCCTCAGCACCTTTCCTCTCCACCACTCCTCCTCATCCTCAGCACCTTTCCTCTCCACCACTCCTCCTCATCCTCAGCACCTTTACTCGCCACCACTCCTCATCCTCAGCACCTTTCCTCGCCACCAGTCCACTTCATCCTTAGCACCTTTCCTCTCCACCACTCCTCATCCACAGCACCTTTCCTCTCCACCACTCCTCCTCATCCTCAGCACCTTTCCTATCCACCACTCCTCCCCATCCTCAGCACCTTTCCTCTCCACCACTCCTCATCCACAGCACCTTTCCTCGCCACCACTCCTCCTCATCCTCAGCACCTTTCCTCGCCACCACTCCTCATCCTCAGCACCTTTCCTCGCCACCACTCCTCCTCATCCTCAGCACCTTTCCTCTCCACCACTCCACCTCATCCTCAGCACCTTTCCTCTCCACCACTCCTCCCCATCCTCAGCACCTTTCCTCTCCACCACTCCTCCCCATCCTCAGCACCTTTACTCTCCACCACTCCTCATCCACAGCACCTTTCCTCGCCACCACTCCTCATCCTCAGCACCTTTCCTCGCCACCAGTCCACTTCATCCTTAGCACCTTTCCTCTCCACCACTCCTCATCCACAGCACCTTTCCTCGCCATCACTCCTCCTCATCCTCAGCACCTTTCCTCTCCACCACTCCTCCCCATCCTGAGCACATTTCCTCTACACCACTCCTCATCCACAGCACCTTTCCTCGCCACCACTCCTCCTCATCCTCAGCACCTTTCCTCTCGACCACTTATCCCCATCCTCATCGCCTTTTCCTCGCACCACTCCTCCTCATCCTCAGCACCTTTCCTCTCCACCACTCCTCCTCATCCTCAGCACCTTTACTCGCCACCACTCCTCATCCTCAGCACCTTTACTCGCCACCAGTCCACTTCATCCTTAGCACCTTTCCTCTCCACCACTCCTCATCCACAGCACCTTTCCTCGCCACCACTCCTCCTCATCCTCAGCACCTTTCCTCTCCACCACTCCTCCCCATCCTCAGCACCTTTCCTCTCCACCACTCCTCATTCACAGCACCTTTCCTAGCCACCACTCCTCCTCATCCTCAGCACCTTTCCTCTCCACCAGTCCTCCCCATCCTCAGCACCTTTCCTCTCCCCCACTTCTCCTCATCCTCAGCACCTTTCCTCTCCACCACTCCACCTCATCCTCAGCACCTTTCCTCTCCACCACTCCTCCTCATCCTCAGCACCTTTCCTCTCCACCAATCCTCCCCATCCTCAGCACCTTTCCTCGTCACCACTCCTCCTCATACTCAGCACCTTTCCTCTCCACCACTCCTCATCCACAGCACCTTTCCTCGCCACCACTCCTCCTCATCCTCAGCACCTTTCCTCTCCACCACTCCTCCCCATCCTCAGCACCTTTCCTCTCCACCAATCCTCCCCATCCTCAGCACCTTTCCTCGTCACCACTCCTACTCATACTCAGCACCTTTCCTCTCCACCACCCCTCCTCATCCTCAGCACCTTTCCTCTCCACCACTCCTCCTCATTCTCAGCACCTTTCCTCTCCACCACTCCTCCTCATCCTCAGCACCTTTACTCGCCACCACTCCTCATCCTCAGCACCTTCCCTCTCCTCCACTCCTCATCCTCAACAACTTTACTCTCCACCAAGCCTCCTTATCCTCAGCACCTTTCCTCTCCACCACTACTCCCCATCCTCAGCACCTTTCCTCTCCACCACTCCTCCTCATCCTCAGCACCTTTTCTATCCACCACTCCTCCTCATCCTCAGCACCTTTGCTCTCCACCACATCTCCTCATCCTCAGAACCTTTCCTCTCCATCTCATCCTCAGCACCTTTCCTCTCCACCACTCCACCTCATCCTCAGCACCTTTCCTCTCCACCACTCCTCCCCATCCTCAGCACCTTTCCTCTCCACCAATCCTCCCCATCCTCAGCACCTTTCCTCGCCACCACTCCTCCTCATCCTCAGTACCTTTCCTCTCCACCACTCCACCTCATCCTCAGCACCATTCCTCTCCACCACTCCTCCCCATCCTCAGCACCTTTCCTCTCCACCAATCCTCCCCATCCTCAGCACCTTTCCTCGTCACCACTCCTCCTCATACTCAGCACCTTTCCTCTCCACCACTCCTCCTCATCCTCAGCACCTTCCCTCTCCACCACTCCTCATCCTCAACAACTTTACTCTCCACCACGCCTCCTCATTCTCAGCACCTTTCCTCTCCACCACTCCCCCTCATCCTCAGCACCTTACCTCGCTACCACTGCTCCTGTTCCTCAGCAACTTTCTTTGCCACCACTCCTCCTCATCCTCAGTGCCTTTCCTTGCCACCTCTCCTCCTCATCACCTTTCCTCTCCACCACTCCTCCTCATCCTCAGCACCTTTACTCGCCACCACTCCTCATCCTCAGCACCTTTCCTCGCCACCAGTCCACTTCATCCTTAGCACCTTTCCTCTCCACCACTCCTCATCCACAGCACCTTTCCTCGCCACCACTCCTCCTCATCCTCAGCACCTTTCCTCTCCACCACTCCTCCCCATCCTCAGCACCTTTCCTCTCCACCACTCCTCATCCACAGCACCTTTCCTCGCAACCACTCCTCATCCTCAGCACCTTTCCTCGCCACCAGTCCACTTCATCCTTAGCACCTTTCCTCTCCACCACTCCTCATCCACAGCACCTTTCCTCGCCATCACTCCTCCTCATCCTCAGCACCTTTCCTCTCCACCACTCCTCCCCATCCTGAGCACCTTTCCTCTACACCACTCCTCATCCACAGCACCTTTCCTCGCCACCACTCCTCCTCATCCTCAGCACCTTTCCTCTCGACCACTTATCCCCATCCTCATCGCCTTTTCCTCGCCACCACTCCTCCTCATCCTCAGCACCTTTCCTCTCCACCACTCCTCCTCATCCTCAGCACCTTTACTCGCCACCACTCCTCATCCTCAGCACCTTTTCTCGCCACCAGTCCACTTCATCCTTAGCACCTTTCCTCTCCACCACTCCTCATCCACAGCACCTTTCCTCGCCACCACTCCTCCCCATCCTCAGCACCTTTCCTCTCCCCCATTTCTCATCCTCAGCACCTTTCCTCGTCACCATTACTCATCCTCCGCACCTTTCCTCGCCACCACTCCTCCTCATCCTCAGCACCTTTCCTCTCCACCACTCCTCCTCATCCTCAGCACCTTTCCTCTCCACCACTCCTCCTCATCCTCAGCACCTTTACTCGCCACCACTCCTCATCCTCAGCACCTTTCCTCGCCACCAGTCCACTTCATCCTTAGCACCTTTCCTCTCCACCACTCCTCATCCACAGCACCTTTCCTCGCCACCACTCCTCCTCATCCTCAGCACCTTTCCTCTCCACCACTCCTCCCCATCCTCAGCACCTTTCCTCTCCACCACTCCTCATCCACAGCACCTTTCCTCTCCACCACTCCTCCTCATCCTCAGCACCTTTCCTCTCCACCACTCCTCCTCATCCTCAGCACCTTTACTCGCCACCACTCCTCATCCTCAGCACCTTTCCTCGCCACCAGTCCACTTCATCCTTAGCACCTTTCCTCTCCACCACTCCTCATCCACAGCACCTTTCCTCGCCACCACTCCTCCTCATCCTCAGCACCTTTCCTCTCCACCACTCCTCCCCATCCTCAGCACCTTTCCTCTCCACCACTCCTCATCCACAGCACCTTTCCTCGCCATCACTCCTCCTCATCCTCAGCACCTTTCCTCTCCACCACTCCTCCCCATCCTCAGCACCTTTCCTCTCCACCACTCCTCATCCTCAGCACCTTTCCTCTCCACCACTCCTCCCCATCCTGAGCACATTTCCTCTACACCACTCCTCATCCACAGCACCTTTCCTCGCCACCACTCCTCCTCATCCTCAGCACCTTTCCTCTCGACCACTTATCCCCATCCTCATCGCCTTTTCCTCGCACCACTCCTCCTCATCCTCAGCACCTTTCCTCTCCACCACTCCTCCTCATCCTCAGCACCTTTACTCGCCACCACTCCTCATCCTCAGCACCTTTACTCGCCACCAGTCCACTTCATCCTTAGCACCTTTCCTCTCCACCACTCCTCATCCACAGCACCTTTCCTCGCCACCACTCCTCCTCATCCTCAGCACCTTTCCTCTCCACCACTCCTCCCCATCCTCAGCACCTTTCCTCTCCACCACTCCTCATTCACAGCACCTTTCCTAGCCACCACTCCTCCTCATCCTCAGCACCTTTCCTCTCCACCACTCCTCCCCATCCTCAGCACCTTTCCTCTCCCCCACTTCTCCTCATCCTCAGCACCTTTCCTCTCCACCACTCCACCTCATCCTCAGCACCTTTCCTCTCCACCACTCCTCCTCATCCTCAGCACCTTTCCTCTCCACCAATCCTCCCCATCCTCAGCACCTTTCCTCGTCACCACTCCTCCTCATACTCAGCACCTTTCCTCTCCACCACTCCTCATCCACAGCACCTTTCCTCGCCACCACTCCTCCTCATCCTCAGCACCTTTCCTCTCCACCACTCCTCCCCATCCTCAGCACCTTTCCTCTCCACCAATCCTCCCCATCCTCAGCACCTTTCCTCGTCACCACTCCTACTCATACTCAGCACCTTTCCTCTCCACCACTCCTCCTCATCCTCAGCACCTTTCCTCTCCACCACTCCTCCTCATTCTCAGCACCTTTCCTCTCCACCACTCCTCCTCATCCTCAGCACCTTTACTCGCCACCACTCCTCATCCTCAGCACCTTCCCTCTCCTCCACTCCTCATCCTCAACAACTTTACTCTCCACCAAGCCTCCTTATCCTCAGCACCTTTCCTCTCCACCACTACTCCCCATCCTCAGCACCTTTCCTCTCCACCACTCCTCCTCATCCTCAGCACCTTTTCTATCCACCACTCCTCCTCATCCTCAGCACCTTTGCTCTCCACCACATCTCCTCATCCTCAGAACCTTTCCTCTCCATCTCATCCTCAGCACCTTTCCTCTCCACCACTCCACCTCATCCTCAGCACCTTTCCTCTCCACCACTCCTCCCCATCCTCAGCACCTTTCCTCTCCACCAATCCTCCCCATCCTCAGCACCTTTCCTCGCCACCACTCCTCCTCATCCTCAGTACCTTTCCTCTCCACCACTCCACCTCATCCTCAGCACCATTCCTCTCCACCACTCCTCCCCATCCTCAGCACCTTTCCTCTCCACCAATCCTCCCCATCCTCAGCACCTTTCCTCGTCACCACTCCTCCTCATACTCAGCACCTTTCCTCTCCACCACTCCTCCTCATCCTCAGCACCTTCCCTCTCCACCACTCCTCATCCTCAACAACTTTACTCTCCACCACGCCTCCTCATTCTCAGCACCTTTCCTCTCCACCACTCCCCCTCATCCTCAGCACCTTACCTCGCTACCACTGCTCCTGTTCCTCAGCAACTTTCTTTGCCACCACTCCTCCTCATCCTCAGTGCCTTTCCTTGCCACCTCTCCTCCTCATCACCTTTCCTCTCCACCACTCCTCCTCATCCTCAGCACCTTTACTCGCCACCACTCCTCATCCTCAGCACCTTTCCTCGCCACCAGTCCACTTCATCCTTAGCACCTTTCCTCTCCACCACTCCTCATCCACAGCACCTTTCCTCGCCACCACTCCTCCTCATCCTCAGCACCTTTCCTCTCCACCACTCCTCCCCATCCTCAGCACCTTTCCTCTCCACCACTCCTCATCCACAGCACCTTTCCTCGCAACCACTCCTCATCCTCAGCACCTTTCCTCGCCACCAGTCCACTTCATCCTTAGCACCTTTCCTCTCCACCACTCCTCATCCACAGCACCTTTCCTCGCCATCACTCCTCCTCATCCTCAGCACCTTTCCTCTCCACCACTCCTCCCCATCCTGAGCACCTTTCCTCTACACCACTCCTCATCCACAGCACCTTTCCTCGCCACCACTCCTCCTCATCCTCAGCACCTTTCCTCTCGACCACTTATCCCCATCCTCATCGCCTTTTCCTCGCCACCACTCCTCCTCATCCTCAGCACCTTTCCTCTCCACCACTCCTCCTCATCCTCAGCACCTTTACTCGCCACCACTCCTCATCCTCAGCACCTTTTCTCGCCACCAGTCCACTTCATCCTTAGCACCTTTCCTCTCCACCACTCCTCATCCACAGCACCTTTCCTCGCCACCACTCCTCCCCATCCTCAGCACCTTTCCTCTCCCCCATTTCTCATCCTCAGCACCTTTCCTCGTCACCATTACTCATCCTCCGCACCTTTCCTCGCCACCACTCCTCCTCATCCTCAGCACCTTTCCTCTCCACCACTCCTCCTCATCCTCAGCACCTTTCCTCTCCACCACTCCTCCTCATCCTCAGCACCTTTACTCGCCACCACTCCTCATCCTCAGCACCTTTCCTCGCCACCAGTCCACTTCATCCTTAGCACCTTTCCTCTCCACCACTCCTCATCCACAGCACCTTTCCTCGCCACCACTCCTCCTCATCCTCAGCACCTTTCCTCTCCACCACTCCTCCCCATCCTCAGCACCTTTCCTCTCCACCACTCCTCATCCACAGCACCTTTTCTCTCCACCACTCCTCCTCATCCTCAGCACCTTTCCTCTCCACCACTCCTCCTCATCCTCAGCACCTTTACTCGCCACCACTCCTCATCCTCAGCACCTTTCCTCGCCACCAGTCCACTTCATCCTTAGCACCTTTCCTCTCCACCACTCCTCATCCACAGCACCTTTCCTCGCCACCACTCCTCCTCATCCTCAGCACCTTTCCTCTCCACCACTCCTCCCCATCCTCAGCACCTTTCCTCTCCACCACTCCTCATCCACAGCACCTTTCCTCGCCATCACTCCTCCTCATCCTCAGCACCTTTCCTCTCCACCACTCCTCCCCATCCTCAGCACCTTTCCTCTCCACCACTCCTCATCCTCAGCACCTTTCCTCTCCACCACTCCTCCCCATCCTGAGCACATTTCCTCTACACCACTCCTCATCCACAGCACCTTTCCTCGCCACCACTCCTCCTCATCCTCAGCACCTTTCCTCTCGACCACTTATCCCCATCCTCATCGCCTTTTCCTCGCACCACTCCTCCTCATCCTCAGCACCTTTCCTCTCCACCACTCCTCCTCATCCTCAGCACCTTTACTCGCCACCACTCCTCATCCTCAGCACCTTTACTCGCCACCAGTCCACTTCATCCTTAGCACCTTTCCTCTCCACCACTCCTCATCCACAGCACCTTTCCTCGCCACCACTCCTCCTCATCCTCAGCACCTTTCCTCTCCACCACTCCTCCCCATCCTCAGCACCTTTCCTCTCCACCACTCCTCATTCACAGCACCTTTCCTAGCCACCACTCCTCCTCATCCTCAGCACCTTTCCTCTCCACCACTCCTCCCCATCCTCAGCACCTTTCCTCTCCCCCACTTCTCCTCATCCTCAGCACCTTTCCTCTCCACCATTCCACCTCATCCTCAGCACCTTTCCTCTCCACCACTCCTCCTCATCCTCAGCACCTTTCCTCTCCACCAATCCTCCCCATCCTCAGCACCTTTCCTCGTCACCACTCCTCCTCATACTCAGCACCTTTCCTCTCCACCACTCCTCATCCACAGCACCTTTCCTCGCCACCACTCCTCCTCATCCTCAGCACCTTTCCTCTCCACCACTCCTCCCCATCCTCAGCACCTTTCCTCTCCACCAATCCTCCCCATCCTCAGCACCTTTCCTCGTCACCACTCCTACTCATACTCAGCACCTTTCCTCTCCACCACTCCTCCTCATCCTCAGCACCTTTCCTCTCCACCACTCCTCCTCATTCTCAGCACCTTTCCTCTCCACCACTCCTCCTCATCCTCAGCACCTTTACTCGCCACCACTCCTCATCCTCAGCACCTTCCCTCTCCTCCACTCCTCATCCTCAACAACTTTACTCTCCACCAAGCCTCCTTATCCTCAGCACCTTTCCTCTCCACCACTACTCCCCATCCTCAGCACCTTTCCTCTCCACCACTCCTCCTCATCCTCAGCACCTTTTCTATCCACCACTCCTCCTCATCCTCAGCACCTTTGCTCTCCACCACATCTCCTCATCCTCAGAACCTTTCCTCTCCATCTCATCCTCAGCACCTTTCCTCTCCACCACTCCACCTCATCCTCAGCACCTTTCCTCTCCACCACTCCTCCCCATCCTCAGCACCTTTCCTCTCCACCAATCCTCCCCATCCTCAGCACCTTTCCTCGCCACCACTCCTCCTCATCCTCAGTACCTTTCCTCTCCACCACTCCACCTCATCCTCAGCACCATTCCTCTCCACCACTCCTCCCCATCCTCAGCACCTTTCCTCTCCACCAATCCTCCCCATCCTCAGCACCTTTCCTCGTCACCACTCCTCCTCATACTCAGCACCTTTCCTCTCCACCACTCCTCCTCATCCTCAGCACCTTCCCTCTCCACCACTCCTCATCCTCAACAACTTTACTCTCCACCACGCCTCCTCATTCTCAGCACCTTTCCTCTCCACCACTCCCCCTCATCCTCAGCACCTTACCTCGCTACCACTGCTCCTGTTCCTCAGCAACTTTCTTTGCCACCACTCCTCCTCATCCTCAGTGCCTTTCCTTGCCACCTCTCCTCCTCATCACCTTTCCTCTCCACCACTCCTCCTCATCCTCAGCACCTTTACTCGCCACCACTCCTCATCCTCAGCACCTTTCCTCGCCACCAGTCCACTTCATCCTTAGCACCTTTCCTCTCCACCACTCCTCATCCACAGCACCTTTCCTCGCCACCACTCCTCCTCATCCTCAGCACCTTTCCTCTCCACCACTCCTCCCCATCCTCAGCACCTTTCCTCTCCACCACTCCTCATCCACAGCACCTTTCCTCGCAACCACTCCTCATCCTCAGCACCTTTCCTCGCCACCAGTCCACTTCATCCTTAGCACCTTTCCTCTCCACCACTCCTCATCCACAGCACCTTTCCTCGCCATCACTCCTCCTCATCCTCAGCACCTTTCCTCTCCACCACTCCTCCCCATCCTGAGCACCTTTCCTCTACACCACTCCTCATCCACAGCACCTTTCCTCGCCACCACTCCTCCTCATCCTCAGCACCTTTCCTCTCGACCACTTATCCCCATCCTCATCGCCTTTTCCTCGCCACCACTCCTCCTCATCCTCAGCACATTTCCTCTCCACCACTCCTCCTCATCCTCAGCACCTTTACTCGCCACCACTCCTCATCCTCAGCACCTTTTCTCGCCACCAGTCCACTTCATCCTTAGCACCTTTCCTCTCCACCACTCCTCATCCACAGCACCTTTCCTCGCCACCACTCCTCCCCATCCTCAGCACCTTTCCTCTCCCCCATTTCTCATCCTCAGCACCTTTCCTCGTCACCATTACTCATCCTCCGCACCTTTCCTCGCCACCACTCCTCCTCATCCTCAGCACCTTTCCTCTCCACCACTCCTCCTCATCCTCAGCACCTTTCCTCTCCACCACTCCTCCTCATCCTCAGCACCTTTACTCGCCACCACTCCTCATCCTCAGCACCTTTCCTCGCCACCAGTCCACTTCATCCTTAGCACCTTTCCTCTCCACCACTCCTCATCCACAGCACCTTTCCTCGCCACCACTCCTCCTCATCCTCAGCACCTTTCCTCTCCACCACTCCTCCCCATCCTCAGCACCTTTCCTCTCCACCACTCCTCATCCACAGCACCTTTCCTCGCCACCACTCCTCCTCATCCTCAGCACCTTTCCTCTCCACCACTCCTCCCCATCCTCAGCACCTTTCCTCTCCACCACTCCTCATCCACAGCACCTTTCCTCGCCACCACTCCTCCTCATCCTCAGCACCTTTCCTCGCCACCACTCCTCATCCTCAGCACCTTTCCTCGCCACCACTCCTCCTCATCCTCAGCACCTTTCCTCTCCACCACTCCTCCTCATCCTCAGCACCTTTCCTCTCCACCACTCCTCATCCACAGCACCTTTCCTCGCCATCACTCCTCCTCATCCTCAGCACCTTTCCTCTCCACCACTCCTCCCCATCCTGAGCACCTTTCCTCTACACCACTCCTCATCCTCAGCACCTTTCCTCGCCACCAGTCCACTTCATCCTTAGCACCTTTCCTCTCCACCACTCCTCATCCACAGCACCTTTCCTCGCCACCACTCCTCCTCATCCTCAGCACCTTTCCTCTCCACCACTCCTCCCCATCCTCAGCACCTTTCCTCTCCACCACTCCTCATCCACAGCACCTTTCCTCGCCACCACTCCTCCTCATCCTCAGCACCTTTCCTCTCCACCACTCCTCCCCATCCTCAGCACCTTTCCTCTCCACCACTCCTCATCCACAGCACCTTTCCTCGCCACCACTCCTCCTCATCCTCAGCACCTTTCCTCGCCACCACTCCTCATCCTCAGCACCTTTCCTCGCCACCACTCCTCCTCATCCTCAGCACCTTTCCTCTCCACCACTCCTCCTCATCCTCAGCACCTTTCCTCTCCACCACTCCTCATCCACAGCACCTTTCCTCGCCACCACTCCTCCTCATCCTCAGCACCTTTCCTCTCGACCACTTATCCCCATCCTCATCGCCTTTTCCTTGCCACCACTCCTCCTCATCCTCAGCACATTTCCTCTCCACCACTCCTCCTCATCCTCAGCACCTTTACTCGCCACCACTCCTCATCCTCAGCACCTTTCCTCGCCACCAGTCCACTTCATCCTTAGCACCTTTCCTCTCCACCACTCCTCATCCACAGCACCTTTCCTCGCCACCACTCCTCCTCATCCTCAGCACCTTTCCTCTCCACCACTCCTCCCCATCCTCAGCACCTTTCCTCTCCACCACTCCTCATTCACAGCACCTTTCCTAGCCACCACTCCTCCTCATCCTCAGCACCTTTCCTCTCCACCACTCCTCCCCATCCTCAGCACCTTTCCTCTCCCCCACTTCTCCTCATCCTCAGCACCTTTCCTCGTCACCATTACTCATCCTACGCACCTTTCCTCGCCACCACTCCTCCTCATCCTCAGCACCTTTACTCGCCACCACTCCTCATCCTCAGCACCTTTCCTCGCCACCAGTCCACTTCATCCTTAGCAAATTTCCTCTCCACCACTCCACATATACAGCACCTTTCTTCGCCACCACTCCTCCTCATCCTCAGCACCATTCCTCTCCACCACTCCTCCCCATCCTCAGCACCTTTCCACTCCACCACTCCTCATCCACAGCACCTTTCCTCGCCACCACTCCTCCTCATCCTCAGCACCTGTCCTCTCCACCACTCCTCCCCATCCTCAGCACCTTTCCTCTCCACCAATCCTCCCCATCCTCAGCACCTTTCCTCTCCACCACTCCTCATTCACAGCACCTTTCCTAGCCACCACTCCTCCTCATCCTCAGCACCTTTCCTCTCCACCACTCCTCCCCATCCTCAGCACCTTTCCTCTCCCCCACTTCTCCTCATCCTCAGCACCTTTCCTCGTCACCATTACTCATCCTCCGCACCTTTCCTCGCCACCACTCCTCCTCATCCTCAGCACCTTTCCTCTCCACCACTCCTCCTCATCCTCAGCACCTTTCCTCTCCACCACTCCTCCTCATCCTCAGCACCTTTACTCGCCACCACTCCTCATCCTCAGCACCTTTCCTCGCCACCAGTCCACTTCATCCTTAGCACCTTTCCTCTCCACCACTCCACATCCACAGCACCTCTCTTCGCCACCACTCCTCCTCATCCTCAGCACCTTTCCTCTCCACCACTCCTCCCCATCCTCAGCACCTTTCCACTCCACCACTCCTCATCCACAGCACCTTTCCTCGCCACCACTCCTCCTCATCCTCAGCACCTTTCCTCTCCACCACTCCTCCCCATCCTCAGCACCTTTCCTCTCCACCAATCCTCCCCATCCTCAGCACCTTTCCTCGCCACCACTCCTCCTCATCCTCAGCACCTTTCCTCTCCACCACTCCACCTCATCCTCAGCACCTTTCCTCTCCACCACTCCTCCCCATCCTCAGCACCTTTCCTCTCCACCAATCCTCCCCATCCTCAGCACCTTTCCTCGTCACCACTCCTCCTCATACTCAGCACCTTTCCTCTCCACCACTCCTCCTCATCCTCAGCACCTTCCTTCTCCACCACTCCTCATCCTCAACAACTTTACTCTCCACCACGCCTCCTCATTCTCAGCACCTTTCCTCTCCACCACTCCTCCTCATCCTCAGCACCTTACCTCGCTACCACTGCTCCTGTTCCTCAGCAACTTTCTTTGCCACCACTCCTCCTCATCCTCAGTGCCTTTCCTTGCCACCTCTCCTCCTCATCACCTTTCCTCGCCACCACTCCTCCTCATCCTCAGCACCTTTACTCGCCACCACTCCTCATCCTCAGCACCTTTCCTCGCCACCAGTCCACTTCATCCTTAGCACCTTTCCTCTCCACCACTCCTCATCCACAGCACCTTTCCTCGCCACCACTCCTCCTCATCCTCAGCACCTTTCCTCTCCACCACTCCTCCCCATCCTCAGCACCTTTACTCTCCACCACTCCTCATCCACAGCACCTTTCCTCGCCACCACTCCTCATCCTCAGCACCTTTCCTCGCCACCAGTGCACTTCATCCTTAGCACCTTTCCTCTCCACCACTCCTCATCCACAGCACCTTTCCTCGCCATCACTCCTCCTCATCCTCAGCACCTTTCCTCTCCACCACTCCTCCCCATCCTGAGCACCTTTCCTCTACACCACTCCTCATCCACAGCACCTTTCCTCGCCACCACTCCTCCTCATCCTCAGCACCTTTCCTCTCGACCACTTATCCCCATCCTCATCGCCTTTTCCTTGCCACCACTCCTCCTCATCCTCAGCACCTTTCCTCTCCACCACTCCTCCTCATCCTCAGCACCTTTACTCGCCACCACTCCTCATCCTCAGCACCTTTCCTCGCCACCAGTCCACTTCATCCTTAGCACCTTTCCTCTCCACCACTCCTCATCCACAGCACCTTTCCTCGCCACCACTCCTCCTCATCCTCAGCACCTTTCCTCTCCACCAATCCTCCCCATCCTCAGCACCTTTCCTCGTCACCACTCCTCCTCATACTCAGCACCTTTCCTCTCCACCACTCCTCCTCATCCTCAGCACATTCCTTCTCCACCACTCCTCATCCTCAACAACTTTACTCTCCACCACGCCTCCTCATTCTCAGCACCTTTCCTCTCCACCACTCCTCCTCATCCTCAGCACCTTACCTCGCTACCACTGCTCCTGTTCCTCAGCAACTTTCTTTGCCACCACTCCTCCTCATCCTCAGTGCCTTTCCTTGCCACCTCTCCTCCTCATCACCTTTCCTCGCCACCACTCCTCCTCATCCTCAGCACCTTTACTCGCCACCACTCCTCATCCTCAGCACCTTTCCTCGCCACCAGTCCACTTCATCCTTAGCACCTTTCCTCTCCACCACTCCTCATCCACAGCACCTTTCCTCGCCACCACTCCTCCTCATCCTCAGCACCTTTCCTCTCCACCACTCCTCCCCATCCTCAGCACCTTTCCTCTCCACCACTCCTCATCCACAGCACCTTTCCTCGCCACCACTCCTCATCCTCAGCACCTTTCCTCGCCACCAGTCCACTTCATCCTTAGCACCTTTCCTCTCCACCACTCCTCATCCACAGCACCTTTCCTCGCCATCACTCCTCCTCATCCTCAGCACCTTTCCTCTCCACCACTCCTCCCCATCCTGAGCACCTTTCCTCTACACCACTCCTCATCCACAGCACCTTTCCTCGCCACCACTCCTCCTCATCCTCAGCACCTTTCCTCTCGACCACTTATCCCCATCCTCATCGCCTTTTCCTTGCCACCACTCCTCCTCATCCTCAGCACCTTTCCTCTCCACCACTCCTCCTCATCCTCAGCACCTTTACTCGCCACCACTCCTCATCCTCAGCACCTTTCCTCGCCACCAGTCCACTTCATCCTTAGCACCTTTCCTCTCCACCACTCCTCATCCACAGCACCTTTCCTCGCCACCACTCCTCCTCATCCTCAACACCTTTCCTCTCCACCACTCCTCCCCATCCTCAGCACCTTTCCTCTCCACCACTCCTCATTCACAGCACCTTTCCTAGCCACCACTCCTCCTCATCCTCAGCACCTTTCCTCTCCACCACTCCTCCCCATCCTCAGCACCTTTCCTCTCCCCCACTTCTCCTCATCCTCAGCACCTTTCCTCGTCACCATTACTCATCCTCCGCACCTTTCCTCGCCACCACTCCTCCTCATCCTCAGCACCTTTACTCGCCACCACTCCTCATCCTCAGCACCTTTCCTCGCCACCAGTCCACTTCATCCTTAGCACCTTTCCTCTCCACCACTCCACATATACAGCACCTTTCTTCGCCACCACTCCTCCTCATCCTCAGCACCTTTCCTCTCCACCACTCCTCCCCATCCTCAGCACCTTTCCACTCCACCACTCCTCATCCACAGCACCTTTCCTCGCCACCACTCCTCCTCATCCTCAGCACCTGTCCTCTCCACCACTCCTCCCCATCCTCAGCACCTTTCCTCTCCACCAATCCTCCCCATCCTCAGCACCTTTCCTCTCCACCACTCCTCATTCACAGCACCTTTCCTAGCCACCACTCCTACTCATCCTCAGCACCTTTCCTCTCCACCACTCCTCCCCATCCTCAGCACCTTTCCTCTCCCCCACTTCTCCTCATCCTCAGCACCTTTCCTCGTCACCATTACTCATCCTCCGCACCTTTCCTCGCCACCACTCCTCCTCATCCTCAGCACCTTTCCTCTCGACCACTTATCCCCATCCTCATCGCCTTTTCCTTGCCACCACTCCTCCTCATCCTCAGCACCTTTCCTCTCCACCACTCCTCCTCATCCTCAGCACCTTTACTCGCCACCACTCCTCATCCTCAGCACCTTTCCTCGCCACCAGTCCACTTCATCCTTAGCACCTTTCCTCTCCACCACTCCTCATCCACAGCACCTTTCCTCGCCACCACTCCTCCTCATCCTCAGCACCTTTCCTCTCCACCACTCCTCCCCATCCTCAGCACCTTTCCTCTCCACCACTCCTCATTCACAGCACCTTTCCTAGCCACCACTCCTCCTCATCCTCAGCACCTTTCCTCTCCACCACTCCTCCCCATCCTCAGCACCTTTCCTCTCCCCCACTTCTCCTCATCCTCAGCACCTTTCCTCGTCACCATTACTCATCCTCCGCACCTTTCCTCGCCACCACTCCTCCTCATCCTCAGCACCTTTACTCGCCACCACTCCTCATCCTCAGCACCTTTCCTCGCCACCAGTCCACTTCATCCTTAGCACCTTTCCTCTCCACCACTCCACATATACAGCACCTTTCTTCGCCACCACTCCTCCTCATCCTCAGCACCTTTCCTCTCCACCACTCCTCCCCATCCTCAGCACCTTTCCACTCCACCACTCCTCATCCACAGCACCTTTCCTCGCCACCACTCCTCCTCATCCTCAGCACCTGTCCTCTCCACCACTCCTCCCCATCCTCAGCACCTTTCCTCTCCACCAATCCTCCCCATCCTCAGCACCTTTCCTCTCCACCACTCCTCATTCACAGCACCTTTCCTAGCCACCACTCCTACTCATCCTCAGCACCTTTCCTCTCCACCACTCCTCCCCATCCTCAGCACCTTTCCTCTCCCCCACTTCTCCTCATCCTCAGCACCTTTCCTCGTCACCATTACTCATCCTCCGCACCTTTCCTCGCCACCACTCCTCCTCATCCTCAGCACCTTTCCTCTCCACCACTCCTCCTCATACTCAGCACCTTTCCTCTCCACCACTCCTCCTCATCCTCAGCACCTTTACTCGCCACCACTCCTCGTCCTCAGCACCTTTCCTTGCCACCAGTCCACTTCATCCTTAGCACCTTTCCTCTCCACCACTCCACATCCACAGCACCTCTCTTCGCCACCACTCCTCCTCATCCTCAGCACCTTTCCTCTCCACCACTCCTCCCCATCCTCAGCACCTTTCCACTCCACCACTCCTCATCCACAGCACCTTTCCTCGCCACCACTCCTCCTCATCCTCAGCACCTTTCCTCTCCACCACTCCTCCCCATCCTCAGCACCTTTCCTCTCCACCAATCCTCCCCATCCTCAGCACCTTTCCTCGCCACCACTTCTCCTCATCCTCAGCACCTTTCCTCTCCACCACTCCACCTCATCCTCAGCACCTTTCCTCTCCACCACTCCTCCCCATCCTCAGCACCTTTCCTCTCCACCAATCCTCCCCATCCTCAGCACCTTTCCTCGCCACCACTCCTCCTCATCCTCAGCACCTTTCCTCTCCACCGCTCCTCCTCATCCTCAGCACCTTCCCTCTCCACCACTCCTCATCCTCAACAACTTTACTCTCCACCACGCCTCCTCATTCTCAGCACCTTTCCTCTCCACCACTCCTCCTCATCCTCAGCACCTTACATCACTACCACTGCTCCTGTTCCTCAGCAACTTTCTTTGCCACCACTCCTCCTCATCCTCAGTGCCTTTCCTTGCCACCTCTTCTCCTCATCACCTTTCCTCGCCACCACTCCTCCTCATCCTCAGCACCTTTACTCGCCACCACTCCTCATCCTCAGCACCTTTCCTCGCCACCAGTCCACTTCATCCTTAGCACCTTTCCTCTCCACCACTCCACATATACAGCACCTTTCTTCGCCACCACTCCTCCTCATCCTCAGCACCTTTCCTCTCCACCACTCCTCCCCATCCTCAGCACCTTTCCACTCCACCACTCCTCATCCACAGCACCTTTCCTCGCCACCACTCCTCCTCATCCTCAGCACCTGTCCTCTCCACCACTCCTCCCCATCCTCAGCACCTTTCCTCTCCACCAATCCTCCCCATCCTCAGCACCTTTCCTCTCCACCACTCCTCATTCACAGCACCTTTCATAGCCACCACTCCTACTCATCCTCAGCACCTTTCCTCTCCACCACTCCTCCCCATCCTCAGCACCTTTCCTCTCCCCCACTTCTCCTCATCCTCAGCACCTTTCCTCGTCACCATTACTCATCCTCCGCACCTTTCCTCGCCACCACTCCTCCTCATCCTCAGCACCTTTCCTCTCCACCACTCCTCCTCATACTCAGCACCTTTCCTCTCCACCACTCCTCCTCATCCTCAGCACCTTTACTCGCCACCACTCCTCATCCTCAGCACCTTTCCTCGCCACCAGTCCACTTCATCCTTAGCACCTTTCCTCTCCACCACTCCACATCCACAGCACCTCTCTTCGCCACCACTCCTCCTCATCCTCAGCACCTTTCCTCTCCACCACTCCTCCCCATCCTCAGCACCTTTCCACTCCACCACTCCTCATCCACAGCACCTTTCCTCGCCACCACTCCTCCTCATCCTCAGCACCTTTCCTCTCCACCACTCCTCCCCATCCTCAGCACCTTTCCTCTCCACCAATCCTCCCCATCCTCAGCACCTTTCCTCGCCACCACTCCTCCTCATCCTCAGCACCTTTCCTCTCCACCACTCCACCTCATCCTCAGCACCTTTCCTCTCCACCACTCCTCCCCATCCTCAGCACCTTTCCTCTCCACCACTCCTCCCCATCCTCAGCACCTTTCCTCTCCACCAATCCTCCCCATCCTCAGCACCTTTCCTCGCCACCACTCCTCCTCATCCTCAGCACCTTTCCTCTCCACCACTCCACCTCATCCTCAGCACCTTTCCTCTCCACCACTCCTCCCCATCCTCAGCACCTTTCCTCTCCACCAATCCTCCCCATCCTCAGCACCTTTCCTCGCCACCACTCCTCCTCATCCTCAGCACCTTTCCTCTCCACCGCTCCTCCTCATCCTCAGCACCTTCCCTCTCCACCACTCCTCATCCTCAACAACTTTACTCTCCACCACGCCTCCTCATTCTCAGCACCTTTCCTCTCCACCACTCCTCCTCATCCTCAGCACCTTACATCACTACCACTGCTCCTGTTCCTCAGCAACTTTCTTTGCCACCACTCCTCCTCATCCTCAGTGCCTTTCCTTGCCACCTCTCCTCCTCATCACCTTTCCTCGCCACCACTCCTCCTCATCCTCAGCACCTTTACTCGCCACCACTCCTCATCCTCAGCACCATTCCTCGCCACCAGTCCACTTCATCCTTAGCACCTTTCCTCTCCACCGCTCCTCATCCACAGCACCTTTCCTCGCCACCACTCCTCCTCATCCTCAGCACCTTTCCTCTCCACCACTCCTCCCCATCCTCAGCACCTTTACTCTCCACCACTCCTCATCCACAGCACCTTTCCTCGCCACCACTCCTCATCCTCAGCACCTTTCCTCGCCACCAGTCCACTTCATCCTTAGCACCTTTCCTCTCCACCACTCCTCATCCACAGCACATTTCCTCGCCATCACTCCTCCTCATCCTCAGCACCTTTCCTCTCCACCACTCCTCCCCATCCTGAGCACCTTTCCTCTACACAACTCCTCATCCACAGCACCTTTCCTCGCCACCACTCCTCCTCATCCTCAGCACCTTTCCTCTCGACCACTTATCCCCATCCTCATCGCCTTTTCCTCGCCACCACTCCTCCTCATCCTCAGCACCTTTCCTCTCCACCACTCCTCCTCATCCTCAGCACCTTTACTCGCCACCACTCCTCATCCTCAGCACCTTTCCTCGCCACCAGTCCACTTCATCCTTAGCACCTTTCCTCTCCACCACTCCTCATCCACAGCACCTTTCCTCGCCACCACTCCTCCTCATCCTCAGCACCTTTCCTCTCCACCACTCCTCCCCATCCTCAGCACCTTTCCTCTCCACCACTCCTCATTCACAGCACCTTTCCTAGCCACCACTCCTCCTCATCGTCAGCACCTTTCCTCTCCACCACTCCTCCCCATCCTCAGCACCTTTCCACGTCACCATTACTCATCCTCCGCACCTTTCCTCGCCACCACTCCTCCTCATCCTCAGCACCTTTCCTCTCCACCACTCCTCCTCATCCTCAGCACCTTTCCTCGCCACCAGTCCACTTCATCCTTAGCACCTTTCCTCTCCACCACTCCACATATACAGCACCTTTCTTCGCCACCACTCCTCCTCATCCTCAGCACCTTTCCTCTCCACCACTCCTCCCCATCCTCAGCACCTTTCCACTCCAACACTCCTCATCCACAGCACCTTTCCTCGCCACCACTCCTCCTCATCCTCAGCACCTGTCCTCTCCACCACTCCTCCCCATCCTCAGCACCTTTCATCTCCACCAATCCTCCCCATCCTCAGCACCTTTCCTCTCCACCACTCCTCATTCACAGCACCTTTCCTAGCCACCACTCCTCCTCATCCTCAGCACCTTTCCTCTCCACCACTCCTCCCCATCCTCAGCACCTTTCCTCTCCCCCACTTCTCCTCATCCTCAGCACCTTTCCTCGTCACCATTACTCATCCTCCGCACCTTTCCTCGCCACCACTCCTCCTCATCCTCAGCACCTTTCCTCTCCACCACTCCTCCTCATCCTCAGCACCTTTCCTCGCCACCAGTCCACTTCATCCTTAGCACCTTTCCTCTCCACCACTCCACATCCACAGCACCTCTCTTCGCCACCACTCCTCCTCATCCTCAGCACC
Source organism: Pseudophryne corroboree (assembly GCF_028390025.1). Taxonomy (NCBI): domain Eukaryota; kingdom Metazoa; phylum Chordata; class Amphibia; order Anura; family Myobatrachidae; genus Pseudophryne; species Pseudophryne corroboree. Next base: position 90,857,663 of record NC_086451.1, read on the forward strand.
TTTCCTCTCCACCACTCCTCCTCATCCTCAGCACCTTTCCACTCCACCACTCCTCATCCACAGCACCTTTCCTCGCCACCACTCCTCCTCATCCTCAGCACCTTTCCTCTCCACCACTCCTCCCCATCCTCAGCACCTTTCCTCGCCACCACTCCTCCTCATCCTCAGCACCTTTCCTCTCCACCACTCCTCCTCATCCTCAGCACCTTTCCTCTCCACCACTCCTCCTCATCCTCAGCACCTTTACTCGCCACCACTCCTCATCCTCAGCACCTTTCCTCGCCACCAGTCCACTTCATCCTTAGCACCTTTCCTCTCCACCACTCCTCATCCACAGCACCTTTCCTCGCCACCACTCCTCCTCATCCTCAGCACCTTTCCTCTCCACCACTCCTCCCCATCCTCAGCACCTTTCCTCTCCACCACTCCTCATCCACAGCACCTTTCCTCGCCATCACTCCTCCTCATCCTCAGCACCTTTCCTCTCCACCACTCCTCCCCATCCTCAGCACCTTTCCTCTCCACCACTCCTCATCCTCAGCACCTTTCCTCTCCACCACTCCTCCCCATCCTGAGCACATTTCCTCTACACCACTCCTCATCCACAGCACCTTTCCTCGCCACCACTCCTCCTCATCCTCAGCACCTTTCCTCTCGACCACTTATCCCCATCCTCATCGCCTTTTCCTCGCACCACTCCTCCTCATCCTCAGCACCTTTCCTCTCCACCACTCCTCCTCATCCTCAGCACCTTTACTCGCCACCACTCCTCATCCTCAGCACCTTTACTCGCCACCAGTCCACTTCATCCTTAGCACCTTTCCTCTCCACCACTCCTCATCCACAGCACCTTTCCTCGCCACCACTCCTCCTCATCCTCAGCACCTTTCCTCTCCACCACTCCTCCCCATCCTCAGCACCTTTACTCTCCACCACTCCTCATTCACAGCACCTTTCCTAGCCACCACTCCTCCTCATCCTCAGCACCTTTCCTCTCCACCACTCCTCCCCATCCTCAGCACCTTTCCTCTCCCCCACTTCTCCTCATCCTCAGCACCTTTCCTCTCCACCACTCCACCTCATCCTCAGCACCTTTCCTCTCCACCACTCCTCCTCATCCTCAGCACCTTTCCTCTCCACCAATCCTCCCCATCCTCAGCACCTTTCCTCGTCACCACTCCTCCTCATACTCAGCACCTTTCCTCTCCACCACTCCTCATCCACAGCACCTTTCCTCGCCACCACTCCTCCTCATCCTCAGCACCTTTCCTCTCCACCACTCCTCCCCATCCTCAGCACCTTTCCTCTCCACCAATCCTCCCCATCCTCAGCACCTTTCCTCGTCACCACTCCTACTCATACTCAGCACCTTTCCTCTCCACCACTCCTCCTCATCCTCAGCACCTTTCCTCTCCACCACTCCTCCTCATTCTCAGCACCTTTCCTCTCCACCACTCCTCCTCATCCTCAGCACCTTTACTCGCCACCACTCCTCATCCTCAGCACCTTCCCTCTCCTCCACTCCTCATCCTCAACAACTTTACTCTCCACCAAGCCTCCTTATCCTCAGCACCTTTCCTCTCCACCACTACTCCCCATCCTCAGCACCTTTCCTCTCCACCACTCCTCCTCATCCTCAGCACCTTTTCTATCCACCACTCCTCCTCATCCTCAGCACCTTTGCTCTCCACCACATCTCCTCATCCTCAGAACCTTTCCTCTCCATCTCATCCTCAGCACCTTTCCTCTCCACCACTCCACCTCATCCTCAGCACCTTTCCTCTCCACCACTCCTCCCCATCCTCAGCACCTTTCCTCTCCACCAATCCTCCCCATCCTCAGCACCTTTCCTCGCCACCACTCCTCCTCATCCTCAGTACCTTTCCTCTCCACCACTCCACCTCATCCTCAGCACCATTCCTCTCCACCACTCCTCCCCATCCTCAGCACCTTTCCTCTCCACCAATCCTCCCCATCCTCAGCATCTTTCCTCGTCACCACTCCTCCTCATACTCAGCACCTTTCCTCTCCACCACTCCTCCTCATCCTCAGCACCTTCCCTCTCCACCACTCCTCATCCTCAACAACTTTACTCTCCACCACGCCTCCTCATTCTCAGCACCTTTCCTCTCCACCACTCCCCCTCATCCTCAGCACCTTACCTCGCTACCACTGCTCCTGTTCCTCAGCAACTTTCTTTGCCACCACTCCTCCTCATCCTCAGTGCCTTTCCTTGCCACCTCTCCTCCTCATCACCTTTCCTCTCCACCACTCCTCCTCATCCTCAGCACCTTTACTCGCCACCACTCCTCATCCTCAGCACCTTTCCTCGCCACCAGTCCACTTCATCCTTAGCACCTTTCCTCTCCACCACTCCTCATCCACAGCACCTTTCCTCGCCACCACTCCTCCTCATCCTCAGCACCTTTCCTCTCCACCACTCCTCCCCATCCTCAGCACCTTTCCTCTCCACCACTCCTCATCCACAGCACCTTTCCTCGCAACCACTCCTCATCCTCAGCACCTTTCCTCGCCACCAGTCCACTTCATCCTTAGCACCTTTCCTCTCCACCACTCCTCATCCACAGCACCTTTCCTCGCCATCACTCCTCCTCATCCTCAGCACCTTTCCTCTCCACCACTCCTCCCCATCCTGAGCACCTTTCCTCTACACCACTCCTCATCCACAGCACCTTTCCTCGCCACCACTCCTCCTCATCCTCAGCACCTTTCCTCTCGACCACTTATCCCCATCCTCATCGCCTTTTCCTCGCCACCACTCCTCCTCATCCTCAGCACATTTCCTCTCCACCACTCCTCCTCATCCTCAGCACCTTTACTCGCCACCACTCCTCATCCTCAGCACCTTTTCTCGCCACCAGTCCACTTCATCCTTAGCACCTTTCCTCTCCACCACTCCTCATCCACAGCACCTTTCCTCGCCACCACTCCTCCCCATCCTCAGCACCTTTCCTCTCCCCCATTTCTCATCCTCAGCACCTTTCCTCGTCACCATTACTCATCCTCCGCACCTTTCCTCGCCACCACTCCTCCTCATCCTCAGCACCTTTCCTCTCCACCACTCCTCCTCATCCTCAGCACCTTTCCTCTCCACCACTCCTCCTCATCCTCAGCACCTTTACTCGCCACCACTCCTCATCCTCAGCACCTTTCCTCGCCACCAGTCCACTTCATCCTTAGCACCTTTCCTCTCCACCACTCCTCATCCACAGCACCTTTCCTCGCCACCACTCCTCCTCATCCTCAGCACCTTTCCTCTCCACCACTCCTCCCCATCCTCAGCACCTTTCCTCTCCACCACTCCTCATCCACAGCACCTTTCCTCGCCACCACTCCTCCTCATCCTCAGCACCTTTCCTCTCCACCACTCCTCCCCATCCTCAGCACCTTTCCTCTCCACCACTCCTCATCCACAGCACCTTTCCTCGCCATCACTCCTCCTCATCCTCAGCACCTTTCCTCTCCACCACTCCTCCCCATCCTGAGCACCTTTCCTCTACACCACTCCTCATCCACAGCACCTTTCCTCGCCACCACTCCTCCTCATCCTCAGCACCTTTCCTCTCGACCACTTATCCCCATCCTCATCGCCTTTTCCTTGCCACCACTCCTCCTCATCCTCAGCACATTTCCTCTCCACCACTCCTCCTCATCCTCAGCACCTTTACTCGCCACCACTCCTCATCCTCAGCACCTTTCCTCGCCACCAGTCCACTTCATCCTTAGCACCTTTCCTCTCCACCACTCCTCATCCACAGCACCTTTCCTCGCCACCACTCCTCCTCATCCTCAGCACCTTTCCTCTCCACCACTCCTCCCCATCCTCAGCACCTTTCCTCTCCACCACTCCTCATTCACAGCACCTTTCCTAGCCACCACTCCTCCTCATCCTCAGCACCTTTCCTCTCCACCACTCCTCCCCATCCTCAGCACCTTTCCTCTCCCCCACTTCTCCTCATCCTCAGCACCTTTCCTCGTCACCATTACTCATCCTACGCACCTTTCCTCGCCACCACTCCTCCTCATCCTCAGCACCTTTACTCGCCACCACTCCTCATCCTCAGCACCTTTCCTCGCCACCAGTCCACTTCATCCTTAGCAAATTTCCTCTCCACCACTCCACATATACAGCACCTTTCTTCGCCACCACTCCTCCTCATCCTCAGCACCATTCCTCTCCACCACTCCTCCCCATCCTCAGCACCTTTCCACTCCACCACTCCTCATCCACAGCACCTTTCCTCGCCACCACTCCTCCTCATCCTCAGCACCTGTCCTCTCCACCACTCCTCCCCATCCTCAGCACCTTTCCTCTCCACCAATCCTCCCCATCCTCAGCACCTTTCCTCTCCACCACTCCTCATTCACAGCACCTTTCCTAGCCACCACTCCTCCTCATCCTCAGCACCTTTCCTCTCCACCACTCCTCCCCATCCTCAGCACCTTTCCTCTCCCCCACTTCTCCTCATCCTCAGCACCTTTCCTCGTCACCATTACTCATCCTCCGCACCTTTCCTCGCCACCACTCCTCCTCATCCTCAGCACCTTTCCTCTCCACCACTCCTCCTCATCCTCAGCACCTTTCCTCTCCACCACTCCTCCTCATCCTCAGCACCTTTACTCGCCACCACTCCTCATCCTCAGCACCTTTCCTCGCCACCAGTCCACTTCATCCTTAGCACCTTTCCTCTCCACCACTCCACATCCACAGCACCTCTCTTCGCCACCACTCCTCCTCATCCTCAGCACCTTTCCTCTCCACCACTCCTCCCCATCCTCAGCACCTTTCCACTCCACCACTCCTCATCCACAGCACCTTTCCTCGCCACCACTCCTCCTCATCCTCAGCACCTTTCCTCTCCACCACTCCTCCCCATCCTCAGCACCTTTCCTCTCCACCAATCCTCCCCATCCTCAGCACCTTTCCTCGCCACCACTCCTCCTCATCCTCAGCACCTTTCCTCTCCACCACTCCACCTCATCCTCAGCACCTTTCCTCTCCACCACTCCTCCCCATCCTCAGCACCTTTCCTCTCCACCAATCCTCCCCATCCTCAGCACCTTTCCTCGTCACCACTCCTCCTCATACTCAGCACCTTTCCTCTCCACCACTCCTCCTCATCCTCAGCACCTTCCTTCTCCACCACTCCTCATCCTCAACAACTTTACTCTCCACCACGCCTCCTCATTCTCAGCACCTTTCCTCTCCACCACTCCTCCTCATCCTCAGCACCTTACCTCGCTACCACTGCTCCTGTTCCTCAGCAACTTTCTTTGCCACCACTCCTCCTCATCCTCAGTGCCTTTCCTTGCCACCTCTCCTCCTCATCACCTTTCCTCGCCACCACTCCTCCTCATCCTCAGCACCTTTACTCGCCACCACTCCTCATCCTCAGCACCTTTCCTCGCCACCAGTCCACTTCATCCTTAGCACCTTTCCTCTCCACCACTCCTCATCCACAGCACCTTTCCTCGCCACCACTCCTCCTCATCCTCAGCACCTTTCCTCTCCACCACTCCTCCCCATCCTCAGCACCTTTACTCTCCACCACTCCTCATCCACAGCACCTTTCCTCGCCACCACTCCTCATCCTCAGCACCTTTCCTCGCCACCAGTCCACTTCATCCTTAGCACCTTTCCTCTCCACCACTCCTCATCCACAGCACCTTTCCTCGCCATCACTCCTCCTCATCCTCAGCACCTTTCCTCTCCACCACTCCTCCCCATCCTGAGCACCTTTCCTCTACACCACTCCTCATCCACAGCACCTTTCCTCGCCACCACTCCTCCTCATCCTCAGCACCTTTCCTCTCGACCACTTATCCCCATCCTCATCGCCTTTTCCTTGCCACCACTCCTCCTCATCCTCAGCACCTTTCCTCTCCACCACTCCTCCTCATCCTCAGCACCTTTACTCGCCACCACTCCTCATCCTCAGCACCTTTCCTCGCCACCAGTCCACTTCATCCTTAGCACCTTTCCTCTCCACCACTCCTCATCCACAGCACCTTTCCTCGCCACCACTCCTCCTCATCCTCAGCACCTTTCCTCTCCACCAATCCTCCCCATCCTCAGCACCTTTCCTCGTCACCACTCCTCCTCATACTCAGCACCTTTCCTCTCCACCACTCCTCCTCATCCTCAGCACATTCCTTCTCCACCACTCCTCATCCTCAACAACTTTACTCTCCACCACGCCTCCTCATTCTCAGCACCTTTCCTCTCCACCACTCCTCCTCATCCTCAGCACCTTACCTCGCTACCGCTGCTCCTGTTCCTCAGCAACTTTCTTTGCCACCACTCCTCCTCATCCTCAGTGCCTTTCCTTGCCACCTCTCCTCCTCATCACCTTTCCTCGCCACCACTCCTCCTCATCCTCAGCACCTTTACTCGCCACCACTCCTCATCCTCAGCACCTTTCCTCGCCACCAGTCCACTTCATCCTTAGCACCTTTCCTCTCCACCACTCCTCATCCACAGCACCTTTCCTCGCCACCACTCCTCCTCATCCTCAGCACCTTTCCTCTCCACCACTCCTCCCCATCCTCAGCACCTTTCCTCTCCACCACTCCTCATCCACAGCACCTTTCCTCGCCACCACTCCTCATCCTCAGCACCTTTCCTCGCCACCAGTCCACTTCATCCTTAGCACCTTTCCTCTCCACCACTCCTCATCCACAGCACCTTTCCTCGCCATCACTCCTCCTCATCCTCAGCACCTTTCCTCTCCACCACTCCTCCCCATCCTGAGCACCTTTCCTCTACACCACTCCTCATCCACAGCACCTTTCCTCGCCACCACTCCTCCTCATCCTCAGCACCTTTCCTCTCGACCACTTATCCCCATCCTCATCGCCTTTTCCTTGCCACCACTCCTCCTCATCCTCAGCACCTTTCCTCTCCACCACTCCTCCTCATCCTCAGCACCTTTACTCGCCACCACTCCTCATCCTCAGCACCTTTCCTCGCCACCAGTCCACTTCATCCTTAGCACCTTTCCTCTCCACCACTCCTCATCCACAGCACCTTTCCTCGCCACCACTCCTCCTCATCCTCAGCACCTTTCCTCTCCACCACTCCTCCCCATCCTCAGCACCTTTCCTCTCCACCACTCCTCATCCACAGCACCTTTCCTCGCCACCACTCCTCCTCATCCTCAGCACCTTTCCTCTCCACCACTCCTCCCCATCCTCAGCACCTTTCCTCTCCACCACTCCTCATCCACAGCACCTTTCCTCGCCATCACTCCTCCTCATCCTCAGCACCTTTCCTCTCCACCACTCCTCCCCATCCTGAGCACCTTTCCTCTACACCACTCCTCATCCACAGCACCTTTCCTCGCCACCACTCCTCCTCATCCTCAGCACCTTTCCTCTCGACCACTTATCCCCATCCTCATCGCCTTTTCCTTGCCACCACTCCTCCTCATCCTCAGCACATTTCCTCTCCACCACTCCTCCTCATCCTCAGCACCTTTACTCGCCACCACTCCTCATCCTCAGCACCTTTCCTCGCCACCAGTCCACTTCATCCTTAGCACCTTTCCTCTCCACCACTCCTCATCCACAGCACCTTTCCTCGCCACCACTCCTCCTCATCCTCAGCACCTTTCCTCTCCACCACTCCTCCCCATCCTCAGCACCTTTCCTCTCCACCACTCCTCATTCACAGCACCTTTCCTAGCCACCACTCCTCCTCATCCTCAGCACCTTTCCTCTCCACCACTCCTCCCCATCCTCAGCACCTTTCCTCTCCCCCACTTCTCCTCATCCTCAGCACCTTTCCTCGTCACCATTACTCATCCTACGCACCTTTCCTCGCCACCACTCCTCCTCATCCTCAGCACCTTTACTCGCCACCACTCCTCATCCTCAGCACCTTTCCTCGCCACCAGTCCACTTCATCCTTAGCAAATTTCCTCTCCACCACTCCACATATACAGCACCTTTCTTCGCCACCACTCCTCCTCATCCTCAGCACCATTCCTCTCCACCACTCCTCCCCATCCTCAGCACCTTTCCACTCCACCACTCCTCATCCACAGCACCTTTCCTCGCCACCACTCCTCCTCATCCTCAGCACCTGTCCTCTCCACCACTCCTCCCCATCCTCAGCACCTTTCCTCTCCACCAATCCTCCCCATCCTCAGCACCTTTCCTCTCCACCACTCCTCATTCACAGCACCTTTCCTAGCCACCACTCCTCCTCATCCTCAGCACCTTTCCTCTCCACCACTCCTCCCCATCCTCAGCACCTTTCCTCTCCCCCACTTCTCCTCATCCTCAGCACCTTTCCTCGTCACCATTACTCATCCTCCGCACCTTTCCTCGCCACCACTCCTCCTCATCCTCAGCACCTTTCCTCTCCACCACTCCTCCTCATCCTCAGCACCTTTCCTCTCCACCACTCCTCCTCATCCTCAGCACCTTTACTCGCCACCACTCCTCATCCTCAGCACCTTTCCTCGCCACCAGTCCACTTCATCCTTAGCACCTTTCCTCTCCACCACTCCACATCCACAGCACCTCTCTTCGCCACCACTCCTCCTCATCCTCAGCACCTTTCCTCTCCACCACTCCTCCCCATCCTCAGCACCTTTCCACTCCACCACTCCTCATCCACAGCACCTTTCCTCGCCACCACTCCTCCTCATCCTCAGCACCTTTCCTCTCCACCACTCCTCCCCATCCTCAGCACCTTTCCTCTCCACCAATCCTCCCCATCCTCAGCACCTTTCCTCGCCACCACTCCTCCTCATCCTCAGCACCTTTCCTCTCCACCACTCCACCTCATCCTCAGCACCTTTCCTCTCCACCACTCCTCCCCATCCTCAGCACCTTTCCTCTCCACCAATCCTCCCCATCCTCAGCACCTTTCCTCGTCACCACTCCTCCTCATACTCAGCACCTTTCCTCTCCACCACTCCTCCTCATCCTCAGCACCTTCCTTCTCCACCACTCCTCATCCTCAACAACTTTACTCTCCACCACGCCTCCTCATTCTCAGCACCTTTCCTCTCCACCACTCCTCCTCATCCTCAGCACCTTACCTCGCTACCACTGCTCCTGTTCCTCAGCAACTTTCTTTGCCACCACTCCTCCTCATCCTCAGTGCCTTTCCTTGCCACCTCTCCTCCTCATCACCTTTCCTCGCCACCACTCCTCCTCATCCTCAGCACCTTTACTCGCCACCACTCCTCATCCTCAGCACCTTTCCTCGCCACCAGTCCACTTCATCCTTAGCACCTTTCCTCTCCACCACTCCTCATCCACAGCACCTTTCCTCGCCACCACTCCTCCTCATCCTCAGCACCTTTCCTCTCCACCACTCCTCCCCATCCTCAGCACCTTTACTCTCCACCACTCCTCATCCACAGCACCTTTCCTCGCCACCACTCCTCATCCTCAGCACCTTTCCTCGCCACCAGTCCACTTCATCCTTAGCACCTTTCCTCTCCACCACTCCTCATCCACAGCACCTTTCCTCGCCATCACTCCTCCTCATCCTCAGCACCTTTCCTCTCCACCACTCCTCCCCATCCTGAGCACCTTTCCTCTACACCACTCCTCATCCACAGCACCTTTCCTCGCCACCACTCCTCCTCATCCTCAGCACCTTTCCTCTCGACCACTTATCCCCATCCTCATCGCCTTTTCCTTGCCACCACTCCTCCTCATCCTCAGCACCTTTCCTCTCCACCACTCCTCCTCATCCTCAGCACCTTTACTCGCCACCACTCCTCATCCTCAGCACCTTTCCTCGCCACCAGTCCACTTCATCCTTAGCACCTTTCCTCTCCACCACTCCTCATCCACAGCACCTTTCCTCGCCACCACTCCTCCTCATCCTCAGCACCTTTCCTCTCCACCAATCCTCCCCATCCTCAGCACCTTTCCTCGTCACCACTCCTCCTCATACTCAGCACCTTTCCTCTCCACCACTCCTCCTCATCCTCAGCACATTCCTTCTCCACCACTCCTCATCCTCAACAACTTTACTCTCCACCACGCCTCCTCATTCTCAGCACCTTTCCTCTCCACCACTCCTCCTCATCCTCAGCACCTTACCTCGCTACCGCTGCTCCTGTTCCTCAGCAACTTTCTTTGCCACCACTCCTCCTCATCCTCAGTGCCTTTCCTTGCCACCTCTCCTCCTCATCACCTTTCCTCGCCACCACTCCTCCTCATCCTCAGCACCTTTACTCGCCACCACTCCTCATCCTCAGCACCTTTCCTCGCCACCAGTCCACTTCATCCTTAGCACCTTTCCTCTCCACCACTCCTCATCCACAGCACCTTTCCTCGCCACCACTCCTCCTCATCCTCAGCACCTTTCCTCTCCACCACTCCTCCCCATCCTCAGCACCTTTCCTCTCCACCACTCCTCATCCACAGCACCTTTCCTCGCCACCACTCCTCATCCTCAGCACCTTTCCTCGCCACCAGTCCACTTCATCCTTAGCACCTTTCCTCTCCACCACTCCTCATCCACAGCACCTTTCCTCGCCATCACTCCTCCTCATCCTCAGCACCTTTCCTCTCCACCACTCCTCCCCATCCTGAGCACCTTTCCTCTACACCACTCCTCATCCACAGCACCTTTCCTCGCCACCACTCCTCCTCATCCTCAGCACCTTTCCTCTCGACCACTTATCCCCATCCTCATCGCCTTTTCCTTGCCACCACTCCTCCTCATCCTCAGCACCTTTCCTCTCCACCACTCCTCCTCATCCTCAGCACCTTTACTCGCCACCACTCCTCATCCTCAGCACCTTTCCTCGCCACCAGTCCACTTCATCCTTAGCACCTTTCCTCTCCACCACTCCTCATCCACAGCACCTTTCCTCGCCACCACTCCTCCTCATCCTCAACACCTTTCCTCTCCACCACTCCTCCCCATCCTCAGCACCTTTCCTCTCCACCACTCCTCATTCACAGCACCTTTCCTAGCCACCACTCCTCCTCATCCTCAGCACCTTTCCTCTCCACCACTCCTCCCCATCCTCAGCACCTTTCCTCTCCCCCACTTCTCCTCATCCTCAGCACCTTTCCTCGTCACCATTACTCATCCTCCGCACCTTTCCTCGCCACCACTCCTCCTCATCCTCAGCACCTTTACTCGCCACCACTCCTCATCCTCAGCACCTTTCCTCGCCACCAGTCCACTTCATCCTTAGCACCTTTCCTCTCCACCACTCCACATATACAGCACCTTTCTTCGCCACCACTCCTCCTCATCCTCAGCACCTTTCCTCTCCACCACTCCTCCCCATCCTCAGCACCTTTCCACTCCACCACTCCTCATCCACAGCACCTTTCCTCGCCACCACTCCTCCTCATCCTCAGCACCTGTCCTCTCCACCACTCCTCCCCATCCTCAGCACCTTTCCTCTCCACCAATCCTCCCCATCCTCAGCACCTTTCCTCTCCACCACTCCTCATTCACAGCACCTTTCCTAGCCACCACTCCTACTCATCCTCAGCACCTTTCCTCTCCACCACTCCTCCCCATCCTCAGCACCTTTCCTCTCCCCCACTTCTCCTCATCCTCAGCACCTTTCCTCGTCACCATTACTCATCCTCCGCACCTTTCCTCGCCACCACTCCTCCTCATCCTCAGCACCTTTCCTCTCGACCACTTATCCCCATCCTCATCGCCTTTTCCTTGCCACCACTCCTCCTCATCCTCAGCACCTTTCCTCTCCACCACTCCTCCTCATCCTCAGCACCTTTACTCGCCACCACTCCTCATCCTCAGCACCTTTCCTCGCCACCAGTCCACTTCATCCTTAGCACCTTTCCTCTCCACCACTCCTCATCCACAGCACCTTTCCTCGCCACCACTCCTCCTCATCCTCAGCACCTTTCCTCTCCACCACTCCTCCCCATCCTCAGCACCTTTCCTCTCCACCACTCCTCATTCACAGCACCTTTCCTAGCCACCACTCCTCCTCATCCTCAGCACCTTTCCTCTCCACCACTCCTCCCCATCCTCAGCACCTTTCCTCTCCCCCACTTCTCCTCATCCTCAGCACCTTTCCTCGTCACCATTACTCATCCTCCGCACCTTTCCTCGCCACCACTCCTCCTCATCCTCAGCACCTTTACTCGCCACCACTCCTCATCCTCAGCACCTTTCCTCGCCACCAGTCCACTTCATCCTTAGCACCTTTCCTCTCCACCACTCCACATATACAGCACCTTTCTTCGCCACCACTCCTCCTCATCCTCAGCACCTTTCCTCTCCACCACTCCTCCCCATCCTCAGCACCTTTCCACTCCACCACTCCTCATCCACAGCACCTTTCCTCGCCACCACTCCTCCTCATCCTCAGCACCTGTCCTCTCCACCACTCCTCCCCATCCTCAGCACCTTTCCTCTCCACCAATCCTCCCCATCCTCAGCACCTTTCCTCTCCACCACTCCTCATTCACAGCACCTTTCCTAGCCACCACTCCTACTCATCCTCAGCACCTTTCCTCTCCACCACTCCTCCCCATCCTCAGCACCTTTCCTCTCCCCCACTTCTCCTCATCCTCAGCACCTTTCCTCGTCACCATTACTCATCCTCCGCACCTTTCCTCGCCACCACTCCTCCTCATCCTCAGCACCTTTCCTCTCCACCACTCCTCCTCATACTCAGCACCTTTCCTCTCCACCACTCCTCCTCATCCTCAGCACCTTTACTCGCCACCACTCCTCGTCCTCAGCACCTTTCCTTGCCACCAGTCCACTTCATCCTTAGCACCTTTCCTCTCCACCACTCCACATCCACAGCACCTCTCTTCGCCACCACTCCTCCTCATCCTCAGCACCTTTCCTCTCCACCACTCCTCCCCATCCTCAGCACCTTTCCACTCCACCACTCCTCATCCACAGCACCTTTCCTCGCCACCACTCCTCCTCATCCTCAGCACCTTTCCTCTCCACCACTCCTCCCCATCCTCAGCACCTTTCCTCTCCACCAATCCTCCCCATCCTCAGCACCTTTCCTCGCCACCACTTCTCCTCATCCTCAGCACCTTTCCTCTCCACCACTCCACCTCATCCTCAGCACCTTTCCTCTCCACCACTCCTCCCCATCCTCAGCACCTTTCCTCTCCACCAATCCTCCCCATCCTCAGCACCTTTCCTCGCCACCACTCCTCCTCATCCTCAGCACCTTTCCTCTCCACCGCTCCTCCTCATCCTCAGCACCTTCCCTCTCCACCACTCCTCATCCTCAACAACTTTACTCTCCACCACGCCTCCTCATTCTCAGCACCTTTCCTCTCCACCACTCCTCCTCATCCTCAGCACCTTACATCACTACCACTGCTCCTGTTCCTCAGCAACTTTCTTTGCCACCACTCCTCCTCATCCTCAGTGCCTTTCCTTGCCACCTCTTCTCCTCATCACCTTTCCTCGCCACCACTCCTCCTCATCCTCAGCACCTTTACTCGCCACCACTCCTCATCCTCAGCACCTTTCCTCGCCACCAGTCCACTTCATCCTTAGCACCTTTCCTCTCCACCACTCCACATATACAGCACCTTTCTTCGCCACCACTCCTCCTCATCCTCAGCACCTTTCCTCTCCACCACTCCTCCCCATCCTCAGCACCTTTCCACTCCACCACTCCTCATCCACAGCACCTTTCCTCGCCACCACTCCTCCTCATCCTCAGCACCTGTCCTCTCCACCACTCCTCCCCATCCTCAGCACCTTTCCTCTCCACCAATCCTCCCCATCCTCAGCACCTTTCCTCTCCACCACTCCTCATTCACAGCACCTTTCATAGCCACCACTCCTACTCATCCTCAGCACCTTTCCTCTCCACCACTCCTCCCCATCCTCAGCACCTTTCCTCTCCCCCACTTCTCCTCATCCTCAGCACCTTTCCTCGTCACCATTACTCATCCTCCGCACCTTTCCTCGCCACCACTCCTCCTCATCCTCAGCACCTTTCCTCTCCACCACTCCTCCTCATACTCAGCACCTTTCCTCTCCACCACTCCTCCTCATCCTCAGCACCTTTACTCGCCACCACTCCTCATCCTCAGCACCTTTCCTCGCCACCAGTCCACTTCATCCTTAGCACCTTTCCTCTCCACCACTCCACATCCACAGCACCTCTCTTCGCCACCACTCCTCCTCATCCTCAGCACCTTTCCTCTCCACCACTCCTCCCCATCCTCAGCACCTTTCCACTCCACCACTCCTCATCCACAGCACCTTTCCTCGCCACCACTCCTCCTCATCCTCAGCACCTTTCCTCTCCACCACTCCTCCCCATCCTCAGCACCTTTCCTCTCCACCACTCCTCCCCATCCTCAGCACCTTTCCACTCCACCACTCCTCATCCACAGCACCTTTCCTCGCCACCACTCCTCCTCATCCTCAGCACCTTTCCTCTCCACCACTCCTCCCCATCCTCAGCACCTTTCCTCTCCACCAATCCTCCCCATCCTCAGCACCTTTCCTCGCCACCACTTCTCCTCATCCTCAGCACCTTTCCTCTCCACCACTCCACCTCATCCTCAGCACCTTTCCTCTCCACCACTCCTCCCCATCCTCAGCACCTTTCCTCTCCACCAATCCTCCCCATCCTCAGCACCTTTCCTCGCCACCACTCCTCCTCATCCTCAGCACCTTTCCTCTCCACCGCTCCTCCTCATCCTCAGCACCTTCCCTCTCCACCACTCCTCATCCTCAACAACTTTACTCTCCACCACGCCTCCTCATTCTCAGCACCTTTCCTCTCCACCACTCCTCCTCATCCTCAGCACCTTACATCACTACCACTGCTCCTGTTCCTCAGCAACTTTCTTTGCCACCACTCCTCCTCATCCTCAGTGCCTTTCCTTGCCACCTCTTCTCCTCATCACCTTTCCTCGCCACCACTCCTCCTCATCCTCAGCACCTTTACTCGCCACCACTCCTCATCCTCAGCACCTTTCCTCGCCACCAGTCCACTTCATCCTTAGCACCTTTCCTCTCCACCACTCCACATATACAGCACCTTTCTTCGCCACCACTCCTCCTCATCCTCAGCACCTTTCCTCTCCACCACTCCTCCCCATCCTCAGCACCTTTCCACTCCACCACTCCTCATCCACAGCACCTTTCCTCGCCACCACTCCTCCTCATCCTCAGCACCTGTCCTCTCCACCACTCCTCCCCATCCTCAGCACCTTTCCTCTCCACCAATCCTCCCCATCCTCAGCACCTTTCCTCTCCACCACTCCTCATTCACAGCACCTTTCATAGCCACCACTCCTACTCATCCTCAGCACCTTTCCTCTCCACCACTCCTCCCCATCCTCAGCACCTTTCCTCTCCCCCACTTCTCCTCATCCTCAGCACCTTTCCTCGTCACCATTACTCATCCTCCGCACCTTTCCTCGCCACCACTCCTCCTCATCCTCAGCACCTTTCCTCTCCACCACTCCTCCTCATACTCAGCACCTTTCCTCTCCACCACTCCTCCTCATCCTCAGCACCTTTACTCGCCACCACTCCTCATCCTCAGCACCTTTCCTCGCCACCAGTCCACTTCATCCTTAGCACCTTTCCTCTCCACCACTCCACATCCACAGCACCTCTCTTCGCCACCACTCCTCCTCATCCTCAGCACCTTTCCTCTCCACCACTCCTCCCCATCCTCAGCACCTTTCCACTCCACCACTCCTCATCCACAGCACCTTTCCTCGCCACCACTCCTCCTCATCCTCAGCACCTTTCCTCTCCACCACTCCTCCCCATCCTCAGCACCTTTCCTCTCCACCAATCCTCCCCATCCTCAGCACCTTTCCTCGCCACCACTCCTCCTCATCCTCAGCACCTTTCCTCTCCACCACTCCACCTCATCCTCAGCACCTTTCCTCTCCACCACTCCTCCCCATCCTCAGCACCTTTCCTCTCCACCACTCCTCCCCATCCTCAGCACCTTTCCTCTCCACCAATCCTCCCCATCCTCAGCACCTTTCCTCGCCACCACTCCTCCTCATCCTCAGCACCTTTCCTCTCCACCACTCCACCTCATCCTCAGCACCTTTCCTCTCCACCACTCCTCCCCATCCTCAGCACCTTTCCTCTCCACCAATCCTCCCCATCCTCAGCACCTTTCCTCGCCACCACTCCTCCTCATCCTCAGCACCTTTCCTCTCCACCGCTCCTCCTCATCCTCAGCACCTTCCCTCTCCACCACTCCTCATCCTCAACAACTTTACTCTCCACCACGCCTCCTCATTCTCAGCACCTTTCCTCTCCACCACTCCTCCTCATCCTCAGCACCTTACATCACTACCACTGCTCCTGTTCCTCAGCAACTTTCTTTGCCACCACTCCTCCTCATCCTCAGTGCCTTTCCTTGCCACCTCTCCTCCTCATCACCTTTCCTCGCCACCACTCCTCCTCATCCTCAGCACCTTTACTCGCCACCACTCCTCATCCTCAGCACCATTCCTCGCCACCAGTCCACTTCATCCTTAGCACCTTTCCTCTCCACCGCTCCTCATCCACAGCACCTTTCCTCGCCACCACTCCTCCTCATCCTCAGCACCTTTCCTCTCCACCACTCCTCCCCATCCTCAGCACCTTTACTCTCCACCACTCCTCATCCACAGCACCTTTCCTCGCCACCACTCCTCATCCTCAGCACCTTTCCTCGCCACCAGTCCACTTCATCCTTAGCACCTTTCCTCTCCACCACTCCTCATCCACAGCACATTTCCTCGCCATCACTCCTCCTCATCCTCAGCACCTTTCCTCTCCACCACTCCTCCCCATCCTGAGCACCTTTCCTCTACACAACTCCTCATCCACAGCACCTTTCCTCGCCACCACTCCTCCTCATCCTCAGCACCTTTCCTCTCGACCACTTATCCCCATCCTCATCGCCTTTTCCTCGCCACCACTCCTCCTCATCCTCAGCACCTTTCCTCTCCACCACTCCTCCTCATCCTCAGCACCTTTACTCGCCACCACTCCTCATCCTCAGCACCTTTCCTCGCCACCAGTCCACTTCATCCTTAGCACCTTTCCTCTCCACCACTCCTCATCCACAGCACCTTTCCTCGCCACCACTCCTCCTCATCCTCAGCACCTTTCCTCTCCACCACTCCTCCCCATCCTCAGCACCTTTCCTCTCCACCACTCCTCATTCACAGCACCTTTCCTAGCCACCACTCCTCCTCATCGTCAGCACCTTTCCTCTCCACCACTCCTCCCCATCCTCAGCACCTTTCCTCTCCGCCACTTCTCCTCATCCTCAGCACCTTTCCACGTCACCATTACTCATCCTCCGCACCTTTCCTCGCCACCACTCCTCCTCATCCTCAGCACCTTTCCTCTCCACCACTCCTCCTCATCCTCAGCACCTTTCCTCGCCACCAGTCCACTTCATCCTTAGCACCTTTCCTCTCCACCACTCCACATATACAGCACCTTTCTTCGCCACCACTCCTCCTCATCCTCAGCACCTTTCCTCTCCACCACTCCTCCCCATCCTCAGCACCTTTCCACTCCACCACTCCTCATCCACAGCACCTTTCCTCGCCACCACTCCTCCTCATCCTCAGCACCTGTCCTCTCCACCACTCCTCCCCATCCTCAGCACCTTTCATCTCCACCAATCCTCCCCATCCTCAGCACCTTTCCTCTCCACCACTCCTCATTCACAGCACCTTTCCTAGCCACCACTCCTCCTCATCCTCAGCACCTTTCCTCTCCACCACTCCTCCCCATCCTCAGCACCTTTCCTCTCCCCCACTTCTCCTCATCCTCAGCACCTTTCCTCGTCACCATTACTCATCCTCCGCACCTTTCCTCGCCACCACTCCTCCTCATCCTCAGCACCTTTCCTCTCCACCACTCCTCCTCATCCTCAGCACCTTTCCTCTCCACCACTCCTCCTCATCCTCAGCACCTTTTCTCGCCACCACTCCTCATCCTCAGCACCTTTCCTCGCCACCAGTCCACTTCATCCTTAGCACCTTTCCTCTCCACCACTCCACATCCACAGCACCTCTCTTCGCCACCACTCCTCCTCATCCTCAGCACCTTTCCTCTCCACCACTCCTCCTCATCCTCAGCACCTTTCCACTCCACCACTCCTCATCCACAGCACCTTTCCTCGCCACCACTCCTCCTCATCCTCAGCACCTTTCCTCTCCACCACTCCTCCCCATCCTCAGCACCTTTCCTCGCCACCACTCCTCCTCATCCTCAGCACCTTTCCTCTCCACCACTCCTCCTCATCCTCAGCACCTTTCCTCTCCACCACTCCTCCTCATCCTCAGCACCTTTACTCGCCACCACTCCTCATCCTCAGCACCTTTCCTCGCCACCAGTCCACTTCATCCTTAGCACCTTTCCTCTCCACCACTCCTCATCCACAGCACCTTTCCTCGCCACCACTCCTCCTCATCCACAGCACCTTTCCTCGCCACCACTCCTCCTCATCCTCAGCACCTTTCCTCTCCACCACTCCACCTCATCCTCAGCACCATTCCTCTCCACCACTCCTCCCCATCCTCAGCACCTTTCCTCTCCACCAATCCTCCCCATCCTCAGCACCTTTCCTCGTCACCACTCCTCCTCATACTCAGCACCTTTCCTCTCCACCACTCCTCCTCATCCTCAGCACCTTCCCTCTCCACCACTCCTCATCCTCAACAACTTTACTCTCCACCACGCCTCCTCATTCTCAGCACCTTTCCTCTCCACCACTCCTCCTCATCCTCAGCACCTTACCTCGCTACCACTGCTCCTGTTCCTCAGCAACCTTCTTTGCCACCACTCCTCCTCATCCTCAGTGCCTTTCCTTGCCACCTCTCCTCCTCATCACCTTTCCTCGCCACCACTCCTCCTCATCCTCAGCACCTTTACTCGCCACCACTCCTCATCCTCAGCACCTTTCCTCGCCACCAGTCCACTTCATCCTTAGCACCTTTCCTCTCCACCACTCCTCATCCACAGCACCTTTCCTCGCCACCACTCCTCCTCATCCTCAGCACCTTTCCTCTCCACCACTCCTCCCCATCCTCAGCACCTTTCCTCTCCACCACTCCTCATCCACAGCACCTTTCCTCGCCACCACTCCTCATCCTCCGCACCTTTCCTCGCCACCAGTCCACTTCATCCTTAGCACCTTTCCTCTCCACCACTCCTCATCCACAGCACCTTTCCTCGCCATCACTCCTCCTCATCCTCAGCACCTTTCCTCTCCACCACTCCTCCCCATCCTGAGCACCTTTCCTCTACACCACTCCTCATCCACAGCACCATTCCTCGCCACCACTCCTCCTCATCCTCAGCACCTTTCCTCTCGACCACTTATCCCCATCCTCATCGCCTTTTCCTTGCCACCACTCCTCCTCATCCTCAGCACCTTTCCTCTCCACCACTCCTCCTCATCCTCAGCACCTTTACTCGCCACCACTCCTCATCCTCGGCACCTTTCCTCGCCACCAGTCCACTTCATCCTTAGCACCTTTCCTCTCCACCACTCCTCATCCACAGCACCTTTCCTCGCCACCACTCCTCCTCATCCTCAGCACCTTTCCTCTCCACCACTCCTCCCCATCCTCAGCACCTTTCCTCTCCACCACTTCTCCTCATCCTCAGCACCTTTCCTCGTCACCATTACTCATCCTCCGCACCTTTCCTCGCCACAACTCCTCCTCATCCTCAGCACCTTTCCTCTCCACCACTCCTCCTCATCCTCAGCACCTTTCCTCTCCACCACTCCTCCTCATCCTCAGCACCTTTACTCGCCACCACTCCTCTTCCTCAGCACCTTTCCTCGCCACCAGTCCACTTCATCCTTAGCACCTTTCCTCTCCACCACTCCACATCCACAGCACCTCTCTTTGCCACCACTCCTCCTCATCCTCAGCACCTTTCCTCTCCACCACTCCTCCCCATCCTCAGCACCTTTCCACTCCACCACTCCTCATCCACAGCACCTTTCCTCGCCACCACTCCTCCTCATCCTCAGCACCTTTCCTCTCCACCACTCCTCCCCATCCTCAGCACCTTTCCTCTCCACCACTCCTCCTCATCCTCAGCACCTTTACTCGCCACCACTCCTCATCCTCAGCACCTTTCCTCTCCACCACTCCTCCCCATCCTCAGCACCTTTCCACTCCACCACTCCTCATCCACAGCACCTTTCCTCGCCACCACTCCTCCTCATCCTCAGCACCTGTCCTCTCCACCACTCCTCCCCATCCTCAGCACCTTTCATCTCCACCAATCCTCCCCATCCTCAGCACCTTTCCTCTCCACCACTCCTCATTCACAGCACCTTTACTAGCCACCACTCCTCATCATCCTCAGCACCTTTCCTTTCCACCACTCCTCCCCATCCTCAGCACCTTTCCTCTCACCCACTTCTCCTCATCCTCAGCACCTTTCCTCGTCACCATTACTCATCCTCCGCACCTTTCCTCGCCACCACTCCTCCTCATCCTCAGCACCTTTCCTCTCCACCACTCCTCCTCATCCTCAGCACCTTTCCTCTCCACCACTCCTCCTCATCCTCAGCACCTTTACTCGCCACCACTCCTCATCCTCAGCACCTTTCCTCGCCACCAGTCCACTTCATCCTTAGCACCTTTCATCTCCACCACTCCACATCCACAGCACCTCTCTTCGCCACCACTCCTCCTCATCCTCAGCACCTTTCCTCTCCACCACTCCTCCCCATCCTCAGCACCTTTCCACTCCACCACTCCTCATCCACAGCACCTTTCCTCGCCACCACTCCTCCTCATCCTCAGCACCTTTCCTCTCCACCACTCCTCCCCATCCTCAGCACCTTTCCTCTCCACCAATCCTCCCCATCCTCAGCACCTTTCCTCGCCACCACTCCTCCTCATCCTCAGCACCTTTCCTCTCCACCACTCCTCCTCATCCTCAGCACCTTTCCTCTCCACCACTCCTCCTCATCCTCAGCACTTTTACTCGCCACCACTCCTCATCCTCAGCACCTTTCCTCGCCACCAGTCCACTTCATCCTTAGCACCTTTCCTCTCCACCACTCCTCATCCACAGCACCTTTCCTCGCCACCACTCCTCATCCTCAGCACCTTTCCTCGCCACCAGTCCACTTCATCCTTAGCACCTTTCCTCTCCACCACTCCTCATCCACAGCACCTTTCCTCGCCATCACTCCTCCTCATCCTCAGCACCTTTCCTCTTCACCACTCCTCCCCATCCTGAGCACCTTTCCTCTACACCACTCCTCATCCACAGCACCTTTCCTCGCCACCACTCCTCCTCATCCTCAGCACCTTTCCTCTCGACCACTTATCCCCATCCTCATCGCCTTTTCCTTGCCACCACTCCTCCTCATCCTCAGCACCTTTCCTCTCCACCACTCCTCCTCATCCTCAGCACCTTTACTCGCCACCACTCCCCATCCTCAGCACCTTTCCTCTCCACCAATCCTCCCCATCCTCAGCACCTTTCCTCGCCACCACTCCTCCTCATCCTCAGCACCTTTCCTCTCCACCACTCCTCCTCATCCTCAGCACCTTTCCTCTCCACCACTCCTCCTCATCCTCAGCACTTTTACTCGCCACCACTCCTCATCCTCAGCACCTTTCCTCGCCACCAGTCCACTTCATCCTTAGCACCTTTCCTCTCCACCACTCCTCATCCACAGCACCTTTCCTCGCCACCACTCCTCATCCTCAGCACCTTTCCTCGCCACCAGTCCACTTCATCCTTAGCACCTTTCCTCTCCACCACTCCTCATCCACAGCACCTTTCCTCGCCACCACTCCTCCTCATCCTCAGCACCTTTCCTCTCCACCACTCCTCCCCATCCTCAGCACCTTTCCTCTCCCCCACTTCTCCTCATCCTCAGCACCTTTCCTCGTCACCATTACTCATCCTCCGCACCTTTCCTCGCCACCACTCCTCCTCATCCTCAGCACCTTTACTCGCCACCACTCCTCATCCTCAGCACCTTTCCTCGCCACCAGTCCACTTCATCCTTAGCACCTTTCCTCTCCACCACTCCACATATACAGCACCTTTCTTCGCCACCACTCCTCCTCATCCTCAGCACCTTTCCTCTCCACCAATCCTCCCCATCCTCAGCACCTTTCCTCTCCACCACTCCTCATTCACAGCACCTTTCCTAGCCACCACTCCTCCTCATCCTCAGCACCTTTCCTCTCCACCACTCCTCCCCATCTTCAGCACCTTTCCTCTCCCCCACTTCTCCTCATCCTCAGCACCTTTCCTCGTCACCATTACTCATCCTCCGCACCTTTCCTCGCCACCACTCCTCCTCATCCTCAGCACCTTTCCTCTCCACCACTCCTCCTCATCCTCAGCACCTTTCCTCTCCACCACTCCTCCTCATCCTCAGCACCTTTACTCGCCACCACTCCTCATCCTCAGCACCTTTCCTCGCCACCAGTCCACTTCATCCTTAGCACCTTTCCTCTCCACCACTCCACATCCACAGCACCTCTCTTCGCCACCACTCCTCCTCATCCTCAGCACCTTTCCTCTCCACCACTCCTCCCCATCCTCAGCACCTTTCCACTCCACCACTCCTCATCCACAGCACCTTTCCTCGCCACCACTCCTCCTCATCCTCAGCACCTTTCCTCTCCACCACTCCTCCCCATCCTCAGCACCTTTCCTCTCCACCAATCCTCCCCATCCTCAGCACCTTTCCTCGCCACCACTCCTCCTCATCCTCAGCACCTTTCCTCTCCACCACTCCACCTCATCCTCAGCACCTTTCCTCTCCACCACTCCTCCCCATCCTCAGCACCTTTCCTCTCCACCAATCCTCCCCATCCTCAGCACCTTTCCTCGCCACCACTCCTCCTCATCCTCAGCACCTTTCCTCTCCACCGCTCCTCATCATCCTCAGCACCTTCCCTCTCCACCACTCCTCATCCTCAACAACTTTACTCTCCACCACGCCTCCTCATCCTCAGCACCTTACATCACTACCACTGCTCCTGTTCCTCAGCAACTTTCTTTGCCACCACTCCTCCTCATCCTCAGTGCCTTTCCTTGCCACCTCTCCTCCTCATCACCTTTCCTCGCCACCACTCCTCCTCATCCTCAGCACCTTTACTCGCCACCACTCCTCATCCTCAGCACCTTTCCTCGCCACCAGTCCACTTCATCCTTAGCACCTTTCCTCTCCACCACTCCACATCCACAGCACCTCTCTTCGCCACCACTCCTCCTCATCCTCAGCACCTTTCCTCTCCACCACTCCTCCCCATCCTCAGCACCTTTCCACTCCACCACTCCTCATCCACAGCACCTTTCCTCGCCACCACTCCTCCTCATCCTCAGCACCTTTCCTCTCCACCACTCCTCCCCATCCTCAGCACCTTTCCTCTCCACCAATCCTCCCCATCCTCAGCACCTTTCCTCGCCACCACTCCTCCTCATCCTCAGCACCTTTCCTCTCCACCACTCCACCTCATCCTCAGCACCTTTCCTCTCCACCACTCCTCCCCATCCTCAGCACCTTTCCTCTCCACCAATCCTCCCCATCCTCAGCACCTTTCCTCGCCACCACTCCTCCTCATCCTCAGCACCTTTCCTCTCCACCGCTCCTCATCATCCTCAGCACCTTCCCTCTCCACCACTCCTCATCCTCAACAACTTTACTCTCCACCACGCCTCCTCATCCTCAGCACCTTACATCACTACCACTGCTCCTGTTCCTCAGCAACTTTCTTTGCCACCACTCCTCCTCATCCTCAGTGCCTTTCCTTGCCACCTCTCCTCCTCATCACCTTTCCTCGCCACCACTCCTCCCCATCCTCAGCACCTTTACTCTCCACCACTCCTCATCCACAGCACCTTTCCTCGCCACCACTCCTCATCCACAGCACATTTCCTCGCCATCACTCCTCCTCATCCTCAGCACCTTTCCTCTCCACCACTCCTCCCCATCCTGAGCACCTTTCCTCTACACAACTCCTCATCCACAGCACCTTTCCTCGCCACCACTCCTCCTCATCCTCAGCACCTTTCCTCTCGACCACTTATCCCCATCCTCATCGCCTTTTCCTCGCCACCACTCCTCCTCATCCTCAGCACCTTTCCTCTCCACCACTCCTCCTCATCCTCAGCACCTTTACTCGCCACCACTCCTCATCCTCAGCACCTTTCCTCGCCACCAGTCCACTTCATCCTTAGCACCTTTCCTCTCCACCACTCCTCATCCACAGCACCTTTCCTCGCCACCACTCCTCCTCATCCTCAGCACCTTTCCTCTCCACCACTCCTCCCCATCCTCAGCACCTTTCCTCTCCACCACTCCTCATTCACAGCACCTTTCCTAGCCACCACTCCTCCTCATCCTCAGCACCTTTCCTCTCCACCACTCCTCCCCATCCTCAGCACCTTTCCTCTCCCCCACTTCTCCTCATCCTCAGCACCTTTCCTCGTCACCATTACTCATCCTCCGCACCTTTCCTCGCCACCACTCCTCCTCATCCTCAGCACCTTTCCTCTCCACCACTCCTCCTCATCCTCAGCACCTTTCCTCGCCACCAGTCCACTTCATCCTTAGCACCTTTCCTCTCCACCACTCCACATATACAGCACCTTTCTTCGCCACCACTCCTCCTCATCCTCAGCACCTTTCCTCTCCACCACTCCTCCCCATCCTCAGCACCTTTCCACTCCACCACTCCTCATCCACAGCACCTTTCCTCGCCACCACTCCTCCTCATCCTCAGCACCTGTCCTCTCCACCACTCCTCCCCATCCTCAGCACCTTTCATCTCCACCAATCCTCCCCATCCTCAGCACCTTTCCTCTCCACCACTCCTCATTCACAGCACCTTTCCTAGCCACCACTCCTCCTCATCCTCAGCACCTTTCCTCTCCACCACTCCTCCCCATCCTCAGCACCTTTCCTCTCCCCCACTTCTCCTCATCCTCAGCACCTTTCCTCGTCACCATTACTCATCCTCCGCACCTTTCCTCGCCACCACTCCTCCTCATCCTCAGCACCTTTCCTCTCCACCACTCCTCCTCATCCTCAGCACCTTTCCTCTCCACCACTCCTCCTCATCCTCAGCACCTTTACTCGCCACCACTACTCATCCTCAGCACCTTTCCTCGCCACCAGTCCACTTCATCCTTAGCACCTTTCCTCTCCACCACTCCACATCCACAGCACCTCTCTTCGCCACCACTCCTCCTCATCCTCAGCACCTTTCCTCTCCACCACTCCTCCCCATCCTCAGCACCTTTCCACTCCACCACTCCTCATCCACAGCACCTTTCCTCGCCACCACTCCTCCTCATCCTCAGCACCTTTCCTCTCCACCACTCCTCCCCATCCTCAGCACCTTTCCTCTCCACCAATCCTCCCCATCCTCAGCACCTTTCCTCGCCACCACTCCTCCTCATCCTCAGCACCTTTCCTCTCCACCACTCCACCTCATCCTCAGCACCTTTCCTCTCCACCACTCCTCCCCATCCTCAGCACCTTTCCTCTCCACCAATCCTCCCCATCCTCAGCACCTTTCCTCGCCACCACTCCTCCTCATCCTCAGCACCTTTCCTCTCCACCGCTCCTCCTCATCCTCAGCACCTTCCCTCTCCACCACTCCTCATCCTCAACAACTTTACTCTCCACCACGCCTCCTCATTCTCAGCACCTTTCCTCTCCACCACTCCTCCTCATCCTCAGCACCTTACATCGCTACCACTGCTCCTGTTCCTCAGCAACTTTCTTTGCCACCACTCCTCCTCATCCTCAGTGCCTTTCCTTGCCACCTCTCCTCCTCATCACCTTTCCTCGCCACCACTCCTCCTCATCCTCAGCACCTTTACTCGCCACCACTCCTCATCCTCAGCACCTTTCCTCGCCACCAGTCCACTTCATCCTTAGCACCTTTCCTCTCCACCGCTCCTCATCCACAGCACCTTTCCTCGCCACCACTCCTCCTCATCCTCAGCACCTTTCCTCTCCACCACTCCTCCCCATCCTCAGCACCTTTACTCTCCACCACTCCTCATCCACAGCACCTTTCCTCGCCACCACTCCTCATCCTCAGCACCTTTCCTCGCCACCAGTCCACTTCATCCTTAGCACCTTTCCTCTCCACCACTCCTCATCCACAGCACCTTTCCTCGCCATCACTCCTCCTCATCCTCAGCACCTTTCCTCTCCACCACTCCTCTCCATCCTGAGCACCTTTCCTCTACACAACTCCTCATCCACAGCACCTTTCCTCGCCACCACTCCTCCTCATCCTCAGCACCTTTCCTCTCGACCACTTATCCCCATCCTCATTGCCTTTTACTCGCCACCACTCCTCCTCATCCTCAGCACCTTTCCTCTCCACCACTACTCCTCATCCTCAGCACCTTTACTCGCCACCACTCCTCATCCTCAGCACCTTTCCTCGCCACCAGTCCACTTCATCCTTAGCACCTTTCCTCTCCACCACTCCTCATCCACAGCACCTTTCCTCGCCACCACTCCTCCTCATCCTCAGCACCTTTCCTCTCCACCACTCCTCCCCATCCTCAGCACCTTTCCTCTCCACCACTCCTCATTCACAGCACCTTTCCTAGCCACCACTCCTCCTCATCCTCAGCACCTTTCCTCTCCACCACTCCTCCCCATCCACAGCACCTTTCCTCGCCACCACTCCTCCTCATCCTCAGCACCTTTCCTCTCGACCACTTATCCCCATCCTCATTGCCTTTTACTCGCCACCACTCCTCCTCATCCTCAGCACCTTTCCTCTCCACCACTACTCCTCATCCTCAGCACCTTTACTCGCCACCACTCCTCATCCTCAGCACCTTTCCTCGCCACCAGTCCACTTCATCCTTAGCACCTTTCCTCTCCACCACTCCTCATCCACAGCACCTTTCCTCGCCACCACTCCTCCTCATCCTCAGCACCTTTCCTCTCCACCACTCCTCCCCATCCTCAGCACCTTTCCTCTCCACCACTCCTCATTCACAGCACCTTTCCTAGCCACCACTCCTCCTCATCCTCAGCACCTTTCCTCTCCACCACTCCTCCCCATCCTCAGCACCTTTCCTCTCCCCCACTTCTCCTCATCCTCAGCACCTTTCCTCGTCACCATTACTCATCCTCAGCACCTTTCCTCTCCACCACTCCTCCCCATCCTCAGCACCTTTACTCTCCACCACTCCTCATCCACAGCACCTTTCCTCGCCACCACTCCTCATCCTCAGCACCTTTCCTCGCCACCAGTCCACTTCATCCTTAGCACCTTTCCTCTCCACCACTCCTCATCCACAGCACCTTTCCTCTCCACCGCTCCTCATCCACAGCACCTTACCTCGCCACCACTCCTCCTCATCCTCAGCACCTTTCCTCTCCACCACTCCTCCCCATCCTCAGCACCTTTACTCTCCACCACTCCTCATCCACAGCACCTTTCCTCGCCACCACTCCTCATCCTCAGCACCTTTCCTCGCCACCAGTCCACTTCATCCTTAGCACCTTTCCTCTCCACCACTCCTCATCCACAGCACCTTTCCTCGCCACCACTCCTCCTCATCCTCAGCACCTTTCCTCTCGACCACTTATCCCCATCCTCATCGCCTTTTCCTCGCCACCACTCCTCCTCATCCTCAGCACCTTTCCTCTCCACCACTCCTCCTCATCCTCAGCACCTTTACTCGCCACCACTCCTCATCCTCAGCACCTTTCCTCGCCACCAGTCCACTTCATCCTTAGCACCTTTCCTCTCCACCACTCCTCATCCACAGCACCTTTCCTCGCCACCACTCCTCGTCATCCTCAGCACCTTTCCTCTCCACCACTACTCCCCATCCTCAGCACCTTTCCTCTCCACCACTCCTCATTCACAGCACCTTTCCTAGCCACCACTCCTCCTCATCCTCAGCACCTTTCCTCTCCACCACTCCTCCCCATCCTCAGCACCTTTCCTCTCCCCCACTTCTCCTCATCCTCAGCACCTTTCCTCGTCACCATTACTCATCCTCCGCACCTTTCCTCGCCACCACTCCTCCTCATCCTCAGCACCTTTCCTCTCCACCACTCCTCCTCATCCTCAGCACCTTTCCTCGCCACCAGTCCACTTCATCCTTAGCACCTTTCCTCTCCACCACTCCACATATACAGCACCTTTCTTCGCCACCACTCCTCCTCATCCTCAGCACCTTTCCTCTCCACCACTCCTCCCCATCCTCAGCACCTTTCCACTCCACCACTCCTCATCCACAGCACCTTTCCTCGCCACCACTCCTCCTCATCCTCAGCACCTGTCCTCTCCACCACTCCTCCCCATCCTCAGCACCTTTCATCTCCACCAATCCTCCCCATCCTCAGCACCTTTCCTCTCCACCACTCCTCATTCACAGCACCTTTCCTAGCCACCACTCCTCCTCATCCTCAGCACCTTTCCTCTCCACCACTCCTCCCCATCCTCAGCACCTTTCCTCTCCCCCACTTCTCCTCATCCTCAGCACCTTTCCTCGTCACCATTACTCATCCTCCGCACCTTTCCTCGCCACCACTCCTCCTCATCCTCAGCACCTTTCCTCTCCACCACTCCTCCTCATCCTCAGCACCTTTCCTCGCCACCAGTCCACTTCATCCTTAGCACCTTTCCTCTCCACCACTCCACATATACAGCACCTTTCTTCGCCACCACTCCTCCTCATCCTCAGCACCTTTCCTCTCCACCACTCCTCCCCATCCTCAGCACCTTTCCACTCCACCACTCCTCATCCACAGCACCTTTCCTCGCCACCACTCCTCCTCATCCTCAGCACCTGTCCTCTCCACCACTCCTCCCCATCCTCAGCACCTTTCATCTCCACCAATCCTCCCCATCCTCAGCACCTTTCCTCTCCACCACTCCTCATTCACAGCACCTTTCCTAGCCACCACTCCTCCTCATCCTCAGCACCTTTCCTCTCCACCACTCCTCCCCATCCTCAGCACCTTTCCTCTCCCCCACTTCTCCTCATCCTCAGCACCTTTCCTCGTCACCATTACTCATCCTCCGCACCTTTCCTCGCCACCACTCCTCCTCATCCTCAGCACCTTTCCTCTCCACCACTCCTCCTCATCCTCAGCACCTTTCCTCTCCACCACTCCTCCTCATCCTCAGCACCTTTACTCGCCACCACTACTCATCCTCAGCACCTTTCCTCGCCACCAGTCCACTTCATCCTTAGCACCTTTCCTCTCCACCACTCCACATCCACAGCACCTCTCTTCGCCACCACTCCTCCTCATCCTCAGCACCTTTCCTCTCCACCACTCCTCCCCATCCTCAGCACCTTTCCACTCCACCACTCCTCATCCACAGCACCTTTCCTCGCCACCACTCCTCCTCATCCTCAGCACCTTTCCTCTCCACCACTCCTCCCCATCCTCAGCACCTTTCCTCTCCACCAATCCTCCCCATCCTCAGCACCTTTCCTCACCACCACTCCTCCTCATCCTCAGCACCTTTCCTCTCCACCACTCCACCTCATCCTCAGCACCTTTCCTCTCCACCACTCCTCCCCATCCTCAGCACCTTTCCTCTCCACCAATCCTCCCCATCCTCAGCACCTTTCCTCGCCACCACTCCTCCTCATCCTCAGCACCTTTCCTCTCCACCGCTCCTCCTCATCCTCAGCACCTTCCCTCTCCACCACTCCTCATCCTCAACAACTTTACTCTCCACCACGCCTCCTCATTCTCAGCACCTTTCCTCTCCACCACTCCTCCTCATCCTCAGCACCTTACATCGCTACCACTGCTCCTGTTCCTGAGCAACTTTCTTTGCCACCACTCCTCCTCATCCTCAGTGCCTTTCCTTGCCACCTCTCCTCCTCATCACCTTTCCTCGCCACCACTCCTCCTCATCCTCAGCACCTTTACTCGCCACCACTCCTCATCCTCAGCACCTTTCCTCGCCACCAGTCCACTTCATCCTTAGCACCTTTCCTCTCCACCGCTCCTCATCCACAGCACCTTTCCTCGCCACCACTCCTCCTCATCCTCAGCACCTTTCCTCTCCACCACTCCTCCCCATCCTCAGCACCTTTACTCTCCACCACTCCTCATCCACAGCACCTTTCCTCGCCACCACTCCTCATCCTCAGCACCTTTCCTCGCCACCAGTCCACTTCATCCTTAGCACCTTTCCTCTCCACCACTCCTCATCCACAGCACCTTTCCTCGCCATCACTCCTCCTCATCCTCAGCACCTTTCCTCTCCACCACTCCTCCCCATCCTGAGCACCTTTCCTCTACACAACTCCTCATCCACAGCACCTTTCCTCGCCACCACTCCTCCTCATCCTCAGCACCTTTCCTCTCGACCACTTATCCCCATCCTCATTGCCTTTTACTCGCCACCACTCCTCCTCATCCTCAGCACCTTTCCTCTCCACCACTACTCCTCATCCTCAGCACCTTTACTCGCCACCACTCCTCATCCTCAGCACCTTTCCTCGCCACCAGTCCACTTCATCCTTAGCACCTTTCCTCTCCACCACTCCTCATCCACAGCACCTTTCCTCGCCACCACTCCTCCTCATCCTCAGCACCTTTCCTCTCCACCACTCCTCCCCATCCTCAGCACCTTTCCTCTCCACCACTCCTCATTCACAGCACCTTTCCTAGCCACCACTCCTCCTCATCCTCAGCACCTTTCCTCTCCACCACTCCTCCCCATCCTCAGCACCTTTCCTCTCCCCCACTTCTCCTCATCCTCAGCACCTTTCCTCGTCACCATTACTCATCCTCAGCACCTTTCCTCTCCACCACTCCTCCCCATCCTCAGCACCTTTACTCTCCACCACTCCTCATCCACAGCACCTTTCCTCGCCACCACTCCTCATCCTCAGCACCTTTCCTCGCCACCAGTCCACTTCATCCTTAGCACCTTTCCTCTCCACCACTCCTCATCCACAGCACCTTTCCTCTCCACCGCTCCTCATCCACAGCACCTTACCTCGCCACCACTCCTCCTCATCCTCAGCACCTTTCCTCTCCACCACTCCTCCCCATCCTCAGCACCTTTACTCTCCACCACTCCTCATCCACAGCACCTTTCCTCGCCACCACTCCTCATCCTCAGCACCTTTCCTCGCCACCAGTCCACTTCATCCTTAGCACCTTTCCTCTCCACCACTCCTCATCCACAGCACCTTTCCTCGCCACCACTCCTCCTCATCCTCAGCACCTTTCCTCTCGACCACTTATCCCCATCCTCATCGCCTTTTCCTCGCCACCACTCCTCCTCATCCTCAGCACCTTTCCTCTCCACCACTCCTCCTCATCCTCAGCACCTTTACTCGCCACCACTCCTCATCCTCAGCACCTTTCCTCGCCACCAGTCCACTTCATCCTTAGCACCTTTCCTCTCCACCACTCCTCATCCACAGCACCTTTCCTCGCCACCACTCCTCGTCATCCTCAGCACCTTTCCTCTCCACCACTACTCCCCATCCTCAGCACCTTTCCTCTCCACCACTCCTCATTCACAGCACCTTTCCTAGCCACCACTCCACCTCATCCTCAGCACCTTTCCTCTCCACCACTCCTCCCCATCCTCAGCACCTTTCCTCTCCCCCACTTCTCCTCATCCTCAGCACCTTTCCTCGTCACCATTACTCATCCTCCGCACCTTTCCTCGCCACCACTCCTCCTCATCCTCAGCACCTTTCCTCTCCACCACTCCTCCTCATCCTCAGCACCTTTCCTCTCCACCAATCCTCCCCATCCTCAGCACCTTTCCTCGCCACCACTCCTCCTCATCCTCAGCACCTTTACTCGCCACCACTCCTCATCCTCAGCACCTTTCCTCGCCACCAGTCCACTTCATCCTTAGCACCTTTCCTCTCCACCGCTCCTCATCCACAGCACCTTACCTCGCCACCACTCCTCCTCATCCTCAGCACCTTTCCTCTCCACCACTCCTCCCCATCCTCAGCACCTTTACTCTCCACCACTCCTCATCCACAGCACCTTTCCTCGCCACCACTCCTCATCCTCAGCACCTTTCCTCGCCACCAGTCCACTTCATCCTTAGCACCTTTCCTCTCCACCTCTCCTCATCCACAGCACCTTTCCTCGCCATCACTCCTCGTCATCCTCAGCACCTTTCCTCTCCACCACTACTCCCCATCCTGAGCACCTTTCCTCTACACAACTCCTCATCCACAGCACCTTTCCTCGCCACCACTCCTCCTCATCCTCAGCACCTTTCCTCTCGACCACTTATCCCCATCCTCATCGCCTTTTCCTCGCCACCACTCCTCCTCATCCTCAGCACCTTTCCTCTCCACCACTCCTCCTCATCCTCAGCACCTTTACTCGCCACCACTCCTCATCCTCAGCACCTTTCCTCGCCACCAGTCCACTTCATCCTTAGCACCTTTCCTCTCCACCACTCCTCATCCACAGCACCTTTCCTCGCCACCACTCCTCCTCATCCTCAGCACCTTTCCTCTCCACCACTACTCCCCATCCTCAGCACCTTTCCTCTCCACCACTCCTCATTCACAGCACCTTTCCTAGCCACCACTCCTCCTCATCCTCAGCACCTTTCCTCTCCACCACTCCTCCCCATCCTCAGCACCTTTCCTCTCCCCCACTTCTCCTCATCCTCAGCACCTTTCCTCGTCACCATTACTCATCCTCCGCACCTTTCCTCGCCACCACTCCTCCTCATCCTCAGCACCTTTCCTCTCCACCACTCCTCCTCATCCTCAGCACCTTTCCTCTCCACCACTCCTCATCATCCTCAGCACCTTTACTCGCCACCACTCCTCATCCTCAGCACCTTTCCTCGCCACCAGTCCACTTCATCCTTAGCACCTTTCCTCTCCACCACTCCTCATCCACAGCACCTTTCCTCGCCACCACTCCTCCTCATCCTCAGCACCTTTCCTCTCCATTACTCCTCCCCATCCTCAGCACCTTTCCTCTCCACCACTCCTCATCCACAGCACCTTTCCTCACCACCACTCCTCCTCATCCTCAGCACCTTTCCTCTCCACCACTCCTCCCCATCCTCAGCACCTTTCCTCTCCACCACTCCTCCTCATCCTCAGCACCTTTCCTCGCCACCATTACTTATCCTCAGCACATTTTCTCGCCACCACTCCTCCTCATACTCAGCACCTTTCGTCTCCACCACTCCTCCTCATCATCAGCACCTTTCCTCTCCACCACTCCTCCCCATCCTCAGCACCTTTCCTCTCCACCAATCCTCCCCATCCTCAGCACCTTTCCTCTCCACCACTCCTCCCCATCCTCAGCACCTTTCCTCTCCACCACTCCTCCTCATCCTCAGCACCTTTCCTCGCCACCATTACTCCTCCTCAGCACCTTTCCTCGCCACCACTCCTCCTCATCCTCAGCACCTTTCCTCTCCACCACTCCTCCCCATCCTCAGCACCTTTCCTCTCCACCAATAAACCCCATCCTCACCACCTTTCCTCGTCACCACTCCTACTCATACTCAGCACCTTTCCTCTCCACCACTCCTCCTCATCCTCAGCACCTTCCCTCTCCTCCACTCCTCATCCTCAACAAATTTACTCTCCACCACACCTCCTCATTCTCAGCACCTTTCCTCTCCACCACTCCTCCTCATCCTCAGCACCTTACCTCGCTACCACTGCTCCTGTTCCTCAGCAACTTTCTTTGCCACCATTCCTCCTCATCCTCAGTGCCTTTCCTTGTCACCTCTCCTCCTCATCACCTTTCCTCGCCACCACTTCTCCTCATCCTCAGCACCTTTCCTTGCCACCACACCTTCACATCACCTTTCCTCGCCACCACTCCTCCTCATCCTCAGCACCTTTCTTCGCCACCACTCCTCCTCATCCTCAGCACCTTTCCTCTCCACCACTCCTCCCTATCCTCAGCACCTTTCCTCTCCACCACTCCTCCTCATCCTCAGCACCTTTCCTCGCCACCACTCCTCATCCTCAGCACCTTTCCTCGCCACCACTCCTCCTCATCCTCAGCACTTTTCCTCTCCACCACTCCTCCTCATCCTCAGCACCTTTCCTCTCCACCACTCCTCCCCATCCTCAGCACCTTTCCTCTCCACCAATCCTCCCCATCCTCAGCACCTTTCCTTGTCACCACTCCTCCTCATACTCAGCACCTTTCCTCTCCACCACTCCTCCTCATCCTCAGCACCTTCCCTCTCCACCACTCCTCATCCTCAACAACTTTACTCTCCACCACGCCTCCTCATTCTCAGCACCTTTCCTCTCCAGCACTCCTCCTCATCCTCAGCACCTTTCCTCTCCACCACTCCTCCTCATCCTCAGCACCTTACCTCGCTACCACTGCTCCTGTTCCTCAGCAACTTTCTTTGCCACCACTCCTCCTCATCCTCAGTGCCTTTCCTTGCCACCTCTCCTCCTCATCACCTTTCCTCGCCACCACTTCTCCTCATCCTCAGCACCTTTCCTTGCCACCAGACCTTCACATCACCTTTCCTCGCCACCACTCCTCCTCATCCACAGCACCTTTCTTCGCCACCACTCCTCCTTATCCTCAGCACCTTTCCTCTCCACCACTCCTCCCCATCCTCAGCACCTTTCCTCTCCACCAATCCTCCCCATCCTCAGCACCTTTCCTCGTCACCATTACTCATCCTCAGCACCTTTCCTCACCACCACTCCTCCTCATCCTCAGCACCTTTCCTCTCCACCACTCCTCCCCATCCTCAGCACCTTTCCTCTCCACCAATCCTCCCCATCCTCAGCACCTTTCCTCTCCACCACTCCTCCTCATCCTCAGCACCTTCCCTCTCCTCCACTCCTCATCCTCAACAACTTTACTCTCCACCAAGCCTCCTTATCCTCAGCACCTTTCCTCTCCACCACTACTCCTCATCCTCAGCACCTTTCCTCTCCACCACTCCTCCTCATCCTCAGCACCTTTTCTCTCCACCACTCCTCCTCATCCTCAGCACCTTTGCTCTCCACCACTCCTCCTCATACTCAGCACCTTACCTCGCTACCACTGCTCCTGTTCCTCAACACCTTTCCTCGCCACCACTCCTCCTCACCCTCAGCACCTATCCTCTCCACCAATTCTCCTCATCCTCAGAACCTTTCCTCACCACCACATCTCCTCATCCTCAGAACCTTTCCTCTCCATCTCATCCTCAGCACCTTTCCTCTCCACCACTCCACCTCATCCTCAGCACCTTTCCTCTTAACCACTCTGCCTCATCCTCAGCACCTTTTCTCTCCACCAATCCTCCTCATCCTCAGCACCTTTGCTCTCCACCACTCCACCTCATCCTCAGCACCTTTCCTCTCCACCACTCCTCCCCATCCTCAGCACCTTTCCTCTCCACCAATCCTCCCCATCCTCAGCACCTTTCCTCTACACCAATCCTCCCCATCCTCAGCACCTTTCCTCGCCACCACTGCTCATCCTCAGCACCTTTCCTCGCCACCACTCCTCCTCATCCTCAGCACCTTTCCTCTCCACCACTCCACCTCATCCTCAGCACCTTTCCTCTCCACCACTCCTCCCCATCCTCAGCACCTTTCCTCTCCACCACTCCTCCCCATCCTCAGCACCTTTACTCGCCACCACTCCTCATCCTCAGCACCTTTCCTCGCCACCAGTCCATTTCATCCTTAGCACCTTTCCTCTCCACCACTCCACATCCACAGCACCTTTCTTCGCCACCACTCCTCCTCATCCTCATCACCTTTCCTCTCCACCACTCCTCCCCATCCTCAGCATCTTTCCTCTCCACCACTCCTCATCCACTGCACCTTTCCTCGCCACCACTCCTCCTCATCCTCAGCACCTTTCCTCTCCACCACTCCTCCCCATCCTCAGCACCTTTCCTCTCCACCAATCCTCCCCATCCTCAGCACCTTTCCTCGCCACCACTCCTCCTCATCCTCAGCACCTTTCCTCTCCACCACTCCACCTCATCCTCAGCACCTTTCCTCTCCACCACTCCTCCCCATCCTCAGCACCTTTCCTCTCCACCAATCCTCCCCATCCTCAGCACCTTTCCTCGTCACCACTCCTCCTCATACTCAGCACCTTTCCTCTCCACCACTCCACCTCATCCTCAACAACTTTTCTCTCCACCACGCCTCCTCATTCTCAGCACCTTTCCTCTCCACCACTCCTCCTCATCCTCAGCACCTTACCTCGATACCACTGCTCCTGTTCCTCAGCAACTTTCTTTGCCACCACTCCTCCTCATCCTCAGTGCCTTTCCTTGCCACCTCTCCTCCTCATCACCTTTCCTCGCCACCACTCCTCCTCATCCTCAGCACCTTTACTCGCCACCACTCCTCATCCTCAGCACCTTTCCTCGCCACCAGTCCACTTCATCCTTAGCACCTTTCCTCTCCACCGCTCCTCATCCACAGCACCTTTCCTCGCCACCACTCCTCCTCATCCTCAGCACCTTTCCTCTCCACCACTCCTCCCCATCCTCAGCACCTTTACTCTCCACCACTCCTCATCCACAGCACCTTTCCTCGCCACCACTCCTCATCCTCAGCACCTTTCCTCGCCACCAGTCCACTTCATCCTTAGCACCTTTCCTCTCCACCACTCCTCATCCACAGCACCTTTCCTCGCCATCACTCCTCCTCATCCTCAGCACCTTTCCTCTCCACCACTCCTCCCCATCCTGAGCACCTTTCCTCTACACAACTCCTCATCCACAGCACCTTTCCTCGCCACCACTCCTCCTCATCCTCAGCACCTTTCCTCTCGACCACTTATCCCCATCCTCATCGCCTTTTCCTCGCCACCACTCCTCCTCATCCTCAGCACCTTTCCTCTCCACCACTCCTCCTCATCCTCAGCACCTTTACTCGCCACCACTCCTCATCCTCAGCACCTTTCCTCGCCACCAGTCCACTTCATCCTTAGCACCTTTCCTCTCCACCACTCCTCATCCACAGCACCTTTCCTCGCCACCACTCCTCCTCATCCTCAGCACTTTTCCTCTCGACCACTTATCCCCATCCTCATCGCCTTTTCCTCGCCACCACTCCTCCTCATCCTCAGCACCTTTCCTCTCCACCACTCCTCCTCATCCTCAGCACCTTTACTCGCCACCACTCCTCATCCTCAGCACCTTTCCTCGCCACCAGTCCACTTCATCCTTAGCACCTTTCCTCTCCACCACTCCTCATCCACAGCACCTTTCCTCGCCACCACTCCTCCTCATCCTCAGCACCTTTCCTCTCGACCACTTATCCCCATCCTCATCGCCTTTTTCTCGCCACCACTCCTCCTCATCCTCAGCAACTTTCCTCTCCACCACTCCTCCTCATCCTCAGCACCTTTCCTCTCCACCACTCCTCATCCACAGCACCTTTCCTAGCCACCACTCCTCCTCATCCTCAGCACCTTTCCTCTCCACCACTCCTCCCCATCCTCAGCACCTTTCCTCTCCCCCACTTCTCCTCATCCTCCGCACCTTTCCTCGCCACCACTCCTCCTCATCCTCAGCACCTTTCCTCTCCACCACTCCTCCTCATCCTCAGCACCTTTCCTCTCCACCACTCCTCCTCATCCTCAGCACCTTTACTCGCCACCACTCCTCATCCTCAGCACCTTTCCTCTCCACCACTCCTCCCCATCCTCAGCACCTTTCCTCATCACCACTCCTCCTCATACTCAGCACCTTTCCTCTCCACCACTCCTCCTCATCCTCAGCACCTTTCCTCTCCACCACTCCTCCTCATCCTCAGCACCTTTCCTCGCCACCACTCCTCCTCATCCTCAGCACCTTTCCTCTCCACCACTCCTCCCCATCCTCAGCACCTTTCCTCTCCACCAATCCTCCCCATCCTCAGCACCTTTCCTCGCCACCACTCCTCCTCATCCTCAGCACCTTTCCTCTCCACCACTCCACCTCATCCTCAGCACCTTTCCTCTCCACCACTCCTCCCCATCCTCAGCACCTTTCCTCTCCACCAATCCTCCCCATCCTCAGCACCTTTCCTCGTCACCACTCCTCCTCATACTCAGCACCTTTCCTCTCCACCGCTCCTCCTCATCCTCAGCACCTTCCCTCTCCACCACTCCTCATCCTCAACAACTTTACTCTCCACCACGCCTCCTCATTCTCAGCACCTTTCCTCTCCACCACTCCTCCTCATCCTCAGCACCTTACAACGCTACCACTGCTCCTGTTCCTCAGCAACTTTCTTTGCCACCACTCCTCCTCATCCTCAGTGCCTTTACTTGCCACCTCTCCTCCTCATCACCTTTCCTCGCCACCACTACTCCTCATCCTCAGCACCTTTACTCGCCACCACTCCTCATCCTCAGCACCTTTCCTCGCCACCAGTCCACTTCATCCTTAGCACCTTTCCTCTCCACCGCTCCTCATCCACAGCACCTTTCCTCGCCACCACTCCTCCTCATCCTCAGCACCTTTCCTCTCCACCACTCCTCCCCATCCTCAGCACCTTTCCTCTCCCCCACTTCTCATCCTCAGCACCTTTCCTCACCATCACTCCTCCTCATCCTCAGCACCTTTCCTCTCCACCACTCCTCCCCATCCTGAGCACCTTTCCTCTACACAACTCCTCATCCACAGCACCTTTCCTCGCCACCACTCCTCCTCATCCTCAGCACCTTTCCTCTCGACCACTTATCCCCATCCTCATCGCCTTTTCCTCACCACCACTCCTCCTCATCCTCAGCACCTTTCCTCTCCACCACTCCTCCTCATCCTCAGCACCTTTACTCGCCACCACTCCTCATCCTCAGCACCTTTCCTCGCCACCAGTCCACTTCATCCTTAGCACCTTTCCTCTCCACCGCTCCTCATCCACAGCACCTTTCCTCGCCACCACTCCTCCTTATCCTCAGCACCTTTCCTCTCCACCACTCCTCCCCATCCTCAGCACCTTTACTCTCCACCACTCCTCATCCACAGCACCTTTCCTCGCCACCACTCCTCATCCTCAGCACCTTTCCTCGCCACCAGTCCACTTCATCCTTAGCACCTTTCCTCTCCACCACTCCTCATCCACAGCACCTTTCCTCGCCATCACTCCTCCTCATCCTCAGCACCTTTCCTCTCCACCACTCCTCCCCATCCTGAGCACCTTTCCTCTACACAACTCCTCATCCACAGCACCTTTCCTCGCCACCACTCCTCCTCATCCTCCGCACCTTTCCTCTCGACCACTTATCCCCATCCTCATCGCCTTTTCCTCGCCACCACTCCTCCTCATCCTCAGCACCTTTCCTCTCCACCACTCCTCCTCATCCTCAGCACCTTTACTCGCCACCACTCCTCATCCTCAGCACCTTTCCTCGCCACCAGTCCACTTCATCCTTAGCACCTTTCCTCTCCACCACTCCTCATCCACAGCACCTTTCCTCGCCACCACTCCTCCTCTTCCTCAGCACCTTTCCTCTCCACCACTCCTCC
Source organism: Pseudophryne corroboree (assembly GCF_028390025.1). NCBI lineage: Eukaryota > Metazoa > Chordata > Amphibia > Anura > Myobatrachidae > Pseudophryne > Pseudophryne corroboree. The sequence goes on from NC_086451.1 coordinate 90,897,098, forward strand.
CCATCCTCAGCACCTTTCCTCTCCACCACTCCTCATTCACAGCACCTTTCCTAGCCACCACTCCTCCTCATCCTCAGCACCTTTCCTCTCCACCACTCCTCCCCATCCTCAGCACCTATCCTCTCCCCCACTTCTCCTCATCCTCAGCACCTTTCCTCGTCACCATTACTCATCCTCCGCACCTTTCCTCGCCACCACTCCTCCTCATCCTCAGCAGCTTTCCTCTCCACCACTCCTCCTCATCCTCAGCACCTTTCCTCTCCACCACTCCTCCTCATCCTCAGCACCTTTACTCGCCACCACTCCTCATCCTCAGCACCTTTCCTCGCCACCAGTCCACTTCATCCTTAGCACCTTTCCTCTCCACCACTCCTCATCCACAGCACCTTTCCTCGCCACCACTCCTCCTCATCCTCAGCACCTTTCCTCTCCACCACTCCTCCCCATCCTCAGCACCTTTCCTCTCCACCACTCCTCATCCACAGCACCTTTCCTCGCCACCACTCCTCCTCATCCTCAGCACCTTTCCTCTCCACCACTCCTCCCCATCCTCAGCACCTTTCCTCTCCACCACTCCTCCTCATCCTCAGCACCTTTCCTCGCCACCATTACTTATCCTCAGCACATTTTCTCGCCACCACTCCTCCTCATACTCAGCACCTTTCCTCTCCACCACTCCTCCTCATCATCAGCACCTTTCCTCTCCACCACTCCTCCCCATCCTCAGCACCTTTCCTCTCCACCAATCCTCCCCATCCTCAGCACCTTTCCTCTCCACCACTCCTCCCCATCCTCAGCACCTTTCCTCTCCACCACTCCTCCTCATCCTCAGCACCTTTCCTCGCCACCATTACTCATCCTCAGCACCTTTCCTTGCCACCACTCCTCCTCATCCTCAGCACCTTTCCTCTCCACCACTCCTCCCCATCCTCAGCACCTTTCCTCTCCACCAATAATCCCCATCCTCACCACCTTTCCTCGTCACCACTCCTACTCATACTCAGCACCTTTCCTCTCCACCACTCATCCTCATCCTCAGCACCTTCCCTCTCCTCCACTCCTCATCCTCAACAACTTTACTCTCCACCACACCTCCTCATTCTCAGCACCTTTCCTCTCCACTACTCCTCCTCATCCTCAGCACCTTACCTCGCTACCACTGCTCCTGTTCCTCAGCAACTTTCTTTGCCACCATTCCTCCTCATCCTCTGTGCCTTTCCTTGTCACCTCTCCTCCTCATCACCTTTCCTCGCCACCACTTCTCCTCATCCTCAGCACCTTTCCTTGCCACCACACCTTCACATCACCTTTCCTCGCCACCACTCCTCCTCATCCTCAGCACCTTTCTTCGCCACCACTCCTCCTCATCCTCAGCACCTTTCCTCTCCACCACTCCTCCCTATCCTCAGCACCTTTCCTCTCCACCACTCCTCCTCATCCTCAGCACCTTTCCTCGCCACCACTCCTCATCCTCAGCACCTTTCCTCGCCACCACTCCTCCTCATCCTCAGCACCTTTCCTCTCCACCACTCCTCCTCATCCTCAGCACCTTTCCTCTCCACCACTCCTCCCCATCCTCAGCACCTTTCCTCTCCACCAATCCTCCCCATCCTCAGCACCTTTCCTCGTCACCACTCCTCCTCATACTCAGCACCTTTCCTCTCCACCACTCCTCCTCATCCTCAGCACCTTCCCTCTCCACCACTCCTCACCCTCAACAACTTTACTCTCCATCACGCCTCCTCATTCTCAGCACATTTCCTCTCCAGCACTCCTCCTCATACTCAGCACCTTTCCTCTCCACCACTCCTCCTCATCCTCAGCACCTTACCTCGCTACCACTGCTCCTGTTCCTCAGCAACTTTCTTTGCCACCACTCCTCCTCATCCTCAGTGCCTTTCCTTGCCACCTCTCCTCCTCATCACCTTTCCTCGCCACCACTTCTCCTCATCCTCAGCACCTTTCCTTGCCACCAGACCTTCACATCACCTTTCCTCGCCACCACTCCTCCTCATCCACAGCACCTTTCTTCGCCACCACTCCTCCTTATCCTCAGCACCTTTCCTCTCCACCACTCCTCCCCATCCTCAGCACCTTTCCTCTGCACCAATCCTCCCCATCCTCAGCACCTTTCCTCGTCACCATTACTCATCCTCAGCACCTTTCCTCGCCACCACTCCTCCTCATCCTCAGCACCTTTCCTCTCCACCACTCCTCCCCATCCTCAGCACCTTTCCTCTCCACCAATCCTCCCCATCCTCAGCACCTTTCCTCTCCACCACTCCTCATCATCCTCAGCACCTTCCCTCTCCTCCACTCCTCATCCTCAACAACTTTACTCTCCACCAAGCCTCCTTATCCTCAGCACCTTTCCTCTCCACCACTACTCCCCATCCTCAGCACCTTTCCTCTCCACCACTCCTCCTCATCCTCAGCACCTTTTCTCTCCACCACTCCTCCTCATCCTCAGCACCTTTGCTCTCCATCATGCCTCCTCATCCTCAGTACTTTTCCTCTCCACCACTCCTCCTCATACTCAGCACCTTACCTCGCTACCACTGCTCCTGTTCATCAACACCTTTCCTCGCCACCACTCCTCCTCACCCTCAGCACCTATCCTCTCCACCAATTCTCCTCATCCTCAGAACCTTTCCTCTCCATCTCATCCTCAGCACCTTTCCTCTCCACCACTCCACCTCATCCTCAGCACCTTTCCTCTTAACCACTCTGCCTCATCCTCAGCACCATTTCTCTCCACCAATCCTCCTCATCCTCAGCACCTTTGCTCTCCAACAAGCCTCCTTAACTTCAGCACCTTTTCCTCGCCACCACTCCTCCTCATCCTCAGCACCTTTCCTCACCACCACTCCTTCACATCCTCAGCACCTTTCCTCTCCACCACTCCTATTCATCCTCAGCACCTTTCCTCACCACCACTCCTCCTCATCCTCAGCACCTTTCCTCGCCACCACTCCTCCTCATCCTCAGCACCTTTCCTCTCCACCACTCCTCCCTATCCTCAGCACCTTTCCTCTCCACCACTCCTCCTCATCCTCAGCTCCTTTCCTCGCCACCACTCCTCATCCTCAGCACCTTTCCTCGCCACCACTCCTCCTCATCCTCAGCACCTTTCCTCTCCACCACTCCTCCTCATCCTCAGCACCTTTCCTCGCCACCACTCCTCATCCTCAGCACCTTTCCTCGCCACCAGTCCACTTCATCCTTAGCACCTTTCCTCTCCACCACTCCTCATCCACAGCACCTTTCCTCGCCACCACTCCTCCTCATCCTCAGCACCTTTCCTCTCCACCACTCCTCCCCGTCCTCAGCACCTTTCCTCTCCACCTCTCCTCATCCACAGCACCTTTCCTCGCCACCACTCCTCCTCATCCTCAGCACCTTTCCTCTCCACCACTCCTCCCCATCCTCAGCACCATTCCTCTCCACCACTCCTCCTCATCCTCAGCACCTTTCCTCGCCACCATTACTTATCCTCAGCACATTTTCTCGCCACCACTCCTCCTCATACTCAGCACCTTTCCTCTCCACCACTCCTCCTCATCATCAGCACCTTTCCTCTCCACCACTCCTCCCCATCCTCAGCACCTTTCCTCTCCACCAATCCTCCCCATTCTCAGCACCTTTCCTCTCCACCACTCCTCCCCATCCTCAGCAACTTTCCTCTCCACCACTCCTCCTCATCCTCAGCACCTTTCCTCGCCACCATTACTCATCCTCAGCACCTTTCCTCGCCACCACTCCTCCTCATCCTCAGCACCTTTCCTCTCCACCACTCCTCCCCATCCTCAGCACCTTTCCTCTCCACCAATAATCCCCATCCTCACCACCTTTCCTCGTCACCACTCCTACTCATACTCAGCACCTTTCCTCTCCACCACTCCTCCTCATCCTCAGCACCTTCCCTCTCCTCCACTCCTCATCATCAGCACCTTTCCTCTCCACCACTCCTCCCCATCCTCAGCACCTTTCCTCTCCACCAATCCTCCCCATCCTCAGCACCTTTCCTCTCCACCACTCCTCCCCATCCTCAGCACCTTTCCTCTCCACCACTCCTCCTCATCCTCTGCACCTTTCCTCGCCACCATTACTCATCCTCAGCACCTTTCCTCGCCACCACTCCTCCTCATCCTCAGCACCTTTCCTCTCCACCACTCCTCCCCATCCTCAGCACCTTTCCTCTCCACCAATAATCCCCATCCTCACCACCTTTCCTCGTCACCACTCCTACTCATCCTCAGCACCTTTCCTCGCCACCACTCCTACTCATCCTCAGCACCTTTCCTCTCCACCACTCCTCCCCATCCTCAGCACCTTTCCTCTCCACCAATAATCCCCATCCTCACCACCTTTCCTCGCCACCACTCCTACTCATCCTCAGCACCTTTCCTCTCCACCACTCCTCCCTATCCTCAGCACCTTTACTCTCCACCACTCCTCCTCATCCTCAGCACCTTTCCTCGCCACCACTCCTCATCCTCAGCACCTTTCCTCGCCACCACTCCTCCTCATCTTCAGCACCTTTCCTCTCCACCACTCCTCCTCATCCTCAGCACCTTTCCTCGCCACCACTCCTCATCCTCAGCACCTTTCCTCGCCACCAGTCCACTTCATCCTTAGCACCTTTCCTCTCCACCACTCCTCATCCACAGCACCTTTCCTCGCCACCACTCCTCCTCATCCTCAGCACCTTTCCTCTCCACCACTCCTCCCCATCCTCAGCACCTTTCCTCTCCACCACTCCTCATCCACAGCACCTTTCCTCGCCACCACTCCTCCTCATCCTCAGCACCTTTCCTCTCCACCACTCCTCCCCATCCTCAGCACCTTTCCTCTCCACCACTCCTCTTCATCATCAGCACCTTTCCTCTCCACCACTCCTCCCCATCCTCAGCACCTTTCCTCTCCACCAATCCTCCCCATCCTCAGCACCTTTCCTCTCCACCACTCCTCCCCATCCTCAGCACCTTTCCTCTCCACCACTCCTCCTCATCCTCAGCACCTTTCCTCGCCACCATTACTCATCCTCAGCACCTTTCCTCGCCACCACTCCTCCTCATCCTCAGCACCTTTCCTCTCCACCACTCCTCCCCATCCTCAGCACCTTTCCTCTCCACCAATAATCCCCATCCTCACCACCTTTCCTCTCCACCACTCCTCCCTATCCTCAGCACCTTTCCTCTCCACCACTCCTCCTCATCCTCAGCACCTTTCCTCGCCACCACTCCTCATCCTCAGCACCTTTCCTCGCCACCACTCCTCCTCATCCTCAGCACCTTTCCTCTCCACCACTCCTCCTCATCCTCAGCACCTTTCCTCTCCACCACTCCTCCCCATCCTCAGCACCTTTCCTCTCCACCAATCCTCCCCATCCTCAGCACCTTTCCTCATCACCACTCCTCCTCATACTCAGCACCTTTCCTCTCCACCACTCCTCCTCATCCTCAGCACCTTCCCTCTCCACCACTCCTCATCCTCAACAACTTTACTCTCCACCACGCCTCCTCATTCTCAGCACCTTTCCCCTCCACCACTCCTCCTCATCCTCAGCACCTTACCTCGCTACCACTGCTCCTGTTCCTCAGCAACTTTCTTTGCCACCACTTCTCCTCATCCTCAGCACCTTTCCTTGCCACCAGACCTTCACATCACCTTTCCTCGCCACCACTCCTCCTCATCCACAGCACCTTTCTTCGCCACCACTCCTCCTTATCCTCAGCACCTTTCCTCTCCACTACTCCTCCCCATCCTCAGCACCTTTCCTCTCCACCAATCCTCCCCATCCTCAGCACCTTTCCTCGTCACCATTACTCAATTCTCAGCACCTTTCCTCGCCACCACTCCTCCTCATCCTCAGCACCTTTCCTCTCCACCACTCCTCCCCATCCTCAGCACCTTTCCTCTCCACCAATCCTCCCCATCCTCAGCACCTTTCCTCTCCACCACTCCTCCTCATCCTCAGCACCTTCCCTCTCCTCCACTCCTCATCCTCAACAACTTTACTCTCCACCAAACCTCCTTATCCTCAGCACCTTTCCTCTCCACCACTACTCCCCATCCTCAGCACCTTTCCTCTCCACCACTCCTCCTCATCCTCAGCACCTTTCCTCGCCACCACTCCTCCTCATCCTCAGCACCTTTCCTTTACACCACTTCTCCTCATCCTCAGCACCTTTCCTCTCCACCACTCCTCCCCATCCTTAGCACCTTTCCTCTCCACCAATCCTCCCCATCCTCAGCACCTTTCCTCGTCACCACTCCTCCTCATACTCAGCACCTTTCCTCTCCACCACTCCTCCTCATCCTCAGCACCTTCCCTCTCCACCACTCCTCATCCTCAACAACTTTACTCTCCACCACGCCTCCTCATTCTCAGCACCTTTCCTCTCCACCACTCCTCCTCATCCTCAGCACCTTACCTCGCTACCACTGCTCCTGTTCCTCAGCAACTTTCTTTGCCACCACTCCTCCTCATCCTCAGTGCCTTTCCTTGCCACCTCTCCTCCTCATCACCTTTCCTCGCCACCACTTCTCCTCATCCTCAGCACCTTTCCTTGCTACTAGACCTTCATATCACCTTTCCTCGCCACCACTCCTCCTCATCCACAGCACCTTTCTTCGCCACCACTCCTCCTTATCCTCAGCACCTTTCCTCTCCACCACTCCTCCCCATCCTCAGCACCTTTCCTCTCCACCAATCCTCCCCATCCTCAGCACCTTTCCTCATCACCATTACTCATCCTCAGCACCTTTCCTCGCCACCACTCCTCCTCATCCTCAGCACCTTTCCTCTCCACCACTCCTCCCCATCCTCAGCACCTTTCCTCTCCACCAATCCTCCCCATCCTAAGCACCTTTCCTCTCCACCACTCCTCCTCATCCTCAGCACCTTCCCTCTCCTCCACTCCTCATCCTCAACAACTTTACTCTCCACCAAGCCTCCTTATCCTCAGCACCTTTCCTCTCCACCACTACTCCCCATCCTCAGCACCTTTCCTCTCCACCACTCCTCCTCATCCTCAGCACCTTTTCTCTCCACCACTCCTCCTCATCCTCAGCACCTTTGCTCTCCACCATGCCTCCTCATTCTCAGTACTTTTCCTCTCCACCACTCCTCCTCATACTCAGCACCTTACCTCGCTAACACTGCTCCTGTTCCTCAGCACCTTTCCTCGCCACAACTCCTCCTCACCCTCAGCACCTATCCTCTCCACCACTCCTCATCCACAGCACCTTTCCTCGCCACCACTCCTCCTCATCCTCAGCACCTTTCCTCTCCACCACTCCTCCCCATCCTCAGCACCTTTCCTCTCCACCACTCCTCATCCACAGCACCTTTCCTCGCCACCACTCCTCATCCTCAGCACCTTTCCTCGCCACCAGTCCACTTCATCCTTAGCACCTTTCCTCTCCACCACTCCTCATCCACAGCACCTTTCCTCGCCATCACTTCTCCTCATCCTCAGCACCTTTCCTCTCCACCACTCCTCCCCATCCTCAGCACCTTTCCTCTACACCACTCCTCATCCACAGCACCTTTCCTCGCCACCACTCCTCCTCATCCTCAGCACCTTTCCTCTCGACCACTTATCCCCATCCTCATCGCCTTTTCCTCGCCACCACTCCACCTCATCCTCAGCACCTTTCCTCTCCACCACTCCTCCTCATACTCAGCACCTTACCTCGCTACCACTGCTCCTGTTCCTCAGCACCTTTCCTCTCCACCACTCCACCTCATCCTCAGCACCTTTCCTCTCCACCACTCCTCATCCACAGGACCTTTCCTCGCCACCACTACTCCCCATCCTCAGCACCTTTCCTCTCCACCACTCCTCCTCATCCTCAGCACCTTTTATCTCCACCACTCCTCCTCATCCTCAGCACCTTTGCTCTCCACCATGCCTCCTTATTCTCAGTACTTTTCCTCTCCACCACTCCTCCTCATACTCAGCACCTTACCTCGCTACCACTGCTCCTGTTCCTCAGCACCTTTACTCGCCACAACTCCTCCTCACCCTCAGCACCTATCCTCTCCACCACTCCTCATCCACAGCACCTTTCCTCGCCACCACTCCTCCTTATCCTCAGCACCTTTCCTCTCCACCACTCCTCCTCATCCTCAGCACCTTTACTCGCCACCACTCCCCATCCTCAGCACCTTTCCTCTCCACCAATCCTCCCCATCCTCAGCACCTTTCCTCGCCACCACTCCTCCTCATCCTCAGCACCTTTCCTCTCCACCACTCCTCCTCATCCTCAGCACCTTTCCTCTCCACCACTCCTCCTCATCCTCAGCACTTTTACTCGCCACCACTCCTCATCCTCAGCACCTTTCCTCGCCACCAGTCCACTTCATCCTTAGCACCTTTCCTCTCCACCACTCCTCATCCACAGCACCTTTCCTCGCCACCACTCCTCATCCTCAGCACCTTTCCTCGCCACCAGTCCACTTCATCCTTAGCACCTTTCCTCTCCACCACTCCTCATCCACAGCACCTTTCCTCGCCACCACTCCTCCTCATCCTCAGCACCTTTCCTCTCCACCACTCCTCCCCATCCTCAGCACCTTTCCTCTCCCCCACTTCTCCTCATCCTCAGCACCTTTCCTCGTCACCATTACTCATCCTCCGCACCTTTCCTCGCCACCACTCCTCCTCATCCTCAGCACCTTTACTCGCCACCACTCCTCATCCTCAGCACCTTTCCTCGCCACCAGTCCACTTCATCCTTAGCACCTTTCCTCTCCACCACTCCACATATACAGCACCTTTCTTCGCCACCACTCCTCCTCATCCTCAGCACCTTTCCTCTCCACCACTCCTCCCCATCCTCAGCACCTTTCCACTCCACCACTCCTCATCCACAGCACCTTTCCTCGCCACCACTCCTCCTCATCCTCAGCACCTGTCCTCTCCACCACTCCTCCCCATCCTCAGCACCTTTCCTCTCCACCAATCCTCCCCATCCTCAGCACCTTTCCTCTCCACCACTCCTCATTCACAGCACCTTTCCTAGCCACCACTCCTCCTCATCCTCAGCACCTTTCCTCTCCACCACTCCTCCCCATCTTCAGCACCTTTCCTCTCCCCCACTTCTCCTCATCCTCAGCACCTTTCCTCGTCACCATTACTCATCCTCCGCACCTTTCCTCGCCACCACTCCTCCTCATCCTCAGCACCTTTCCTCTCCACCACTCCTCCTCATCCTCAGCACCTTTCCTCTCCACCACTCCTCCTCATCCTCAGCACCTTTACTCGCCACCACTCCTCATCCTCAGCACCTTTCCTCGCCACCAGTCCACTTCATCCTTAGCACCTTTCCTCTCCACCACTCCACATCCACAGCACCTCTCTTCGCCACCACTCCTCCTCATCCTCAGCACCTTTCCTCTCCACCACTCCTCCCCATCCTCAGCACCTTTCCACTCCACCACTCCTCATCCACAGCACCTTTCCTCGCCACCACTCCTCCTCATCCTCAGCACCTTTCCTCTCCACCACTCCTCCCCATCCTCAGCACCTTTCCTCTCCACCAATCCTCCCCATCCTCAGCACCTTTCCTCGCCACCACTCCTCCTCATCCTCAGCACCTTTCCTCTCCACCACTCCACCTCATCCTCAGCACCTTTCCTCTCCACCACTCCTCCCCATCCTCAGCACCTTTCCTCTCCACCAATCCTCCCCATCCTCAGCACCTTTCCTCGCCACCACTCCTCCTCATCCTCAGCACCTTTCCTCTCCACCGCTCCTCATCATCCTCAGCACCTTCCCTCTCCACCACTCCTCATCCTCAACAACTTTACTCTCCACCACGCCTGCTCATCCTCAGCACCTTACATCACTACCACTGCTCCTGTTCCTCAGCAACTTTCTTTGCCACAACTCCTCCTCATCCTCAGTGCCTTTCCTTGCCACCTCTCCTCCTCATCACCTTTCCTCGCCACCACTCCTCCTCATCCTCAGCACCTTTACTCGCCACCACTCCTCATCCTCAGCACCTTTCCTCGCCACCAGTCCACTTCATCCTTAGCACCTTTCCTCTCCACCGCTCCTCATCCACAGCACCTTTCCTCGCCACCACTCCTCCTCATCCTCAGCACCTTTCCTCTCCACCACTCCTCCCCATCCTCAGCACCTTTACTCTCCACCACTCCTCATCCACAGCACCTTTCCTCGCCACCACTCCTCATCCTCAGCACCTTTCCTCGCCACCAGTCCACTTCATCCTTAGCACCTTTCCTCTCCACCACTCCTCATCCACAGCACATTTCCTCGCCATCACTCCTCCTCATCCTCAGCACCTTTCCTCTCCACCACTCCTCCCCATCCTGAGCACCTTTCCTCTACACAACTCCTCATCCACAGCACCTTTCCTCGCCACCACTCCTCCTCATCCTCAGCACCTTTCCTCTCGACCACTTATCCCCATCCTCATCGCCTTTTCCTCGCCACCACTCCTCCTCATCCTCAGCACCTTTCCTCTCCACCACTCCTCCTCATCCTCAGCACCTTTACTCGCCACCACTCCTCATCCTCAGCACCTTTCCTCGCCACCAGTCCACTTCATCCTTAGCACCTTTCCTCTCCACCACTCCTCATCCACAGCACCTTTCCTCGCCACCACTCCTCCTCATCCTCAGCACCTTTCCTCTCCACCACTCCTCCCCATCCTCAGCACCTTTCCTCTCCACCACTCCTCATTCACAGCACCTTTCCTAGCCACCACTCCTCCTCATCCTCAGCACCTTTCCTCTCCACCACTCCTCCCCATCCTCAGCACCTTTCCTCTCCCCCACTTCTCCTCATCCTCAGCACCTTTCCTCGTCACCATTACTCATCCTCCGCACCTTTCCTCGCCACCACTCCTCCTCATCCTCAGCACCTTTCCTCTCCACCACTCCTCCTCATCCTCAGCACCTTTCCTCGCCACCAGTCCACTTCATCCTTAGCACCTTTCCTCTCCACCACTCCACATATACAGCACCTTTCTTCGCCACCACTCCTCCTCATCCTCAGCACCTTTCCTCTCCACCACTCCTCCCCATCCTCAGCACCTTTCCACTCCACCACTCCTCATCCACAGCACCTTTCCTCGCCACCACTCCTCCTCCTCCTCAGCACCTGTCCTCTCCACCACTCCTCCCCATCCTCAGCACCTTTCATCTCCACCAATCCTCCCCATCCTCAGCACCTTTCCTCTCCACCACTCCTCATTCACAGCACCTTTCCTAGCCACCACTCCTCCTCATCCTCAGCACCTTTCCTCTCCACCACTCCTCCCCATCCTCAGCACCTTTCCTCTCCCCCACTTCTCCTCATCCTCAGCACCTTTCCTCGTCACCATTACTCATCCTCCGCACCTTTCCTCGCCACCACTCCTCCTCATCCTCAGCACCTTTCCTCTCCACCACTCCTCCTCATCCTCAGCACCTTTCCTCTCCACCACTCCTCCTCATCCTCAGCACCTTTACTCGCCACCACTCCTCATCCTCAGCACCTTTCCTCGCCACCAGTCCACTTCATCCTTAGCACCTTTCCTCTCCACCACTCCACATCCACAGCACCTCTCTTCGCCACCACTCCTCCTCATCCTCAGCACCTTTCCTCTCCACCACTCCTCCCCATCCTCAGCACCTTTCCACTCCACCACTCCTCATCCACAGCACCTTTCCTCGCCACCACTCCTCCTCATCCTCAGCACCTTTCCTCTCCACCACTCCTCCCCATCCTCAGCACCTTTCCTCTCCACCAATCCTCCCCATCCTCAGCACCTTTCCTCGCCACCACTCCTCCTCATCCTCAGCACCTTTCCTCTCCACCACTCCACCTCATCCTCAGCACCTTTCCTCTCCACCACTCCTCCCCATCCTCAGCACCTTTCCTCTCCACCAATCCTCCCCATCCTCAGCACCTTTCCTCGCCACCACTCCTCCTCATCCTCAGCACCTTTCCTCTCCACCGCTCCTCCTCATCCTCAGCACCTTCCCTCTCCACCACTCCTCATCCTCAAAAACTTTACTCTCCACCACGCCTCCTCATTCTCAGCACCTTTCCTCTCCACCACTCCTCCTCATCCTCAGCACCTTACATCGCTACCACTGCTCCTGTTCCTCAGCAACTTTCTTTGCCACCACTCCTCCTCATCCTCAGTGCCTTTCCTTGCCACCTCTCCTCCTCATCACCTTTCCTCGCCACCACTCCTCCTCATCCTCAGCACCTTTACTCGCCACCACTCCTCATCCTCAGCACCTTTCCTCGCCACCAGTCCACTTCATCCTTAGCACCTTTCCTCTCCACCGCTCCTCATCCACAGCACCTTTCCTCGCCACCACTCCTCCTCATCCTCAGCACCTTTCCTCTCCACCACTCCTCCCCATCCTCAGCACCTTTACTCTCCACCACTCCTCATCCACAGCACCTTTCCTCGCCACCACTCCTCATCCTCAGCACCTTTCCTCGCCACCAGTCCACTTCATCCTTAGCACCTTTCCTCTCCACCACTCCTCATCCACAGCACCTTTCCTCGCCATCACTCCTCCTCATCCTCAGCACCTTTCCTCTCCACCACTCCTCCCCATCCTGAGCACCTTTCCTCTACACAACTCCTCATCCACAGCACCTTTCCTCGCCACCACTCCTCCTCATCCTCAGCACCTTTCCTCTCGACCACTTATCCCCATCCTCATTGCCTTTTACTCGCCACCACTCCTCCTCATCCTCAGCACCTTTCCTCTCCACCACTACTCCTCATCCTCAGCACCTTTACTCGCCACCACTCCTCATCCTCAGCACCTTTCCTCGCCACCAGTCCACTTCATCCTTAGCACCTTTCCTCTCCACCACTCCTCATCCACAGCACCTTTCCTCGCCACCACTCCTCCTCATCCTCAGCACCTTTCCTCTCCACCACTCCTCCCCATCCTCAGCACCTTTCCTCTCCACCACTCCTCATTCACAGCACCTTTCCTAGCCACCACTCCTCCTCATCCTCAGCACCTTTCCTCTCCACCACTCCTCCCCATCCTCAGCACCTTTCCTCTCCCCCACTTCTCCTCATCCTCAGCACCTTTCCTCGTCACCATTACTCATCCTCCGCACCTTTCCTCGCCACCACTCCTCCTCATCCTCAGCACCTTTCCTCTCCACCACTCCTCCTCATCCTCAGCACCTTTCCTCTCCACCAATCCTCCCCATCCTCAGCACCTTTCCTCGCCACCACTCCTCCTCATCCTCAGCACCTTTACTCGCCACCACTCCTCATCCTCAGCACCTTTCCTCACCACCAGTCCACTTCATCCTTAGCACCTTTCCTCTCCACCGCTCCTCATCCACAGCACCTTACCTCGCCACCACTCCTCCTCATCCTCAGCACCATTCCTCTCCACCACTCCTCCCCATCCTCAGCACCTTAACTCTCCACCACTCCTCATCCACAGCACCTTTCCTCGCCACCACTCCTCATCCTCAGCACCTTTCCTCGCCACCAGTCCACTTCATCCTTAGCACCTTTCCTCTCCACCACTCCTCATCCACAGCACCTTTCCTCTCCACCGCTCCTCATCCACAGCACCTTACCTCGCCACCACTCCTCCTCATCCTCAGCACCTTTCCTCTCCACCACTCCTCCCCATCCTCAGCACCTTTACTCTCCACCACTCCTCATCCACAGCACCTTTCCTCGCCACCACTCCTCATCCTCAGCACCTTTCCTCGCCACCAGTCCACTTCATCCTTAGCACCTTTCCTCTCCACCACTCCTCATCCACAGCACCTTTCCTCGCCACCACTCCTCCTCATCCTCAGCACCTTTCCTCTCGACCACTTATCCCCATCCTCATCGCCTTTTCCTCGCCACCACTCCTCCTCATCCTCAGCACCTTTCCTCTCCACCACTCCTCCTCATCCTCAGCACCTTTACTCGCCACCACTCCTCATCCTCAGCACCTTTCCTCGCCACCAGTCCACTTCATCCTTAGCACCTTTCCTCTCCACCACTCCTCATCCACAGCACCTTTCCTCGCCACCACTCCTCCTCATCCTCAGCACCTTTCCTCTCCACCACTACTCCCCATCCTCAGCACCTTTCCTCTCCACCACTCCTCATTCACAGCACCTTTCCTAGACACCACTCCACCTCATCCTCAGCACCTTTCCTCTCCACCACTCCTCCCCATCCTCAGCACCTTTCCTCTCCCCCACTTCTCCTCATCCTCAGCACCTTTCCTCGTCACCATTACTCATCCTCCGCACCTTTCCTCGCCACCACTCCTCCTCATCCTCAGCACATTTCCTCTCCACCACTCCTCCTCATCCTCAGCACCTTTCCTCTCCACCAATCCTCCCCATCCTCAGCACCTTTCCTCGCCACCACTCCTCCTCATCCTCAGCACCTTTACTCGCCACCACTCCTCATCCTCAGCACCTTTCCTCGCCACCAGTCCACTTCATCCTTAGCACCTTTCCTCTCCACCTCTCCTCATCCACAGCACCTTTCCTCGCCATCACTCCTCCTCATCCTCAGCACCTTTCCTCTCCACCACTACTCCCCATCCTGAGCACCTTTCCTCTACACAACTCCTCATCCACAGCACCTTTCCTCGCCACCACTCCTCCTCATCCTCAGCACCTTTCCTCTCGACCACTTATCCCCATCCTCATCGCCTTTTCCTCGCCACCACTCCTCCTCATCCTCAGCACCTTTCCTCTCCACCACTCCTCCTCATCCTCAGCACCTTTACTCGCCACCACTCCTCATCCTCAGCACCTTTCCTCGCCACCAGTTCACTTCATCCTTAGCACCTTTCCTCTCCACCACTCCTCATCCACAGCACCTTTCCTCGCCACCACTCCTCCTCATCCTCAGCACCTTTCCTCTCCACCACTACTCCCCATCCTCAGCACCTTTCCTCTCCACCACTCCTCATTCACAGCACCTTTCCTAGCCACCACTCCTCCTCATCCTCAGCACCTTTCCTCTCCACCACTCCTCCCCATCCTCAGCACCTTTCCTCTCCCCCACTTCTCCTCATCCTCAGCACCTTTCCTCGTCACCATTACTCATCCTCCGCACCTTTCCTCGCCACCACTCCTCCTCATCCTCAGCACCTTTCCTCTCCACCACTCCTCCTCATCCTCAGCACCTTTCCTCTCCACCACTCCTCATCATCCTCAGCACCTTTACTCGCCACCACTCCTCATCCTCAGCACCTTTCCTCGCCACCAGTCCACTTCATCCTTAGCACCTTTCCTCTCCACCACTCCTCATCCACAGCACCTTTCCTCGCCACCACTCCTCCTCATCCTCAGCACCTTTCCTCTCCATTACTCCTCCCCATCCTCAGCACCTTTCCTCTCCACCACTCCTCATCCACAGCACCTTTCCTCACCACCACTCCTCCTCATCCTCAGCACCTTTCCTCTCCACCACTCCTCCCCATCCTCAGCACCTTTCCTCTCCACCACTCCTCCTCATCCTCAGCACCTTTCCTCGCCACCATTACTTATCCTCAGCACATTTTCTCGCCACCACTCCTCCTCATACTCAGCACCTTTCGTCTCCACCACTCCTCCTCATCATCAGCACCTTTCCTCTCCACCACTCCTCCCCATCCTCAGCACCTTTCCTCTCCACCAATCCTCCCCATCCTCAGCACCTTTCCTCTCCACCACTCCTCCCCATCCTCAGCACCTTTCCTCTCCACCACTCCTCCTCATCCTCAGCACCTTTCCTCGCCACCATTACTCCTCCTCAGCACCTTTCCTCGCCACCACTCCTCCTCATCCTCAGCACCTTTCCTCTCCACCACTCCTCCCCATCCTCAGCACCTTTCCTCTCCACCAATAAACCCCATCCTCACCACCTTTCCTCGTCACCACTCCTACTCATACTCAGCACCTTTCCTCTCCACCACTCCTCCTCATCCTCAGCACCTTCCCTCTCCTCCACTCCTCATCCTCAACAAATTTACTCTCCACCACACCTCCTCATTCTCAGCACCTTTCCTCTCCACCACTCCTCCTCATCCTCAGCACCTTACCTCGCTACCACTGCTCCTGTTCCTCAGCAACTTTCTTTGCCACCATTCCTCCTCATCCTCAGTGCCTTTCCTTGTCACCTCTCCTCCTCATCACCTTTCCTCGCCACCACTTCTCCTCATCCTCAGCACCTTTCCTTGCCACCACACCTTCACATCATCTTTCCTCGCCACCACTCCTCCTCATCCTCAGCACCTTTCTTCGCCACCACTCCTCCTCATCCTCAGCACCTTTCCTCTCCACCACTCCTCCCTATCCTCAGCACCTTTCCTCTCCACCACTCCTCCTCATCCTCAGCACCTTTCCTCGCCACCACTCCTCATCCTCAGCACCTTTCCTCGCCACCACTCCTCCTCATCCTCAGCACTTTTCCTCTCCACCACTCCTCCTCATCCTCAGCACCTTTCCTCTCCACCACTCCTCCCCATCCTCAGCACCTTTCCTCTCCACCAATCCTCCCCATCCTCAGCACCTTTCCTTGTCACCACTCCTCCTCATACTCAGCACCTTTCCTCTCCACCACTCCTCCTCATCCTCAGCACCTTCCCTCTCCACCACTCCTCATCCTCAACAACTTTACTCTCCACCACGCCTCCTCATTCTCAGCACCTTTCCTCTCCAGCACTCCTCCTCATCCTCAGCACCTTTCCTCTCCACCACTCCTCCTCATCCTCAGCACCTTACCTCGCTACCACTGCTCCTGTTCCTCAGCAACTTTCTTTGCCACCACTCCTCCTCATCCTCAGTGCCTTTCCTTGCCACCTCTCCTCCTCATCACCTTTCCTCGCCACCACTTCTCCTCATCCTCAGCACCTTTCCTTGCCACCAGACCTTCACATCACCTTTCCTCGCCACCACTCCTCCTCATCCACAGCACCTTTCTTCGCCACCACTCCTCCTTATCCTCAGCACCTTTCCTCTCCACCACTCCTCCCCATCCTCAGCACCTTTCCTCTCCACCAATCCTCCCCATCCTCAGCACCTTTCCTCGTCACCATTACTCATCCTCAGCACCTTTCCTCACCACCACTCCTCCTCATCCTCAGCACCTTTCCTCTCCACCACTCCTCCCCATCCTCAGCACCTTTCCTCTCCACCAATCCTCCCCATCCTCAGCACCTTTCCTCTCCACCACTCCTCCTCATCCTCAGCACCTTCCCTCTCCTCCACTCCTCATCCTCAACAACTTTACTCTCCACCAAGCCTCCTTATCCTCAGCACCTTTCCTCTCCACCACTACTCCTCATCCTCAGCACCTTTCCTCTCCACCACTCCTCCTCATCCTCAGCACCTTTTCTCTCCACCACTCCTCCTCATCCTCAGCACCTTTGCTCTCCACCACTCCTCCTCATACTCAGCACCTTACCTCGCTACCACTGCTCCTGTTCCTCAACACCTTTCCTCGCCACCACTCCTCCTCACCCTCAGCACCTATCCTCTCCACCAATTCTCCTCATCCTCAGAACCTTTCCTCACCACCACATCTCCTCATCCTCAGAACCTTTCCTCTCCATCTCATCCTCAGCACCTTTCCTCTCCACCACTCCACCTCATCCTCAGCACCTTTCCTCTTAACCACTCTGCCTCATCCTCAGCACCTTTTCTCTCCACCAATCCTCCTCATCCTCAGCACCTTTGCTCTCCACCACTCCACCTCATCCTCAGCACCTTTCCTCTCCACCACTCCTCCCCATCCTCAGCACCTTTCCTCTCCACCAATCCTCCCCATCCTCAGCACCTTTCCTCGCCACCACTCCTCCTCATCCTCAGCACCTTTCCTCTCCACCACTCCACCTCATCCTCAACACCTTTCCTCTCCACCACTCCTCCCCATCCTCAGCACCTTTCCTCTACACCAATCCTCCCCATCCTCAGCACCTTTCCTCGCCACCACTCCTCATCCTCAGCACCTTTCCTCGCCACCACTCCTCCTCATCCTCAGCACCTTTCCTCTCCACCACTCCACCTCATCCTCAGCACCTTTCCTCTCCACCACTCCTCCCCATCCTCAGCACCTTTCCTCTCCACCACTCCTCCCCATCCTCAGCACCTTTACTCGCCACCACTCCTCATCCTCAGCACCTTTCCTCGCCACCAGTCCACTTCATCCTTAGCACCTTTCCTCTCCACCACTCCACATCCACAGCACCTTTCTTCGCCACCACTCCTCCTCATCCTCATCACCTTTCCTCTCCACCACTCCTCCCCATCCTCAGCATCTTTCCTCTCCACCACTCCTCATCCACTGCACCTTTCCTCGCCACCACTCCTCCTCATCCTCAGCACCTTTCCTCTCCACCACTCCTCCCCATCCTCAGCACCTTTCCTCTCCACCAATCCTCCCCATCCTCAGCACCTTTCCTCGCCACCACTCCTCCTCATCCTCAGCACCTTTCCTCTCCACCACTCCACCTCATCCTCAGCACCTTTCCTCTCCACCACTCCTCCCCATCCTCAGCACCTTTCCTCTCCACCAATCCTCCCCATCCTCAGCACCTTTCCTCGTCACCACTCCTCCTCATACTCAGCACCTTTCCTCTCCACCACTCCACCTCATCCTCAACAACTTTTCTCTCCACCACGCCTCCTCATTCTCAGCACCTTTCCTCTCCACCACTCCTCCTCATCCTCAGCACCTTACCTCGATACCACTGCTCCTGTTCCTCAGCAACTTTCTTTGCCACCACTCCTCCTCATCCTCAGTGCCTTTCCTTGCCACCTCTCCTCCTCATCACCTTTCCTCGCCACCACTCCTCCTCATCCTCAGCACCTTTACTCGCCACCACTCCTCATCCTCAGCACCTTTCCTCGCCACCAGTCCACTTCATCCTTAGCACCTTTCCTCTCCACCGCTCCTCATCCACAGCACCTTTCCTCGCCACCACTCCTCCTCATCCTCAGCACCTTTCCTCTCCACCACTCCTCCCCATCCTCAGCACCTTTACTCTCCACCACTCCTCATCCACAGCACCTTTCCTCGCCACCACTCCTCATCCTCAGCACCTTTCCTCGCCACCAGTCCACTTCATCCTTAGCACCTTTCCTCTCCACCACTCCTCATCCACAGCACCTTTCCTCGCCATCACTCCTCCTCATCCTCAGCACCTTTCCTCTCCACCACTCCTCCCCATCCTGAGCACCTTTCCTCTACACAACTCCTCATCCACAGCACCTTTCCTCGCCACCACTCCTCCTCATCCTCAGCACCTTTCCTCTCGACCACTTATCCCCATCCTCATCGCCTTTTCCTCGCCACCACTCCTCCTCATCCTCAGCACCTTTCCTCTCCACCACTCCTCCTCATCCTCAGCACCTTTACTCGCCACCACTCCTCATCCTCAGCACCTTTCCTCGCCACCAGTCCACTTCATCCTTAGCACCTTTCCTCTCCACCACTCCTCATCCACAGCACCTTTCCTCGCCACCACTCCTCCTCATCCTCAGCACCTTTCCTCTCGACCACTTATCCCCATCCTCATCGCCTTTTCCTCGCCACCACTCCTCCTCATCCTCAGCACCTTTCCTCTCCACCACTCCTCCTCATCCTCAGCACCTTTACTCGCCACCACTCCTCATCCTCAGCACCTTTCCTCGCCACCAGTCCACTTCATCCTTAGCACCTTTCCTCTCCACCACTCCTCATCCACAGCACCTTTCCTCGCCACCACTCCTCCTCATCCTCAGCACCTTTCCTCTCGACCACTTATCCCCATCCTCATCGCCTTTTTCTCGCCACCACTCCTCCTCATCCTCAGCAACTTTCCTCTCCACCACTCCTCCTCATCCTCAGCACCTTTCCTCTCCACCACTCCTCATCCACAGCACCTTTCCTAGCCACCACTCCTCCTCATCCTCAGCACCTTTCCTCTCCACCACTCCTCCCCATCCTCAGCACCTTTCCTCTCCCCCACTTCTCCTCATCCTCCGCACCTTTCCTCGCCACCACTCCTCCTCATCCTCAGCACCTTTCCTCTCCACCACTCCTCCTCATCCTCAGCACCTTTCCTCTCCACCACTCCTCCTCATCCTCAGCACCTTTACTCGCCACCACTCCTCATCCTCAGCACCTTTCCTCTCCACCACTCCTCCCCATCCTCAGCACCTTTCCTCATCACCACTCCTCCTCATACTCAGCACCTTTCCTCTCCACCACTCCTCCTCATCCTCAGCACCTTTCCTCTCCACCACTCCTCCTCATCCTCAGCACCTTTCCTCGCCACCACTCCTCCTCATCCTCAGCACCTTTCCTCTCCACCACTCCTCCCCATCCTCAGCACCTTTCCTCTCCACCAATCCTCCCCATCCTCAGCACCTTTCCTCGCCACCACTCCTCCTCATCCTCAGCACCTTTCCTCTCCACCACTCCACCTCATCCTCAGCACCTTTCCTCTCCACCACTCCTCCCCATCCTCAGCACCTTTCCTCTCCACCAATCCTCCCCATCCTCAGCACCTTTCCTCGTCACCACTCCTCCTCATACTCAGCACCTTTCCTCTCCACCGCTCCTCCTCATCCTCAGCACCTTCCCTCTCCACCACTCCTCATCCTCAACAACTTTACTCTCCACCACGCCTCCTCATTCTCAGCACCTTTCCTCTCCACCACTCCTCCTCATCCTCAGCACCTTACAACGCTACCACTGCTCCTGTTCCTCAGCAACTTTCTTTGCCACCACTCCTCCTCATCCTCAGTGCCTTTCCTTGCCACCTCTCCTCCTCATCACCTTTCCTCGCCACCACTTCTCCTCATCCTCAGCACCTTTACTCGCCACCACTCCTCATCCTCAGCACCTTTCCTCGCCACCAGTCCACTTCATCCTTAGCACCTTTCCTCTCCACCGCTCCTCATCCACAGCACCTTTCCTCGCCACCACTCCTCCTCATCCTCAGCACCTTTCCTCTCCACCACTCCTCCCCATCCTCAGCACCTTTCCTCTCCCCCACTTCTCATCCTCAGCACCTTTCCTCACCATCACTCCTCCTCATCCTCAGCACCTTTCCTCTCCACCACTCCTCCCCATCCTGAGCACCTTTCCTCTACACAACTCCTCATCCACAGCACCTTTCCTCGCCACCACTCCTCCTCATCCTCAGCACCTTTCCTCTCGACCACTTATCCCCATCCTCATCGCCTTTTCCTCACCACCACTCCTCCTCATCCTCAGCACCTTTCCTCTCCACCACTCCTCCTCATCCTCAGCACCTTTACTCGCCACCACTCCTCATCCTCAGCACCTTTCCTCGCCACCAGTCCACTTCATCCTTAGCACCTTTCCTCTCCACCACTCCTCATCCACAGCACCTTTCCTCGCCACCACTCCTCCTCATCCTCAGCACCTTTCCTCTCCACCACTCCTCCCCATCCTCAGCACCTTTCCTCTCCACCACTCCTCATTCACAGCACCTTTCCTAGCCACCACTCCTCCTCATCCTCAGCACCTTACCTCGCTACCACTGCTCCTGTTCCTCAGCAACTTTCTTTGCCACCACTCCTCCTCATCCTCAGTGCCTTTCCTTGCCACCTCTCCTCCTCATCACCTTTCCTCGCCACCACTCCTCCTCATCCTCAGCACCTTTACTCGCCACCACTCCTCATCCTCAGCACCTTTCCTCGCCACCAGTCCACTTCATCCTTAGCACCTTTCCTCTCCACCGCTCCTCATCCACAGCACCTTTCCTCGCCACCACTCCTCCTCATCCTCAGCACCTTTCCTCTCCACCACTCCTCCCCATCCTCAGCACCTTTACTCTCCACCACTCCTCATCCACAGCACCTTTCCTCGCCACCACTCCTCATCCTCAGCACCTTTCCTCGCCACCAGTCCACTTCATCCTTAGCACCTTTCCTCTCCACCACTCCTCATCCACAGCACCTTTCCTCGCCATCACTCCTCCTCATCCTCAGCACCTTTCCTCTCCACCACTCCTCCCCATCCTGAGCACCTTTCCTCTACACAACTCCTCATCCACAGCACCTTTCCTCGCCACCACTCCTCCTCATCCTCCGCACCTTTCCTCTCGACCACTTATCCCCATCCTCATCGCCTTTTCCTCGCCACCACTCCTCCTCATCCTCAGCACCTTTCCTCTCCACCACTCCTCCTCATCCTCAGCACCTTTACTCGCCACCACTCCTCATCCTCAGCACCTTTCCTCGCCACCAGTCCACTTCATCCTTAGCACCTTTCCTCTCCACCACTCCTCATCCACAGCACCTTTCCTCGCCACCACTCCTCCTCTTCCTCAGCACCTTTCCTCTCCACCACTCCTCCCCATCCTCAGCACCTTTCCTCTCCACCACTCCTCATTCACAGCACCTTTCCTAGCCACCACTCCTCCTCATCCTCAGCACCTTTCCTCTCCACCACTCCTCCCCATCCTCAGCACCTATCCTCTCCCCCATTTCTCCTCATCCTCAGCACCTTTCCTCGTCACCATTACTCATCCTCCGCACCTTTCCTCGCCACCACTCCTCCTCATCCTCAGCAGCTTTCCTCTCCACCACTCCTCCTCATCCTCAGCACCTTTCCTCTCCACCACTCCTCCTCATCCTCAGCACCTTTACTCGCCACCACTCCTCATCCTCAGCACCTTTCCTCGCCACCAGTCCACTTCATCCTTAGCACCTTTCCTCTCCACCACTCCTCATCCACAGCACCTTTCCTCGCCACCACTCCTCCTCATCCTCAGCACCTTTCCTCTCCACCACTCCTCCCCATCCTCAGCACCTTTCCTCTCCACCACTCCTCATCCACAGCACCTTTCCTCGCCACCACTCCTCCTCATCCTCAGCACCTTTCCTCTCCACCACTCCTCCCCATCCTCAGCACCTTTCCTCTCCACCACTCCTCCTCATCCTCAGCACCTTTCCTCGCCACCATTACTTATCCTCAGCACATTTTCTCGCCACCACTCCTCCTCATACTCAGCACCTTTCCTCTCCACCACTCCTCCTCATCATCAGCACCTTTCCTCTCCACCACTCCTCCCCATCCTCAGCACCTTTCCTCTCCACCAATCCTCCCCATCCTCAGCACCTTTCCTCTCCACCACTCCTCCCCATCCTCAGCACCTTTCCTCTCCACCACTCCTCCTCATCCTCAGCACCTTTCCTCGCCACCATTACTCATCCTCAGCACCTTTCCTTGCCACCACTCCTCCTCATCCTCAGCACCTTTCCTCTCCACCACTCCTCCCCATCCTCAGCACCTTTCCTCTCCACCAATAATCCCCATCCTCACCACCTTTCCTCGTCACCACTCCTACTCATACTCAGCACCTTTCCTCTCCACCACTCATCCTCATCCTCAGCACCTTCCCTCTCCTCCACTCCTCATCCTCAACAACTTTACTCTCCACCACACCTCCTCATTCTCAGCACCTTTCCTCTCCACTACTCCTCCTCATCCTCAGCACCTTACCTCGCTACCACTGCTCCTGTTCCTCAGCAACTTTCTTTGCCACCACTCCTCCTCATCCTCAGTGCCTTTCCTTGCCACCTCTCCTCCTCATCACCTTTCCTCGCCACCACTTCTCCTCATCCTCAGCACCTTTCCTTGCCACCAGACCTTCACATCACCTTTCCTCGCCACCACTCCTCCTCATCCACAGCACCTTTCTTCGCCACCACTCCTCCTTATCCTCAGCACCTTTCCTCTCCACCACTCCTCCCCATCCTCAGCACCTTTCCTCTGCACCAATCCTCCCCATCCTCAGCACCTTTCCTCGTCACCATTACTCATCCTCAGCACCTTTCCTCGCCACCACTCCTCCTCATCCTCAGCACCTTTCCTCTCCACCACTCCTCCCCATCCTCAGCACCTTTCCTCTCCACCAATCCTCCCCATCCTCAGCACCTTTCCTCTCCACCACTCCTCCTCATCCTCAGCACCTTCCCTCTCCTCCACTCCTCATCCTCAACAACTTTACTCTCCACCAAGCCTCCTTATCCTCAGCACCTTTCCTCTCCACCACTACTCCCCATCCTCAGCACCTTTCCTCTCCACCACTCCTCCTCATCCTCAGCACCTTTTCTCTCCACCACTCCTCCTCATCCTCAGCACCTTTGCTCTCCATCATGCCTCCTCATCCTCAGTACTTTTCCTCTCCACCACTCCTCCTCATACTCAGCACCTTACCTCGCTACCACTGCTCCTGTTCCTCAACACCTTTCCTCGCCACCACTCCTCCTCACCCTCAGCACCTATCCTCTCCACCAATTCTCCTCATCCTCAGAACCTTTCCTCTCCATCTCATCCTCAGCACCTTTCCTCTCCACCACTCCACCTCATCCTCAGCACCTTTCCTCTTAACCACTCTGCCTCATCCTCAGCACCATTTCTCTCCACCAATCCTCCTCATCCTCAGCACCTTTGCTCTCCAACAAGCCTCCTTAACTTCAGCACCTTTTCCTCGCCACCACTCCTCCTCATCCTCAGCACCTTTCCTCACCACCACTCCTTCCCATCCTCAGCACCTTTCCTCTCCACCACTCCTATTCATCCTCAGCACCTTTCCTCACCACCACTCCTCCTCATCCTCAGCACCTTTCCTCGCCACCACTCCTCCCTATCCTCAGCACCTTTCCTCTCCACCACTCCTCCTCATCCTCAGCTCCTTTCCTCGCCACCACTCCTCATCCTCAGCACCTTTCCTCGCCACCACTCCTCCTCATCCTCAGCACCTTTCCTCTCCACCACTCCTCCTCATCCTCAGCACCTTTCCTCGCCACCACTCCTCATCCTCAGCACCTTTCCTCGCCACCAGTCCACTTCATCCTTAGCACCTTTCCTCTCCACCACTCCTCATCCACAGCACCTTTCCTCGCCACCACTCCTCCTCATCCTCAGCACCTTTCCTCTCCACCACTCCTCCCCATCCTCAGCACCTTTCCTCTCCACCTCTCCTCATCCACAGCACCTTTCCTCGCCACCACTCCTCCTCATCCTCAGCACCTTTCCTCTCCACCACTCCTCCCCATCCTCAGCACCATTCCTCTCCACCACTCCTCCTCATCCTCAGCACCTTTCCTCGCCACCATTACTTATCCTCAGCACATTTTCTCGCCACCACTCCTCCTCATACTCAGCACCTTTCCTCTCCACCACTCCTCCTCATCATCAGCACCTTTCCTCTCCACCACTCCTCCCCATCCTCAGCACCTTTCCTCTCCACCAATCCTCCCCATTCTCAGCACCTTTCCTCTCCACCACTCCTCCCCATCCTCAGCAACTTTCCTCTCCACCACTCCTCCTCATCCTCAGCACCTTTCCTCGCCACCATTACTCATCCTCAGCACCTTTCCTCGCCACCACTCCTCCTCATCCTCAGCACCTTTCCTCTCCACCACTCCTCCCCATCCTCAGCACCTTTCCTCTCCACCAATAATCCCCATCCTCACCACCTTTCCTCGTCACCACTCCTACTCATACTCAGCACCTTTCCTCTCCACCACTCCTCCTCATCCTCAGCACCTTCCCTCTCCTCCACTCCTCATCATCAGCACCTTTCCTCTCCACCACTCCTCCCCATCCTCAGCACCTTTCCTCTCCACCAATCCTCCCCATCCTCAGCACCTTTCCTCTCCACCACTCCTCCCCATCCTCAGCACCTTTCCTCTCCACCACTCCTCCTCATCCTCTGCACCTTTCCTCGCCACCATTACTCATCCTCAGCACCTTTCCTCGCCACCACTCCTCCTCATCCTCAGCACCTTTCCTCTCCACCACTCCTCCCCATCCTCAGCACCTTTCCTCTCCACCAATAATCCCCATCCTCACCACCTTTCCTCGTCACCACTCCTACTCATCCTCAGCACCTTTCCTCGCCACCACTCCTACTCATCCTCAGCACCTTTCCTCTCCACCACTCCTCCCCATCCTCAGCACCTTTCCTCTCCACCAATAATCCCCATCCTCACCACCTTTCCTCGCCACCACTCCTACTCATCCTCAGCACCTTTCCTCTCCACCACTCCTCCCTATCCTCAGCACCTTTACTCTCCACCACTCCTCCTCATCCTCAGCACCTTTCCTCGCCACCACTCCTCATCCTCAGCACCTTTCCTCGCCACCACTCCTCCTCATCTTCAGCACCTTTCCTCTCCACCACTCCTCCTCATCCTCAGCACCTTTCCTCGCCACCACTCCTCATCCTCAGCACCTTTCCTCGCCACCAGTCCACTTCATCCTTAGCACCTTTCCTCTCCACCACTCCTCATCCACAGCACCTTTCCTCGCCACCACTCCTCCTCATCCTCAGCACCTTTCCTCTCCACCACTCCTCCCCATCCTCAGCACCTTTCCTCTCCACCACTCCTCATCCACAGCACCTTTCCTCGCCACCACTCCTCCTCATCCTCAGCACCTTTCCTCTCCACCACTCCTCCCCATCCTCAGCACCTTTCCTCTCCACCACTCCTCCTCATCCTCAGCACCTTTCCTCGCCACCATTACTTATCCTCAGCACATTTTCTCGCCACCACTCCTCCTCATACTCAGCACCTTTCCTCTCCACCACTCCTCTTCATCATCAGCACCTTTCCTCTCCACCACTCCTCCCCATCCTCAGCACCTTTCCTCTCCACCAATCCTCCCCATCCTCAGCACCTTTCCTCTCCACCACTCCTCCCCATCCTCAGCACCTTTCCTCTCCACCACTCCTCCTCATCCTCAGCACCTTTCCTCGCCACCATTACTCATCCTCAGCACCTTTCCTCGCCACCACTCCTCCTCATCCTCAGCACCTTTCCTCTCCACCACTCCTCCCCATCCTCAGCACCTTTCCTCTCCACCAATAATCCCCATCCTCACCACCTTTCCTCTCCACCACTCCTCCCTATCCTCAGCACCTTTCCTCTCCACCACTCCTCCTCATCCTCAGCACCTTTCCTCGCCACCACTCCTCATCCTCAGCACCTTTCCTCGCCACCACTCCTCCTCATCCTCAGCACCTTTCCTCTCCACCACTCCTCCTCATCCTCAGCACCTTTCCTCTCCACCACTCCTCCCCATCCTCAGCACCTTTCCTCTCCACCAATCCTCCCCATCCTCAGCACCTTTCCTCATCACCACTCCTCCTCATACTCAGCACCTTTCCTCTCCACCACTCCTCCTCATCCTCAGCACCTTCCCTCTCCACCACTCCTCATCCTCAACAACTTTACTCTCCACCACGCCTCCTCATTCTCAGCACCTTTCCTCTCCACCACTCCTCCTCATCCTCAGCACCTTACCTCGCTACCACTGCTCCTGTTCCTCAGCAACTTTCTTTGCCACCACTTCTCCTCATCCTCAGCACCTTTCCTTGCCACCAGACCTTCACATCACCTTTCCTCGCCACCACTCCTCCTCATCCACAGCACCTTTCTTCGCCACCACTCCTCCTTATCCTCAGCACCTTTCCTCTCCACTACTCCTCCCCATCCTCAGCACCTTTCCTCTCCACCAATCCTCCCCATCCTCAGCACCTTTCCTCGTCACCATTACTCAATTCTCAGCACCTTTCCTCGCCACCACTCCTCCTCATCCTCAGCACCTTTCCTCTCCACCACTCCTCCCCATCCTCAGCACCTTTCCTCTCCACCAATCCTCCCCATCCTCAGCACCTTTCCTCTCCACCACTCCTCCTCATCCTCAGCACCTTCCCTCTCCTCCACTCCTCATCCTCAACAACTTTACTCTCCACCAAACCTCCTTATCCTCAGCACCTTTCCTCTCCACCACTACTCCCCATCCTCAGCACCTTTCCTCTCCACCACTCCTCCTCATCCTTAGCACCTTTCCTCGCCACCACTCCTCCTCATCCTCAGCACCTTTCCTTTACACCACTTCTCCTCATCCTCAGCACCTTTCCTCTCCACCACTCCTCCCCATCCTTAGCACCTTTCCTCTCCACCAATCCTCCCCATCCTCAGCACCTTTCCTCGTCACCACTCCTCCTCATACTCAGCACCTTTCCTCTCCACCACTCCTCCTCATCCTCAGCACCTTCCCTCTCCACCACTCCTCATCCTCAACAACTTTACTCTCCACCACGCCTCCTCATTCTCAGCACCTTTCCTCTCCACCACTCCTCCTCATCCTCAGCACCTTACCTCGCTACCACTGCTCCTGTTCCTCAGCAACTTTCTTTGCCACCACTCCTCCTCATCCTCAGTGCCTTTCCTTGCCACCTCTCCTCCTCATCACCTTTCCTCGCCACCACTTCTCCTCATCCTCAGCACCTTTCCTTGCTACTAGACCTTCATATCACCTTTCCTCGCCACCACTCCTCCTCATCCACAGCACCTTTCTTCGCCACCACTCCTCCTTATCCTCAGCACCTTTCCTCTCCACCACTCCTCCCCATCCTCAGCACCTTTCCTCTCCACCAATCCTCCCCATCCTCAGCACCTTTCCTCATCACCATTACTCATCCTCAGCACCTTTCCTCGCCACCACTCCTCCTCATCCTCAGCACCTTTCCTCTCCACCACTCCTCCCCATCCTCAGCACCTTTCCTCTCCACCAATCCTCCCCATCCTAAGCACCTTTCCTCTCCACCACTCCTCCTCATCCTCAGCACCTTCCCTCTCCTCCACTCCTCATCCTCAACAACTTTACTCTCCACCAAGCCTCCTTATCCTCAGCACCTTTCCTCTCCACCACTACTCCCCATCCTCAGCACCTTTCCTCTCCACCACTCCTCCTCATCCTCAGCACCTTTTCTCTCCACCACTCCTCCTCATCCTCAGCACCTTTGCTCTCCACCATGCCTCCTCATTCTCAGTACTTTTCCTCTCCACCACTCCTCCTCATACTCAGCACCTTACCTCGCTAACACTGCTCCTGTTCCTCAGCACCTTTCCTCGCCACAACTCCTCCTCACCCTCAGCACCTATCCTCTCCACCACTCCTCATCCACAGCACCTTTCCTCGCCACCACTCCTCCTCATCCTCAGCACCTTTCCTCTCCACCACTCCTCCCCATCCTCAGCACCTTTCCTCTCCACCACTCCTCATCCACAGCACCTTTCCTCGCCACCACTCCTCATCCTCAGCACCTTTCCTCGCCACCAGTCCACTTCATCCTTAGCACCTTTCCTCTCCACCACTCCTCATCCACAGCACCTTTCCTCGCCATCACTTCTCCTCATCCTCAGCACCTTTCCTCTCCACCACTCCTCCCCATCCTCAGCACCTTTCCTCTACACCACTCCTCATCCACAGCACCTTTCCTCGCCACCACTCCTCCTCATCCTCAGCACCTTTCCTCTCGACCACTTATCCCCATCCTCATCGCCTTTTCCTCGCCACCACTCCTCCTCATCCTCAGCACCTTTCCTCTCCACCACTCCTCCTCATACTCAGCACCTTACCTCGCTACCACTGCTCCTGTTCCTCAGCACCTTTCCTCTCCACCACTCCACCTCATCCTCAGCACCTTTCCTCTCCACCACTCCTCATCCACAGCACCTTTCCTCGCCACCACTACTCCCCATCCTCAGCACCTTTCCTCTCCACCACTCCTCCTCATCCTCAGCACCTTTTATCTCCACCACTCCTCCTCATCCTCAGCACCTTTGCTCTCCACCATGCCTCCTCATTCTCAGTACTTTTCCTCTCCACCACTCCTCCTCATACTCAGCACCTTACCTCGCTACCACTGCTCCTGTTCCTCAGCACCTTTACTCGCCACAACTCCTCCTCACCCTCAGCACCTATCCTCTCCACCACTCCTCATCCACAGCACCTTTCCTCGCCACCACTCCTCCTCATCCTCAGCACCTTTCCTCTTCACCACTCCTCCCCATCCTCAGCACCTTTCCTCTCCACCACTCCTCATCCACAGCACCTTTCCTCGCCACCACTCCTCATCCTCAGCACCTTTCCTCGCCACCAGTCCACTTCATCCTTAGCACCTTTCCTCTCCACCACTCCTCATCCTCAGCACCTTTCCTCTCCACCACTACTCCCCATCCTCAGCACCTTTCCTCTCCACCACTCCTCCTCATCCTCAGCACCTTTTCTCTCCACCACTCCTCCTCATCCTCAGCACCTTTGCTCTCCACCATGCCTCCTCATCCTCAGTACTTTTCCTCTCCACCACTCCTCCTCATACTCAGCACCTTACCTCGCTACCACTGCTCCTGTTCCTCAGCACCTTTCCTCGCCACCACTCCTCCTCACCCTCAGCACCTATCCTCTCCACCAATTCTCCTCATCCTCAGAACCTTTCCTCTCCACCACATCTCCTCATCCTCAGAACCTTTCCTCTCCATCTCATCCTCAGCACCGTTCCTCTCCACCACTCCACCTCATCCTCAGCACCTTTCCTCTTAACCACTCTGCCTCATCCTCAGCACCTTTTCTCTCCACCAATCCTCCTCATCCTCAGCACCTTTGCTCTCCAACAAGCCTCCTTAACTTCAGCACCTTTTCCTCGCCAACCACTCCTCCTCATCCTCAGCACCTTTCCTCACCACCACTCCTTCACATCCTCAGCACCTTTCCTCTCCACCACTCCTATTCATCCTCAGCACCTTTAATCACCACCACTCCTCCTCATCCTCAGCACCTTTCCTCTCCACCACTCCTCCTCTTCCTCAGCACCTTTCCTCGCCACCACTCCTCATCCTCAGCACCTTTCCTCGCCACCACTCCTCCTCATCCTCAGCACCTTTCCTCTCCACCACTCCTCCTCATCCTCAGCACCTTTCCTCGCCACCACTCCTCATCCTCAGCACCTTTCCTCGCCACCAGTCCACTTCATCCTTAGCACCTTTCCTCTCCACCACTCCTCATCCACAGCACCTTTCCTCGCCACCACTCCTCCTCATCCTCAGCACCTTTCCTCTCCACCACTCCTCCCCATCCTCAGCACCTTTCCTCTCTACCACTCCTCATCCACAGCACCTTTCCTCGCCACCACTCCTCCTCATCCTCAGCACCTTTCCTCTCCACCACTCCTCCCCATCCTCAGCACCTTTCCTCTCCACCACTCCTCCTCATCCTCAGCACCTTTCCTCGCCACCATTACTTATCCTCAGCACATTTTCTCGCCACCACTCCTCCTCCTACTCAGCACCTTTCCTCTCCACCACTCCTCCTCATCATCAGCACCTTTCCTCTCCACCACTCCTCTCCATCCTCAGCACCTTTCCTCTCCACCAATCCTCCCCATCCTCAGCACCTTTCCTCTCCACCACTCCTCCCCATCCTCAGCACCTTTCCTCTCCACCACTCCTCCTCATCCTCAGCACCTTTCCTCGCCACCATTACTCATCCTCAGCACCTTTCCTCGCCACCACTCCTCCTCATCCTCAGCACCTTTCCTCTCCACCACTCCTCCCCATCCTCAGCACCTTTCCTCTCCACCAATAATCCCCATCCTCACCACCTTTCCTCGTCACCACTCCTACTCATACTCAGCACCTTTCCTCTCCACCACTCCTCCTCATCCTCAGCACCTTCCCTCTCCTCCACTCCTCATCCTCAACAACTTTACTCCCCACCACACCTCCTCATTCTCAGCACCTTTCCTCTCCACCACTCCTGCTCATCCTCAGCACCTTACCTCGCTACCACTGCTCCTGTTCCTCAGCAACTTTCTTTGCCACCATTCCTCCTCATCCTCAGTGCCTTTCCTTGTCACCTCTCCTCCTCATCACCTTTCCTCGCCACCACTTCTCCTCATCCTCAGCACCTTTCCTTGCCACCACACCTTCACATCACCTTTCCTCGCCACCACTCCTCCTCATCCTCAGCACCTTTCTTCGCCACCACTCCTCCTCATCCTCAGCACCTTTCCTCTCCACCACTCCTCCCTATCCTCAGCACCTTTCCTCTCCACCACTCCTCCTCATCCTCAGCACCTTTCCTCGCCACCACTCCTCATCCTCAGCACCTTTCCTCGCCACCACTCCTCCTCATCCTCAGCACCTTTCCTTTACACCACTTCTCCTCATCCTCAGCACCTTTCCTCTCCACCACTCCTCCCCATCCTTAGCACCTTTCCTCTCCACCAATCCTCCCCATCCTCAGCACCTTTCCTCGTCACCACTCCTCCTCATACTCAGCACCTTTCCTCTCCACCACTCCTCCTCATCCTCAGCACCTTCCCTCTCCACCACTCCTCATCCTCAACAACTTTACTCTCCACCACGCCTCCTCATTCTCAGCACCTTTCCTCTCCACCACTCCTCCTCATCCTCAGCACCTTACCTCGCTACCACTGCTCCTGTTCCTCAGCAACTTTCTTTGCCACCACTCCTCCTCATCCTCAGTGCCTTTCCTTGCCACCTCTCCTCCTCATCACCTTTCCTCGCCACCACTTCTCCTCATCCTCAGCACCTTTCCTTGCTACTAGACCTTCATATCACCTTTCCTCGCCACCACTCCTCCTCATCCACAGCACCTTTCTTCGCCACCACTCCTCCTTATCCTCAGCACCTTTCCTCTCCACCACTCCTCCCCATCCTCAGCACCTTTCCTCTCCACCAATCCTCCCCATCCTCAGCACCTTTCCTCATCACCATTACTCATCCTCAGCACCTTTCCTCGCCACCACTCCTCCTCATCCTCAGCACCTTTCCTCTCCACCACTCCTCCCCATCCTCAGCACCTTTCCTCTCCACCAATCCTCCCCATCCTAAGCACCTTTCCTCTCCACCACTCCTCCTCATCCTCAGCACCTTCCCTCTCCTCCACTCCTCATCCTCAACAACTTTACTCTCCACCAAGCCTCCTTATCCTCAGCACCTTTCCTCTCCACCACTACTCCCCATCCTCAGCACCTTTCCTCTCCACCACTCCTCCTCATCCTCAGCACCTTTTCTCTCCACCACTCCTCCTCATCCTCAGCACCTTTGCTCTCCACCATGCCTCCTCATTCTCAGTACTTTTCCTCTCCACCACTCCT
This sequence comes from Pseudophryne corroboree, assembly GCF_028390025.1. NCBI lineage: Eukaryota > Metazoa > Chordata > Amphibia > Anura > Myobatrachidae > Pseudophryne > Pseudophryne corroboree. The sequence continues at coordinate 90,930,048 of NC_086451.1, forward strand.
CCTCATACTCAGCACCTTACCTCGCTACCACTGCTCCTGTTCCTCAGCACCTTTCCTCGCCACAACTCCTCCTCACCCTCAGCACCTATCCTCTCCACCACTCCTCATCCACAGCACCTTTCCTCGCCACCACTCCTCCTCATCCTCAGCACCTTTCCTCTCCACCACTCCTCCCCATCCTCAGCACCTTTCCTCTCCACCACTCCTCATCCACAGCACCTTTCCTCGCCACCACTCCTCATCCTCAGCACCTTTCCTCGCCACCAGTCCACTTCATCCTTAGCACCTTTCCTCTCCACCACTCCTCATCCACAGCACCTTTCCTCGCCATCACTTCTCCTCATCCTCAGCACCTTTCCTCTCCACCACTCCTCCCCATCCTCAGCACCTTTCCTCTACACCACTCCTCATCCACAGCACCTTTCCTCGCCACCACTCCTCCTCATCCTCAGCACCTTTCCTCTCGACCACTTATCCCCATCCTCATCGCCTTTTCCTCGCCACCACTCCTCCTCATCCTCAGCACCTTTCCTCTCCACCACTCCTCCTCATACTCAGCACCTTACCTCGCTACCACTGCTCCTGTTCCTCAGCACCTTTCCTCTCCACCACTCCACCTCATCCTCAGCACCTTTCCTCTCCACCACTCCTCATCCACAGCACCTTTCCTCGCCACCACTACTCCCCATCCTCAGCACCTTTTATCTCCACCACTCCTCCTCATCCTCAGCACCTTTGCTCTCCACCATGCCTCCTCATTCTCAGTACTTTTCCTCTCCACCACTCCTCCTCATACTCAGCACCTTACCTCGCTACCACTGCTCCTGTTCCTCAGCACCTTTACTCGCCACAACTCCTCCTCACCCTCAGCACCTATCCTCTCCACCACTCCTCATCCACAGCACCTTTCCTCGCCACCACTCCTCCTCATCCTCAGCACCTTTCCTCTTCACCACTCCTCCCCATCCTCAGCACCTTTCCTCTCCACCACTCCTCATCCACAGCACCTTTCCTCGCCACCACTCCTCATCCTCAGCACCTTTCCTCGCCGCCAGTCCACTTCATCCTTAGCACCTTTCCTCTCCACCACTACTCATCCTCAGCACCTTTCCTCTCGACCACTTATCCCCATCCTCATCGCCTTTTCCTCGCCACCACTCCTCCTCATCCTCAGCACCTTTCCTCTCCACCACTCCTCCTCATACTCAGCACCTTACCTCGCTACCACTGCTCCTGTTCCTCAGCACCTTTCCTCTTCACCACTCCACCTCATCCTCAGCACCTTTCCTCTCCACCACTCCTCATCCACAGCACCTTTCCTCGCCACCACTCCTCCTCATCCTCAGCACCTTTCCTCTCCACCACTCCTCCCCATCCTCAGCACCTTTCCTTCCACCACTCCTCATCCACAGCACCTTTCCTCGCCACCACTCCTCATCCTCAGCACCTTTCCTCGCCGCCAGTCCACTTCATCCTTAGCACCTTTCCTCTCCACCACTCCTCATCCACAGCACCTTTCCTCGCCATCACTCCTCCTCATCCTCAGCACCTTTCCTCTCCACCACTCCTCCCCATCCTCAGCACCTTTCCTCGCCACCACTCCTCATCCACAGCACCTTTCCTCGCCACCACTCCTCCTCATCCTCAGCACCTTTCCTCTCGACCACTTATCCCCATCCTCATCGCCTTTTCCTCGCCACCACTCCTCCTCATCCTCAGCACCTTTCCTCTCCACCACTCCTCCTCATCCTCAGCACCTTTCCTCGCCACCACTCCTCATCCTCAGCACCTTTCCTCACCACCAGTCCACTTCATCCTTAGCACCTTTCCTCGCCATCACTCCTCCTCATCCTCAACAACTTTACTCTCCACCAAGCCTCCTTATCCTCAGCACCTTTCCTCTCCACCACTACTCCCCATCCTCAGCACCTTTCCTCGCCACCAGTCCACTTCATCCTTAGCACCTTTCCTCTCCACCACTCCTCATCCACAGCACCTTTCCTCGCCACCACTCCTCCTCATCCTCAGCACCTTTCCTCTCCACCACTCCTCCCCATCCTCAGCACCTTTCCTCTCCACCTCTCCTCATCCACAGCACCTTTCCTCGCCACCACTCCTCCCCATCCTCAGCAACTTTCCTCTCCACCACTCCTCCTCATCCTCAGCACCTTTCCTCGCCACCATTACTCATCCTCAGCACCTTTCCTCGCCACCACTCCTCCTCATCCTCAGCACCTTTCCTCTCCACCACTCCTCCCCATCCTCAGCACCTTTCCTCTCCACCAATCCTCCCCATTCTCAGCACCTTTCCTCTCCACCACTCCTCCCCATCCTCAGCAACTTTCCTCTCCACCACTCCTCCTCATCCTCAGCACCTTTCCTCGCCACCATTACTTATCCTCAGCACATTTTCTCGCCACCACTCCTCCTCATACTCAGCACCTTTCCTCTCCACCACTCCTCCCCATCCTCAGCACCTTTCCTCTCCACCAATCCTCCCCATTCTCAGCACCTTTCCTCTCCACCACTCCTCCCCATCCTCAGCAACTTTCCTCTCCACCACTCCTCCTCATCCTCAGCACCTTTCCTCGCCACCATTACTCATCCTCAGCACCTTTCCTCGCCACCACTCCTCCTCATCCTCAGCACCTTTCCTCTCCACCACTCCTCCCCATCCTCAGCACCTTTCCTCTCCACCAATAATCCCCATCCTCACCACCTTTCCTCGTCACCACTCCTACTCATACTCAGCACCTTTCCTCTCCACCACTCCTCCTCATCCTCAGCACCTTCCCTCTCCTCCACTCCTCATCATCAGCACCTTTCCTCTCCACCACTCCTCCCCATCCTCAGCACCTTTCCTCTCCACCAATCCTCCCCATCCTCAGCACCTTTCCTCTCCACCACTCCTCCCCATCCTCAGCACCTTTCCTCTCCACCACTCCTCCTCATCCTCTGCACCTTTCCTCGCCACCATTACTCATCCTCAGCACCTTTCCTCGCCACCACTCCTCCTCATCCTCAGCACCTTTCCTCTCCACCACTCCTCCCCATCCTCAGCACCTTTCCTCTCCACCAATAATCCCCATCCTCACCACCTTTCCTCGTCACCACTCCTACTCATCCTCAGCACCTTTCCTCGCCACCACTCCTACTCATCCTCAGCACCTTTCCTCTCCACCACTCCTCCCCATCCTCAGCACCTTTCCTCTCCACCAATAATCCCCATCCTCACCACCTTTCCTCGCCACCACTCCTCCTCATCCTCAGCACCTTTCCTCTCCACCACTCCTCCCTATCCTCAGCACCTTTCCTCTCCACCACTCCTCCTCATCCTCAGCACCTTTCCTCGCCACCACTCCTCATCCTCAGCACCTTTCCTCGCCACCACTCCTCCTCATCTTCAGCACCTTTCCTCTCCACCACTCCACCTCATCCTCAGCACCTTTCCTCGCCACCACTCCTCATCCTCAGCACCTTTCCTCGCCACCAGTCCACTTCATCCTTAGCACCTTTCCTCTCCACCACTCCTCATCCACAGCACCTTTCCTCGCCACCACTCCTCCTCATCCTCAGCACCTTTCCTCTCCACCACTCCTCCCCATCCTCAGCACCTTTCCTCTCCACCACTCCTCATCCACAGCACCTTTCCTCGCCACCACTCCTCCTCATCCTCAGCACCTTTCCTCTCCACCACTCCTCCCCATCCTCAGCACCTTTCCTCTCCACCACTCCTCCTCATCCTCAGCACCTTTCCTCGCCACCATTACTTATCCTCAGCACATTTTCTCGCCACCACTCCTCCTCATACTCAGCACCTTTCCTCTCCACCACTCCTCTTCATCATCAGCACCTTTCCTCTCCACCACTCCTCCCCATCCTCAGCACCTTTCCTCTCCACCAATCCTCCCCATCCTGAGCACCTTTCCTCTCCACCACTCCTCCCCATCCTCAGCACCTTTCCTCTCCACCACTCCTCCTCATCCTCAGCACCTTTCCTCGCCACCATTACTCATCCTCAGCACCTTTCCTCGCCACCACTCCTCCTCATCCTCAGCACCTTTCCTCTCCACCACTCCTCCCCATCCTCAGCACCTTTCCTCTCCACCAATAATCCCCATCCTCACCACCTTTCCTCGTCACCACTCCTACTCATACTCAGCACCTTTCCTCTCCACCACTCCTCCTCATCCTCAGCACCTTCCCTCTCCTCCACTCCTCATCCTCAACAACTTTACTCTCCACCACACCTCCTCATTCTCAGCACCTTTCCTCTCCACCACTCCTCCTCATCCTCAGCACCTTACCTCGCTACCACTGCTCCTGTTCCTCAGCAACTTTCTTTGCCACCATTCCTCCTCATCCTCAGTGCCTTTCCTTGTCACCTCTCCTCCTCATCACCTTTCCTCGCCACCACTTCTCCTCATCCTCAGCACCTTTCCTTGCCACCACACCTTCACATCACCTTTCCTTGCCACCACTCATCCTCATCCTCAGCACCTTTCTTCGCCACCACTCCTCCTCATCCTGAGCACCTTTCCTCTCCACCACTCCTCCCTATCCTCAGCACCTTTCCTCTCCACCACTCCTCCTCATCCTCAGCACCTTTCCTCGCCACCACTCCTCATCCTCAGCACCTTTCCTCGCCACCACTCCTCATCCTCAGCACCTTTCCTCTCCACCACTCCTCCTCATCCTCAGCACCTTTCCTCTCCACCACTCCTCCCCATCCTCAGCACCTTTCCTCTCCACCAATCCTCCCCATCCTCAGCACCTTTCCTCATCACCACTCCTCCTCATACTCAGCACCTTTCCTCTCCACCACTCCTCCTCATCCTCAGCACCTTCCCTCTCCACCACTCCTCATCCTCAACAACTTTACTCTCCACCACGCCTCCTCATTCTCAGCACCTTTCCTCTCCACCACTCCTCCTCATCCTCAGCACCTTACCTCGCTACCACTGCTCCTGTTCCTCAGCAACTTTCTTTGCCACCACTTCTCCTCATCCTCAGCACCTTTCCTTGCCACCAGAACTTCACATCACCTTTCCTCGCCACCACTCCTCCTCATCCACAGCACCTTTCTTCGCCACCACTCCTCCTTATCCTCAGCACCTTTCCTCTCCACTACTCCTCCCCATCCTCAGCACCTTTCCTCTCCACCAATCCTCCCCATCCTCAGCACCTTTCCTCGTCACCATTACTCAATTCTCAGCACCTTTCCTCGCCACCACTCCTCCTCATCCTCAGCACCTTTCCTCTCCACCACTCCTCCCCATCCTCAGCACCTTTCCTCTCCACCAATCCTCCCCATCCTCAGCACCTTTCCTCTCCACCACTCCTCCTCATCCTCAGCACCTTCCCTCTCCTCCACTCCTCATCCTCAACAACTTTACTCTCCACCAAACCTCCTTATCCTCAGCACCTTTCCTCTCCACCACTACTCCCCATCCTCAGCACCTTTCCTCTCCACCACTCCTCCTCATCCTCATCACCTTTCCTCGCCACCACTCCTCCTCATCCTCAGCACCTTTCCTTTACACCACTTCTCCTCATCCTCAGCACCTTTCCTCTCCACCACTCCTCCCCATCCTTAGCACCTTTCCTCTCCACCAATCCTCCCCATCCTCAGCACCTTTCCTCGTCACCACTCCTCCTCATACTCAGCACCTTTCCTCTCCACCACTCCTCCTCATCCTCAGCACCTTCCCTCTCCACCACTCCTCATCCTCAACAACTTTACTCTCCACCACGCCTCCTCATTCTCAGCACCTTTCCTCTCCACCACTCCTCCTCATCCTCAGCACCTTACCTCGCTACCACTGCTCCTGTTCCTCAGCAACTTTCTTTGCCACCACTCCTCCTCATCCTCAGTGCCTTTCCTTGCCACTTCTCCTCCTCATCACCTTTCCTCGCCACCACTTCTCCTCATCCTCAGCACCTTTCCTTGCTACTAGACCTTCATATCACCTTTCCTCGCCACCACTCCTCCTCATCCACAGCACCTTTCTTCGCCACCACTCCTCCTTATCCTCAGCACCTTTCCTCTCCAACACTCCTCCCCATCCTCAGCACCTTTCCTCTCCACCAATCCTCCCCATCCTCAGCACCTTTCCTCATCACCATTACTCATCCTCAGCACCTTTCCTCGCCACCACTCCTCCTCATCCTCAGCACCTTTCCTCTCCACCACTCCTCCCCATCCTCAGCACCTTTCCTCTCCACCAATCCTCCCCATCCTAAGCACCTTTCCTCTCCACCAAGCCTCCTTATCCTCAGCACCTTTCCTCTCCACCACTACTCCCCATCCTCAGCACCTTTCCTCTCCACCACTCCTCCTCATCCTCAGCACCTTTTCTCTCCACCACTCCTCCTCATCCTCAGCACCTTTGCTCTCCACCATGCCTCCTCATTCTCAGTACTTTTCCTCTCCACCACTCCTCCTCATACTCAGCACCTTACCTCGCTACCACTGCTCCTGTTCCTCAGCACCTTTCCTCGCCACAACTCCTCCTCACCCTCAGCACCTATCCTCTCCACCACTCCTCATCCACAGCACCTTTCCTCGCCACCACTCCTCCTAATCCTCAGCACCTTTCCTCTCCACCACTCCTCCCCATCCTCAGCACCTTTCCTCTCCACCACTCCTCATCCACAGCACCTTTCCTCGCCACCACTCCTCATCCTCAGCACCTTTCCTCGCCACCAGTCCACTTCATCCTTAGCACCTTTCCTCTCCACCACTCCTCATCCACAGCACCTTTCCTCGCCATCACTTCTCCTCATCCTCAGCACCTTTCCTCTCCACCACTCCTCCCCATCCTCAGCACCTTTCCTCTACACCACTCCTCATCCACAGCACCTTTCCTCGCCACCACTCCTCCTCATCCTCAGCACCTTTCCTCTCGACCACTTATCCCCATCCTCATCGCCTTTTCCTCGCCACCACTCCTCCTCATCCTCAGCACCTTTCCTCTCCACCACTCCTCCTCATACTCAGCACCTTACCTCGCTACCACTGCTCCTGTTCCTCAGCACCTTTCCTCTCCACCACTCCACCTCATCCTCAGCACCTTTCCTCTCCACCACTCCTCATCCACAGCACCTTTCCTCGCCACCACTACTCCCCATCCTCAGCACCTTTCCTCTCCACCACTCCTCCTCATCCTCAGCACCTTTTATCTCCACCACTCCTCCTCATCCTCAGCACCTTTGCTCTCCACCATGCCTCCTCATTCTCAGTACTTTTCCTCTCCACCACTCCTCCTCATACTCAGCACCTTACCTCGCTACCACTGCTCCTGTTCCTCAGCACCTTTACTCGCCACAACTCCTCCTCACCCTCAGCACCTATCCTCTCCACCACTCCTCATCCACAGCACCTTTCCTCGCCACCACTCCTCCTCATCCTCAGCACCTTTCCTCTTCACCACTCCTCCCCATCCTCAGCACCTTTCCTCTCCACCACTCCTCATCCACAGCACCTTTCCTCGCCACCACTCCTCATCCTCAGCACCTTTCCTCGCCGCCAGTCCACTTCATCCTTAGCACCTTTCCTCTCCACCACTCCTCATCCTCAGCACCTTTCCTCTCGACCACTTATCCCCATCCTCATCGCCTTTTCCTCGCCACCACTCCTCCTCATCCTCAGCACCTTTCCTCTCCACCACTCCTCCTCATACTCAGCACCTTACCTCGCTACCACTGCTCCTGTTCCTCAGCACCTTTCCTCTCCACCACTCCACCTCATCCTCAGCACCTTTCCTCTCCACCACTCCTCATCCACAGCACCTTTCCTCGCCACCACTCCTCCTCATCCTCAGCACCTTTCCTCTCCACCACTCCTCCCCATCCTCAGCACCTTTCCTCTCCACCACTCCTCATCCACAGCACCTTTCCTCGCCACCACTCCTCATCCTCAGCACCTTTCCTCGCCGCCAGTCCACTTCATCCTTAGCACCTTTCCTCTCCACCACTCCTCATCCACAGCACCTTTCCTCGCCATCACTCCTCCTCATCCTCAGCACCTTTCCTCTCCACCACTCCTCCCCATCCTCAGCACCTTTCCTCGCCACCACTCCTCATCCACAGCACCTTTCCTCGCCACCACTCCTCCTCATCCTCAGCACCTTTCCTCTCGACCACTTATCCCCATCCTCATCGCCTTTTCCTCGCCACCACTCCTCCTCATCCTCAGCACCTTTCCTCTCCACCACTCCTCCTCATCCTCAGCACCTTTAATCGCCACCACTCCTCATCCTCAGCACCTTTCCTCACCACCAGTTCACTTCATCCTTAGCACCTTTCCTCTCCACCACTCCTCATCTACAGCACCTTTCCTCGCCACCACTCCTCCTCATCCTCAGCACCTTTCCTCTCCACCACTCCTCCCCATCCTCAGCACCTTTCCTCTCCACCACTCCTCATCCACAGCACCTTTCCTCGCCACCACTCCTCCTCATCCTCAGCACCTTTCCTCTCCACCACTGCTCCCCATCCTCAGCACCTTTCCTCTCCCCCACTTCTCATCCTCAGCACCTTTCCTCGTCACCATTACTCATCCTCCGCACCTTTCCTCGCCACCACTCCTCCTCATCCTCAGCACCTTTCCTCTCCACCACTCCTCCTCATCCTCAGCACCTTTCCTCTCGACCACTTATCCCCATCCTCATCGCCTTTTCCTCGCCACCACTCCTCCTCATCCTCAGCACCTTTCCTCTCCACCACTCCTCCTCATACTCAGCACCTTACCTCGCTACCACTGCTCCTGTTCCTCAGCACCTTTCCTCTCCACCACTCCACCTCATCCTCAGCACCTTTCCTCTCCACCACTCCTCATCCACAGCACCTTTCCTCGCCACCACTCCTCCTCATCCTCAGCACCTTTCCTCTCCACCACTCCTCCCCATCCTCAGCACCTTTCCTCTCCACCAATCCTCCCCATCCTCAGCACCTTTCCTCTCCACCACTCCTCCTCATCCTCAGCACCTTCCCTCTCCTCCACTCCTCATCCTCAACAACTTTACTCTCCACCAAGCCTCCTTATCCTCAGCACCTTTCCTCTCCACCACTACTCCCCATCCTCAGCACCTTTCCTCTCCACCACTCCTCCTCATCCTCAGCACCTTTTCTCTCCACCACTCCTCCTCATCCTCAGCACCTTTGCTCTCCACCATGCCTCCTCATTCTCAGTACTTTTCCTCTCCACCACTCCTCCTCATACTCAGCACCTTACCTCGCTACCACTGCTCCTGTTCCTCAGCACCTTTCCTCGCCACAACTCCTCCTCACCCTCAGCACCTATCCTCTCCACCACTCCTCATCCACAGCACCTTTCCTCGCCACCACTCCTCCTCATCCTCAGCACCTTTCCTCTCCACCACTCCTCCCCATCCTCAGCACCTTTCCTCTCCACCACTCCTCATCCACAGCACCTTTCCTCGCCACCACTCCTCATCCTCAGCACCTTTCCTCGCCACCAGTCCACTTCATCCTTAGCACCTTTCCTCTCCACCACTCCTCATCCACAGCACCTTTCCTCGCCATCACTTCTCCTCATCCTCAGCACCTTTCCTCTCCACCACTCCTCCCCATCCTCAGCACCTTTCCTCTACACCACTCCTCATCCACAGCACCTTTCCTCTCCACCACTCCTCCCCATCCTCAGCACCTTTCCTCTCCACCACTCCTCATCCTCAGCACCTTTCCTCGCCACCACTCCTCATCCTCAGCACCTTTCCTCGCCACCAGTCCACTTCATCCTTAGCACCTTTCCTCTCCACCACTCCTCATCCACAGCACCTTTCCTCGCCATCACTTCTCCTCATCCTCAGCACCTTTCCTCTCCACCACTCCTCCCCATCCTCAGCACCTTTCCTCTACACCACTCCTCATCCACAGCACCTTTCCTCGCCACCACTCCTCCTCATCCTCAGCACCTTTCCTCTCGACCACTTATCCCCATCCTCATCGCCTTTTCCTCGCCACCACTCCTCCTCATCCTCAGCACCTTTTCTCTCCACCACTCCTCCTCATACTCAGCACCTTACCTCGCTACCACTGCTCCTGTTCCTCAGCACCTTTCCTCTCCACCACTCCACCTCATCCTCAGCACCTTTCCTCTCCACCACTCCTCATCCACAGCACCTTTCCTCGCCACCACTCCTCCTCATCCTCAGCACCTTTCCTCTCCACCACTCCTCCCCATCCTCAGCACCTTTCCTCTCCACCACTCCTCATCCACAGCACCTTTCCTCGCCACCACTCCTCATCCTCAGCACCTTTCCTCGCCACCAGTCCACTTCATCCTTAGCACCTTTCCTCTCCACCACTCCTCATCCACAGCACCTTTCCTCGCCATCACTCCTCCTCATCCTCAGCACCTTTCCTCTCCACCACTCCTCCCCATCCTCAGCACCTTTCCACGCCACCACTCCTCATCCACAGCACCTTTCCTCGCCACCACTCCTCCTCATCCTCAGCACCTTTCCTCTCGACCACTTATCCCCATCCTCATCGCCTTTTCCTCGCCACCACTCCTCCTCATCCTCAGCACCTTTCCTCTCCACCACTCCTCCTCATCCTCAGCACCTTTAATCGCCACCACTCCTCATCCTCAGCACCTTTCCTCGCCACCAGTTCACTTCATCCTTAGCACCTTTCCTCTCCACCTCTCCTCATCTACAGCACCTTTCCTCGCCACCACTCCTCCTCATCCTCAGCACCTTTCCTCTCCACCACTCCTCCCCATCCTCAGCACCTTTCCTCTCCACCACTCCTCATCCACAGCACCTTTCCTCGCCACCACTCCTCCTCATCCTCAGCACCTTTCCTCTCCACCACTCCTCCCCATCCTCAGCACCTTTCCTCTCCCCCACTTCTCATCCTCAGCACCTTTCCTCGTCACCATTACTCATCCTCCGCACCTTTCCTCTCCACCACTCCTCCTCATCCTCAGCACCTTTCCTCTCCACCACTCCTCCTCATCCTCAGCACCTTTCCTCTCCACCACTCCTCCTCATCCTCAGCACCTTTACTCGCCACCACTACTCATCCTCAGCACCTTTCCTCGCCACCAGTCCACTTCATCCTTAGCACCTTTCCTCTCCACCACTCCTCATCCACAGCACCTTTCCTCGCCACCACTCCTCCTCATCCTCAGCACCTTTCCTCTCCACCACTCCTCCCCATCCTCAGCACCTTTCCTCTCCACCACTCCTCATCCTCAGCACCTTTCCTCGCCACCACTCCTCCTCATCCTCAGCACCTTTCCTCGCCACCACTCCTCATCCTCAGCACCTTTCCTCTCCACCAATCCTCCCCATCCTCAGCACCTTTCCTCGTCACCACTCCTCCTCATACTCAGCACCTTTCCTCTCCACCACTCCTCCTCATCCTCAGCACCTTCCCTCTCCACCACTCCTCATCCTCAACAACTTTACTCTCCACCACGCCTCCTCATTCTCAGCACCTTTCCTCTCCACCACTCCTCCTCATCCTCAGCACCTTACCTCGCTACCACTGCTCCTGTTCCTCAGCAACTTTCTTTGCCACCACTCCTCCTCATCCTCAGTGCCTTTCCTTGCCACCTCTCCTCCTCATCACCTTTCCTCGCCACCACTCCTCCTCATCCTCAGCACCTTTACTCGCCACCACTCCTCATCCTCTGCACCTTTCCTCGCCACCAGTCCACTTCATCCTTAGCACCTTTCCTCTCCACCACTCCTCATCCACAGCACCTTTCCTCGCCACCACTCCTCCTCATCCTCAGCACCTTTCCTCTCCACCACTCCTCCCCATCCTCAGCACCTTTCCTCTCCACCACTCCTCATCCACAGTTCCTTTCCTCGCCACCACTCCTCATCCTCAGCACCTTTCCTCGCCACCAGTCCACTTCATCCTTAGCACCTTTCCTCTCCACCACTCCTCATCCACAGCACCTTTCCTCGCCATCTCTCCTCCTCATCCTCAGCACCTTTCCTCTCCACCACTCCACCTCATCCTCAGCACCTTTCCTCTCCACCACTCCTCATCCACAGCACCTTTCCTCGCCACCACTCCTCCTCATCCTCAGCACCTTTCCTCTCCACCACTCCTCCCCATCCTCAGCACCTTTCCTCTCCACCAATCCTCCCCATCCTCAGCACCTTTCCTCTCCACCACTCCTCCTCATCCTCAGCACCTTCCCTCTCCTCCACTCCTCATCCTCAACAACTTTACTCTCCACCAAGCCTCCTTATCCTCAGCACCTTTCCTCTCCACCACTACTCCCCATCCTCAGCACCTTTCCTCTCCACCACTCCTCCTCATCCTCAGCACCTTTTCTCTCCACCACTCCTCCTCATCCTCAGCACCTTTGCTCTCCACCATGCCTCCTCATTCTCAGTACTTTTCCTCTCCACCACTCCTCCTCATACTCAGCACCTTACCTCGCTACCACTGCTCCTGTTCCTCAGCACCTTTCCTCGCCACAACTCCTCCTCACCCTCAGCACCTATCCTCTCCACCACTCCTCATCCACAGCACCTTTCCTCGCCACCACTCCTCCTCATCCTCAGCACCTTTCCTCTCCACCACTCCTCCCCATCCTCAGCACCTTTCCTCTCCACCACTCCTCATCCACAGCACCTTTCCTCGCCACCACTCCTCATCCTCAGCACCTTTCCTCGCCACCAGTCCACTTCATCCTTAGCACCTTTCCTCTCCACCACTCCTCATCCACAGCACCTTTCCTCGCCATCACTTCTCCTCATCCTCAGCACCTTTCCTCTCCACCACTCCTCCCCATCCTCAGCACCTTTCCTCTACACCACTCCTCATCCACAGCACCTTTCCTCTCCACCACTCCTCCCCATCCTCAGCACCTTTCCTCTCCACCACTCCTCATCCACAGCACCTTTCCTCGCCACCACTCCTCATCCTCAGCACCTTTCCTCGCCACCAGTCCACTTCATCATTAGCACCTTTCCTCTCCACCACTCCTCATCCACAGCACCTTTCCTCGCCATCACTTCTCCTCATCCTCAGCACCTTTCCTCTCCACCACTCCTCCCCATCCTCAGCACCTTTCCTCTACACCACTCCTCATCCACAGCACCTTTCCTCGCCACCACTCCTCCTCATCCTCAGCACCTTTCCTCTCGACCACTTATCCCCATCCTCATCGCCTTTTCCTCGCCACCACTCCTCCTCATCCTCAGCACCTTTCCTCTCCACCACTCCTCCTCATACTCAGCACCTTACCTCGCTACCACTGCTCCTGTTCCTCAGCACCTTTCCTCTCCACCACTCCACCTCATCCTCAGCACCTTTCCTCTCCACCACTCCTCATCCACAGCACCTTTCCTCGCCACCACTCCTCCTCATCCTCAGCACCTTTCCTCTCCACCACTCCTCCCCATCCTCAGCACCTTTCCTCTCCACCACTCCTCATCCACAGCACCTTTCCTCGCCACCACTCCTCATCCTCAGCACCTTTCCTCGCCACCAGTCCACTTCATCCTTAGCACCTTTCCTCTCCACCACTCCTCATCCACAGCACCTTTCCTCGCCATCACTCCTCCTCATCCTCAGCACCTTTCCTCTCCACCACTCCTCCCCATCCTCAGCACCTTTCCTCGCCACCACTCCTCATCCACAGCACCTTTCCTCGCCACCACTCCTCCTCATCCTCAGCACCTTTCCTCTCGACCACTTATCCCCATCGCCTTTTCCTCGCCACCACTCCTCCTCATCCTCAGCACCTTTCCTCTCCACCACTCCTCCTCATCCTCAGCACCTTTAATCGCCACCACTCCTCATCCTCAGCACCTTTCCTCGCCACCAGTTCACTTCATCCTTAACACCTTTCCTCTCCACCACTCCTCATCTACAGCACCTTTCCTCGCCACCACTCCTCCTCATCCTCAGCACCTTTCCTCTCCACCACTCCTCCCCATCCTCAGCACCTTTCCTCTCCACCACTCCTCATCCACAGCACCTTTCCTCGCCACCACTCCTCCTCATCCTCAGCACCTTTCCTCTCCACCACTCCACCCCATCCTCAGCACCTTTCCTCTCCCCCACTTCTCATCCTCAGCACCTTTCCTCGTCACCATTACTCATCCTCCGCACCTTTCCTCGCCACCACTCCTCCTCATCCTCAGCACCTTTCCTCTCCACCACTCCTCCTCATCCTCAGCACCTTTCCTCTCCACCACTCCTCCTCATCCTCAGCACCTTTACTCGCCACCACTACTCATCCTCAGCACCTTTCCTCGCCACCAGTCCACTTCATCCTTAGCACCTTTCCTCTCCACCACTCCTCATCCACAGCACCTTTCCTCGCCACCACTCCTCCTCATCCTCAGCACCTTTCCTCTCCACCACTCCTCCCCATCCTCAACACCTTTCCTCTCCACCACTCCTCATCCACAGCACCTTTCCTCGCCACCACTCCTCCTCATCCTCAGCACCTTTCCTCGCCACCACTCCTCATCCTCAGCACCTTTCCTCTCCACCAATCCTCCCCATCCTCAGCACCTTTCCTCGTCACCACTCCTCCTCATACTCAGCACCTTTCCTCTCCACCACTCCTCCTCATCCTCAGCACCTTCCCTCTCCACCACTCCTCATCCTCAACAACTTTACTCTCCACCACGCCTCCTCATTCTCAGCACCTTTCCTCTCCACCACTCCTCCTCATCCTCAGCACCTTACCTCGCTACCACTGCTCCTGTTCCTCAGCAACTTTTTTGCCACCACTCCTCCTCATCCTCAGTGCCTTTCCTTGCCACCTCTCCTCCTCATCACCTTTCCTCGCCACCACTCCTCCTCATCCTCAGCACCTTTACTCGCCACCACTCCTCATCCTCTGCACCTTTCCTCGCCACCAGTCCACTTCATCCTTAGCACCTTTCCTCTCCACCACTCCTCATCCACAGCACCTTTCCTCGCCACCACTCCTCCTCATCCTCAGCACCTTTCCTCTCCACCACTCCTCCCCATCCTCAGCACCTTTCCTCTCCACCACTCCTCATCCACAGCACCTTTCCTCGCCACCACTCCTCATCCTCAGCACCTTTCCTCGCCACCAGTCCACTTCATCCTTAGCACCTTTCCTCTCCACCACTCCTCATCCACAGCACCTTTCCTCGCCATCACTCCTCCTCATCCTCACCACCTTTCCTCTCCACCACTCCTCCCCATCCTCAGCACCTTTCCTCTACACCACTCCTCCCCATCCTCAGCACCTTTCCTCTACACCACTCCTCATCCACAGCACCTTTCCTCGCCACCACTCCTCCTCATCCTCAGCACCTTTCCTCTCGACCACTTATCCCCATCCTTATCGCCTTTTCCTCGCCATCACTACTCCTCATCCTCAGCACCTTTCCTCTCCACCACTCCTCCGCATCCTCAGCACCTTTAATCGCCACCACTCCTCATCCTCAGCACCTTTCCTCGCCACCAGTCCACTTCATCCTTAGCACCTTTCCTCTCCACCACTCCTCATCCACAGCACCTTTCCTCGCCACCACTCCTCCTCATCCTCAGCACGTTTCCTCTCCACCACTCCTCCCCATCCTCAGCACCTTTCCTCTCCCCCACTTCTCATCCTCAGCACCTTTCCTCGTCACCATTACTCATCCTCCGCACCTTTCCTCGCCACCACTCCTCCTCATCCTCAGCACCTTTCCTCTCCACCACTCCTCCTCATCCTCAGCACCTTTCCTCTCCACCACTCCTCCTCATCCTCAGCACCTTTACTCGCCACCACTCCTCATCCTCAGCACCTTTCCTCGCCACCAGTCCACTTCATCCTTAGCACCTTTCCTCTCCACCACTCCTCATCCACAGCACCTTTCCTCGCCACCACTCCTCCTCATCCTCAGCACCTTTCCTCTCCACCACTCCTCCCCATCCTCAGCACCTTTCCTCTCCACCACTCCTCATCCACAGCACCTTTCCTCGCCACCACTCCTCCTCATCCTCAGCACCTTTCCTCGCCACCACTCCTCATCCTCAGCACCTTTCCTCGCCACCACTCCTTCTCATCCTCAGCACCTTTCCTCTCCACCACTCCACCTCATCCTCAGCACCTTTCCTCTCCACCACTCCTCCCCATCCTCAGCACCTTTCCTCTCCACCAATCCTCCCCATCCTCAGCACCTTTCCTCGCCACCACTCCTCCTCATCCTCAGCACCTTTCCTCTCCACCACTCCACCTCATCCTCAGCACCATTCCTCTCCACCACTCCTCCCCATCCTCAGCACCTTTCCTCTCCACCAATCCTCCCCATCCTCAGCACCTTTCCCCGTCACCACTCCTCCTCATACTCAGCACCTTTCCTCTCCACCACTCCTCCTCATCCTCAGCACCTTCCCTCTCCACCACTCCTCATCCTCAACAACTTTACTCTCCACCACGCCTCCTCATTCTCAGCACCTTTCCTCTCCACCACTCCTCCTCATCCTCAGCACCTTTACTCGCCACCACTCCTCATCCTCAGCACCTTTCCTCGCCACCAGTCCACTTCATCCTTAGCACCTTTCCTCTCCACCACTCCTCATCCACAGCACCTTTCCTCTCCACCACTCCTCCTCATCCTCAGCACCTTACCTCGCTACCACTGCTCCTGTTCCTCAGCAACTTTCTTTGCCACCACTCCTCCCCATCCTCAGTGCCTTTCCTTGCCACCTCTCCTCCTCATCACCTTTCCTCGCCACCACTCCTCCTCATCCTCAGCACCTTTACTCGCCACCACTACTCATCCTCTGCACCTTTCCTCGCCACCAGTCCACTTCATCCTTAGCACCTTTCCTCTCCACCACTCCTCATCCACAGCACCTTTCCTCGCCACCACTCCTCCCCATCCTCAGCACCTTTCCTCTCCACCACTCCTCATCCACAGCACCTTTCCTCGCCACCACTCCTCATCCTCAGCACCTTTCCTCGCCACCAGTCCACTTCATCCTTAGCACCTTTCCTCTCCACCACTCCTCATCCACAGCACCTTTCCTCGCCACCACTCCTCCTCATCCTCAGCACCTTTCCTCTCCACCACTCCTCCCCATCCTCAGCACCTTTCCTCTCCACCACTCCTCATCCACAGCACCTTTCCTCGCCACCACTCCTCCTCATCCTCAGCACCTTTCCTCGCCACCACTCCTCATCCTCAGCACCTTTCCTCGCCACCACTCCTTCTCATCCTCAGCACCTTTCCTCTCCACCACTCCACCTCATCCTCAGCACCTTTCCTCTCCACCACTCCTCCCCATCCTCAGCACCTTTCCTCTCCACCAATCCTCCCCATCCTCAGCACCTTTCCTCGCCACCACTCCTCCTCATCCTCAGCACCTTTCCTCTCCACCACTCCACCTCATCCTCAGCACCATTCCTCTCCACCACTCCTCCCCATCCTCAGCACCTTTCCTCTCCACCAATCCTCCCCATCCTCAGCACCTTTCCCCGTCACCACTCCTCCTCATACTCAGCACCTTTCCTCTCCACCACTCCTCCTCATCCTCAGCACCTTCCCTCTCCACCACTCCTCATCCTCAACAACTTTACTCTCCACCACGCCTCCTCATTCTCAGCACCTTTCCTCTCCACCACTCCTCCTCATCCTCAGCACCTTTACTCGCCACCACTCCTCATCCTCAGCACCTTTCCTCGCCACCAGTCCACTTCATCCTTAGCACCTTTCCTCTCCACCACTCCTCATCCACAGCACCTTTCCTCTCCACCACTCCTCCTCATCCTCAGCACCTTACCTCGCTACCACTGCTCCTGTTCCTCAGCAACTTTCTTTGCCACCACTCCTCCCCATCCTCAGTGCCTTTCCTTGCCACCTCTCCTCCTCATCACCTTTCCTCGCCACCACTCCTCCTCATCCTCAGCACCTTTACTCGCCACCACTACTCATCCTCTGCACCTTTCCTCGCCACCAGTCCACTTCATCCTTAGCACCTTTCCTCTCCACCACTCCTCATCCACAGCACCTTTCCTCGCCACCACTCCTCCCCATCCTCAGCACCTTTCCTCTCCACCACTCCTCATCCACAGCACCTTTCCTCGCCACCACTCCTCATCCTCAGCACCTTTCCTCGCCACCAGTCCACTTCATCCTTAGCACCTTTCCTCTCCACCACTCCTCATCCACAGCACCTTTCCTCGCCATCACTCCTCCTCATCCTCAGCACCTTTCCTCTCCACCACTCCACCTCATCCTCAGCACCTTTCCTCTCCACCACTCCTCATCCACAGCACCTTTCCTCGCCACCACTCCTCCTCATCCTCAGCACCTTTCCTCTCCACCACTCCTCCCCATCCTCAGCACCTTTCCTCTCCACCAATCCTCCCCATCCTCAGCACCTTTCCTCTCCACCACTCCTCCTCATCCTCAGCACCTTCCCTCGCCTCCACTCCTCATCCTCAACAACTTTACTCTCCACCAAGCCTCCTTATCCTCAGCACCTTTCCTCTCCACCACTACTCCCCATCCTCAGCACCTTTCCTCTCCACCACTCCTCCTCATCCTCAGCACCTTTTCTCTCCACCACTCCTCCTCATCCTCAGCACCTTTGCTCTCCACCATGCCTCCTCATTCTCAGTACTTTTCCTCTCCACCACTCCTCCTCATACTCAGCACCTTACCTCGCTACCACTGCTCCTGTTCCTCAGCACCTTTCCTCGCCACAACTCCTCCTCACCCTCAGCACCTATCCTCTCCACCACTCCTCATCCACAGCACCTTTCCTCGCCACCACTCCTCCTCATCCTCAGCACCTTTCCTCTCCACCACTCCTCCCCATCCTCAGCACCTTTCCTCTCCACCACTCCTCATCCACAGCACCTTTCCTCGCCACCACTCCTCATCCTCAGCACCTTTCCTCGCCACCAGTCCACTTCATCCTTAGCACCTTTCCTCTCCACCACTCCTCATCCACAGCACCTTTCCTCGCCATCACTTCTCCTCATCCTCAGCACCTTTCCTCTCCACCACTCCTCCCCATCCTCAGCACCTTTCCTCTACACCACTCCTCATCCACAGCACCTTTCCTCTCCACCACTCCTCCCCATCCTCAGCACCTTTCCTCTCCACCACTCCTCATCCACAGCACCTTTCCTCGCCACCACTCCTCATCCTCAGCACCTTTCCTCGCCACCAGTCCACTTCATCCTTAGCACCTTTCCTCTCCACCACTCCTCATCCACAGCACCTTTCCTCGCCATCACTTCTCCTCATCCTCAGCACCTTTCCTCTCCACCACTCCTCCCCATCCTCAGCACCTTTCCTCTACACCACTCCTCATCCACAGCACCTTTCCTCGCCACCACTCCTCCTCATCCTCAGCACCTTTCCTCTCGACCACTTATCCCCATCCTCATCGCCTTTTCCTCGCCACCACTCCTCCTCATCCTCAGCACCTTTCCTCTCCACCACTCCTCCTCATACTCAGCACCTTACCTCGCTACCACTGCTCCTGTTCCTCAGCACCTTTCCTCTCCACCACTTCACCTCATCCTCAGCACCTTTCCTCTCCACCACTCCTCATCCACAGCACCTTTCCTCGCCACCACTCCTCCTCATCCTCAGCACCTTTCCTCTCCACCACTCCTCCCCATCCTCAGCACCTTTCCTCTCCACCACTCCTCATCCACAGCACCTTTCCTCGCCACCACTCCTCATCCTCAGCACCTTTCCTCGCCACCAGTCCACTTCATCCTTAGCACCTTTCCTCTCCACCACTCCTCATCCACAGCACCTTTCCTCGCCATCACTCCTCCTCATCCTCAGCACCTTTCCTCTCCACCACTCCTCCCCATCCTCAGCACCTTTCCTCGCCACCACTCCTCATCCACAGCACCTTTCCTCGCCACCACTCCTCCTCATCCTCAGCACCTTTCCTCTCGACCACTTATCCCCATCCTCATCGCCTTTTCCTCGCCACCACTCCTCCTCATCCTCAGCACCTTTCCTCTCCACCACTCCTCCTCATCCTCAGCACCTTTAATCGCCACCACTCCTCATCCTCAGCACCTTTCCTCGCCACCAGTTCACTTCATCCTTAGCACCTTTCCTCTCCACCACTCCTCATCTACAGCACCTTTCCTCGCCACCACTCCTCCTCATCCTCAGCACCTTTCCTCTCCACCACTCCTCCCCATCCTCAGCACCTTTCCTCTCCACCACTCCTCATCCACAGCACCTTTCCTCGCCACCACTCCTCCCCATCCTCAGCACCTTTCCTCTCCCCCACTTCTCATCCTCAGCACCTTTCCTCGTCACCATTACTCATCCTCCGCACCTTTCCTCGCCACCACTCCTCCTCATCCTCAGCACCTTTCCTCTCCACCACTCCTCCTCATCCTCAGCACCTTTCCTCTCCACCACTCCTCCTCATCCTCAGCACCTTTACTCGCCACCACTACTCATCCTCAGCACCTTTCCTCTCCACCACTCCTCCCCATCCTCAGCACCTTTCCTCTCCACCACTCCTCATCCACAGCACCTTTCCTCGCCACCACTCCTCCTCATCCTCAGCACCTTTCCTCTCCACCACTCCTCATCCTCAGCACCTTTCCTCTCCACCAATCCTCCCCATCCTCAGCACCTTTCCTCGTCACCACTCCTCCTCATACTCAGCACCTTTCCTCTCCACCACTCCTCCTCATCCTCAGCACCTTCCCTCTCCACCACTCCTCATCTTCAACAACTTTACTCTCCACCACGCCTCCTCATTCTCAGCACCTTTCCTCTCCACCACTCCTCCTCATCCTCAGCACCTTACCTCGCTACCACTGCTCCTGTTCCTCAGCAACTTTTTTGCCACCACTCCTCCTCATCCTCAGTGCCTTTCCTTGCCACCTCTCCTCCTCATCACCTTTCCTCGCCACCACTCCTCCTCATCCTCAGCACCTTTACTCGCCACCACTCCTCATCCTCTGCACCTTTCCTCGCCACCAGTCCACTTCATCCTTAGCACCTTTCCTCTCCACCACTCCTCATCCACAGCACCTTTCCTCGCCACCACTCCTCCTCATCCTCAGCACCTTTCCTCTCCACCACTCCTCCCCATCCTCAGCACCTTTCCTCTCCACCACTCCTCATCCACAGCACCTTTCCTCGCCACCACTCCTCATCCTCAGCACCTTTCCTCGCCACCAGTCCACTTCATCCTTAGCACCTTTCCTCTCCACCACTCCTCATCCACAGCACCTTTCCTCGCCATCACTCCTCCTCATCCTCACCACCTTTCCTCTCCACCACTCCTCCCCATCCTCAGCACCTTTCCTCTACACCACTCCTCCCCATCCTCAGCACCTTTCCTCTACACCACTCCTCATCCACAGCACCTTTCCTCGCCACCACTCCTCCTCATCCTCAGCACCTTTCCTCTCGACCACTTATCCCCATCCTCATCGCCTTTTCCTCGCCATCACTACTCCTCATCCTCAGCACCTTTCCTCTCCACCACTCCTCCGCATCCTCAGCACCTTTAATCGCCACCACTCCTCATCCTCAGCACCTTTCCTCGCCACCAGTCCACTTCATCCTTAGCACCTTTCCTCTCCACCACTCCTCATCCACAGCACCTTTCCTCGCCACCACTCCTCCTCATCCTCAGCAACTTTCCTCTCCACCACTCCTCCCCATCCTCAGCACCTTTCCTCTCCACCACTCCTCATCCACAGCACCTTTCCTCGCCACCACTCCTCCTCATCCTCAGCACGTTTCCTCTCCACCACTCCTCCCCATCCTCAGCACCTTTCCTCTCCCCCACTTCTCATCCTCAGCACCTTTCCTTGTCACCATTACTCATCCTCCGCACCTTTCCTCGCCACCACTCCTCCTCATCCTCAGCACCTTTCCTCTCCACCACTCCTCCTCATCCTCAGCACCTTTCCTCTCCACCACTCCTCCTCATCCTCAGCACCTTTACTCGCCACCACTCCTCATCCTCAGCACCTTTCCTCGCCACCAGTCCACTTCATCCTTAGCACCTTTCCTCTCCACCACTCCTCATCCACAGCACCTTTCCTCGCCACCACTCCTCCTCATCCTCAGCACCTTTCCTCTCCACCACTCCTCCCCATCCTCAGCACCTTTCCTCTCCACCACTCCTCATCCACAGCACCTTTCCTCGCCACCACTCCTCCTCATCCTCAGCACCTTTCCTCGCCACCACTCCTCATCCTCAGCACCTTTCCTCGCCACCACTCCTCCTCATCCTCAGCACCTTTCCTCTCCACCACTCCACCTCATCCTCAGCACCTTTCCTCTCCACCACTCCTCCCCATCCTCAGCACCTTTCCTCTCCACCAATCCTCCCCATCCTCAGCACCTTTCCTCGCCACCACTCCTCCTCATCCTCAGCACCTTTCCTCTCCACCACTCCACCTCATCCTCAGCACCATTCCTCTCCACCACTCCTCCCCATCCTCAGCACCTTTCCTCTCCACCAATCCTCCCCATCCTCAGCACCTTTCCTCGTCACCACTCCTCCTCATACTCAGCACCTTTCCTCTCCACCACTCCTCCTCATCCTCAGCACCTTCCCTCTCCACCACTCCTCATCCTCAACAACTTTACTCTCCACCACGCCTCCTCATTCTCAGCACCTTTCCTCTCCACCACTCCTCCTCATCCTCAGCACCTTTACTCGCCACCACTCCTCATCCTCAGCACCTTTCCTCGCCACCAGTCCACTTCATCCTTAGCACCTTTCCTCTCCACCACTCCTCATCCACAGCACCTTTCCTCGCCACCACTCCTCCTCATCCTCAGCACCTTTCCTCTCCACTACTCCTCCCCATCCTCAGCACCTTTCCTCTCCACCACTCCTCATCCACAGCACCTTTCCTTGCCACCACTCCTCATCCTCAGCACATTTCCTCGCCACCAGTCCACTTCATCCTTAGCACCTTTCCTCTCCACCACTCCTCATCCACAGCACCTTTCCTCGCCATCACTCCTCCTCATCCTCAGCACCTTTCCTCTCCACCACTCCTCCCCATCCTGAGCACCTTTCCTCTACACCACTCCTCATCCACAGCACCTTTCCTCGCCACCACTCCTCCTCATCCTCAGCACCTTTCCTCTCGACCACTTATCCCCATCCTCATCGCCTTTTCCTCGCCACCACTCCTCCTCATCCTCAGCACCTTTCCTCTTCACCACTCCTCCTCATCCTCAGCACCTTTACTCGCCACCACTCCTCATCCTCAGCACCTTTCCTCGCCACCAGTCCACTTCATCCTTAGCACCTTTCCTCTCCACCACTCCTCATCCACAGCACCTTTCCTCGCCACCACTCCTCCTCATCTTCAGCACCTTTCCTCTCCACCACTCCTCCCCATCCTCAGCACCTTTCCTCTCCACCACTCCTCATTCACAGCACCTTTCCTAGCCACCACTCCTCCTCATCCTCAGCACCTTTCCTCTCCACCACTCCTCCCCATCCTCAGCACCTTTCCTCTCCCCCACTTCTCCTCATCCTCAGCACCTTTCCTCGTCACCATTACTCATCCTCCGCACCTTTCCTCGCCACCACTCCTCCTCATCCTCAGCACCTTTCCTCTCCACCACTCCTCCTCATCCTCAGCACCTTTCCTCTCCACCACTCCTCCTCATCCTCAGCACCTTTACTCGCCACCACTCCTCATCCTCAGCACCTTTCCTCGCCACCAGTCCACTTCATCCTTAGCACCTTTCCTCTCCACCACTCCTCATCCACAGCACCTTTCCTCGCCACCACTCCTCCTCATCCTCAGCACCTTTCCTCTCCACCACTCCTCCCCATCCTCAGCACCTTTCCTCTCCACCACTCCTCATCCACAGCACCTTTCCTCGCCACCACTCCTCCTCATCCTCAGCACCTTTCCTCGCCACCACTCCTCATCCTCAGCACCTTTCCTCGCCACCACTCCTCCTCATCCTCAGCACCTTTCCTCTCCACCACTCCACCTCATCCTCAGCACCTTTCCTCTCCACCACTCCTCCCCATCCTCAGCACCTTTCCTCTCCACCAATCCTCCCCATCCTCAGCACCTTTCCTCGCCACCACTCCTCCTCATCCTCAGCACCTTTCCTCTCCACCACTCCACCTCATCCTCAGCACCATTCCTCTCCACCACTCCTCCCCATCCTCAGCACCTTTCCTCTCCACCAATCCTCCCCATCCTCAGCACCTTTCCCCGTCACCACTCCTCCTCATACTCAGCACCTTTCCTCTCCACCACTCCTCCTCATCCTCAGCACCTTCCCTCTCCACCACTCCTCATCCTCAACAACTTTACTCTCCACCACGCCTCCTCATTCTCAGCACCTTTCCTCTCCACCACTCCTCCTCATCCTCAGCACCTTTACTCGCCACCACTCCTCATCCTCAGCACCTTTCCTCGCCACCAGTCCACTTCATCCTTAGCACCTTTCCTCTCCACCACTCCTCATCCACAGCACCTTTCCTCTCCACCACTCCTCCTCATCCTCAGCACCTTACCTCGCTACCACTGCTCCTGTTCCTCAGCAACTTTCTTTGCCACCACTCCTCCTCATCCTCAGTGCCTTTCCTTGCCACCTCTCCTCCTCATCACCTTTCCTCGCCACCACTCCTCCTCATCCTCAGCACCTTTACTCGCCACCACTCCTCATCCTCTGCACCTTTCCTCGCCACCAGTCCACTTCATCCTTAGCACCTTTCCTCTCCACCACTCCTCATCCACAGCACCTTTCCTCGCCACCACTCCTCCTCATCCTCAGCACCTTTCCTCTCCACCACTCCTCCCCATCCTCAGCACCTTTCCTCTCCACCACTCCTCATCCACAGCACCTTTCCTCGCCACCACTCCTCATCCTCAGCACCTTTCCTCGCCACCAGTCCACTTCATCCTTAGCACCTTTCCTCTCCACCACTCCTCATCCACAGCACCTTTCCTCGCCATCACTCCTCCTCATCCTCAGCACCTTTCCTCTCCACCACTCCACCTCATCCTCAGCACCTTTCCTCTCCACCACTCCTCATCCACAGCACCTTTCCTCGCCACCACTCCTCCTCATCCTCAGCACCTTTCCTCTCCACCACTCCTCCCCATCCTCAGCACCTTTCCTCTCCACCAATCCTCCCCATCCTCAGCACCTTTCCTCTCCACCACTCCTCCTCATCCTCAGCACCTTCCCTCGCCTCCACTCCTCATCCTCAACAACTTTACTCTCCACCAAGCCTCCTTATCCTCAGCACCTTTCCTCTCCACCACTACTCCCCATCCTCAGCACCTTTCCTCTCCACCACTCCTCCTCATCCTCAGCACCTTTTCTCTCCACCACTCCTCCTCATCCTCAGCACCTTTGCTCTCCACCATGCCTCCTCATTCTCAGTACTTTTCCTCTCCACCACTCCTCCTCATACTCAGCACCTTACCTCGCTACCACTGCTCCTGTTCCTCAGCACCTTTCCTCGCCACAACTCCTCCTCACCCTCAGCACCTATCCTCTCCAATACTCCTCATCCACAGCACCTTTCCTCGCCACCACTCCTCCTCATCCTCAGCACCTGTCCTCTCCACCACTCCTCCCCATCCTCAGCACCTTTCCTCTCCACCACTCCTCATCCACAGCACCTTTCCTCGCCACCACTCCTCATCCTCAGCACCTTTCCTCGCCACCAGTCCACTTCATCCTTAGCACCTTTCCTCTCCACCACTCCTCATCCACAGCACCTTTCCTCGCCATCACTTCTCCTCATCCTCAGCACCTTTCCTCTCCACCACTCCTCCCCATCCTCAGCACCTTTCCTCTACACCACTCCTCATCCACAGCACCTTTCCTCTCCACCACTCCTCCCCATCCTCAGCACCTTTCCTCTCCACCACTCCTCATCCACAGCACCTTTCCTCGCCACCACTCCTCATCCTCAGCACCTTTCCTCGCCACCAGTCCACTTCATCCTTAGCACCTTTCCTCTCCACCACTCCTCATCCACAGCACCTTTCCTCGCCACCACTCCTCCTCATCCTCAGCACCTTTCCTCTCCACCACTCCTCCCCATCCTCAGCACCTTTCCTCTCCACCACTCCTCATCCACAGCACCTTTCCTCGCCACCACTCCTCCTCATCCTCAGCACCTTTCCTCGCCACCACTCCTCATCCTCAGCACCTTTCCTCGCCACCACTCCTCCTCATCCTCAGCACCTTTCCTCTCCACCACTCCACCTCATCCTCAGCACCTTTCCTCTCCACCACTCCTCCCCATCCTCAGCACCTTTCCTCTCCACCAATCCTCCCCATCCTCAGCACCTTTCCTCGCCACCACTCCTCCTCATCCTCAGCACCTTTCCTCTCCACCACTCCACCTCATCCTCAGCACCATTCCTCTCCACCACTCCTCCCCATCCTCAGCACCTTTCCTCTCCACCAATCCTCCCCATCCTCAGCACCTTTCCCCGTCACCACTCCTCCTCATACTCAGCACCTTTCCTCTCCACCACTCCTCCTCATCCTCAGCACCTTCCCTCTCCACCACTCCTCATCCTCAACAACTTTACTCTCCACCACGCCTCCTCATTCTCAGCACCTTTCCTCTCCACCACTCCTCCTCATCCTCAGCACCTTTACTCGCCACCACTCCTCATCCTCAGCACCTTTCCTCGCCACCAGTCCACTTCATCCTTAGCACCTTTCCTCTCCACCACTCCTCATCCACAGCACCTTTCCTCTCCACCACTCCTCCTCATCCTCAGCACCTTACCTCGCTACCACTGCTCCTGTTCCTCAGCAACTTTCTTTGCCACCACTCCTCCTCATCCTCAGTGCCTTTCCTTGCCACCTCTCCTCCTCATCACCTTTCCTCGCCACCACTCCTCCTCATCCTCAGCACCTTTACTCGCCACCACTCCTCATCCTCTGCACCTTTCCTCGCCACCAGTCCACTTCATCCTTAGCACCTTTCCTCTCCACCACTCCTCATCCACAGCACCTTTCCTCGCCACCACTCCTCCTCATCCTCAGCACCTTTCCTCTCCACCACTCCTCCCCATCCTCAGCACCTTTCCTCTCCACCACTCCTCATCCACAGCACCTTTCCTCGCCACCACTCCTCATCCTCAGCACCTTTCCTCGCCACCAGTCCACTTCATCCTTAGCACCTTTCCTCTCCACCACTCCTCATCCACAGCACCTTTCCTCGCCATCACTCCTCCTCATCCTCAGCACCTTTCCTCTCCACCACTCCACCTCATCCTCAGCACCTTTCCTCTCCACCACTCCTCATCCACAGCACCTTTCCTCGCCACCACTCCTCCTCATCCTCAGCACCTTTCCTCTCCACCACTCCTCCCCATCCTCAGCACCTTTCCTCTCCACCAATCCTCCCCATCCTCAGCACCTTTCCTCTCCACCACTCCTCCTCATCCTCAGCACCTTCCCTCGCCTCCACTCCTCATCCTCAACAACTTTACTCTCCACCAAGCCTCCTTATCCTCAGCACCTTTCCTCTCCACCACTACTCCCCATCCTCAGCACCTTTCCTCTCCACCACTCCTCCTCATCCTCAGCACCTTTTCTCTCCACCACTCCTCCTCATCCTCAGCACCTTTGCTCTCCACCATGCCTCCTCATTCTCAGTACTTTTCCTCTCCACCACTCCTCCTCATACTCAGCACCTTACCTCGCTACCACTGCTCCTGTTCCTCAGCACCTTTCCTCGCCACAACTCCTCCTCACCCTCAGCACCTATCCTCTCCAATACTCCTCATCCACAGCACCTTTCCTCGCCACCACTCCTCCTCATCCTCAGCACCTTTCCTCTCCACCACTCCTCCCCATCCTCAGCACCTTTCCTCTCCACCACTCCTCATCCACAGCACCTTTCCTCGCCACCACTCCTCATCCTCAGCACCTTTCCTCGCCACCAGTCCACTTCATCCTTAGCACCTTTCCTCTCCACCACTCCTCATCCACAGCACCTTTCCTCGCCATCACTTCTCCTCATCCTCAGCACCTTTCCTCTCCACCACTCCTCCCCATCCTCAGCACCTTTCCTCTACACCACTCCTCATCCACAGCACCTTTCCTCTCCACCACTCCTCCCCATCCTCAGCACCTTTCCTCTCCACCACTCCTCATCCACAGCACCTTTCCTCGCCACCACTCCTCATCCTCAGCACCTTTCCTCGCCACCAGTCCACTTCATCCTTAGCACCTTTCCTCTCCACCACTCCTCATCCACAGCACCTTTCCTCGCCATCACTTCTCCTCATCCTCAGCACCTTTCCTCTCCACCACTCCTCCCCATCCTCAGCACCTTTCCTCTACACCACTCCTCATCCACAGCACCTTTCCTCGCCACCACTCCTCCTCATCCTCAGCACCTTTCCTCTCGACCACTTATCCCCATCCTCATCGCCTTTTCCTCGCCACCACTCCTCCTCATCCTCAGCACCTTTCCTCTCCACCACTCCTCCTCATACTCAGCACCTTACCTCGCTACCACTGCTCCTGTTCCTCAGCACCTTTCCTCTCCACCACTTCACCTCATCCTCAGCACCTTTCCTCTCCACCACTCCTCATCCACAGCACCTTTCCTCGCCACCACTCCTCCTCATCCTCAGCACCTTTCCTCTCCACCACTCCTCCCCATCCTCAGCACCTTTCCTCTCCACCACTCCTCATCCACAGCACCTTTCCTCGCCACCACTCCTCATCCTCAGCACCTTTCCTCGCCACCAGTCCACTTCATCCTTAGCACCTTTCCTCTCCACCACTCCTCATCCACAGCACCTTTCCTCGCCATCACTCCTCCTCATCCTCAGCACCTTTCCTCTCCACCACTCCTCCCCATCCTCAGCACCTTTCCTCGCCACCACTCCTCATCCACAGCACCTTTCCTCGCCACCACTCCTCCTCATCCTCAGCACCTTTCCTCTCGACCACTTATCCCCATCCTCATCGCCTTTTCCTCGCCACCACTCCTCCTCATCCTCAGCACCTTTCCTCTCCACCACTCCTCCTCATCCTCAGCACCTTTAATCGCCACCACTCCTCATCCTCAGCACCTTTCCTCGCCACCAGTTCACTTCATCCTTAGCACCTTTCCTCTCCACCACTCCTCATCTACAGCACCTTTCCTCGCCACCACTCCTCCTCATCCTCAGCACCTTTCCTCTCCACCACTCCTCCCCATCCTCAGCACCTTTCCTCTCCACCACTCCTCATCCACAGCACCTTTCCTCGCCACCACTCCTCCCCATCCTCAGCACCTTTCCTCTCCCCCACTTCTCATCCTCAGCACCTTTCCTCGTCACCATTACTCATCCTCCGCACCTTTCCTCGCCACCACTCCTCCTCATCCTCAGCACCTTTCCTCTCCACCACTCCTCCTCATCCTCAGCACCTTTCCTCTCCACCACTCCTCCTCATCCTCAGCACCTTTACTCGCCACCACTACTCATCCTCAGCACCTTTCCTCTCCACCACTCCTCCCCATCCTCAGCACCTTTCCTCTCCACCACTCCTCATCCACAGCACCTTTCCTCGCCACCACTCCTCCTCATCCTCAGCACCTTTCCTCTCCACCACTCCTCATCCTCAGCACCTTTCCTCTCCACCAATCCTCCCCATCCTCAGCACCTTTCCTCGTCACCACTCCTCCTCATACTCAGCACCTTTCCTCTCCACCACTCCTCCTCATCCTCAGCACCTTTAATCGCCACCACTCCTCATCCTCAGCACCTTTCCTCGCCACCAGTTCACTTCATCCTTAGCACCTTTCCTCTCCACCACTCCTCATCTACAGCACCTTTCCTCGCCACCACTCCTCCTCATCCTCAGCACCTTTCCTCTCCACCACTCCTCCCCATCCTCAGCACCTTTCCTCTCCACCACTCCTCATCCACAGCACCTTTCCTCGCCACCACTCCTCCCCATCCTCAGCACCTTTCCTCTCCCCCACTTCTCATCCTCAGCACCTTTCCTCGTCACCATTACTCATCCTCCGCACCTTTCCTCGCCACCACTCCTCCTCATCCTCAGCACCTTTCCTCTCCACCACTCCTCCTCATCCTCAGCACCTTTCCTCTCCACCACTCCTCCTCATCCTCAGCACCTTTACTCGCCACCACTACTCATCCTCAGCACCTTTCCTCTCCACCACTCCTCCCCATCCTCAGCACCTTTCCTCTCCACCACTCCTCATCCACAGCACCTTTCCTCGCCACCACTCCTCCTCATCCTCAGCACCTTTCCTCTCCACCACTCCTCATCCTCAGCACCTTTCCTCTCCACCAATCCTCCCCATCCTCAGCACCTTTCCTCGTCACCACTCCTCCTCATACTCAGCACCTTTCCTCTCCACCACTCCTCCTCATCCTCAGCACCTTCCCTCTCCACCACTCCTCATCTTCAACAACTTTACTCTCCACCACGCCTCCTCATTCTCAGCACCTTTCCTCTCCACCACTCCTCCTCATCCTCAGCACCTTACCTCGCTACCACTGCTCCTGTTCCTCAGCAACTTTTTTGCCACCACTCCTCCTCATCCTCAGTGCCTTTCCTTGCCACCTCTCCTCCTCATCACCTTTCCTCGCCACCACTCCTCCTCATCCTCAGCACCTTTACTCGCCACCACTCCTCATCCTCTGCACCTTTCCTCGCCACCAGTCCACTTCATCCTTAGCACCTTTCCTCTCCACCACTCCTCATCCACAGCACCTTTCCTCGCCACCACTCCTCCTCATCCTCAGCACCTTTCCTCTCCACCACTCCTCCCCATCCTCAGCACCTTTCCTCTCCACCACTCCTCATCCACAGCACCTTTCCTCGCCACCACTCCTCATCCTCAGCACCTTTCCTCGCCACCAGTCCACTTCATCCTTAGCACCTTTCCTCTCCACCACTCCTCATCCACAGCACCTTTCCACGCCATCACTCCTCCTCATCCTCACCACCTTTCCTCTCCACCACTCCTCCCCATCCTCAGCACCTTTCCTCTACACTACTCCTCCCCATCCTCAGCACCTTTCCTCTACACCACTCCTCATCCACAGCACCTTTCCTCGCCACCACTCCTCCTCATCCTCAGCACCTTTCCTCTCGACCACTTATCCCCATCCTCATCGCCTTTTCCTCGCCATCACTACTCCTCATCCTCAGCACCTTTCCTCTCCACCACTCCTCCGCATCCTCAGCACCTTTAATCGCCACCACTCCTCATCCTCAGCACCTTTCCTCGCCACCAGTCCACTTCATCCTTAGCACCTTTCCTCTCCACCACTCCTCATCCACAGCACCTTTCCTCGCCACCACTCCTCCTCATCCTCAGCAACTTTCCTCTCCACCACTCCTCCCCATCCTCAGCACCTTTCCTCTCCACCACTCCTCATCCACAGCACCTTTCCTCGCCACCACTCCTCCTCATCCTCAGCACGTTTCCTCTCCACCACTCCTCCCCATCCTCAGCACCTTTCCTCTCCCCCACTTCTCATCCTCAGCACCTTTCCTCGTCACCATTACTCATCCTCCGCACCTTTCCTCGC
Organism: Pseudophryne corroboree; assembly: GCF_028390025.1. NCBI lineage: Eukaryota > Metazoa > Chordata > Amphibia > Anura > Myobatrachidae > Pseudophryne > Pseudophryne corroboree. Next base: position 90,961,561 of record NC_086451.1, read on the forward strand.
AACCACTCCTCCCCATCCTCAGCACCTTTCCTCTCCACCACTCCTCCTCATCCTCAGCACCTTTCCTCTCCACCACCACTCCTCATCCTCAGCACCTTTACTCGCCACCACTCCTCATCCTCAGCACCTTTCCTCGCCACCAGTCCACTTCATCCTTAGCACCTTTCCTCTCCACCACTCCTCATCCACAGCACCTTTCCTCGCCACCACTCCTCCTCATCCTCAGCACCTTTCCTCTCCACCACTCCTCCCCATCCTCAGCACCTTTCCTCTCCACCACTCCTCATCCACAGCACCTTTCCTCGCCACCACTCCTCCTCATCCTCAGCACCTTTCCTCGCCACCACTCCTCATCCTCAGCACCTTTCCTCGCCACCACTCCTCCTCATCCTCAGCACCTTTCCTCTCCACCACTCCACCTCATCCTCAGCACCTTTCCTCTCCACCACTCCTCCCCATCCTCAGCACCTTTCCTCTCCACCAATCCTCCCCATCCTCAGCACCTTTCCTCGCCACCACTCCTCCTCATCCTCAGCACCTTTCCTCTCCACCACTCCACCTCATCCTCAGCACCATTCCTCTCCACCACTCCTCCCCATCCTCAGCACCTTTCCTCTCCACCAATCCTCCCCATCCTCAGCACCTTTCCTCGTCACCACTCCTCCTCATACTCAGCACCTTTCCTCTCCACCACTCCTCCTCATCCTCAGCACCTTCCCTCTCCACCACTCCTCATCCTCAACAACTTTACTCTCCACCACGCCTCCTCATTCTCAGCACCTTTCCTCTCCACCACTCCTCCTCATCCTCAGCACCTTTACTCGCCACCACTCCTCATCCTCAGCACCTTTCCTCGCCACCAGTCCACTTCATCCTTAGCACCTTTCCTCTCCACCACTCCTCATCCACAGCACCTTTCCTCGCCACCACTCCTCCTCATCCTCAGCACCTTTCCTCTCCACTACTCCTCCCCATCCTCAGCACCTTTCCTCTCCACCACTCCTCATCCACAGCACCTTTCCTTGCCACCACTCCTCATCCTCAGCACATTTCCTCGCCACCAGTCCAATTCATCCTTAGCACCTTTCCTCTCCACCACTCCTCATCCACAGCACCTTACCTCGCCATCACTCCTTCTCATCCTCAGCACCTTTCCTCTCCACCACTCCTCCCCATCCTGAGCACCTTTCCTCTACACCTCTCCTCATCCACAGCACCTTTCCTCGCCACCACTCCTCCTCATCCTCAGCACCTTTCCTCTCGACCACTTATCCCCATCCTCATCGCCTTTTCCTCGCCACCACTCCTCCTCATCCTCAGCACCTTTCCTCTTCACCACTCCTCCTCATCCTCAGCACCTTTACTCGCCACCACTCCTCATCCTCAGCACCTTTCCTCGCCACCAGTCCACTTCATCCTTAGCACCTTTCCTCTCCACCACTCCTCATCCACAGCACCTTTCCTCGCCACCACTCCTCCTCATCTTCAGCACCTTTCCTCTCCACCACTCCTCCCCATCCTCAGCACCTTTCCTCTCCACCACTCCTCATTCACAGCACCTTTCCTAGCCACCACTCCTCCTCATCCTCAGCACCTTTCCTCTCCACCACTCCTCCCCATCCTCAGCACCTTTCCTCTCCCCCACTTCTCCTCATCCTCAGCACCTTTCCTCGTCACCATTACTCATCCTCCGCACCTTTCCTCGCCACCACTCCTCCTCATCCTCAGCACCTTTCCTCTCCACCACTCCTCCTCATCCTCAGCACCTTTCCTCTCCACCACTCCTCCTCATCCTCAGCACCTTTACTCGCCACCACTCCTCATCCTCAGCACCTTTCCTCGCCACCAGTCCACTTCATCCTTAGCACCTTTCCTCTCCACCACTCCACATCCACAGCACCTTTCTTCGCCACCACTCCTCCTCATCCTCAGCACCTTTCCTCTCCACCACTCCTCCCCATCCTCAACACCTTTCCTCTCCACCACTCCTCATCCACAGCACCTTTCCTCGCCACCACTCCTCCTCATCCTCAGCACGTTTCCTCTCCACCACTCCTCCCCATCCTCAGCACCTTTCCTCGCCACCACTCCTCATCCTCAGCACCTTTCCTCTCCACCAATCCTCCCCATCCTCAGCACCTTTCCTCGTCACCACTCCTCCTCATACTCAGCACCTTTCCTCTCCACCACTCCTCCTCATCCTCAGCACCTTCCCTCTCCACCACTCCTCATCCTCAACAACTTTACTCTCCACCACGCCTCCTCATTCTCAGCACCTTTCCTCTCCACCACTCCTCCTCATCCTCAGCACCTTACCTCGCTACCACTGCTCCTGTTCCTCAGCAACTTTCTTTGCCACCACTCCTCCTCATCCTCAGTGCCTTTCCTTGCCACCTCTCCTCCTCATCACCTTTCCTCGCCACCACTCCTCCTCATCCTCAGCACCTTTACTCGCCACCACTCCTCATCCTCTGCACCTTTCCTCGCCACCAGTCCACTTCATCCTTAGCACCTTTCCTCTCCACCACTCCTCATCCACAGCACCTTTCCTCGCCACCACTCCTCCTCATCCTCAGCACCTTTCCTCTCCACCACTCCTCCCCATCCTCAGCACCTTTCCTCTCCACCACTCCTCATCCACAGCACCTTTCCTCGCCACCACTCCTCATCCTCAGCACCTTTCCTCGCCACCAGTCCACTTCATCCTTAGCACCTTTCCTCTCCACCACTCCTCATCCACAGCACCTTTCCTCGCCATCACTCCTCCTCATCCTCAGCACCTTTCCTCTCCACCACTCCTCCCCATCCTCAGCACCTTTCCTCTACACCACTCCTCCCCATCCTCAGCACCTTTCCTCTACACCACTCCTCATCCACAGCACCTTTCCTCGCCACCACTCCTCCTCATCCTCAGCACCTTTCCTCTCGACCACTTATCCCCATCCTCATCGCCTTTTCCTCGCCATCACTACTCCTCATCCTCAGCACCTTTCCTCTCCACCACTCCTCCGCATCCTCAGCACCTTTAATCGCCACCACTCCTCATCCTCAGCACCTTTCCTCGCCACCAGTCCACTTCATCCTTAGCACCTTTCCTCTCCACCACTCCTCATCCACAGCACCTTTCCTCGCCACCACTCCTCCTCATCCTCAGCAACTTTCCTCTCCACCACTCCTCCCCATCCTCAGCACCTTTCCTCTCCACCACTCCTCATCCACAGCACCTTTCCTCGCCACCACTCCTCCTCATCCTCAGCACGTTTCCTCTCCACCACTCCTCCCCATCCTCAGCACCTTTCCTCTCCCCCACTTCTCATCCTCAGCACCTTTCCTCGTCACCATTACTCATCCTCCGCACCTTTCCTCGCCACCACTCCTCCTCATCCTCAGCACCTTTCCTTTCCACCACTCCTCCTCATCCTCAGCACCTTTCCTCTCCACCACTCCTCCTCATCCTCAGCACCTTTACTCGCCACCACTCCTCATCCTCAGCACCTTTCCTCGCCACCAGTCCACTTCATCCTTAGCACCTTTCCTCTCCACCACTCCTCATCCACAGCACCTTTCCTCGCCACCACTCCTCCTCATCCTCAGCACCTTTCCTCTCCACCACTCCTCCCCATCCTCAGCACCTTTCCTCTCCACCACTCCTCATCCACAGCACCTTTCCTCGCCACCACTCCTCCTCATCCTCAGCACCTTTCCTCGCCACCACTCCTCATCCTCAGCACCTTTCCTCTCCACCACTCCACCTCATCCTCAGCACCTTTCCTCTCCACCACTCCACCTCATCCTCAGCACCTTTCCTCTCCACCACTCCTCCCCATCCTCAGCACCTTTCCTCTCCACCAATCCTCCCCATCCTCAGCACCTTTCCTCGCCACCACTCCTCCTCATCCTCAGCACCTTTCCTCTCCACCACTCCACCTCATCCTCAGCACCATTCCTCTCCACCACTCCTCCCCATCCTCAGCACCTTTCCTCTCCACCAATCCTCCCCATCCTCAGCACCTTTCCTCGTCACCACTCCTCCTCATACTCAGCACCTTTCCTCTCCACCACTCCTCCTCATCCTCAGCACCTTCCCTCTCCACCACTCCTCATCCTCAACAACTTTACTCTCCACCACGCCTCCTCATTCTCAGCACCTTTCCTCTCCACCACTCCTCCTCATCCTCAGCACCTTTACTCGCCACCACTCCTCATCCTCAGCACCTTTCCTCGCCACCAGTCCACTTCATCCTTAGCACCTTTCCTCTCCACCACTCCTCATCCACAGCACCTTTCCTCGCCACCACTCCTCCTCATCCTCAGCACCTTTCCTCTCCACTACTCCTCCCCATCCTCAGCACCTTTCCTCTCCACCACTCCTCATCCACAGCACCTTTCCTTGCCACCACTCCTCATCCTCAGCACATTTCCTCGCCACCAGTCCACTTCATCCTTAGCACCTTTCCTCTCCACCACTCCTCATCCACAGCACCTTTCCTCGCCATCACTCCTCCTCATCCTCAGCACCTTTCCTCTCCACCACTCCTCCCCATCCTGAGCACCTTTCCTCTACACCACTCCTCATCCACAGCACCTTTCCTCGCCACCACTCCTCCTCATCCTCAGCACCTTTCCTCTCGACCACTTATCCCCATCCTCATCGCCTTTTCCTCGCCACCACTCCTCCTCATCCTCAGCACCTTTCCTCTTCACCACTCCTCCTCATCCTCAGCACCTTTACTCGCCACCACTCCTCATCCTCAGCACCTTTCCTCGCCACCAGTCCACTTCATCCTTAGCACCTTTCCTCTCCACCACTCCTCATCCACAGCACCTTTCCTCGCCACCACTCCTCCTCATCCTCAGCACCTTTCCTCGCCACCACTCCTCCTCATCCTCAGCACCTTTCCTCTCCACCACTCCTCCTCATCCTCAGCACCTTTCCTCTCCACCACTCCTCCCCATCCTCAGCACCTTTCCTCTCCCCCACTTCTCCTCATCCTCAGCACCTTTCCTCGTCACCATTACTCATCCTCCGCACCTTTCCTCGCCACCACTCCTCCTCATCCTCAGCACCTTTCCTCTCCACCACTCCTCCTCATCCTCAGCACCTTTCCTCTCCACCACTCCTCCTCATCCTCAGCACCTTTACTCGCCACCACTCCTCATCCTCAGCACCTTTCCTCGCCACCAGTCCACTTCATCCTTAGCACCTTTCCTCTCCACCACTCCACATCCACAGCACCTTTCTTCGCCACCACTCCTCCTCATCCTCAGCACCTTTCCTCTCCACCACTCCTCCCCATCCTCAACACCTTTCCTCTCCACCACTCCTCATCCACAGCACCTTTCCTCGCCACCACTCCTCCTCATCCTCAGCACCTTTCCTCTCCACCACTCCTCCCCATCCTCAGCACCTTTTCTCTCCACCACTCCACCTCATCCTCAGCACCTTTCCTCCCCACCACTCCTCCCCATCCTCAGCACCTTTCCTCTCCACCAATCCTCCCCATCCTCAGCACCTTTCCTCGTCACCACTCCTCCTCATACTCAGCACCTTTCCTCTCCACCGCTCCTCCTCATCCTCAGCACCTTCCCTCTCCACCACTCCTCATCCTCAACAACTTTACTCTCCACCACGCCTCCTCATTCTCAGCACCTTTCCACTCCACCACTCCTCCTCATCCTCAGCACCTTACCTCGCTACCACTGCTACTGTTCCTCAGCAACTTTCTTTGCCACCACTCCTCCTCATCCTCAGTGCCTTTCCTTGCCACCTCTCCTCCTCATCACCTTTCCTCGCCACCACTCCTCCTCATCCTCAGCACCTTTACTCGCCACCACTCCTCATCCTCAGCACCTTTCCTCGCCACCAGTCCACTTCATCCTTAGCACCTTTCCTCTCCACCACTCCTCATCCACAGCACCTTTCCTCGCCACCACTCCTCCTCATCCTCAGCACCTTTCCTCTCCACCACTCCTCCCCATCCTCAGCACCTTTACTCTCCACCACTCCTCATCCACAGCACCTTTCCTCGCCACCACTCCTCATCCTCAGCACCTTTCCTCGCCACCAGTCCACTTCATCCTTAGCACCTTTCCTCTCCACCACTCCTCATCCACAGCACCTTTCCTCGCCATCACTCCTCCTCATCCTCAGCACCTTTCCTCGCCACCACTCCTCCTCATCCTCAGCAACTTTCCTCTCGAATACTTATCCCCATCCTCATCGCCTTTTCCTCGCCACCACTCCTCCTCATACTCAGCACCTTTCCTCTCCACCACTCCTCCTCATCCTCAGCACCTTTACTCGCCACCACTCCTCATCCTCAGCACCTTTCCTCGCCACCAGTCCACTTCATCCTTAGCACCTTTCCTCTCCACCACTCCTCATCCATAGCACCTTTCCTCGCCACCACTCCTCCTCATCCTCAGCACCTTTCCTCTCCACCACTCCTCCCCATCCTCAGCACCATTCCTCTCCACCACTCCTCATTCACAGCACCTTTCCTAGCCACCACTCCTCCTCATCCTCAGCACCTTTCCTCTCCACCACTCCTCCCCATCCTCAGCACCTTTCCTCTCCCCCACTTCTCCTCATCCTCAGCACCTTTCCTCGTCACCATTACTCATCCTCCGCACCGTTCCTCGCCACCACTCCTCCTCATCCTCAGCACCTTTCCTCTCCACCACTCCTCCTCATCCTCAGCACCTTTCCTCTCCACCACTCCTCCTCATCCTCAGCACCTTTACTCGCCACCACTCCTCATCCTCAGGACCTTTCCTCGCCACCAGTCCACTTCATCCTTAGCACCTTTCCTCTCCACCACTCCTCATCCACAGCACCTTTCCTCGCCACCACTCCTCCTCATCCTCACCCCCTTTCCTCTCCACCACTCCTCCCCATCCTCAGCACCTTTCCTCTCAACCACTCCTCCTCATCCTCAGCACCTTTCCTCGCCACCATTACTTATCCTCAGCACATTTTCTCGCCACCACTCCTCCTCATACTCAGCACCTTTCCTCTCCACCACTCCTCCTCATCATCAGCACCTTTCCTCTCCACCACTCCTCCCCATCCTCAGCACCTTTCCTCTCCACCAATCCTCCCCATCCTCAGCACCTTTCCTCTCCACCACTCCTCCCCATCCTCAGCACCTTTCCTCTCCACTACTCCTCCTCATCCTCAGCACCTTTCCTCGCCACCATTACTCATCCTCAGCACCTTTCCTCGCCACCACTCCTCCTCATCCTCAGCACCTTTCCTCTCCACCACTCCTCCCCATCCTCAGCACCTTTCCTCTCCACCAATAATCCCCATCCTCACCACCTTTCCTCGTCACCACTCCTACTCATACTCAGCACCTTTCCTCTCCACCACTCCTCCTCATCCTCAGCACCTTCCCTCTCCTCCACTCCTCATCCTCAACAACTTTACTCTCCACCACGCCTCCTCATTCTCAGCACCTTTCCTCTCCACCACTCCTCCTCATCCTCAGCACCTTACCTCGCTACCACTGCTCCTGTTCCTCAGCAACTTTCTTTGCCACCATTCCTCCTCATCCTCAGTGCATTTCCTTGTCACCTCTCCTCCTCATCACCTTTCCTCGCCACCACTTCTCCTCATCCTCAGCACCTTTCCTTGCCACCACACCTTCACATCACCTTTCCTCGCCACCACTCCTCCTCATCACCTTTCTTCGCCACCACTCCTCCTCATCCTCAGCACCTTTCCTCTCCACCACTCCTCCCTATCCTCAGCACCTTTCCTCTCCACCACTCCTCCTCATCCTCAGCACCTTTCCTCGCCACCACTCCTCATCCTCAGCACCTTTCCTCGCCACCACTCCTCCTCATCCTCAGCACCTTTCCTCTCCACCACTCCTCCTCATCCTCAGCACCTTTCCTCTCCACCACTCCTCCCCATCCTCAGCACCTTTCCTCTCCACCAATCCTCCCCATCCTCAGCACCTTTCCTCGTCACCACTCCTCCTCATACTCAGCACCTTTCCTCTCCACCACTCCTCCTCATCCTCAGCACCTTCCCTCTCCACCACTCCTCATCCTCAACAACTTTACTCTCCACCACGCCTCCTCATTCTCAGCACCTTTCCTCTCCACCACTCCTCCTCATCCTCAGCACCTTTCCTCTCCACCACTTCTCCTCATCCTCAGCACCTTTCCTTGCCACCAGACCTTCACATCACCTTTCCTCGCCACCACTCCTCCTCATCCACAGCACCTTTCTTCGCCACCACTCCTCCTTATCCTCAGCACCTTTCCTCTCCACCACTCCTCCCCATCCTCAGCACCTTTCCTCTCCACCACTCCTCCCCATCCTCAGCACCTTTCCTCTCCACCAATCCTCCCCATCCTCAGCACCTTTCCTCTCCACCACTCCTCCTCATCCTCAGCACCTTCCCTCTCCTCCACTCCTCATCCTCAACAACTTTACTCTCCACCAAGCCTCCTTATCCTCAGTACCTTTCATCGCCACCACTCCTCCTCATCCTCAGCACCTTTCCTCTCCACCACTCCTCCTCATCCTCAGCACCTTTCCTCTCCACCACTCCTCCTCATCCTCAGCACCTTCCCTCTCCACCACTCCTCATCCTCAACAACTTTACTCTCCACCACGCCTCCTCATTCTCAGCACCTTTCCTCTCCACCACTCCTCCTCATCCTCAGCACCTTTCCTCTCCACCACTCCTCCTCATCCTCAGCACCTTACCTCGCTACCACTGCTCCTGTTCCTCAGCAACTTTCTTTGACACCACTCCTCCTCATCCTCAGTGCCTTTTCTTGCCACCTCTCCTCCTCATCACCTTTCCTCGCCACCACTTCTCCTCATCCTCAGCACCTTTCCTTGCCACCAGACCTTCACATCACCTTTCCTCGCCACCACTCCTCCTCATCCACAGCACCTTTCTTCGCCACCACTCCTCCTTATCCTCAGCACCTTTCCTCTCCACCACTCCTCCCCATACTCAGCACCTTTCCTCTCCACCAATCCTCCCCATCCTCAGCACCTTTCCTCGTCACCATTACTCATCCTCAGCACCTTTCCTCGCCACCACTCCTCCTCATCCTCAGCACCTTTCCTCTCCACCACTCCTCCCCATCCTCAGCACCTTTCCTCTCCACCAATCCTCCCCATCCTCAGCACCTTTCCTCTCCACCACTCCTCCTCATACTCAGCACCTTCCCTCTCCTCCACTCCTCATCCTCAACAACTTTACTCTCCACCAAGCCTCCTTATCCTCAGCACATTTCCTCTCCACCACTACTCCCCATCCTCAGCACCTTTCCTCTCCACCACTCCTCCTCATCCTCAGCACCTTTTCTCTCCACCACTCCTCCTCATCCTCAGCACCTTTGCTCTCCACCATGCCTCCTCATCCTCAGTACTTTTCCTCTCCACCACTCCTCCTCATACTCAGCACCTTACCTCGCTACCACTGCTCCTGTTCCTCAGCACCTTTCCTCGCCACCACTCCTCCTCACCCTCAGCACCTATCCTCTCCACCAATTCTCCTCATCCTCAGAACCTTTCCTCTCCACCACATCTCCTCAACCTCAGAACCTTTCCTCTCCATCTCATCCTCAGCACCTTTCCTCTCCACCACTCCACCTCATCCTCAGCACCTTTCCTCTTAACCACTCTGCCTCATCCTCAGCACCTTTTCTCTCCACCAATCCTCCTCATCCTCAGCACCTTTGCTCTCCAAAAAGCCTCCTTAACTTCAGCACCTTTTCCTCGCCACCACTCCTCCTCATCCTCAGCACCTTTCCTCACCACCACTCCTCCTCATCCTCAGCACCTTTCCTCGCCACCACTCCTCCTCATCCTCAGCAACTTTCCTCTCCACCACTCCTCCCCATCCACAGCACCTTTCCTCTCCACCACTCCTCCTCATCCTCAGCACCTTTACTCGCCACCACTCCTCATCCTCAGCACCTTTCTTCGCCACCAGTCCACTTCATCCTTTGCACCTTTCCTCTCCACCACTCCTCATCCACAGCACCTTTCCTCGCCACCACTCCTCCTCATCCTCAGCACCTATCCTCTCCACCACTCCTCCCCATCCTCAGCACCTTTCCTCTCCACCACTCCTCATCCACAGCACCTTTCCTCGCCACCACTCCTCCTCATCATCAGCACCTTTCCACTCCACCACTCCTCCCCATCCTCAGCACCTTTCCTCTCTTCCACTCCTCCTCATCCTCAGCACCTTTCCTCGCAACCATTACTCATCCTCAGCAACTTTCCTCGCCACCACTCCTACTCATACTCAGCACCTTTCCTCTCCACCACTCATCCTCATCCTCAGCACCTTCCCTCTCCTCCACTCCTCATCCTCAACAACTTTACTCTCCACCACGCCTCTTCATTCTCAGCACCTTTCCTCTCCACCACTCCTCCTCATCCTCAGCACCATACCTCGCTACCACTGCTCCTGTTCCTCAGCAACTTTCTTTGCCGCCACTCCTCCTCATCCTCATTGCCTTTCCTTGTCACCTCTCCTCCTCATCACCTTTCCTCGCCACCACTTCTCCTCATCCTCAGCACCTTTCCTTGCCACCACACCTTCACATCACCTTTCCTCGCCACCACTCCTCCTCATCCTCAGCACCTTTCTTCGCCACCACTCCTCCTCATCCTCAGCACCTTTCCTCTCCACCACTCCTCTCCATCCTCAGCACCTTTCCTCTCCACCACTCCTCCTCATCCTCAGCACCTTTCCTCTCCACCACTCCTCCTCATCCTCAGCACCTTTGCTCTCCACCATGCCTCCTCATCCTCAGTACCTTTCCTCTCCACCACTCCTCATCCTCAGCACCTTTCCTCGCCACCAGTCCACTTCATCCTTAGCACCTTTCCTCTCCACCACTCCTCATCCTCAGCACCTTTCCTCTCCACCACTCCTCCTCATCTTCAGCACCTTTCCTCTCGACCACTCCTCCTCATCCTCAGCACCTTTACTCGCCACCACTCCTCCTCATCCTCAGCACCTTTCCTCTCCACCACTCCTCCCCATCCTCAGCACCAGTCCACTTCATCCTTAGCACCTTTCCTCTCCACCACTCCTCATCCACAGCACATTTCCTCGCCACCACTCCTCCCCATCCTCAGCATCTTTCCTCTCCCCCACTCCTCCTCATCCTCAGCACCTTTCCCTGCCACGATTACTCATCCTCAGCAAATTTCCTCGCCACCACTCCTCCTCATCCTCAGCACCTTTCCTCTCCACCACTCCTCCTCATCCTCAGCACCTTTCATCTCCACCACTCCTTCTCATCCTCAGCACCTTTACTCGCCACCACTCCTCATCCTCAGCACCTTTCCTCGCCACCAGTCCACTTCATCCTTAGCACCTTTCCTCTCCACCACTCCTCATCCACAGCACCTTTCCTCGCCACCACTCCTCCTCATCTTCAGCACCTTTCCTCTCCACCACTCCTCCCCATCCTCAGCACCTTTCCTCTCCACCACTCCTCATCCACAGCACCTTTCCCCGCCACCACTCCTCCTCATCCTCAGCACCTTTCCTCTCCACCACTCCTCCTCATCCTCAGCACCTTTCCTCGCCACCATTACTCATCCTCAGCACATTTTCTAGCCACCACTCCTCCTCATCCTCAGCACCTTTCCTCTCCACCACTCCTCCTCATCCTCAGCACCTTTCCTCTCCACCACTCCTCCCCATCCTCAGCACCTTTCCTCTCCACCAATCCTCCCCATCCTCAGCACCTTTCCTCTCCACCACTCCTCCCATTCCTCAGCACCTTTCCTCTCCACCATTCCTCCTCATCCTCAGCACCTTTCCTCGCCACCATTACTCATCCTCAGCACCTTTCCTCGCCACCACTCCTCCTCATCCTCAGCACCTTTCCTCTCCACCACTCCTCCCCATCCTCAGCACCTTTCCTCTCCACCAATCCTCCCCATCCTCAGCACCTTTCCTCATCACCACTCCTACTTATACTCAGCACCTTTCCTCTCCACCACTCATCCTCATCCTCAGCACCTTCCCTCTCCTCCACTCCTCATCCTCAACAACTTTACTCTCCACCACACCTCTTCATTCTCAGCACCTTTCCTCTCCACCACTCCTCCTCATCCTCAGCACCATACCTCGCTACCACTGCTCCTGTTCCTCAGCAACTTTCTTTGCCGCCACTCCTCCTCATCCTCATTGCCTTTCCTTGTCACCTCTCCTCCTCATCACCTTTCCTCGCCACCACTTCTCCTCATCCTCAGCACCTTTCCTTGCCACCACACCTTCACATCACCTTTCCTCGCCACCACTCCTCCTCATCCTCAGCACCTTTCTTCGCCACCACTCCTCCTCATCCTCAGCACCTTTCCTCTCCACCACTCCTCTCCATCCTCAGCACCTTTCCTCTCCACCACTCCTCCTCATCCTCAGCACCTTTCCTCTCCACCACTCCTCCTCATCCTCAGCACCTTTGCTCTCCACCATGCCTCCTCATCCTCAGTACCTTTCCTCTCCACCACTCCTCATCCTCAGCACCTTTCCTCGCCACCAGTCCACTTCATCCTTAGCACCTTTCCTCTCCACCACTCCTCATCCTCAGCACCTTTCCTCTCCACCACTCCTCCCCATCCTCAGCACCAGTCCACTTCATCCTTAGCACCTTTCCTCTCCACCACTCCTCATCCACAGCACCTTTCCTCGCCACCACTCCTCCTCATCCTCAGCACCTTTCCTCTCCACCACTCCTCCCCATCCTCAGCACCTTTCCTCTCCACCTCATCCTCAGCACCATTCCTCTCCACCACTCCTCCCCATCCTCAGCACCTTTCCTCTCCACCAATCCTCCCCATCCTCAGCACCTTTCCTCGTCACCACTCCTCCTCATACTCAGCACCTTTCCTCTCCACCACTCCTCCTCATCCTCAGCACCTTCCCTCTCCACCACTCCTCATCCTCAACAACTTTACTCTCCACCACGCCTCCTCATTCTCAGCACCTTTCCTCTCCACCACTCCTCCTCATCCTCAGCACCTTTACTCGCCACCACTCCTCATCCTCAGCACCTTTCCTCGCCACCAGTCCACTTCATCCTTAGCACCTTTCCTCTCCACCACTCCTCATCCACAGCACCTTTCCTCGCCACCACTCCTCCTCATCCTCAGCACCTTTCCTCTCCACTACTCCTCCCCATCCTCAGCACCTTTCCTCTCCACCACTCCTCATCCACAGCACCTTTCCTTGCCACCACTCCTCATCCTCAGCACATTTCCTCGCCACCAGTCCACTTCATCCTTAGCACCTTTCCTCTCCACCACTCCTCATCCACAGCACCTTTCCTCGCCATCACTCCTCCTCATCCTCAGCACCTTTCCTCTCCACCACTCCTCCCCATCCTGAGCACCTTTCCTCTACACCACTCCTCATCCACAGCACCTTTCCTCGCCACCACTCCTCCTCATCCTCAGCACCTTTCCTCTCGACCACTTATCCTCATCCTCATCGCCTTTTCCTCGCCACCACTCCTCCTCATCCTCAGCACCTTTCCTCTTCACCACTCCTCCTCATCCTCAGCACCTTTACTCGCCACCACTCCTCATCCTCAGCACCTTTCCTCGCCACCAGTCCACTTCATCCTTAGCACCTTTCCTCTCCACCACTCCTCATCCACAGCACCTTTCCTCGCCACCACTCCTCCTCATCCTCAGCACCTTTCCTCTCCACCACTCCTCATTCACAGCACCTTTCCTAGCCACCACTCCTCCTCATCCTCAGCACCTTTCCTCTCCACCACTCCTCCCCATCCTCAGCACCTTTCCTCTCCCCCACTTCTCCTCATCCTCAGCACCTTTCCTCGTCACCATTACTCATCCTCCGCACCTTTCCTCGCCACCACTCCTCCTCATCCTCAGCACCTTTCCTCTCCACCACTCCTCCTCATCCTCAGCACCTTTCCTCTCCACCACTCCTCCTCATCCTCAGCACCTTTACTCGCCACCACTCCTCATCCTCAGCACCTTTCCTCGCCACCAGTCCACTTCATCCTTAGCACCTTTCCTCTCCACCACTCCACATCCACTGCACCTTTCTTCGCCACCACTCCTCCTCATCCTCAGCACCTTTCCTCTCCACCACTCCTCCCCATCCTCAACACCTTTCCTCTCCACCACTCCTCATCCACAGCACCTTTCCTCGCCACCACTCCTCCTCATCCTCAGCACCTTTCCTCTCCACCACTCCTCCCCATCCTCAGCACCTTTTCTCTCCACCACTCCACCTCATCCTCAGCACCTTTCCTCTCCACCACTCCTCCCCATCCTCAGCACCTTTCCTCTCCACCAATCCTCCCCATCCTCAGCACCTTTCCTCGTCACCACTCCTCCTCATACTCAGCACCTTTCCTCTCCACCGCTCCTCCTCATCCTCAGCACCTTCCCTCTCCACCACTCCTCATCCTCAACAACTTTACTCTCCACCACGCCTCCTCATTCTCAGCACCTTTCCTCTCCACCACTCCTCCTCATCCTCAGCACCTTACCTCGCTACCACTGCTACTGTTCCTCAGCAACTTTCTTTGCCACCACTCCTCCTCATCCTCAGTGCCTTTCCTTGCCACCTCTCCTCCTCATCACCTTTCCTCGCCACCACTCCTCCTCATCCTCAGCACCTTTACTCGCCACCACTCCTCATCCTCAGCACCTTTCCTCGCCACCAGTCCACTTCATCCTTAGCACCTTTCCTCTCCACCACTCCTCATCCACAGCACCTTTCCTCGCCACCACTCCTCCTCATCCTCAGCACCTTTCCTCTCCACCACTCCTCCCCATCCTCAGCACCTTTACTCTCCACCACTCCTCATCCACAGCACCTTTCCTCGCCACCACTCCTCATCCTCAGCACCTTTCCTCGCCACCAGTCCACTTCATCCTTAGCACCTTTCCTCTCCACCACTCCTCATCCACAGCACCTTTCCTCGCCATCACTCCTCCTCATCCTCAGCACCTTTCCTCGCCACCACTCCTCCTCATCCTCAGCAACTTTCCTCTCGAATACTTATCCCCATCCTCATCGCCTTTTCCTCGCCACCACTCCTCCTCATACTCAGCACCTTTCCTCTCCACCACTCCTCCTCATCCTCAGCACCTTTACTCGCCACCACTCCTCATCCTCAGCACCTTTCCTCGCCACCACTCCTCCTCATCCTCAGCACCTTTCCTCTCCACCACTCCTCCCCATCCTCAGCACCTTTCCTCTCCACCACTCCTCATTCACAGCACCTTTCCTAGCCACCACTCCTCCTCATCCTCAGCACCTTTCCTCTCCACCACTCCTCCCCATCCTCAGCACCTTTCCTCTCCCCCACTTCTCCTCATCCTCAGCACCTTTCCTCGTCACCATTACTCATCCTCCGCACCTTTCCTCGCCACCACTCCTCCTCATCCTCAGCACCTTTCCTCTCCACCACTCCTCCTCATCCTCAGCACCTTTACTCGCCACCACTCCTCATCCTCAGCACCTTTCCTCGCCACCAGTCCACTTCATCCTTAGCACCTTTCCTCTCCACCACTCCTCATCCACAGCACCTTTCCTCGCCACCACTCCTCCTCATCCTCAGCACCTTTCCTCTCCACCACTCCTCCCCATCCTCAGCACCTTTCCTCTCCACCACTCCTCCTCATCCTCAGCACCTTTCCTCGCCACCATTACTTATCCTCAGCACATTTTCTCGCCACCACTCCTCCTCATACTCAGCACCTTTCCTCTCCACCACTCCTCCTCATCATCAGCACCTTTCCTCTCCACCACTCCTCCCCATCCTCAGCACCTTTCCTCTCCACCAATCCTCCCCATCCTCAGCACCTTTCCTCTACACCACTCCTCCCCATCCTCAGCACCTTTCCTCTCCACTACTCCTCCTCATCCTCAGCACCTTTCCTCGCCACCATTACTCATCCTCAGCACCTTTCCTCGCCACCACTCCTCCTCATCCTCAGCACCTTTCCTCTCCACCACTCCTCCCCATCCTCAGCACCTTTCCTCTCCACCAATAATCCCCATCCTCACCACCTTTCCTCGTCACCACTCCTACTCATACTCAGCACCTTTCCTCTCCACCACTCCTCCTCATCCTCAGCACCTTCCCTCTCCTCCACTCCTCATCCTCAACAACTTTACTCTCCACCACGCCTCCTCATTCTCAGCACCTTTCCTCTCCACCACTCCTCCTCATCCTCAGCACCTTACCTCGCTACCACTGCTCCTGTTCCTCAGCAACTTTCTTTGCCACCATTCCTCCTCATCCTCAGTGCATTTCCTTGTCACCTCTCCTCCTCATCACCTTTCCTCGCCACCACTTCTCCTCATCCTCAGCACCTTTCCTTGCCACCACAACTTCACATCACCTTTCCTCGCCACCACTCCTCCTCATCACCTTTCTTCGCCACCACTCCTCCTCATCCTCAGCACCTTTCCTCTCCACCACTCCTCCCTATCCTCAGCACCTTTCCTCTCCACCACTCCTCCTCATCCTCAGCACCTTTCCTCGCCACCACTCCTCATCCTCAGCACCTTTCCTCGCCACCACTCCTCCTCATCCTCAGCACCTTTCCTCTCCACCACTCCTCCTCATCCTCAGCACCTTTCCTCTCCACCACTCCTCCCCATCCTCAGCACCTTTCCTCTCCACCAATCCTCCCCATCCTCAGCACCTTTCCTCGTCACCACTCCTCCTCATACTCAGCACCTTTCCTCTCCACCACTCCTCCTCATCCTCAGCACCTTCCCTCTCCACCACTCCTCATCCTCAACAACTTTACTCTCCACCACGCCTCCTCATTCTCAGCACCTTTCCTCTCCACCACTCCTCCTCATCCTCAGCACCTTTCCTCTCCACCACTCCTCCTCATCCTCAGCACCTTACCTCGCTACCACTGCTCCTGTTCCACAGCAACTTTCTTTGCCTCCACTCCTCCTCATCCTCAGTGCCTTTCCTTGCCACCTCTCCTCCTCATCACCTTTCATCGTCACCACTTCTCCTCATCCTCAGCACCTTTCCTTGCCACCAGACCTTCACATCACCTTTCCTCACCACCACTCCTCCTCATCCACAGCACCTTTCTTCGCCACCACTCCTCCTTATCCTCAGCACCTTTCCTCTCCACCACTCCTCCCCATCCTCAGCACCTTTCCTCTCCACCAATCCTCCCCATCCTCAGCACCTTTCCTCGTCACCATTACTCATCCTCAGCACCTTTCCTCGCCACCACTCCTCCTCATCCTCAGCACCTTTCCTCTCCACCACTCCTCCCCATCCTCAGCACCTTTCCTCTCCACCAATCCTCCCCATCCTCAGCACCTTTCCTCTCCACCACTCCTCCTCATCCTCAGCACCTTCCCTCTCCTCCACTCCTCATCCTCAACAACTTTACTCTCCACCAAGCCTCCTTATCCTCAGCACCTTTCCTCTCCACCACTACGTCCCATCCTCAGCACCTTTCCTCTCCACCACTCCTCCTCATCCTCAGCACCTTTTCTCTCCACCACTCCTCCTCATCCTCAGCACCTTTGCTCTCCACCATGCCTCCTCATCCTCAGTACTTTTCCTCTCCACCACTCCTCCTCATACTCAGCACCTTACCTCGCTACCACTGCTCCTGTTCCTCAGCACCTTTCCTCGCCACCAATCCTCCTCACCCTCAGCACCTATCCTCTCCACCAATTCTCCTCATCCTCAGAACCTTTCCTCTCCACCACATCTCCTCATCCTCAGAACCTTTCCTCTCCATCTCATCCTCAGCAACTTTCCTCTCCACCACTCCACCTCATCCTGAGCACCTTTCCTCTTAACCACTCTGCCTCATCCTCAGCACCTTTTCTCTCCACCAATCCTCCTCATCCTCAGCACCTTTGCTCTCCAACAAGCCTCCTTAACTTCAGCACCTTTTCCTCGCCACCACTCCTCCTCATCCTCAGCACCTTTCCTCACCACCACTCCTTCACATCCTCAGAACCTTCCCTCTCCACCACTCCTATTCATCCTCAGCACCTTTCCTCACCACCACTCCTCCTCATCCTCAGCACCTTTCCTCGCCACCACTCCTCCTCATCCTCAGCTCCTTTCCTCTCCACCACTCCTCCCTATCCTCAGCACCTTTCCTCTCCACCACTCCTCCTCATCCTCAGTACCTTTCATCGCCACCACTCCTCCTCATCCTCAGCACCTTTCCTCTCCACCACTCCTCCTCATCCTCAGCACCTTCCCTCTCCACCACTCCTCATCCTCAACAACTTTACTCTCCACCACGCCTCCTCATTCTCAGCACCTTTCCTCTCCACCACTCCTCCTCATCCTCAGCACCTTTCCTCTCCACCACTCCTCCTCATCCTCAGCACCTTACCTCGCTACCACTGCTCCTGTTCCTCAGCAACTTTCTTTGACACCACTCCTCCTCATCCTCAGTGCCTTTTCTTGCCACCTCTCCTCCTCATCACCTTTCCTCGCCACCACTTCTCCTCATCCTCAGCACCTTTCCTTGCCACCAGACCTTCACATCACCTTTCCTCGCCACCACTCCTCCTCATCCACAGCACCTTTCTTCGCCACCACTCCTCCTTATCCTCAGCACCTTTCCTCTCCACCACTCCTCCCCATACTCAGCACCTTTCCTCTCCACCAATCCTCCCCATCCTCAGCACCTTTCCTCGTCACCATTACTCATCCTCAGCACCTTTCCTCGCCACCACTCCTCCTCATCCTCAGCACCTTTCCTCTCCACCACTCCTCCCCATCCTCAGCACCTTTCCTCTCCACCAATCCTCCCCATCCTCAGCACCTTTCCTCTCCACCACTCCTCCTCATACTCAGCACCTTCCCTCTCCTCCACTCCTCATCCTCAACAACTTTACTCTCCACCAAGCCTCCTCATCCTCAGCACCTTTCCTCTCCACCACTCCTCCCTATCCTCAGCACCTTTCCTCTCCACCACTCCTCCTCATCCTCAGCACCTTTCCTCGCCACCACTCCTCATCCTCAGCACCTTTCCTCGCCACCACTCCTCCTCATCCTCAGCACCTTTCCTCTCCACCACTCAACCTCATCCTCAGCACCTTTCCTCTCCACCACTCCTCCCCATCCTCAGCACCTTTCCTCTCCACCAATCCTCCTCATCCTCAGCACCTTTCCTCTCCACCACTCCTCATCCACAGCACCTTTCCTCGCCACCACTCCTCCTCATCCTCAGCACCTATCCTCTCCACCACTCCTCCCCATCCTCAGCACCTTTCCTCTCCACCAATCCTCATCCACAGCACCTTTCCTCGCCACCACTCCTCCTCATCATCAGCACCTTTCCACTCCACCACTCCTCCCCATCCTCAGCACCTTTCCTCTCCCCCACTCCTCCTCATCCTCAGCACCTTTCCTCGCCACCATTACTCATCCTCAGCACCTTTCCTCGCCACCACTCCTCCTCATCCTCAGCACCTTTCCTCTCCACCACTCCTCCTCATCTTCAGCACCTTTCCTCTCCACCACTCCTCCTCATCCTCAGCACCTTTACCCGCCACCACTCCTCCTCATCCTCAGCACCTTTCCTCTCGACCACTCCTCCCCATCCTCAGCACCTTTCCTCGCCACCAGTCCACTTCATCCTTAGCACCTTTCCTCTCCACCACTCCTCATCCACAGCACCTTTCCTCGCCACCACTCCTCCTCATCCTCAGCACCTTTCCTCTCCACCACTCCTCCCCATCCTCAGCACCTTTCCTCTCCCCCAGTCCTCCTCATCCTCAGCACCTTTCCTCGCCAGCATTACTCATCCTCAGCAAATTTCCTCGCCACCACTCCTCCTCATCCTCAGCACCTTTCCTCTCCACCACTCCTCCTCATCCTCAGCACCTTTCCTCTCCACCACTCCTCCTCATCCTCAGCACCTTTACTCGCCACCACTCCTCATCCTCAGCACCTTTCCTCGCCACCAGTCCACTTCATCCTTAGCACCTTTCCTCTCCACCACTCCTCATCCACAGCACCTTTCCTCGCCACCACTCCTCCTCATCCTCAGCACCTTTCCTCTCCACCACTCCTCCCCATCCTCAGCACCTTTCCTCTCCACCACTCCTCATCCACAGCACCTTTCCCCGCCACCACTCCTCCTCATCCTCAGCACCTTTCCTCTCCACCACTCCTCCCCATCCTCAGCACCTTTCCTCTCCACCACTCCTCCTCATCCTCAGCACCTTTCCTCGCCACCATTACTCATCCTCAGCACATTTTCTCGCCACCACTCCTCCTCATCCTCAGCACCTTTCCTCTCCACCACTCCTCCTCATCCTCAGCACCTTTCCTCTCCACCACTCCTCCCCATCCTCAGCACCTTTACTCTCCACCAATCCTCCCCATCCTCAGCACCTTTCCTCTCCACCACTCCTCCCCATCCTCAGCACCTTTCCTCCCCACCACTCCTCCCCATCCTCAGCACCTTTCCTCTCCACCACTCCTCCCCATCCTCAGCACCTTTCCTCTCCACCAATCCTCCCCATCCTCAGCACCTTTCCTCGTCACCACTCCTCCTCATCCTCAGCACCTTTCCTCTCCACCACTCCTCCCCATCCTCAGCACCTTTCCTCTCCACCACTCCTCATTCACAGCACCTTTCCTAGCCACCACTCCTCCTCATCCTCAGCACCTTTCCTCTCCACCACTCCTCCCCATCCTCAGCACCTTTCCTCTCCCCCACTTCTCCTCATCCTCAGCACCTTTCCTCGTCACCATTACTCATCCTCCGCACCTTTCCTCGCCACCACTCCTCCTCATCCTCAGCACCTTTCCTCTCCACCACTCCTCCTCATCCTCAGCACCTTTCCTCTCCACCACTCCTCCTCATCCTCAGCACCTTTACTCGCCACCACTCCTCATCCTCAGCACCTTTCCTCGCCACCAGTCCACTTCATCCTTAGCACCTTTCCTCTCCACCACTCCTCATCCACAGCACCTTTCCTCGCCACCACTCCTCCTCATCCTCAGCACCTTTCCTCTCCACCACTCCTCCCCATCCTCAGCACCTTTCCTCTCCACCACTCCTCCTCATCCTCAGCACCTTTCCTCGCCACCATTACTCATCCTTAGCACCTTTCCTCGCCACCACTCCTCCTCATCCTCAGCACCTTTCCTCTTCACCACTCCTCCCCATCCTCAGCACCTTTCCTCTCCACCAAACCTCCCCATCCTCAGCACCTTTCCTCGTCACCACTCCTACTCATACTCAGCACCTTTCCTCTCCACCACTCCTCCTCATCCTCAGCACCTTTCCTCTCCACCACTCCTCCTCATCCTCAGCACCTTTCCTCTCCACCACTCCTCCTCATCCTCAGCACCTTTCCTCGCCACCATTACTCATCCTCAGCACCTTTCCTCGCCACCACTCCTCCCCATCCTCAGCACCTTTCCTCTCCACCAATCCTCCCCATCCTCAGCACCTTTCCTCTCCACCAATCCTCCCCATCCTCAGCACCTTTCCTCTCCACCACTCCTCCCCATCCTCAGCACCTTTCCTCTCCACCAATCCTCCCCATCCTCAGCACCTTTCCTCGTCACCACTCCTACTCATACTCAGCACCTTTCCTCTCCACCACTCCTCCTCATCCTCAGCACCTTTCCTCGCCACCACTCCTCCCCATCCTCAGCACCTTTCCTCTCCACCACTCCTCCCCATCCTCAGCACCTTTCCTCTCCACCACTCCTCATCCACAGCACCTTTCCTCGCCACCACTC
Organism: Pseudophryne corroboree; assembly: GCF_028390025.1. NCBI lineage: Eukaryota > Metazoa > Chordata > Amphibia > Anura > Myobatrachidae > Pseudophryne > Pseudophryne corroboree. The sequence goes on from NC_086451.1 coordinate 90,983,320, forward strand.
CTCCTCATCCTCAGCACCTTTCCTCTCCACCACTCCTCCCTATCCTCAGCACCTTTCCTCTCCACCACTCCTCCTCATCCTCAGCTCCTTTCCTCGCCACCATTACTCATCCTCAGCACATTTTCTCGCCACCACTCCTCCTCATCCTCAGCAACTTTCCTCTCCACCACTCCTCCTCATCCTCAGCACCTTTCCTCTCCACCACTCCTCCCCATCCTCAACACCTTTCCTCTCCACCAATCCTCCCCATCCTCAGCACCTTTCCTCTCCACCACTCCTCCCCATCCTCAGCACCTTTCCTCTCCACCACTCCTCCTCATCCTCAGCACCTTTCCTTACCACCATTACTCATCCTCAGCACCTTTCCTCGCCACCACTCCTCCTCATCCTCAGCACCTTTCCTCTCCACCACTCCTCCTCATCCTCAGCACCTTTCCTCGCCACCATTAATCATCCTCAGCACCTTTCCTCGCCACCACTCCTCCTCATCCTCAGCACCTTTCCTCTCCACCACTCCTCCTCATCCTCAGCACCTTTCCTCTCCACCACTCCTTCCCATCCTCATCACCTTTCCTCTCCACCAATCCTCCCCATCCTCAGCACCTTTCCTCTCCACCACTCCTCCCCAACCTCAGCACCTTTCCTCTCCACCACTCCTCCTCATCCTCAGCACCTTTCCTTGCCACCATTACTCATCCTCAGCACCTTTCCTCGCCACCACTCCTCCTCATCCTCAGCACCTTTCCTCTCCACCACTCCTACCCATCCTCAGCACCTTTCCTCTCCACCAATCCTCCCCATCCTCAGCACCTTTCCTCGTCACCACTCCTACTCATACTCAGCACCTTTCCTCTCCACCACTCCTCCTCATCCTCAGCACCTTTCCTCTCCACCACTCCTCCTCATCTTCAGCACCTTTCCTCTCCACCACTCCTCCTCATCCTCAGCACCTTTACTCGCCACCACTCCTCATCCTCAGCACCTTTCCTCGCCACCAGTCCACTTCATCCTTAGCACCTTTCCTCTCCACCACTCCTCATCCACAGCACCTTTCCTCGCCACAACTCCTCCTCATCCTCAGCACCTTTCCTCTCCACCACTCCTCCTCATCCTCAGCACCTTTCCTCGCCACCATTACTCATCCTCAGCACATTTTCTCGCCACCACTCCTCCTCATCCTCAGCACCTTTCCTCTCCACCACTCCTCCCTATCCTCAGCACCTTTCCTCTCCACCACTCCTCCTCATCCTCAGCACCTTTCCTCGCCACCATTACTCATCCTCAGCACATTTTCTCGCCACCACTCCTCCTCATCCTCAGCACCTTTCCTCTCCACCACTCCTCCCCATCCTCAACACCTTTCCTCTCCACCAATCCTCCCCATCCTCAGCATCTTTCCTCTCCACCACTCCTCCCCATCCTCAGCACCTTTCCTCTCCACAACTCCTCCTCATCCTCAGCACCTTTCCTTACCACCATTACTCATCCTCAGCACGTTTCCTCGCCACCACTCCTCCTCATCCTCAGCACCTTTCCTCTCCACCACTCCTCCCCATCCTCAGCACCTTTCCTCTCCACCAATCCTCCCCATCCTCAGCACCTTTCCTCATCACCACTCCTACTCATACTCAGCACCTTTCCTCTCCACCACTTCTCCTCATCCTCAGCACATTTCCTCTCCACCACTCCTCCTCATCCTCAGCACCTTTCCTCTCCACCACTCCTCCTCATCCTCAGCACCTTTACTCGCCACCACTCCTCATCCTCAGCACCTTTCCTCGCCACTAGTCCACTTCATCCTTAGCACCTTTCCTCTCCACCACTCCTCATCCACAGCACCTTTCCTCGCCACCACTCCTCCTCATCCTCAGCACCTTTCCTCTCCACCAATCCTCCCCATCCTCAGCACCTTTCCTCTCCACCACTCCTCCCCATCCTCAGCACCTTTCCTCTCCACCACTCCTCCTCATCCTCAGCACCTTTCCTTACCACCATTACTCATCCTCAGCACCTTTCCTCGCCACCACTCCTCCTCATCCTCAGCACCTTTCCGCTCCACCACTCCTCCCCATCCTCAGCACCTTTCCTCTCCCCCACTCCTCCTCATCCTCAGCACCTTTCCTCTCCACCACTCCTCCTCATCTTCAGCACCTTTCCTCTCCACCACTCCTCCTCATCCTCAGCACCTTTACCCGCCACCACTCCTCCTCATCCTCAGCACCTTTCCTCTCCACCACTCCTCCCCATCCTCAGCACCTTTCCTCGCCACCAGTCCACTTCATCCTTAGCACCTTTCCTCTCCACCACTCCTCATCCACAGCACCTTTCCTCGCCACCACTCCTACTCATCCTCAGCACCTTTCCTCTCCACCACTCCTCCCCATCCTCAGCACCTTTCCTCTCCCCCACTCCTCCTCATCCTCAGCACCTTTCCTCGCCACCATTACTCATCCTCAGCAAATTTCCTCGCCACCACTCCTCCTCATCCTCAGCACCTTTCCTCTCCACCACTCCTCCTCATCCTCAGCACCTTTCCTCTCCACCACTCCTCCTCATCCTCAGCACCTTTCCTCTCCACCACTCCTCCTCATCCTCAGCACCTTTCCTCTCCACCACTCCTCCTCATCCTCAGCACCTTTACTCGCCACCACTCCTCATCCTCAGCACCTTTCCTCGCCACCAGTCCACTTCATCCTTAGCACCTTTCCTCTCCACCACTCCTCATCCACAGCACCTTTCCTCGCCACCACTCCTCCTCATCCTCAGCACCTTTCCTCTCCACCACTCCTCCCCATCCTCAGCACCTTTCCTCTCCACCACTCCTCATCCACAGCACCTTTCCCCGCCACCACTCCTCCTCATCCTCAGCACCTTTCCTCTCCACCACTCCTCCCCATCCTCAGCACCTTTCCTTTCCACCACTCCTCCTCATCATCGGCACCTTTCCTCGCCACCATTACTCATCCTCAGCACATTTTCTCTCCACCACTCCTCCTCATCCTCAGCACCTTTCCTCTCCACCACTCCTCCTCATCCTCAGCACCTTTCCTCTCCACCACTCCTCCCCATCCTCAGCACCTTTACTCTCCACCAATCCTCCCCATCCTCAGCACCTTTCCTCTCCACCACTCCTCCCCATCCTCAGCACCTTTCCTCTCCACCAATCCTCCCCATCCTCAGCACCTTTCCTCGTCACCACTCCTATTCATACTCAGCACCTTTCCTCTCCACCACTCCTCCTCATCCTCAGCACCTTCCCTCTCCTCCACTCCTCATCCTCAACAACTTTACACTCCACCACGCCTCCTCATTCTCAGCACCTTTCCTCTCCACCACTCCTCCTCATCCTCAGCACCTTACCTCGCTACCACTGCTCCTGTTCCTCAGCAACTTTCTTTGCCGCCACTCCTCCTCATCCTCATTGCCTTTCCTTGTCACCTCTCCTCCTCATCACCTTTCCTCGCCACCACTTCTCCTCATCCTCAGCACCTTTCCTTGCCACCACACCTTCACATCACCTTTCCTCGCCACCAATCCTCCTCATCCTCAGCACCTTTCTTCGCCACCACTCCTCCTCATCCTCAGCACCTTTCCTCTCCACCACTCCTCCCTATCCTCAGCACCTTTCCTCTCCACCACTCCTCCTCATCCTCAGCACCTTTCCTCGCCACCACTCCTCATCCTCAGCACCTTTCCTCGCCACCACTCCTCCTCATCCTCAGCACCTTTCCTTTCCACCACTCCACCTCATCCTCAGCACCTTTCCTCTCCACCACTCCTCCCCATCCTCAGCACCTTTCCTCTCCACCAATCCTCCCCATCCTCAGCACCTTTCCTCGTCACCACTCCTCCTCATACTCAGCACATTTCCTCTCCACCACTCCTCCTCATCCTCAGCACCTTTACTCGCGACCACTCCTCATTCTCAGCACCTTACCTCGCTACCACTGCTCCTGTTCCTCAGCAACTTTCTTTGCCACCACTCCTCCTCATCTTCAGTGCCTTTCCTTGTCACCTCTCCTCCTCATCACCTTTCCTCGCCACCACTTCTCCTCATCCTCAGCACCTTTCCTTGCCACCACACCTTCACATCACCTTTCCTCGCCACCACTCCTCCTCATCCTCAGCACCTTTCTTCGCCACCACTCCTCCTCATCCTCAGCACCTTTCCGCGCCACCAGTCCACTTCATGCTTAGCACCTTTCCTCTCCACCACTCCTCATCCACAGCACCTTTCCTCGCCACCACTCCTCCTCATCCTCAGCACCTATCCTCTCCACCACTCCTCCCCATCCTCAGCACCTTTCCTCTCCACCACTCCTCATCCACAGCACCTTTCCTAGCCACCACTCCTCCTCATCATCAGCACCTTTCCACTCCACCACTCCTCCCCATCCCCAGCACCTTTCCTCTCCCCCACTCCTCCTCATCCTCAGCACCTTTCCTCGCCACCATTACTCATCCTCAGCACCTTTCCTCGCCACCACTCCTCATCCTCAGCACCTTTCCTCTCCACCACTCCTCCTCATCTTCAGCACCTTTACTCGCCACCACTCCTCCTCATCCTCAGCACCTTTCCTCTCCACCACTCCTCCACATCCTCAGCACCTTTCCTCGCCACCAGTCGACTTCATCCTTAGGACCTTTCCTCTCCACCACTCCTCATCCACAGCACCTTTCCTCTCCCCCACTCCTCCTCATCCTCAGCACCTTTCCTCGCCACCACTCCTCCTCATCCTCAGCACCTTTCCTCGCCACCACTCCTCATCCTCAGCACCTTTCCTCTCCACCACTCCTCCTCATCTTCAGCACCTTTACTCGCCACCACTCCTCCTCATCCTCAGCACCTTTCCTCTCCACCACTCCTCCACATCCTCAGCACCTTTCCTCGCCACCAGTCGACTTCATCCTTAGCACCTTTCCTCTCCACCACTCCTCATCCACAGCACCTTTCCTCTCCACCACTCCTCATCCACAGCACCTTTCCTCGCCACCACTCCTCCTCATCCTCAGCACCTTTCCTCTCCACCACTCCTCCCCATCCTCAGCACATTTCCTCTCCCCCACTCCTCCTCATCCTCAGCACCTTTCCTCGCCACCATTACTCATCTTCAGCAAATTTCCTCGCCACCACTCCTCCTCATCCTCAGCACCTTTCCTCTCCACCACTCCTCCTCATCCTCAGCACCTTTCCTCTCCACCACTCCTCCTCATCCTCAGCACCTTTATTCGCCACCACTCCTCATCCTCAGCACCTTTCCTCGCCACCAGTCCACTTCATCCTTAGCACCTTTCCTCTCCACCACTCCTCATCCACAGCACCTTTACTCGCCACCACTCCTCCTCATCCTCAGCACCTTTCCTCTCCACCACTCCTCCCCATCCTCAGCACCTTTCCTCTCCACCACTCCTCATCCACAGCACCTTTCCCCGCCACCACTCCTCCTCATCCTCAGCACCTTTCCTCTCCACCACTCCTCCCCATCCTCAGCACCTTTACTCGCCACCACTCCTCCTCATCCTCAGCACCTTTCCTCTCCACCACTCCTCCCCATCCTCAGCACCTTTCCTCTCCCCCACTCCTCCTCATCCTCAGCACCTTTCCTCGCCACCATTACTCATCCTCAGCAAATTTCCTCGCCACCACTCCTCCTCATCCTCAGCACCTTTCCTCTCCACCACTCCTCCTCATCCTCAGCACCTTTCCTCTCCACCACTCCTCCTCATCCTCAGCACCTTTACTTGCCACCACTCCTCATCCTCAGCACCTTTCCTCGCCACCAGTCCACTTCATCCTTAGCACCTTTCCTCTCCACCACTCCTCATCCACAGCACCTTTCCTCGCCACCACTCCTCCTCATCCTCAGCACCTTTCCTCTCCACCACTCCTCCCCATCCTCAGCACCTTTCCTCTCCACCACTCCTCATCCACAGCACCTTTCCCTGCCACCACTCCTCCTCATCCTTAGCACCTTTCCTCTCCACCACTCCTCCCCATCCTCAGCAACTTTCCTCTCCACCACTCCTCCTCATCCTCAGCACCTTTCCTCTCCACCAATCCTCCCCATCCTCAGCACCTTTCCTCTCCACCACTCCTCCCCATCCTCAGCACCTTTCCTCTCCACCACTCCTCCTCATCCTCAGCACCTTTCCTCGCCACCATTACTCATCCTCAGCACATTTTCTCGCCACCACTCCTCCTCATCCTCAGCACCTTTCCTCTCCACCACTCCTCCTCATCCTCAGCACCTTTCCTCTCCACCACTCCTCCCCATCCTCAGCACCTTTCCTCTCCACCAATCCTCCCCATCCTCAGCACCTTTCCTCTCCACCACTCCTCCCCATCCTCAGCACCTTTCCTCTCCACCACTCCTCCTCATCCTCAGCACCTTTCCTCGCCACCATTACTCTTCCTCAGCACCTTTCCTCGCCACCACTCCTCCTCATCCTCAGCACCTTTACTCTCCACCACTCCTCCCCATCCTCAGCACCTTTCCTCTCCACCAATCCTCCCCATCCTCAGCACCTTTCCTCGTCACCACTCCTACTCATACTCAGCACCTTTCCTCTCCACCACTCCTCCTCATCCTCAGCACCTTCCCTCTCCTCCACTCCTCATCCTCAACAACTTTACTCTCCACCACGCCTCCTCATTCTCAGCACCTTTCCTCTCCACCACTCCTCATCCACAGCACCTTTCCTCGCCACCACTCCTCCTCATCCTCAGCACCTTTCCTCTCCACCACTCCTCCCCATCCTCAGCACCTTTCCTCTCCACCACTCCTCATCCACAGCACCTTTCCCCGCCACCACTCCTCCTCATCCTCAGCACCTTTCCTCTCCACCACTCCTCCCCATACTCAGCACCTTTCCTCTCCACCACTCCTCCTCATCCTCAGCACCTTTCCTCGCCACCATTACTCATCCTCAGCACATTTTCTCGCCACCACTCCTCCTCATCCTCAGCACCTTTCCTCTCCACCACTCCTCCTCATCCTCAGCACCTTTCCTCTCCACCACTCCTCCCCATCCTCAGCACCTTTCCTCTCCACCAATCCTCCCCATCCTCAGCACCTTTCCTCTCCACCACTCCTCCCCATCCTCAGCACCTTTCCTCTCCACCACTCCTCCTCATCCTCAGCACCTTTCCTCGCCACCATTACTCATCCTCAGCACCTTTCCTCGCCACCACTCCTCCTCATCCTCAGCACCTTTACTCTCCACCACTCCTCCCCATCCTCAGCACCTTTCCTCTCCACCAATCCTCCCCATCCTCAGCACCTTTCCTCGTCACCACTCCTACTCATACTCAGCACCTTTCCTCTCCACCACTCCTCCTCATCCTCAGCACCTTCCCTCTCCTCCACTCCTCATCCTCAACAACTTTACTCTCCACCACGCCTCCTCATTCTCAGCACCTTTCCTCTCCACCACTCCTCCTCATCCTCAGCACCTTACCTCGCTACCACTGCTCCTGTTCCTCAGCAACTTTCTTTGCCGCCACTCCTCCTCATCCTCATTGCCTTTCCTTGTCACCTCTCCTCCTCATCACCTTTCCTCGCCACCACTTCTCCTCATCCTCAGCACCTTTCCTTGCCACCACACCTTCACATCACCTTTCCTCGCCACCAATCCTCCTCATCCTCAGCACCTTTCTTCGCCACCACTCCTCCTCATCCTCAGCACCTTTCCTCTCCACCACTCCTCCCTATCCTCAGCACCTTTCCTCTCCACCACTCCTCCTCATGCTCAGCACCTTTCCTCGCCACCACTCCTCATCCTCAGCACCTTTCCTCGCCACCACTCCTCCTCATCCTCAGCACCTTTCCTCTCCACCACTCCACCTCATCCTCAGCACCTTTCCTCTCCACCACTCCTCCCCATCCTCAGCACCTTTCCTCTCCACCAATCCTCCTCATCCTCAGCACCTTTCCTCTCCACCACTCCTCATCCTCAGCACCTTTCCTCGCCACCAGTCCACTTCATCCTTAGCACCTTTCCTCTCCACCACTCCTCATCCACAGCACCTTTCCTCGCCACCACTCCTCCTCATCCTCAGCACCTATCCTCTCCACCACTCCTCCCCATCCTCAGCACCTTTCCTCTCCACCACTCCTCCCCATCCTCAGCACCTTTCCTCTCCACCAATCCTCCCCATCCTCAGCACCTTTCCTCTCCACCACTCCTCCCTATCCTCAGCACCTTTCCTCTCCACCACTCCTCCTCATCCTCAGCACCTTTCCTCGCCACCACTCCTCATCCTCAGCACCTTTCCTCGCCACCACTCCTCCTCATCCTCAGCACCTTTCCTCTCCACCACTCCACCTCATCCTCAGCACCTTTCCTCTCCACCACTCCTCCCCATCCTCAGCACCTTTCCTCTCCACCAATCCTCCTCATCCTCAGCACCTTTCCTCTCCACCACTCCTCATCCTCAGCACCTTTCCTCGCCACCAGTCCACTTCATCCTTAGCACCTTTCCTCTCCACCACTCCTCATCCACAGCACCTTTCCTCGCCACCACTCCTCCTCATCCTCAGCACCTATCCTCTCCACCACTCCTCCCCATCCTCAGCACCTTTCCTCTCCACCAATCCTCCCCATCCTCAGCACCTTTCCTCTCCACCACTCCTCCCCATCCTCAGCACCTTTCCTCTCCACCACTCCTCCTCATCCTCAGCACCTTTCCTCGCCACCATTACTCATCATCAGCACCTTTCCTCGCCACCACTCCTCCTCATCCTCAGCACCTTTACTCTCCACCACTCCTCCCCATCCTCAGCACCTTTCCTCTCCACCAATCCTCCCCATCCTCAGCACCTTTCCTCGTCACCACTCCTACTCATACTCAGCACCTTTCCTCTCCACCACTCCTCCTCATCCTCAGCACCTTCCCTCTCCTCCACTCCTCATCCTCAACAACTTTACTCTCCACCACGCCTCCTCATTCTCAGCACCTTTCCTCTCCACCACTCCTCCTCATCCTCAGCACCTTACCTCGCTACCACTGCTCCTGTTCCTCAGCAACTTTCTTTGCCGCCACTCCTCCTCATCCTCATTGCCTTTCCTTGTCACCTCTCCTCCTCATCACCTTTCCTCGCCACCACTTCTCCTCATCCTCAGCACCTTTCCTTGCCACCACACCTTCACATCACCGTTCCTCGCCACCAATCCTCCTCATCCTCAGCACCTTTCTTCGCCACCACTCCTCCTCATCCTCAGCACCTTTCCTCTCCACCACTCCTCCCTATCCTCAGCACCTTTCCTCTCCACCACTCCTCCTCATCCTCAGCACCTTTCCTCGCCACCACTCCTCATCCTCAGCACCTTTCCTCGCCACCACTCCTCCTCATCCTCAGCACCTTTCCTCTCCACCACTCAACCTCATCCTCAGCACCTTTCCTCTCCACCACTCCTCCCCATCCTCAGCACCTTTCCTCTCCACCAATCCTCCTCATCCTCAGCACCTTTCCTCTCCACCACTCCTCATCCACAGCACCTTTCCTCGCCACCACTCCTCCTCATCCTCAGCACCTATCCTCTCCACCACTCCTCCCCATCCTCAGCACCTTTCCTCTCCACCAATCCTCATCCACAGCACCTTTCCTCGCCACCACTCCTCCTCATCATCAGCACCTTTCCACTCCACCACTCCTCCCCATCCTCAGCACCTTTCCTCTCCCCCACTCCTCCTCATCCTCAGCACCTTTCCTCGCCACCATTACTCATCCTCAGCACCTTTCCTCGCCACCACTCCTCCTCATCCTCAGCACCTTTCCTCTCCACCACTCCTCCTCATCTTCAGCACCTTTCCTCTCCACCACTCCTCCTCATCCTCAGCACCTTTACCCGCCACCACTCCTCCTCATCCTCAGCACCTTTCCTCGCCACCAGTCCACTTCATCCTTAGCACCTTTCCTCTCCACCACTCCTCATCCACAGCACCTTTCCTCGCCACCACTCCTCCTCATCCTCAGCACCTTTCCTCTCCACCACTCCTCCCCATCCTCAGCACCTTTCCTCTCCCCCAGTCCTCCTCATCCTCAGCACCTTTCCTCGCCAGCATTACTCATCCTCAGCAAATTTCCTCGCCACCACTCCTCCTCATCCTCAGCACCTTTCCTCTCCACCACTCCTCCTCATCCTCAGCACCTTTCCTCTCCACCACTCCTCCTCATCCTCAGCACCTTTACTCGCCACCACTCCTCATCCTCAGCACCTTTCCTCGCCACCAGTCCACTTCATCCTTAGCACCTTTCCTCTCCACCACTCCTCATCCACAGCACCTTTCCTCGCCACCACTCCTCCTCATCCTCAGCACCTTTCCTCTCCACCACTCCTCCCCATCCTCAGCACCTTTCCTCTCCACCACTCCTCATCCACAGCACCTTTCCCCGCCACCACTCCTCCTCATCCTCAGCACCTTTCCTCTCCACCACTCCTCCCCATCCTCAGCACCTTTCCTCTCCACCACTCCTCCTCATCCTCAGCACCTTTCCTCGCCACCATTACTCATCCTCAGAACATTTTCTCGCCACCACTCCTCCTCATCCTCAGCACCTTTCCTCTCCACCACTCCTCCTCATCCTCAGCACCTTTCCTCTCCACCACTCCTCCCCATCCTCAGCACCTTTACTCTCCACCAATCCTCCCCATCCTCAGCACCTTTCCTCTCCACCACTCCTCCCCATCCTCAGCACCTTTCCTCCCCACCACTCCTCCCCATCCTCAGCACCTTTCCTCTCCACCACTCCTCCCCATCCTCAGCACCTTTCCTCTCCACCAATCCTCCCCATCCTCAGCACCTTTCCTCGTCACCACTCCTCCTCATCCTCAGCACCTTTCCTCTCCACCACTCCTCCCCATCCTCAGCACCTTTCCTCTCCACCACTCCTCATTCACAGCACCTTTCCTAGCCACCACTCCTCCTCATCCTCAGCACCTTTCCTCTCCACCACTCCTCCCCATCCTCAGCACCTTTCCTCTCCCCCACTTCTCCTCATCCTCAGCACCTTTCCTCGTCACCATTACTCATCCTCCGCACCTTTCCTCGCCACCACTCCTCCTCATCCTCAGCACCTTTCCTCTCCACCACTCCTCCTCATCCTCAGCACCTTTCCTCTCCACCACTCCTCCTCATCCTCAGCACCTTTACTCGCCACCACTCCTCATCCTCAGCACCTTTCCTCGCCACCAGTCCACTTCATCCTTAGCACCTTTCCTCTCCACCACTCCTCATCCACAGCACCTTTCCTCGCCACCACTCCTCCTCATCCTCAGCACCTTTCCTCTCCACCACTCCTCCCCATCCTCAGCACCTTTCCTCTCCACCACTCCTCCTCATCCTCAGCACCTTTCCTCGCCACCATTACTCATCCTTAGCACCTTTCCTCGCCACCACTCCTCCTCATCCTCAGCACCTTTCCTCTTCACCACTCCTCCCCATCCTCAGCACCTTTCCTCTCCACCAAACCTCCCCATCCTCAGCACCTTTCCTCGTCACCACTCCTACTCATACTCAGCACCTTTCCTCTCCACCACTCCTCCTCATCCTCAGCACCTTTCCTCTCCACCACTCCTCCTCATCCTCAGCACCTTTCCTCTCCACCACTCCTCCTCATCCTCAGCACCTTTCCTCGCCACCATTACTCATCCTCAGCACCTTTCCTCGCCACCACTCCTCCCCATCCTCAGCACCTTTCCTCTCCACCAATCCTCCCCATCCTCAGCACCTTTCCTCTCCACCAATCCTCCCCATCCTCAGCACCTTTCCTCTCCACCACTCCTCCCCATCCTCAGCACCTTTCCTCTCCACCAATCCTCCCCATCCTCAGCACCTTTCCTCGTCACCACTCCTACTCATACTCAGCACCTTTCCTCTCCACCACTCCTCCTCATCCTCAGCACCTTTCCTCTCCACCACTCCTCCTCATCCTCAGCACCTTTCCTCTCCACCACTCCTCCTCATCCTCAGCACCTTTACTCGCCACCACTCCTCATACTCAGCACCTTTCCTCGCCACCAGTCCACTTCATCCTTAGCACCTTTCCTCTCCACCACTCCTCATCCACAGCACCTTTCCTCGACACCACTCCTCCTCATCCTCAGCACCTTTCCTCTCCACCACTCCTCCCCATCCTCAGCACCTTTCCTCTCCACCACTCCTCATCCACAGCACCTTACCTCGCCACCACTCCTCCTCATCCTCAGCATCTTTCCTCTCCACCACTCCTTCCCATCCTCAGCACCTTTCCTCTCCACCACTCCTCCTCATCCTCAGCACCTTTCCTCGCCACCATTACTCATCCTCAGCACATTTTCTCGCCACCACTCCTCCTCATCCTCAGCACCTTTCCTCTCCACCACTCCTCCTCATCCTCAGCACCTTACCTCGCTACCACTGCTCCTGTTCCTCAGCAACTTTCTTTGCCGCCACTCCTCCTCATCCTCAGTGCCTTGCCTTGTCACCTCTCCTCCTCATCACCTTTCCTCGCCACCCCTTCTCCTCATCCTCAGCACCTTTCCTTGCCACCACACCTTCACATCACCTTTCCTCGCCACCACTCCTCCTCATCCTCAGCACCTTTCTTCGCCACCACTCCTCCTCATCCTCAGCACCTTTCCTCTCCACCACTCCTCCCTATCCTCAGCACCTTTCCTCTCCACCACTCCTCCTCATCCTCAGCACCTTTCCTCGCCACCACTCCTCATCCTCAGCACCTTTCCTCGCCACCACTCCTCCTCATCCTCAGCACCTTTCCTCTCCACCACTCCACCTCATCCTCAGCACCTTTCCTCTCCACCACTCCTCCCCATCCTCAGCACCTTTCCTCTCCACCAATGCTCCCCATCCTCAGCACCTTTCCTCGTCACCACTCCTCCTCATACTCAGCACCTTTCCTCTCCACCACTCCTCCTCATCCTCAGCACCTTTACTCGCCACCACTCCTCAACCTCAGCTCCTTACCTCGCTACCACTGCTCCTGTTCCTCAGCAACTTTCTTTGCCACCACTCCTCCTCATCCTCAGTGCCTTTCCTTGTCACCTCTCCTCCTCATCACCTTTCCTTGCCACCACTTCTCCTCATCCTCAGCACCTTTCCTTGCCACCACACCTTCACATCACCTTTCCTCGCCACCACTCCTCCTCATCCTCAGCACCTTTCTTCGCCACCACTCCTCCTCATCCTCAGCACCTTTCCTCTCCACCACCACTCCTCCCTATCCTCAGCACCTTTCCTCTCCACCACTCCTCCTCATCCTCAGCACCTTTTCTCGCCACCACTCCTCATCCTCAGCACTTTTCCTCTCCACCACTCCACCTCATCCTCAGCACCTTTCCTCTCCACCACTCCTCCCCATCCTCAGCACCTTTCCTCTCCACCAATCCTCCCCTTTCTCAGCACCTTTCCTCTCCACCACTCCTCCTCATCCTCAGAACCTTTCCTCGCCACCATTACTCATCCTCAGCACCTTTCCTCGCCACCACTCCTCCTCATCCTCAGCACCTTTCCTCTCCACCACTCCTCCTCATCCTCAGCACCTTTCCTCTCCACCACTCCTCCTCATCCTCAGCACCTTTACTCGCCACCACTCCTCATCCTCAGCACCTTTGCTCGCCACCAGTCCACTTCATCCTTAGCACCTTTCCTCTCCACCACTCCTCATCCACAGCACCTTTCCTCGCCACCACTCCTCCTCATCCTCAGCACCTTTCCTCTCCACCACCTCTCCCCATCCTCAGCACCTTTCCTCTCCACCACTCCTCATCCACAGCACCTTTCCTCGCCACCACTCCTCCTCATCCTCAGCACCTTTCCTCTCCACCACTCCTCCCTATCCTCAGCACCTTTCCTCTCCACCACTCCTCCTCATCCTCAGCTCCTTTCCTCGCCACCATTACTCATCCTCAGCACATTTTCTCGCCACCACTCCTCCTCATCCTCAGCAACTTTCCTCTCCACCACTCCTCCTCATCCTCAGCACCTTTCCTCTCCACCACTCCTCCCCATCCTCAACACCTTTCCTCTCCACCAATCCTCCCCATCCTCAGCACCTTTCCTCTCCACCACTCCTCCCCATCCTCAGCACCTTTCCTCTCCACCACTCCTCCTCATCCTCAGCACCTTTCCTTACCACCATTACTCATCCTCAGCACCTTTCCTCGCCACCACTCCTCCTCATCCTCAGCACCTTTCCTCTCCACCACTCCTCCTCATCCTCAGCACCTTTCCTCGCCACCATTAATCATCCTCAGCACCTTTCCTCGCCACCACTCCTCCTCATCCTCAGCACCTTTCCTCTCCACCACTCCTCCTCATCCTCAGCACCTTTCCTCTCCACCACTCCTTCCCATCCTCATCACCTTTCCTCTCCACCAATCCTCCCCATCCTCAGCACCTTTCCTCTCCACCACTCCTCCCCAACCTCAGCACCTTTCCTCTCCACCACTCCTCCTCATCCTCAGCACCTTTCCTTGCCACCATTACTCATCCTCAGCACCTTTCCTCGCCACCACTCCTCCTCATCCTCAGCACCTTTCCTCTCCACCACTCCTACCCATCCTCAGCACCTTTCCTCTCCACCAATCCTCCCCATCCTCAGCACCTTTCCTCGTCACCACTCCTACTCATACTCAGCACCTTTCCTCTCCACCACTCCTCCTCATCCTCAGCACCTTTCCTCTCCACCACTCCTCCTCATCTTCAGCACCTTTCCTCTCCACCACTCCTCCTCATCCTCAGCACCTTTACTCGCCACCACTCCTCATCCTCAGCACCTTTCCTCGCCACCAGTCCACTTCATCCTTAGCACCTTTCTTCTCCACCACTCCTCATCCACAGCACCTTTCCTCGCCACCACTCCTCCTCATCCTCAGCACCTTTCCTCTCCACCACTCCTCCTCATCCTCAGCACCTTTCCTCGCCACCATTACTCATCCTCAGCACATTTTCTCGCCACCACTCCTCCTCATCCTCAGCACCTTTCCTCTCCACCACTCCTCCCTATCCTCAGCACCTTTCCTCTCCACCACTCCTCCTCATCCTCAGCACCTTTCCTCGCCACCATTACTCATCCTCAGCACATTTTCTCGCCACCACTCCTCCTCATCCTCAGCACCTTTCCTCTCCACCACTCCTCCTCATCCTCAGCACCTTTCCTCTCCACCACTCCTCCCCATCCTCAACACCTTTCCTCTCCACCAATCCTCCCCATCCTCAGCATCTTTCCTCTCCACCACTCCTCCCCATCCTCAGCACCTTTCCTCTCCACAACTCCTCCTCATCCTCAGCACCTTTCCTTACCACCATTACTCATCCTCAGCACGTTTCCTCGCCACCACTCCTCCTCATCCTCAGCACCTTTCCTCTCCACCACTCCTCCCCATCCTCAGCACCTTTCCTCTCCACCAATCCTCCCCATCCTCAGCACCTTTCCTCGTCACCACTCCTACTCATACTCAGCACCTTTCCTCTTCACCACTTCTCCTCATCCTCAGCACATTTCCTCTCCACCACTCCTCCTCATCCTCAGCACCTTTCCTCTCCACCACTCCTCCTCATCCTCAGCACCTTTACTCGCCACCACTCCTCATCCTCAGCACCTTTCCTCGCCACCAGTCCACTTCATCCTTAGCACCTTTCCTCTCCACCACTCCTCATCCACAGCACCTTTCCTCGCCACCACTCCTCCTCATCCTCAGCACCTTTCCTCTCCACCAATCCTCCCCATCCTCAGCACCTTTCCTCTCCACCACTCCTCCCCATCCTCAGCACCTTTCCTCTCCACCACTCCTCCTCATCCTCAGCACCTTTCCTTACCACCATTACTCATCTTCAGCACCTTTCCTCGCCACCACTCCTCCTCATCCTCAGCACCTTTCCTCTCCACCACTCCTCCTCATCCTCAGCACCTTTCCTCGCCACCATTAATCATCCTCAGCACCTTTCCTCGCCACCACTCCTCCTCATCCTCAGCACCTTTCCTCTCCACCACTCCTCCTCATCCTCAGCACCTTTCCTCTCCACCACTCCTTCCCATCCTCATCACCTTTCCTCTCCACCAATCCTCCCCATCCTCAGCACCTTTCCTCTCCACCACTCCTCCCCAACCTCAGCACCTTTCCTCTCCACCACTCCTCCTCATCCTCAGCACTTTTCCTTGCCACCATTACTCATCCTCAGCACCTTTCCTCGCCACCACTCCTCCTCATCCTCAGCACCTTTCCTCTCCACCACTCCTACCCATCCTCAGCACCTTTCCTCTCCACCAATCCTCCCCATCCTCAGCACCTTTCCTCGTCACCACTCCTACTCATACTCAGCACCTTTCCTCTCCACCACTCCTCCTCATCCACAGCACCTTTCCTCTCCACCACTCCTCCTCATCCTCAGCACCTTTCCTCTCCACCACTCCTCCTCATCCTCAGCACCTTTACTCGCCACCACTCCTCATCCTCAGCACCTTTCCTCACCACCAGTCCACTTCATCCTTAGCACCTTTCCTCTCCACCACTCCTCATCCACAGCACCTTTCCTCGCCACCACTCCTCCTCATCCTCAGCACCTTTCCTCTCCACCACTCCTCCCCATCCTCAGCACCTTTCCTCTCCACCACTCCTCCTCATCCTCAGCACCTTTACTCGCCACCACTCCTCATCCTCAGCACCTTTCCTCGCCACCAGTCCACTTCATCCTTAGCACCTTTCCTCTCCACCACTCCTCATCCACAGCACCTTTCCTCGCCACCACTCCTCCTCATCCTCAGCACCTTTCCTCTCCACCACTCCTCCTCATCCTCAGCACCTTTCCTCGCCACCATTACTCATCCTCAGCACATTTTCTCGCCACCACTCCTCCTCATCCTCAGCACCTTTCCTCTCCACCACTCCTCCCCATCCTCAGCACATTTCCTCTCCACCACTCCTCCTCATCCTCAGCACCTTTCCTCGCCACCATTACTCATCCTCAGCACATTTTCTCGCAACCACTCCTCCTCATCCTCAGCACCTTTCCTCTCCACCACTCCTCCTCATCCTCAGCACCTTTCCTCTCCACCACTCCTCCCCATCCTCAACACCTTTCCTCTCCACCAATCCTCCCCATCCTCAGCATCTTTCCTCTCCACCACTCCTCCCCATCCTCAGCACCTTTCCTCTCCACAACTCCTCCTCATCCTCAGCACCTTTCCTTACCACCATTACTCATCCTCAGCACGTTTCCTCGCCACCACTCCTCCTCATCCTCAGCACCTTTCCTCTCCACCACTCCTCCCCATCCTCAGCACCTTTCCTCGTCACCACTCCTACTCATACTCAGCACCTTTCCTCTCCACCACTCCTCCTCATCCTCAGCACATTTCCTCTCCACCACTCCTCCTCATCCTCAGCACCTTTCCTCTCCACCACTCCTCCTCATCCTCAGCACCTTTACTCGCCACCACTCCTCATCCTCAGCACCTTTCCTCGCCACCAGTCCACTTCATCCTTAGCACCTTTCCTCTCCACCACTCCTCATCCACAGCACCTTTCCTCGCCACCACTCCTCCTCATCCTCAGCACCTTTCTTCTCCACCACTCCTCCCCATCCTCAGCACCTTTCCTCTCCACCACTCCTCATCCACAGCACCTAACCTCGCCACCACTCCTCCTCATCCTCAGCATCTTTCCTCTCCACCACTCCTCCCCATCCTCAGCACCTTTCCTCTCCACCACTCCTCCTCATCCTCAGCACCTTTCCTCGCCACCATTACTCATCCTCAGCACATATTCTCGCCACCATTCCTCCTCATCCTCAGCACCTTTCCTCTCCACCACTCCTCCTCATCCTCAGCACCTTTCCTCTCCACCACTCCTCCCCATCCTCAGCACCTTTCCTCTCCACCAATCCTCCCCATCCTCAGCACCTTTCCTCTCCACCACTCCTCCCCATCCTCAGCACCTTTCCTCTCCACCACTCCTCCTCATCCTCAGCACCTTTCCTCGCCACCATTACTCATCCTCAGCACCTTTCCTCGCCACCATTCCTCCTCATCCTCAGCACCTTTCCTCTCCACCACTCCTCCTCATCCTCAGCACCTTTCCTCTCCACCACTCCTCCCCATCCTCAGCACCTTTCCTCTCCACCAATCCTCCCCATCCTCAGCACCTTTCCTCTCCACCACTCCTCCCCATCCTCAGCACCTTTCCTCTCCACCACTCCTCCTCATCCTCAGCACCTTTCCTCGCCACCATTACTCATCCTCAGCACCTTTCCTCATCACCACTCCTACTCATACTCAGCACCTTTCCTCTCCACCACTCCTCCTCATCCTCAGCACCTTTCCTCTCCACCACTCCTCCCCATCCTCAGCACCTTTCCTCTCCACCAATCCTCCTCATCCTCAGCATCTTTCCTCTCCACCACTCCTCCCCATCCTCAGCACCTTTCCTCTCCACCACTCCTCCTCATCCTCAGCACCTTTCCTCGCCACCATTACTCATCCTCAGCACATATTCTCGCCACCATTCCTCCTCATCCTCAGCACCTTTCCTCTCCACCACTCCTCCTCATCCTCAGCACCTTTCCTCTCCACCACTCCTCCCCATCCTCAGCACCTTTCCTCTCCACCAATCCTCCCCATCCTCAGCACCTTTCCTCTCCACCACTCCTCCCCATTCTCAGCACCTTTCCTCTCCACCACTCCTCCTCATCCTCAGCACCTTTCCTCGCCACCATTACTCTTCCTCAGCACCTTTCCTCGGCACCATTCCTCCTCATCCTCAGCACCTTTCCTCTCCACCACTCCTCCTCATCCTCAGCACCTTTCCTCTCCACCACTCCTCCCCATCCTCAGCACCTTTCCTCTCCACTAATCCTCCCCATCCTCAGCACCTTTCCTCTCCACCACTCCTCCCCATCCTCAGCACCTTTCCTCTCCACCAATCCTCCCCATCCTCAGCACCTTTCCTCTCCACCACTCCTCCTCATCCTCAGCACCTCCCTCTCCTCCACTCCTCATCCTCAACAACTTTACTCTCCACCACGCCTCTTCATTCTCAGCACCTTTCCTCTCCACCACTCCTCCTCATCCTCAGCACCTTACCTCGCTACCACTGCTCCTGTTCATCAGCAACTTTCTTTGCCGCCACTCCTCCTCATCCTCAGTGCCTTTCCTTGTCACCTCTCCTCCTCATCACCTTTCCTCGCCACCACTTCTCCTCATCCTCAGCACCTTTCCTTGCCACCACACCTTCACATCACCTTTCCTCGCAACCACTCCTCCTCATCCTCAGCACCTTTCTTCGCCACCACTCCTCCTCATGCTCAGCACCTTTCCTCTCCACCACTCCTCCCTATCCTTAGCACCTTTCCTCTCCACCACTCCTCCTCATCCTCAGCACCTTTCCTCGCCACCACTCCTCATCCTCAGCACCTTTCCTCGCCACCACTCCTCCTCATCCTCAGCACCTTTCCTCTCCACCACTCCACCTCATCCTCAGCACCTTTCCTCTCCACCACTCCTCCCCATCCTCAGCACCTTTCCTCTCCACCAATCCTCCCCATCCTCAGCACCTTTCCTCGTCACCACTCCTCCTCATACTCAGCACCTTTCCTCTCCACCACTCCTCCTCATCCTCAGCACCTTTACTCGCCACCACTCTTCATCCTCAGCACCTTACCTCGCTACCACTGCTCCTGTTCCTCAGCAACTTTCTTTGCCACCACTGCTCCTCATCCTCAGTGCCTTTCCTTGTCACCTCTCCTCCTCATCACCTTTCCTCGCCACCACTTCTCCTCATCCTCAGCACCTTTCCTTGCCACCACACCTTCACATCACCTTTCCTCGCCACCACTCCTCCTCATCCTCAGCACCTTTCTTCGCTACCACTCCTCCTCATCCTCAGCACCTTTCCTCTCCACCACTCCTCCCTATCCTCAGCACCTTTCCTCTCCACCACTCCTCCTCATCCTCAGCACCTTTCCTCGCCACCACTCCTCATCCTCAGCACCTTTCCTCGCCACCACTCCTCCTCATCCTCAGCACCTTTCCTCTCCACCACTCCTCCCCATCCTCAGCACCTTTCCTCTCCACCAATCCTCCCCATCCTCAGCACCTTTCCTCTCCACCACTCCTCCTCATCCTCAGCACCTTTCCTCGCCACCATTACTCATCCTCAGCACCTTTCCTCGCCACCACTCCTCCTCATCCTCAGCACCTTTCCTCTCCACCACTCCTCCTCATCCTCAGCACCTTTACTCGCCACCACTACTCATCCTCAGCACCTTTCCTCGCCACCAGTCCACTTCATCCTTAGCACCTTTCCTCTCCACCACTCCTCATCCACAGCACCTTTCCTCGACACCACTCCTCCTCATCCTCAGCACCTTTCCTCTCCACCACTCCTCCCCATCCTCAGCACCTTTCCTCTCCACCACTCCTCATCCACAGCACCTTACCTCGCCACCACTCCTCCTCATCCTCAGCACCTTTCCTCGCCACCACTCCTCATCCTCAGCACCTTTCCTCTCCACCACTCCACCTCATCCTCAGCACCTTTCCTCTCCACCACTCCTCCCCATCCTCAGCACCTTTCCTCTCCACTAATCCTCCCCATCCTCAGCACCTTACCTCGCCTCCACTCCTCCTCATCCTCAGCATCTTTCCTCTCCACCACTCCTCCCCATCCTCAGCACCTTTCCTCTCCACCACTACTCCTCATCCTCAGCACCTTTCCTCGCCACCATTACTCATCCTCAGCACATTTTCTCGCCACCATTCCTCCTCATCCTCAGCACCTTTCCTCTCCACCACTCCTCCTCATCCTCAGCACCTTTCCTCTCCACCACTCCTCCCCATCCTCAGCACCTTTCCTCTCCACCAATCCTCCCCATCCTCAGCACCTTTCCTCTCCACCACTCCTCCCCATCCTCAGCACCTTTCCTCTCCACCACTCCTCCTCATCCTCAGCACCTTTCCTCGCCACCATTACTCATCCTCAGCACCTTTCCTCGCCACCACTCCTCCTCATCCTCAGCACCTTTCCTCTCCACCACTCCTCCCCATCCTCAGCACCTTTCCTCTCCACCAATCCTCCCCATCCTCAGCACCTTTCCTCATCACCACTCCTACTCATACTCAGCACCTTTCCTCTCCACCACTCCTCCTCATCCTCAGCACCTCCCTCTCCTCCACTCCTCATCCTCAACAACTTTACTCTCCACCACGCCTCCTCATTCTCAGCACCTTTCCTCTCCACCACTCCTCCTCATCCTCAGCACCTTACCTCGCTACCACTGCTCCTGTTCATCAGCAACTTTCTTTGCCGCCACTCCTCCTCATCCTCAGTGCCTTTCCTTGTCACCTCTCCTCCTCATCACCTTTCCTCGCCACCACTCCTCCTCATCCTCAGCACCTTTACTCGCCACCACTCCTCATCCTCAGCACCTTTCCTCGCCACCAGTCCACTTCATCCTTAGCACCTTTCCTCTCCACCACTCCTCATCCACAGCACCTTTCCTCGACACCACTCCTCCTCATCCTCAGCACCTTTCCTCTCCACCACTCCTCCCCATCCTCAGCACCTTTCCTCTCCACCACTCCTCATCCACAGCACCTTACCTCGCTACCACTCCTCCTCATCCTCAGCACCTTTCCTCGCCACCACTCCTCATCCTCAGCACCTTTCCTCTCCACCACTCCACCTCATCCTCAGCACCTTTCCTCTCCACCACTCCTCCCCATCCTCAGCACCTTTCCTCTCCACCAATCCTCCCCATCCTCAGCACCTTTCCTCGTCACCACTCCTCCTCATACTCAGCACCTTTCCTCTCCACCACTCCTCCTCATCCTCAGCACCTTTACTCGCCACCACTCCTCAACCTCAGCACCTTACCTCGCTACCACTGCTCCTGTTCCTCAGCAACTTTCTTTGCCACCACTCCTCCTCATCCTCAGTGCCTTTCCTTGTCACCTCTCCTCCTCATCACCTTTCCTCGCCACCACTTCTCCTCATCCTCAGCACCTTTCCTTGCCACCACACCTTCACATCACCTTTCCTCGCCACCACTCCTCCTCATCCTCAGCACCTTTCCTCGCCACCATTACTCATCCTCAGCACATTTTCTCGCCACCATTCCTCCTCATCCTCAGCACCTTTCCTCTCCACCACTCCTCCTCATCCTCAGCACCTTTCCTCTCCACCACTCCTCCCCATCCTCAGCACCTTTCCTCTCCACCAATCCTCCCCATCCTCAGCACCTTTCCTCTCCACCACTCCTCCCCATCCTCAGCACCTTTCCTCTCCACCACTCCTCCTCATCCTCAGCACCTTTCCTCGCCACCATTACTCATCCTCAGCACCTTTCCTCGCCACCACTCCTCCTCATCCTCAGCACCTTTCCTCTCCACCACTCCTCCCCATCCTCAGCACCTTTCCTCTCCACCAATCCTCCCCATCCTCAGCACCTTTCCTCATCACCACTCCTACTCATACTCAGCACCTTTCCTCTCCACCACTCCTCCTCATCCTCAGCACCTCCCTCTCCTCCACTCCTCATCCTCAACAACTTTACTCTCCACCACGCCTCCTCATTCTCAGCACCTTTCCTCTCCACCACTCCTCCTCATCCTCAGCACCTTACCTCGCTACCACTGCTCCTGTTCATCAGCAACTTTCTTTGCCGCCACTCCTCCTCATCCTCAGTGCCTTTCCTTGTCACCTCTCCTCCTCATCACCTTTCCTCGCCACCACTTCTCCTCATCCTCAGCACCTTTCCTTGCCACCACACCTTCACATCACCTTTCCTCGCCACCACTCCTCCTCATCCTCAGCACCTTTCTTCGCCACCACTCCTCCTCATCCTCAGCACCTTTCCTCTCCACCACTCCTCCCTATCCTCAGCACCTTTCCTCTCCACCACTCCTCCTCATCCTCAGCACCTTTCCTCGCCACCACTCCTCATCCTCAGCACCTTTCCTCGCCACCACTCCTCCTCATCCTCAGCACCTTTCCTCTCCACCACTCCACCTCATCCTCAGCACCTTTCCTCTCCACCACTCCTCCCCATCCTCAGCACCTTTCCTCTCCACCAATCCTCCCCATCCTCAGCACCTTTCCTCGTCACCACTCCTCCTCATACTCAGCACCTTTCCTCTCCACCACTCCTCCTCATCCTCAGCACCTTTACTCGCCACCACTCCTCATCCTCAGCACCTTACCTCGCTACCACTGCTCCTGTTCCACAGCAACTTTCTTTGCCACCACTGCTCCTCATCCTCAGTGCCTTTCCTTGTCACCTCTCCTCCTCATCACCTTTCCTCGCCACCACTTCTCCTCATCCTCAGCACCTTTCCTTGCCACCACACCTTCACATCACCTTTCCGCGCCACCACTCCTCCTCATCCTCTGCACCTTTCTTCGCCACCACTCCTCCTCATCCTCAGCACCTTTCCTCTCCACCACTCCTCCCTATCCTCAGCACCTTTCCTCTCCACCACTCCTCATCATCCTCAGCACCTTTCCTCGCCACCACTCCTCATCCTCAGCAACTTTCCTCGCCACCACTCCTCCTCATCCTCAGCACCTTTCCTCTCCACCACTCCTCCCCATCCTCAGCACCTTTCCTCTCCACCAATCCTCCCCATCCTCAGCACCTTTCCTCTCCACCACTCCTCCTCATCCTCAGCACCTTTCCTCGCCACCATTACTAATCTTCAGCACCTTTCCTCGCCACCACTCCTCCTCATCCTCAGCACCTTTACTCGCCACCACTCCTCATCCTCAGCACCTTTCCTCGCCACCAGTCCACTTCATCCTTAGCACCTTTCCTCTCCACCACTCCTCATCCACAGCACCTTTCCTCGACACCACTCCTCCTCATCCTCAGCACCTTTCCTCTCCACCACTCCTCCCCATCCTCAGCACCTTTCCTCTCCACCACTCCTCATCCACAGCACCTTACCTCGCTACCACTCCTCCTCATCCTCAGCACCTTTCCTCGCCACCACTCCTCATCCTCAGCACCTTTCCTCTCCACCACTCCACCTCATCCTCAGCACCTTTCCTCTCCACCACTCCTCCCCATCCTCAGCACCTTTCCTCTCCACCAATCCTCCCCATCCTCAGCACCTTTCCTCGTCACCACTCCTCCTCATACTCAGCACCTTTCCTCTCCACCACTCCTCCTCATCCTCAGCACCTTTACTCGCCACCACTCCTCAACCTCAGCACCTTACCTCGCTACCACTGCTCCTGTTCCTCAGCAACTTTCTTTGCCACCACTCCTCCTCATCCTCAGTGCCTTTCCTTGTCACCTCTCCTCCTCATCACCTTTCCTCGCCACCACTTCTCCTCATCCTCAGCACCTTTCCTTGCCACCACACCTTCACATCACCTTTCCTCGCCACCACTCCTCCTCATCCTCAGCACCTTTCTTCGCCACCACTCCTCCTCAGCCCCAGCACCTTTCCTCTCCACCACCACTCCTCCCTATCCTCAGCACCTTTCCTCTCCACCACTCCTCCTCATCCTCAGCACCTTTTCTCGCCACCACTCCTCATCCTCAGCACCTTTCCTCGCCACCACTCCTCCTCATCCTCAGCACCTTTCCTCTCCACCACTCCACCTCATCCTCAGCACCTTTCCTCTCCACCACTCCTCCCCATCCTCAGCACCTTTCCTCTCCACCAATCCTCCCCATCCTCAGCACCTTTCCTCTCCACCACTCCTTCTCATCCTCAGAACCTTTCCTCGCCACCATTACTCATCCTGAGCACCTTTCCTCGCCACCACTCCTCCTCATCCTCAGCACCTTTCCTCTCCACCACTCCTCCTCATCCTCAGCACCTTTCCTCTCCACCACTCCTCCTCATCCTCAGCACCTTTCCTCGCTACCATTACTCATCCACAGCACCTTTCCTCGCCACCACTCCTCCTCATCCTCAGCACCTTTCCTCTCCACCACTCCTCCCCATCCTCAGCACCTTTCTTCTCCACCAATCCTCCCCATCCTCAGCACCTTTCCTCGTCACCACTCCTACTCATACTCAGCACCTTTCCTCTCCACCACTCCTCCTCATCCTCAGCACCTTTCCTCTCCACCACTCCTCCTCATCCTCAGCACCTTTCCTCTCCACCACTCCTCCTCATCCTCAGCACCTTTACTCGCCACCACTCCTCATCCTCAGCACCTTTCCTCGCCACCAGTCCACTTCATCCTTAGCACCTTTCCTCTCCACCACTCCTCATCCACAGCACCTTTCCTCGCCACCACTCCTCCTCATCCTCAGCACCTTTCCTCTCCACCACTCCTCCCCATCCTCAGCACCTTTCCTCTCCACCACTCCTCATCCACAGCACCTTTCCTCTCCACCACTCCTCCTCATCCTCAGCACCTTACCTCGCTACCACTGCTCATGTTCCTCAGCAACTTTCTTTGCCGCCACTCCTCCTCATCCTCAGTGCCTTTCCTTGTCACCTCTCCTCCTCATCACCTTTCCTCGCCACCACTTCTCCTCATCCTCAGCACCTTTCCTTGCCACCACACCTTCACATCACCTTTCCTCGCCACCACTCCTCCTCATCCTCAGCACCTTTCTTCGCCACCACTCCTCCTCATCCTCAGCACCTTTCCTCTCCACCACTCCTCCCTATCCTCAGCACCTTTCCTCTCCACCACTCCTCCTCATCCTCAGCACCTTTCCTCGCCACCACTCCTCATCCTCAGCACCTTTCCTCGCCACCACTCCTCCTCATCCTCAGCACCTTTCCTCTCCACCACTCCACCTCATCCTCAGCACCTTTCCTCTCCACCACTCCTCCCCATCCTCAGCACCTTTCCTCTCCACCAATCCTCCCCATCCTCAGCACCTTTCCTCGTCACCACTCCTCCTCATACTCAGCACCTTTCCTCTCCACCACTCCTCCTCATCCTCAGCACCTTTACTCGCCACCACTCCTCAACCTCAGCACCTTACCTCGCTACCACTGCTCATGTTCCTCAGCAACTTTCTTTGCCACCACTCCTCCTCATCCTCACTGCCTTTCCTTGTCACCTCTCCTCCTCATCACCTTTCCTCGCCACCACTTCTACTCATCCTCAGCACCTTTCCTTGCCACCACACCTTCACATCACCTTTCCTCGCAACCACTCCTCCTCATCCTCAGCACCTTTCTTCGCCACCACTCCTCCTCATCCTCAGCACCTTTCCTCTCCACCACCACTCCTCCCTATCCTCAGCACCTTTCCTCTTCACCACTCCTCCTCATCCTCACCACCTTTTCTCGCCACCACTCCTCATCCTCAGCACCTTTCCTCGCCACCACTCCTCCTCATCCTCAGCACCTTTCCTCTCCACCACTCCACCTCATCCTCAGCACCTTTCCTCTCCACCACTCCTCCCCATCCTCAGCACCTTTCCTCTCCACCAATCCTCCCCATCCTCAGCACCTTTCCTCTCCACCACTCCTCCTCATCCTCAGAACCTTTCCTCGCCACCATTACTCATCCTGAGCACCTTTCCTCGCCACCACTCCTCCTCATCCTCAGCACCTTTCCTCTCCACCACTCCTCCTCATCCTCAGCACCTTTCCTCTCCACCACTCCTCCTCATCCTCAGCACCTTTCCTCGCTACCATTACTCATCCTCAGCACCTTTCCTCGCCACCACTCCTCCCCATCCTCAGCACCTTTCCTCTCCACCAATCCTCCCCATCCTCAGCACCTTTCCTCGTCACCACTCCTCCTCATACTCAGCACCTTTCCTCTCCACCACTCCTCCTCATCCTCAGCACCTTTACTCGCCACCACTCCTCAACCTCAGCACCTTACCTCGCTACCACTGCTCCTGTTCCTCAGCAACTTTCTTTGCCACCATTCTCCTCATCCTCACTGCCTTTCCTTGTCACCTCTCCTCCTCATCACCTTTCCTCGCCACCACTTCTACTCATCCTCAGCACCTTTCCTTGCCACCACACCTTCACATCACCTTTCCTCGCCACCACTCCTCCTCATCCTCAGCACCTTTCTTCGCC
The DNA here is from genome assembly GCF_028390025.1 of Pseudophryne corroboree. Classification (NCBI taxonomy): domain Eukaryota; kingdom Metazoa; phylum Chordata; class Amphibia; order Anura; family Myobatrachidae; genus Pseudophryne; species Pseudophryne corroboree. The sequence continues at coordinate 91,010,332 of NC_086451.1, forward strand.
ACCACTCCTCCTCATCCTCAGCACCTTTCCTCTCCACCACCACTCCTCCCTATCCTCAGCACCTTTCCTCTTCACCACTCCTCCTCATCCTCACCACCTTTTCTCGCCACCACTCCTCATCCTCAGCACCTTTCCTCGCCACCACTCCTCCTCATCCTCAGCACCTTTCCTCTCCACCACTCCACCTCATCCTCAGCACCTTTCCTCTCCACCACTCCTCCCCATCCTCAGCACCTTTCCTCTCCACCAATCCTCCCCATCCTCAGCACCTTTCCTCTCCACCACTCCTCCTCATCCTCAGAACCTTTCCTCGCCACCATTACTCATCCTGAGCACCTTTCCTCGCCACCACTCCTCCTCATCCTCAGCACCTTTCCTCTCCACCACTCCTCCTCATCCTCAGCACCTTTCCTCTCCACCACTCCTCCTCATCCTCAGCACCTTTCCTCGCTACCATTACTCATCCTCAGCACCTTTCCTCGCCACCACTCCTCCTCATCCTCAGCACCTTTCCTCTCCACCACTCCTCCCCATCCTCAGCACCTTTCCTCTCCACCAATCCTCCCCATCCTCAGCACCTTTCCTCGTCACCACTCCTACTCATACTCAGCACCTTTCCTCTCCACCACTCCTCCTCATCCTCAGCACCTTTCCTCTCCACCACTCCTCCTCATCCTCAGCACCTTTACTCGCCACCACTCCTCATCCTCAGCACCTTTCCTCGCCACCAGTCCACTTCATCCTTAGCACCTTTCCTCTCCACCACTCCTCATCCACAGCACCTTTCCTCACCACCACTCCTCCTCATCCTCAGCACCTTTCCTCTCCACCACTCCTCCCCATCCTCAGCACCTTTCCTCTCCACCACTCCTCATCCACAGCACCTTTCCTCGCCACCACTCCTCCTCATCCTCAGCACCTTTCCTCTCCACCACTCCTCCCCATCCTCAGCACCTTTCCTCTCCACCACTCCTCCTCATCCTCAGCACCTTTACTCGCCACCACTCCTCATCCTCAGCACCTTTCCTCGCCACCAGTCCACTTCATCCTTAGCACCTTTCCTCTCCACCACTCCTCATCCACAGCACCTTTCCTCACCACCACTCCTCCTCATCCTCAGCACCTTTCCTCTCCACCACTCCTCCCCATCCTCAGCACCTTTCCTCTCCACCACTCCTCATCCACAGCACCTTTCCTCTCCACCACTCCTCCTCATCCTCAGCACCTTTCCTCTCCACCACTCCTCCCCATCCTCAACACCTTTCCTCTCCACCAATCCTCCCCATCCTCAGCACCTTTCCTCTCCACCACTCCTCCCCATCCTCAACACCTTTCCTCTCCATCACTCCTCCTCATCCTCAGCACCTTTCCTTACCACCATTACTTATCCTCAGCACCTTTCCTCGCCACCACTCCTCCTCATCCTCAGCACCTTTCCTCTCGACCACTCCTCCCCATCCTCAGCACCTTTCCTCTCCACCACTCCTCCTCATCCTCAGCACCTTTCCTCGCCACCATTACTCATCCTCAGCACATTTTCTCGCCACCACTCCTCCTCATCCTCAGCACCTTTCCTCTCCACCACTCCTCCTCATCCTCAGCACCTTTCCTCTCCACCACTCCTCCCAATCCTCAGCACCTTTCCTCTCCACCAATCCTCCCCATCCTCAGCACCTTTCCTCTCCACCACTCCTCCCCATCCTCAGCACCTTTCCTCTCCACCACTCCTCCTCATCCTCAGCACCTTTCCTCTCCACCACTCCTCATCCACAGCACCTTTCCTCTCCACCACTCCTCCTCATCCTCAGCACCTTTCCTCTCGAACACTCCTCCCCATCCTCAGCACCTTTCCTCTCCACCACTCCTCCCAATCCTCAGCACCTTTCCTCTCCACCAATCCTCCCCATCCTCAGCACCTTTCCTCTCCACCACTCCTCCCCATCCTCAGCACCTTTCCTCTCCACCACTCCTCCTCATCCTCAGCACCTTTCCTCACCACCATTACTCATCCTCAGCACCTTTCCTCGCCACCACTCCTCCTCATCCTCAGCACCTTTCCTCTCCACCACTCCTCCCCATCCTCAGCACCTTTCCTCTCCACCAATCCTCCCCATCCTCAGCACCTTTCCTCGTCACCACTCCTACTCATACTCAGCACCTTTCCTCTCCACCACTCCTCCTCATCCTCAGCACCTTCCCTCTCCTCCACTCCTCATCCTCAACAACTTTACTCTCCACCACGCCTCCTCATTCTCAGCACCTTTCCTCTCCACCACTCCTCCTCATCCTCAGCACCTTACCTCGCTACCACTGCTCCTGTTCCTCAGCAACTTTCTTTGCCACCACTCCTCCTCATCCTCAGTGCCTTTCCTTGCCACCTCTCCTCCTCATCACCTTTCCTCGCCACCACTTCTCCTCATCCTCAGCACCTTTCCTTGCCACCAGACCTTCACATCACCTTTCCTCGCCACCACTCCTCCACATCCTCAGCACCTTTCTTCGCCACCACTCCTCCTCATCCTCAGCACCTTTCCTCTCCACCACTCCTCCCCACCCTCAGGACCTTTCCTCTCCACCACTCCTCCCCATCCTCAGCACCTTTCCTCTCCACCACTCCTACTCATCCTCAGCACCTTTCCTCACCACCATTACTCATCCTCAGCACCTTTCCTCGCCACCACTCCTCCTCATCCTCAGCACCTTTCCTCTCCACCACTCCTCCTCATCCTCAGCACCTTTCCTCGCCACCATTACTCATCCTCAGCACCTTTCCTCGCCACCACTCCTCCTCATCCTCAGCACCTTTCCTCTCCACCACTCCTCCTCATCCTCAGCACCTTTCCTCTCCACCACTCCTTCCCATCCTCAGCACCTTTCCTCTCCACCAATCCTCCCCATCCTCAGCACCTTTCCTCTCCACCACTCCTCCCCATCCTCAGCACCTTTCCTCTCCACCACTCCTCCTCATCCTCAGCACCTTTCCTCGCCACCATTAATCATCCTCAGCACCTTTCCTCGTCACCACTCCTCCTCATCCTCAGCACCTTTCCTCTCCACCACTCCTCCCCATCCTCAGCACCTTTCCTCTCCACCAATCCTCCCCATCCTCAGCACCTTTCCTCTCCACCACTCCTCTTCATCCTCAGCACCTTTCCTCGCCACCATTACTCATCCTCAGCACCTTTCCTCGCCACCACTCCTCCTCATCCTCAGCACCTTTCCTCTCCACCACTCCTCCCCATCCTCAGCACCTTTCCTCTCCACCAATCCTCCCCATCCTCAGCACCTTTCCTCGTCACCACTCCTACTCATACTCAGCACCTTTCCTCTCCACCACTCCTCCTCATCCTCAGCACCTTTCCTCTCCACCACTCCTCCTCATCCTCAGCACCTTTCCTCTCCACCACTCCTCCTCATCCTCAGCACCTTTACTCGCCACCACTCCTCATCCTCAGCACCTTTCCTCGCCACCAGTACACTTCATCCTTAGCACCTTTCCTCTCCACCACTCCTCATCCACAGCACCTTTCCTCGCCACCACTCCTCCTCATCCTCAGCACCTTTCCTCTCCACCACTCCTCACCATCCTCAGCACCTTTCCTCTCCACCACTCCTCATCCACAGCACCTTTCCTCGCCACCACTCCTCCTCATCCTCAGCACCTTTCCTCTCCACCACTCCTCCCCATCCTCAGCACCTTTCCTCTCCTCCACTCCTCCTCATCCTCAGCACCTTTCCTCGCCACCATTACTCATCCTCAGCACATTTTCTCGCCACCACTCCTCCTCATCCTCAGCACCTTTCCTCTCCACCACTCCTCATCCTCAGCACCTTTCCTCTCCACCACTCCTCCCAATCCTCAGCACCTTTCCTCTCCACCAATCCTCCCCATCCTCAGCACCTTTCCTCTCCACCACTCCTCCCCATCCTCAGCACCTTTCCTCTCCACCACTCCTCCTCATCCTCAGCACCTTTCCTCACCACCATTACTCATCCTCAGCACCTTTCCGCCCCACCACTCCTCCTCATCCTCAGCACCTTTCCTCTCCACCACTCCTCCCCATCCTCAGCACCTTTCCTCTCCACCAATCCTCCTCATCCTCAGCACCTTTCCTCTCCACCACTCCTCCTCATCCTCAGCACCTTTCCTCACCACCATTACTCATCCTCAGCACGTTTCCTCGCCACCACTCCTCCTCATCCTCAGCACCTTTCCTCTCCACCACTCCTCCTCATCCTCAGCACCTTTCCTCGCCACCATTACTCATCCTCAGCACCATTCCTCGCCACCACTCCTCCTCATCCTCAGCACCTTTCCTCTCCACCACTCCTCCTCATCCTCAGCACTTTTCCTCTCCACCACTCCTTCCCATCCTCAGCACCTTTCCTCTCCACCAATCCTCCCCATCCTCAGCACCTTTCCTCTCCACCACTCCTCCCTATCCTCAGCACCATTCCTCTCCACCACTCCTCCTCATCCTCAGCACCTTTCCTCGCCACCATTACTCATCCTCAGCACCTTTCCTCGCCACCACTCCTCCTCATCCTCATCACCTTTCCTCTCCACCACTCCTCCCCATCCTCAGCACCTTTCCTCTCCACCAATCCTCCCCATCCTCAGCACCTTTCCTCTCCACCACTCCTCCTCATCCTCAGCACCTTTCCTCGCCACCATTACTCATCCTCAGCACCTTTCCTCGCCACCACTCCTCCTCATCCTCAGCACCTTTCCTCTCCACCACTCCTCCCCATCCTCAGCACCTTTCCTCTCCTCCACTCCTTATCCACAGCACCTTTCCTCGCCACCACTCCTCCTCATCCTCAGCACCTTTCCTCTCCACCACTCCTCCCCATCCTCAGCACCTTTCCTCTCCACCACTCCTCCCCATCCTCAGCACCTTTCCTCGTCACCACTCCTACTCATACTCAGCACCTTTCCTCTCCACCACTCCTCCTCATCCTCAGCACCTTTCCTCTCCACCACTCCTCCTCATCCTCAGCACCTTTCCTCTCCACCACTCCTCCTCATCCTCAGCACCTTTACTCGCCACCACTCCTCATCCTCAGCACCTTTCCTCGCCACCAGTCCACTTCATCCTCAGCACCTTTCCTCTCCACCACTCCTCCCCATCCTCAGCACCATTCCTCTCCACCACTCCTCCTCATCCTCAGCACCTTTCCTCGCCACCATTACTCATCCTCAGCACCTTTCCTCGTCACCACTCCTACTCATACTCAGCACCTTTCCTCTCCTCCACTCCTCCTCATCCTCAGCACCTTTCCTCGCCACCACTCCTCCTCATCCTCAGCACCTTTCCTCTACACCACTCCTCCCCATCCTCAGCACCTTTCCTCTCCACCACTCCTCATCCAGAGCACCTTACCTCGCCACCACTCCTCCTCATCCTTAGCAACTTTCCTCTCCACCACTCCTCCCCATCCTCAGCACCTTTCCTCTCCACCACTCCTCCTCATCCTCAGCACCTTTCCTCGCCACCATTACTCATCCTCAGCACATTTTCTCGCCACCACTCCTCCTCATCCTCAGCACCTTTTCTCTCCACCACTCCTCCTCATCCTCAGCACCTTTCCTCTCCACCACTCCTCCCAATCCTCAGCACCTTTCCTCTCCACCAATCCTCCCCATCCTCAGCACCTTTCCTCTCCACCACTCCTCCCCATCCTCAGCACCTTTCCTCTCCACCACTCCTCCTCATCCTCAGCACCTTTCCTCACCACCATTACTCATCCTCAGCACCTTTCCGCCCCACCACTCCTCCTCATCCTCAGCACCTTTCCTCTCCACCACTCCTTCCCATCCTCAGCACCTTTCCTCTCCACCAATCCTCCCCATCCTCAGCACCTTTCCTCTCCACCACTACTCCCCATCCTCAGCACCTTTCCTCTCCACCACTCCTCCTCATCCTCAGCACCTTTCCTCGCCACCATTACTCATCCTCAGCACCTTTCCTCGCCACCACTCCACCTCATCCTCAGCACCTTTCCTCTCCACCACTCCTCCCCATCCTCAGCACCTTTCCTCTCCACCAATCCTCCCCATCCTCAGCACCTTTCCTCGTCACCACTCCTACTCATACTCAGCACCTTTCCACTCCACCACTCCTCCTCATCCTCAGCACCTTTCCTCTCCACCACTCCTCCTCATCCTCAGCACCTTTCCTCTCCACCACTCCTCCTCATCCTCAGCACCTTTACTCGCCACCACTCCTCATCCTCAGCACCTTTCCTCGCCACCAGTACACTTCATCCTTAGCACCTTTCCTCTCCACCACTCCTCATCCACAGCACCTTTCCTCGCCACCACTCCTCCTCATCCTCAGCACCTTTCCTCTCCACCACTCCTCCCCATCCTCAGCACCTTTCCTCTCCACCACTCCTCATCCACAGCACCTTTCCTCGCCACCACTCCTCCTCATCCTCAGCACCTTTCCTCTCCACCACTCCTCCCCATCCTCACCACCTTTCCTCTCCTCCACTCCTCCTCATCCTCAGCACCTTTCCTCGCCACCATTACTCATCCTCAGCACATTTTCTCGCCACCACTCCTCCTCATCCTCAGCACCTTTCCTCTCCACCACTCCTCATCCTCAGCACCTTTCCTCTCCACCACTCCTCCCAATCCTCAGCACCTTTCCTCTCCACCAATCCTCCCCATCCTCAGCACCTTTCCTATCCACCACTCCTCCCCATCCTCAGCACCTTTCCTCTTCACCACTCCTCCTCATCCTCAGCACCTTTCCTCACCACCATTACTCATCCTCAGCACCTTTCCGCCCCACCACTCCTCCTCATCCTCAGCACCTTTCCTCTCCACCACTCCTGCCCATCCTCAGCACCTTTCCTCTCCACCAATCCTCCTCATCCTCAGCACCTTTCCTCTCCACCACTCCTCCTCATCCTCAGCACCTTTCCTCACCACCATTACTCATCCTCAGCACGTTTCCTCACCACCACTCCTCCTCATCCTCAGCACCTTTCCTCTCCACCACTCCTCCTCATCCTCAGCACCTTTCCTCTCCACCAATCCTCCCCATCCTTAGCACCTTTCCTCTCCACCACTCCTCCCCATCCTCAGCACCTTTCCTCACCACCATTACTCATCCTCAGCACCATTCCTCGCCACCACTCCTCCTCATCCTCAGCACCTTTCCTCTCCACCACTCCTCCTCATCCTCAGCACCTTTCCTCTCCACCACTCCTTCCCATCCTCAGCACCTTTCCTCTCCACCAATCCTCCCCATCCTTAGCACCTTTCCTCTCCACCACTCCTCCCCATCCTCAGCACCATTCCTCTCCACCACTCCTCCTCATCCTCAGCACCTTTCCTCGCCACCATTACTCATCCTCAGTACCTTTCCTCGCCACCACTCCTCCTCATCCTCAGCACCTTTCCTCTCCACCACTCCTCCCCATCCTCAGCACCTTTCCTCTCCACCAATCCTCCCCATCCTCAGCACCTTTCCTCTCCACCACTCCTCCTCATCCTCAGCACCTTTCCTCGCCACCATTACTCATCCTCAGCACCTTTCCTCGCCACCACTCCTCCTCATCCTCAGCACCTTTCCTCTCCACCACTCCTCCCCATCCTCAGCACCTTTCCTCTCCACCACTCCTCATCCACAGCACCTTTCCTCGCCACCACTCCTCCTCATACTCAGCACCTTTCCTCTCCACCACTCCTCCCCATCCTCAGCACCTTTCCTCTCCACCACTCCTCCTCATCCTCAGCACCTTTCCTCGCCACCATTACTCATCCTCAGCACATTTTCTCGCCACCACTCCTCCTCATCCTCAGCACCTTTCCTCTCCACCACTCCTCCTCATCCTCAGCACCTTTCCTCTCCACCACTCCTCCCAATCCTCAGCACCTTTCCTCTCCACCAATCCTTCCCATCCTCAGCACCTTTCCTCTCCACCACTCCTCCCCATCCTCAGCACCTTTCCTCTCCACCACTCCTCCTCATCCTCAGCACCTTTCCTCGCCACCATTACTCATCCTCAGCACCTTTCCTCGCCACCACTCCTCCTCATCCTCAGCACCTTTCCTCTCCACCACTCCTCCCCATCCTCAGCACCTTTCCTCTCCACCAATCCTCCCCATCCTCAGCACCTTTCCTCTCCACCACTCCTCCTCATCCTCAGCACCTTTCCTCGCCACCATTACTCATCCTCAGCACCTTTCCTCGCCACCACTCCTCCTCATCCTCAGCACCTTTCCTCTCCACCACTCCTCCCCATCCTCAGCACCTTTCCTCTCCACCAATCCTCCCCATCCTCAGCACCTTTCCTCGTCACCACTCCTACTCATACTCAGCACCTTTCCTCTCCACCACTCCTCCTCATCCTCAGCACCTTTCCTCTCCACCACTCCTCCTCATCCTCAGCACCTTTCCTCTCCACCACTCCTCCTCATCCTCAGCACCTTTACTCGCCACCACTCCTCATCCTCAGCACCTTTCCTCGCCACCAGTCCACTTCATCCTCAGCACCTTTCCTCTCCACCACTCCTCCCCATCCTCAGCACCATTCCTCTCCACCACTCCTCCTCATCCTCAGCACCTTTCCTCGCCACCATTACTCATCCTCAGCACCTTTCCTCGTCACCACTCCTACTCATACTCAGCACCTTTCCTCTCCACCACTCCTCCTCATCCTCAGCACCTTTCCTCGCCACCACTCCTCCTCATCCTCAGCACCTTTCCTCTCCACCACTCCTCCCCATCCTCAGCACCTTTCCTCTCCACCACTCCTCATCCAGAGCACCTTTCCTCGTCACCACTCCTACTCATACTCAGCACCTTTCCTCTCCACCACTCCTCCTCATCCTCAGCACCTTTCCTCTCCACCACTCCTCCTCATCCTCAGCACCTTTCCTCTCCACCACTCCTCCTCATCCTCAGCACCTTTACTCGCCACCACTCCTCATCCTCAGCACCTTTCCTCGCCACCAGTCCACTTCATCCTCAGCACCTTTCCTCTCCACCACTCCTCCCCATCCTCAGCACCATTCCTCTCCACCACTCCTCCTCATCCTCAGCACCTTTCCTCGCCACCATTACTCATCCTCAGCACCTTTCCTCGTCACCACTCCTACTCATACTCAGCACCTTTCCTCTCCACCACTCCTCCTCATCCTCAGCACCTTTCCTCGCCACCACTCCTCCTCATCCTCAGCACCTTTCCTCTCCACCACTCCTCCCCATCCTCAGCACCTTTCCTCTCCACCAATCCTCCCCATCCTCAGCACCTTTCCTCTCCACCACTCCTCCTCATCCTCAGCACCTTTCCTCGCCACCATTACTCATCCTCAGCACCTTTCCTCGCCACCACTCCTCCTCATCCTCAGCACCTTTCCTCTCCACCACTCCTCCCCATCCTCAGCACCTTTCCTCTCCACCACTCCTCATCCTCAGCACCATTCCTCGCCACCAGTCCACTTCATCCTCAGCACCTTTCCTCTCCACCACTCCTCCCCATCCTCAGCACCATTCCTCTCCACCACTCCTCCTCATCCTCAGCACCTTTCCTCTCCACCACTCCCCATCCTCAGCACCTTTCCTCTCCACCACTCCTCCTCATCCTCAGCACCTTTCCTCGCCACCATTACTCATCCTCAGCACCTTTCCTCGCCACCACTCCTCCTCATCCTCAGCACCTTTCCTCTCCACCACTCCTCCCCATCCTCAGCACCTTTCCTCTCCACCAATCCTCCCCATCCTCAGCACCTTTCCTCGTCACCACTCGTACTCATACTCAGCACCTTTCCTCTCCACCACTCCTCCTCATCCTCAGCACCTTTCCTCTCCACCACTCCTCCTCATCCTCAGCACCTTTCCTCTCCACCACTCCTCCTCATCCTCAGCACCTTTACTCGCCACCACTCCTCATCCTCAGCACCTTTCCTCGCCACCAGTCCACTTCATCCTCAGCACCTTTCCTCTCCACCACTCCTCCCCATCCTCAGCACCATTCCTCTCCACCACTCCTCCTCATCCTCAGCACCTTTCCTCGCCACCATTACTCATCCTCAGCACCTTTCCTCGTCACCACTCCTACTCATAATCAGCACCTTTCCTCTCCACCACTCCTCCTCATCCTCAGCACCTTTCCTCGCCACCACTCCTCCTCATCCTCAGCACCTTTCCTCTCCACCACTCCTCCCCATCCTCAGCACCTTTCCTCTCCACCACTCCTCATCCAGAGCACCTTTCCTCGTCACCACTCCTACTCATACTCAGCACCTTTCCTCTCCACCACTCCTCCTCATCCTCAGCACCTTTCCTCTCCACCACTCCTCCTCATCCTCAGCACCTTTCCTCTCCACCACTCCTCCTCATCCTCAGCACCTTTACTCGCCACCACTCCTCATCCTCAGCACCTTTCCTCGCCACCAGTCCACTTCATCCTCAGCACCTTTCCTCTCCACCACTCCTCCCCATCCTCAGCACCATTCCTCTCCACCACTCCTCCTCATCCTCAGCACCTTTCCTCGCCACCATTACTCATCCTCAGCACCTTTCCTCGTCACCACTCCTACTCATACTCAGCACCTTTCCTCTCCACCACTCCTCCTCATCCTCAGCACCTTTCCTCGCCACCACTCCTCCTCATCCTCAGCACCTTTCCTCTCCACCACTCCTCCCCATCCTCAGCACCTTTCCTCTCCACCAATCCTCCCCATCCTCAGCACCTTTCCTCTCCACCACTCCTCCTCATCCTCAGCACCTTTCCTCGCCACCATTACTCATCCTCAGCACCTTTCCTCGCCACCACTCCTCCTCATCCTCAGCACCTTTCCTCTCCACCACTCCTCCCCATCCTCAGCACCTTTCCTCTCCACCACTCCTCATCCACAGCACCTTTCCTCGCCACCACTCCTCCTCATCCTCAGCACCTTTCCTCTCCACCACTCCTCCCCATCCTCAGCACCTTTCCTTTCCACCACTCCTCCTCATCCTCAGCACCTTTCCTCGCCACCATTACTCATCCTCAGCACATTTTCTCGCCACCACTCCTCCTCATCCTCAGCACCTTTCCTCTCCACCACTCCTCCTCATCCTCAGCACCTTTCCTCTCCACCACTCCTCCCAATCCTCAGCACCTTTCCTCTCCACCAATCCTTCCCATCCTCAGCAGCTTTCCTCTCCACCACTCCTCCCCATCCTCAGCACCTTTCCTCTCCACCACTCCTCCTCATCCTCAGCACCTTTCCTCGCCACCATTACTCATCCTCAGCACCTTTCTTCGCCACCACTCCTCCTCATCCTCAGCACCTTTCCTCTCCACCACTCCTCCCCATCCTCAGCACCTTTCCTCTCCACCAATCCTCCCCATCCTCAGCACCTTTCCTCTCCACCACTCCTCCTCATCCTCAGCACCTTTCCTCGCCACCATTACTCATCCTCAGCACATTTCCTCGCCACCACTCCTCCTCATCCTCAGCACCTTTCCTCTCCACCACTCCTCCCCATCCTCAGCACCTTTCCTCTCCACCAATACTCCCCATCCTCAGCACCTTTCCTCGTCACCACTCCTACTCATACTCAGCACCTTTCCTCTCCACCACTCCTCCTCATCCTCAGCACCTTTCCTCTCCACCACTCCTCCTCATCCTCAGCACCTTTCCTCTCCACCACTCCTCCTCATCCTCAGCACCTTTACTCGCCACCACTCCTCATCCTCAGCACCTTTCCTCGCCACTAGTCCACTTCATCCTCAGCTCCTTTCCTCTCCACCACTCCTCCCCATCCTCAGCACCATTCCTCTCAACCACTCCTCCTCATCCTCAGCACCTTTCCTCGCCACCATTACTCATCCTCAGCACCTTTCCTCGTCACCACTCCTACTCATACTCAGCACCTTTCCTCTCCACCACTCCTCCTCATCCTCAGCACCTTTCCTCGCCGCCACCACTCCTCCTCATCCTCAGCACCTTTCCTCTCCACCACTCCTCCCCATCCTCAGCACCTTTCCTCTCCACCACTCCTCATCCAGAGCACCTTTCCTCGCCACCACTCCTCCTCATCCTTAGCAACTTTCCTCTCCACCACTCCTCCCCATCCTCAGCACCTTTCCTCTCCACCACTCCTCCTCATCCTCAGCACCTTTCCTCGCCACCATTACTCATCCTCAGCACATTTTCTCGCCACCACTCCTCCTCATCCTCAGCACCTTTCCTCTCCACCACTCCTCCTCATCCTCAGCACCTTTCCTCTCCACCACTCCTCCCAATCCTCAGCACCTTTCCTCTCCACCAATCCTCCCCATCCTCAGCACCTTTCCTCTCCACCACTCCTCCCCATCCTCAGCACCTTTCCTCTCCACCACTCCTCCTCATCCTCAGCACCTTTCCTCACCACCATTACTCATCCTCAGCACCTTTCCGCCCCACCACTCCTCCTCATCCTCAGCACTTTTCCTCTCCACCACTCCTCCCCATCCTCAGCACCTTTCCTCTCCACCAATCCTCCCCATCCTCAGCACCTTTCCTCGTCACCACTCCTACTCATACTCAGCACCTTTCCTCTCCACCACTCCTCTTCATCCTCAGCACCTTCCCTCTCCTCCACTCCTCATCCTCAACAACTTTACTCTCCACCACGCCTCCTCATTCTCAGCACCTTTCCTCTCCACCACTCCTCCTCATCCTCAGCACCTTACCTCGCTACCACTGCTCCTGTTCCTCAGCAACTTTCTTTGCCACCACTCCTCCTCATCCTCAGTGCCTTTCCTTGCCACCTTTCCTCCTCATCACCTTTCCTCGCCACCACTTCTCCTCATCCTCAGCACCTTTCCTTGCCACCAGACCTTCACATCACCTTTCCTCTCCACCACTCCTCCACATCCTCAGCACCTTTCTTCGCCACCACTCCTCCTCATCCTCAGCACCTTTCCTCTCCACCACTCCTCCCCACCCTCAGCACCTTTCCTCTCCACCACTCCTCCTCATCCTCAGCACCTTTCCTCTCCACCACTCCTCCTCATCCTCAGCACCTTTGCTCTCCACCATGCCTCCTCATCCTCAGTACCTTTCCTCTCCACCACTGCTCCTCATACTCAGCACCTTACCTCGCTACCACTGCTCCTGTTCCTCAGCACCTTTCCTCGCCACCACTCCTCCTCACCCTCAACACCTATCCTCTCCACCAATTCTCCTCATTCTCAGAACCTTTCCTCTCCACCACATCTCCTCATCCTCAGAACCTTTCCTCTCCATCTCATCCTCAGCACCTTTCCTCTCCACCACTCCACCTCATCCTCAGCACCTTTCCTCTTAACCACTCTGCCTCATCCTCAGCACATTTTCTCTCCACCAATCCTCCTCATCCTCAGCACCTTTGCTCTCCACCAAGCCTCCTTAACTTCAGCGCCTTTTCCTCGCCACCACTCCTCCTCATCCTCAGCACCTTATCTCACCACCACTCCTTCACATCCTCAGCACCTTTCCTCTACACCACTCCTCCTCATCCTCAGCACCTTTCCTCACCACCATTACTCATCCTCAGCACCTTTCCGCCCCACCACTCCTCCTCATCCTCAGCACCTTTCCTCTCCACCACTCCTCCCCATCCTCAGCACCTTTCCTCTCCACCAATCCTCCCCATCCTCAGCACCTTTCCTCGTCACCACTCCTACTCATACTCAGCACCTTTCCTCTCCACCACTCCTCTTCATCCTCAGCACCTTCCCTCTCCTCCACTCCTCATTCTCAACAACTTTACTCTCCACCACGCCTCCTCATTCTCAGCACCTTTCCTCTCCACCACTCCTCCTCATCCTCAGCACCTTACCTCGCTACCACTGCTCCTGTTCCTCAGCAACTTTCTTTGCCACCACTCCTCCTCATCCTCAGTGCCTTTCCTTGCCACCTTTCCTCCTCATCACCTTTCCTCGCCACCACTTCTCCTCATCCTCAGCACCTTTCCTTGCCACCAGACCTTCACATCACCTTTCCTCTCCACCACTCCTCCACATCCTCAGCACCTTTCTTCACCACCACTCCTCCTCATCCTCAGCACCTTTCCTCTCCACCACTCCTCCCCACCCTCAGCACCTTTCCTCTCCACCACTCCTCCTCATCCTCAGCACCTTTCCTCTCCACCACTCCTCCTCATCCTCAGCACCTTTGCTCTCCACCATGCCTCTTCATCCTCAGTACCTTTCCTCTCCACCACTGCTCCTCATACTCAGCACCTTACCTCGCTACCACTGCTCCTGTTCCTCAGCACCTTTCCTCGCCACCACTCCTCCTCACCCTCAACACCTATCCTCTCCACCAATTCTCCTCATTCTCAGAACCTTTCCTCTCCACCACATCTCCTCATCCTCAGAACCTTTCCTCTCCATCTCATCCTCAGCACCTTTCCTCTCCACCACTCCACCTCATCCTCAGCACCTTTCCTCTTAACCACTCTGCCTCATCCTCAGCACATTTTCTCTCCACCAATCCTCCTCATCCTCAGCACCTTTGCTCTACACCAAGCCTCCTTAACTTCAGCGCCTTTTCCTCGCCACCACTCCTCCTCATCCTCAGCACCTTATCTCACCACCACTCCTTCACATCCTCAGCACCTTTCCTCTCCACCACTCCTCTTCATCCTCAGCACCTTTCCTCACCACCACTCCTCCTCATCCCCAGCACCTTTCCTCTCGACCACTTATCCCCATCCTCATCGCCTTTTCCTCGCCACCACTCCTCCTCATCCTCAGCACCTTTCCTCTCCACCACTCCTTCCCATCCTCAGCACCTTTCCTCTCCACCACTCCTTCCCATCCTCAGCACCTTTCCTCTCCACCACTCCTCATCCACAGCACCTTTCCTCTCCACCACTCCTCCTCATCCTCAGCACCTTTCCTCTCCACCACTCCTCCCCATCCTCAGCACCTTTCCTCTCAACCACTCCTCATCCACAGCACCTTTCCTCGCCACCACTCCTCCTCATCCTCAGCACCTTTCCTCTCCACCACTCCTCCCCATCCTCAGCACCTTTCCTCTCCACCACTCCTCCTCATCCTCAGCACCTTTCCTCGCCACCATTACTCATCCTCAGCACATTTTCTCGCCACCACTCCTCCTCATCCTCAGCACCTTTCCTCTCCACCACTCCTCCTCATCCTCAGCACCTTTCCTCTCCACCACTCCTCCCAATCCTCAGCACCTTTCCTGTCCACCACTCCTCCTCATCCTCAGCACCTTTCCTCACCACCACTACTCATCCTCAGCACCTTTCCTCGCCACCACTTCTCCTCATCCTCAGCACCTTTCCTTGCCACCAGACCTTCACATCACCTTTCCTCGCCACCACTCCTCCACGTCCTCGGCACCTTTCTTCGCCACCACTCCTCCTCATCCTCAGCACATTTCCTCTCCACCACTCCTCCCCACCCTCAGCACCTTTCCTCTCCACCATGCCTCCTCATCCTCAGTACCTTTCCTCTCCACCACTCCTCCTCATCCTCAGCACCTTTTCTCTCCACCACTCCTCCTCATCCTCAGCACCTTTGCTCTCCACCATGCCTCCTCATCCTCAGTACCTTTCCTCTCCTCCACTCCTCCTCATACTCAGCACCTTACCTCGCTACCACTGCTCCTGTTCCTCAGCACCTTTCCTCGCCACCACTCCTCCTCACCCTCAACACCTTTCCTCTCCACCAATTCTCTTCATCCTCAGAACCTTTCCTCTCCACCACATCTCCTCTTCCTCAGAACCTTTCCTCTCCATCTCATCCTCAGCACCTTTCCTCTCCACCACTCCACCTCATCCTCAGCACCTTTCCTCTTACCCACTCTGCCTCATCCTCAGCACATTTTCTCTCCACCAATCCTCCTCATCCTCAGCACCTTTGCTCTCCACCAAGCCTCCTTAACTTCAGCGCCTTTTCCTCGCCACCACTCCTCCTCATCCTCAGCACCTTTCCTCACCACCACTCCTTCACATCCTAAGCACCTTTCCTCTCCACCACTCCTCTTCATCCTCAGCACCTTTCCTCACCACCACTCCTCCTCATCCTCAGCACCTTTCCTCGCCACCACTCCTCCTCATCCTCAGCAACTTTCCTCTCCACCACTCCTCCTCATCCTCATTACCTTTCCTCACCACCACTCCTCCTCATCCTCAGCACCTTTCCTCTCCACCACTCCTTCCCATCCTCAGCACCTTTCCTCTCCACCAATCCTCCCCATCCTCAGCACCTTTCCTCTCCACCACTCCTCCCCATCCTCAGCACCTTTCCTCTCCACCACTCCTCCTCATCCTCAGCACCTTTCCTCGCCACCATTACTCATCCTCAGCACCTTTCCTCGCAACCACTCCTCCTCATCCTCAGCACCTTTCCTCTCCACCACTCCTCCCCATCCTCAGCACCTTTCCTCTCCACCAATCCTCCCCATCCTCAGCACCTTTCCTCTTCACCACTCCTACTCATACTCAGCACCTTTCCTCTCCACCACTCCTCCTCATCCTCAGCACCTTTCCTCTCCACCACTCCTCCTCATCCTCAGCACCTTTCCTCTCCACCACTCCTCCTCATCCTCAGCACCTTTACTCGCCACCACTCCTCATCCTCAGCACCTTTCCTCGCCACCAGTCCACTTCATCCTTAGCACCTTTCCTCTCCACCACTCCTCATCCACAGCACCTTTCCTCGCCACCACTCCTCCTCATCCTCAGCACCTTTCCTCTCCACCACTCCTCCCCATATTCAGCACCTTTCCTCTCAACCACTCCTCATCCACAGCACCTTTCCTCTCCACCACTCCTCCTCATCCTCAGCACCTTTCCTCTCCACCACTCCTCCCCATCTTCAGCACCTTTCCTCTCCACCACTCCTCCTCATCCTCAGCACCTTTCCTCGCCACCATTACTCATCCTCAGCACATTTTCTCGCCACCACTCCTCCTCATCCTCAGCACCTTTCCTCTCCACCACTCCTCCTCATCCTCAGCACCTTTCCTCTCCACCACTCCTCCCAATCCTCAGCACCTTTCCTCTCCACCAATCCTCCCCATCCTCAGCACCTTTCCTCTCCACCACTCCTCCCCATCCTCAGCACCTTTCCTCTCCACCACTCCTCCTCATCCTCAGCACCTTTCCTCACCACCATTACTCATCCTCAGCACCTTTCCTCGCCACCACTCCTCCTCATCCTCAGCACCTTTCCTCTCCACCACTCCTCCCCATCCTCAGCACCTTTCCTCTCCACCAATCCTCCCCATCCTCAGCACCTTTCCTCGTCACCACTCATACTCATACTCAGCACCTTTCCTCTCCACCACTCCTCCTCATCCTCAGCACCTTCCCTCTCCTCCACTCCTCATCCTCAACAACTTTACTCTCCACCACGCCTCCTCATTCTCAGCACCTTTCCTCTCCACCACTCCTCCTCATCCTCAGCACCTTACCTCGCTACCACTGCTCCTGTTCCTCAGCAACTTTCTTTGCCACCACTCCTCCTCATCCTCAGTGCCTTTCCTTGCCACCTCTCCTCCTCATCACCTTTCCTCGCCACCACTTCTCCTCATCCTCAGCACCTTTCCTTGCCACCAGACCTTCAAATCACCTTTCCTCGCCACCACTCCTCCACATCCTCAGCACCTTTCTTCGCCACCACTCCTCCTCATCCTCAGCACCTTTCCTCTCCACCACTCCTCCCCACCCTCAGCACCTTTCCTCTCCACCACTCCTCCTCATCCTCAGCACCTTTCCTCTCCACCACTCCTCCTCATCCTCAGCACCTTTGCTCTCCACCATGTCTCCTCATCCTCAGTACCTTTCCTCTCCACCACTCCTCCTCATCCTCAGCACCTTTTCTCTCCACCACTCCTCCTCATCCTCAGCACCTTTGCTCTCCACCATGCCTCCTCATCCTCAGTACCTTTCCTCTCCACCACTCCTCCTCATTCTCAGCACCTTACCTCGCTACCACTGCTCCTGTTCCTCAGCACCTTTCCTCGCCACCACTCCTCCTCACCCTCAACACCTATCCTCTCCACCAATTCTCTTCATCCTCAGAACCTTTCCTCTCCACCACATCTCCTCATCCTCAGAACCTTTCCTCTCCATCTCATCCTCAGCACCTTTCCTCTCCACCACTCCACCTCATCCTCAGCACCTTTCCTCTTAACCACTCTGCCTCATCCTCAGCACATTTTCTCTCCACCAATCCTCCTCATCCTCAGCACCTTTGCTCTCCACCAAGCCTCCTTAACTTCAGCGCCTTTTCCTCGCCACCACTCCTCCTCATCCTCAGCACCTTTCCTCACCACCACTCCTTCACATCCTCAGCACCTTTCCTCTCCACCACTCCTCTTCATCCTCAGCACCTTTCCTCACCACCACTCCTCCTCATCCTCAGCACCTTTCCTCGCCACCACTCCTCCTCATCCTCAGCAACTTTCCTCTCCACCACTCCTCCTCATCCTCATTACCTTTCCTCACCATCACTCCTCCTCATCCTCAGCACCTTTCCTCTCCACCACTTATCCCCATCCTCATCGCCTTTTCCTCGCCACCACTCCTCCCCATCCTCAGCACCTTTCCTCTCCACCACTCCTCCTCATCCTCAGCACCTTAACTCGCCACCACTCCTCATCCTCAGCACCTTTCCTCGCCACCAGTCCACTTCATCCTTAGCACCTTTCCTCTCCACCACTCCTCATCCACAGCACCTTTCCTCGCCACCACTCCTCCTCATACTCAGCACCTTTCCTCTCCACCACTCCTCCCCATCCTCATCGCCTTTTCCTCGCCACCACTCCTCCCCATCCTCAGCACCTTTCCTCTCCACCACTCCTCCTCATCCTCAGCACCTTAACTCGCCACCACTCCTCATCCTCAGCACCTTTCCTCGCCACCAGTCCACTTCATCCTTAGCACCTTTCCTCTCCACCACTCCTCATCCACAGCACCTTTCCTCGCCACCACTCCTCCTCATACTCAGCACCTTTCCTCTCCACCACTCCTCATCCACAGCACCTTTCCTCGCCACCACTCCTCCTTATCCTCAGCACCTTTCCTCTCCACCACTCCTCCCCATCCTCAGCACCTTTCCTCTCCACCACTCCTCCTCATCCTCAGCACCTTTCCTCACCACCATTACTCATCCTCAGCACCTTTCCTCGCCACCACTCCTCCTCATACTCAGCACCTTTCCTCTCCACCACTCCTCCTCATCCTCAGCACCTTTCCTCTCCACCACTCCTCCTCATCCTCAGCACCTTTCCTCTCCACCACTCCTCCCCATCCTCAGCACCTTTCCTCTCCACCAATCCTCCCCATCCTCAGCACCTTTCCTCGCCACCACTCCTACTCATACTCAGCACTCCTCCTCATCCTCAGCACCTTCCCTCTCCTCCACTCCTCATCCTCAACAACTTTACTCTCCACCACGCCTCCTCATTCTCAGCACCTTTCCTCTCCACCACTCCTCCTCATCCTCAGCACTTTACCTCGCTACCACTGCTCCTGTTCCTCAGCAACTTTCTTTGCCACCACTCCTCCTCATCCTCAGTGCCTTTCCTTGCCACCTCTCCTCCTCATCACCTTTCCTCGCCACCACTTCTCCTCATCCTCAGCACCTTTCCTTGCCACCAGACCTTCACATCACCTTTCCTCGCCACCACTCCTCCACATGCTCAGCACCTTTCTTCGCCACCACTCCTCCTCATCCTCAGCACCTTTCCTCTCCACCACTCCTCCCCATCCTCAGCACCTCTCCTCTCCACCACTCCTCCTCATCCTCAGCACCTTTCCTCTCCACCACTCCTCCTCATCCTCAGCACCTTTGCTCTCCACCATGCCTCCTCATCCTCAGTACCTTTCCTCTCCACCACTCATCCTCATCCTCAGCACGTTTTCTCTCCACCACTCCTCCTCATCCTCAGAACCTTTGCTCTCCACCAAGCCTCCTCATCCTCAGTACCTTTCCTCTCCACCACTCCTCCTCATACTCAGCACCTTACCTCGCTACCACTGCTCCTGTTCCTCAGCACCTTTCCTCGCCACCACTCCTCCTCACCCTCAACACCTATCCTCTCCACCAATTCTCCTCATCCTCAGAACCTTTCCTCTCCACCACATCTCCTCATCCTCAGAACCTTTCCTCTCCATCTCATCCTCAGCACCTTTCCTCTCCACCACTCCACCTCATCCTCAGCACCTTTCCTCTTAACCACTCTGCCTCATCCTCAGCACATTTTCTCGCCACCACTCCTCCTCATCCTCAGCACCTTTCCTCACCACCACTCCTTCACATCCTCAGCACCTTTCCTCTCCACCACTCCTCTTCATCCTCAGCACCTTTCCTCACTACCACTCCTCCTCATCCTCAGCACCTTTCCTTGCCACCACTCCTTATCCTCAGGAACTTTCCTCTCCACCACTCCTCCTCATCCTCATTACCTTTCCTCACCACCACTCCTCCTCATCCTCAGCACCTTTCCTCTCGACCACTTATCCCCGTCCTCATCGCCTTTTCCTCGCCACCACTCCTCCTCATCCTCAGCACCTTTCCTCTCCACCACTCCTCCTCAAACTCAGCACCTTAACTCGCCACCACTCCTCATCCTCAGCACCTTTCCTCGCCACCAGTCCACTTCATCCTTAGCATCTTTCCTCTCCACCACTCCTCATCCACAGCACCTTTCCTCTCCACCACTCCTCCCCATCCTCAGCACCTTTCCTCTCCACCACTCCACCCCATCCTCAGCACCTTTCCTCTCCACCACTCCTCATCCACAGCACCTTTCCTCGCCACCACTCCTCCTCATCCTCAGCACCTTTCCTCTCCACCACTCCTCCCCATCCTCAGCACCTTTCCTCTCCACCACTCCTCCTCATCCTCAGCACCTTTCCTCGCCACCATTACTCATCCTCAGCACCTTTCCTCGCCACCACTCCTCCTCATACTCAGCACCTTTCCTCTCCACCACTCCTCCTCATCCTCAGCACCTTTCCTCTCCACCACTCCTCCCCATCCTCAGCACCTTTCCTCTCCACCAATCCTCCCCATCCTCAGAACCTTTCCTCGTTACCACTCCTCCTCATACTCAACACCTTTCCTCTCCACCACTCCTCCCCATCCTCAGCACCTTCCCTCTCCACCACTCCTCATCCTCAACAACTTTACTCTCCACCACGCCTCCTCATTTTCAGCACCTTTCCTCTCCACCACTCCTCCTCATCCACTGCACCTTTCCTCGCCACCACTCCTCCTCATCCTCAGCACCTTTCCTCTCCACCACTCCTCCCCATCCTCAGCACCTTTCCTCTACACCAATCCTCCCCATCCTCAGCACCTTTCCTCGTCACCACTCCTACTCATACTCAGCACCTTTCCTCTCCACCACTCCTCTTCATCCTCAGCACCTTCCCTCTCCTCCACTCCTCATCCTCAACAACTTTACTCTCCACCACGCTTCCTCATTCTCAGCACCTTTCCTCTCCACCACTCCTCCTCATCCTCAGCACTTTACCTCGCTACCACTGCTCCTGTTCCTCAGCAACTTTCTTTGCCACCACTCCTCCTCATCCTCAGTGCCTTTCCTTGCCACCTCTCCTCCTCATCACCTTTCCTCGCCACCACTACTCCTCATCCTCAGCACCTTTCCTTGCCACCAGACCTTCACATCACCTTTCCTCGCCACCACTCCTCCACATGCTCAGCACCTTTCTTTGCCACCACTCCTCCTCATCCTCAGCACCTTTCCTCTCCACCACTCCTCCCCATCCTCAGCACCTCTCCTCTCCACCACTCCTCCTCATCCTCAGCACCTTTCCTCTCCATCACTCCTCCTCATCCTCAGCACCTTTGCTCTCCACCATGCCTCCTCATCCTCAGTACCTTTCCTCTCCACCACTCATCCTCATCCTCAGCACGTTTTCTCTCCACCACTCCTCCTCATCCTCAGAACCTTTGCTCTCCACCATGCCTCCTCATCCTCAGTACCTTTCCTCTCCACCACTCCTCCTCATACTCAGCACCTTACCTCGCTACCACTGCTCCTGTTCCTCAGCACCTTTCCTCGCCACCACTCCTCCTCACCCTCAACACCTATCCTCTCCACCAATTCTCCTCATCCTCAGAACCTTTCCTCTCCACCACATCTCCTCATCCTCAGAACCTTTCCTCTCCATCTCATCCTCAGCACCTTTCCTCTCCACCACTCCACCTCATCCTCAGCACCTTTCCTCTTAACCACTCTGCCTCATCCTCAGCACATTTTCTCGCCACCACTCCTCCTCATCCTCAGCACCTTTCCTCACCACCACTCCTTCACATCCTCAGCACCTTTCCTCTCCACCACTCCTCTTTATCCTCAGCACCTTTCCTCACCACCACTCCTCCTCATCCTCAGCACCTTTCCTTGCCACCACTCCTCATCCTCAGGAACTTTCCTCTCCACCACTCCTCCTCATCCTCATTACCTTTCCTCACCACCACTCCTCCTCATCCTCAGCACCTTTCCTCTCGACCACTTATCCCCGTCCTCATCGCCTTTTCCTCGCCACCACTCCTCCTCATCCTCAGCACCTTTCCTCTCCACCACTCCTCCTCATCCTCAGCACCTTAACTCGCCACCACTCCTCATCCTCAGCACCTTTCCTCACCACCAGTCCACTTCATCCTTAGCATCTTTCCTCTCCACCACTCCTCATTCACAGCACCTTTCCTCTCCACCACTCCTCCCCATCCTCAGCACCTTTCCTCTCCACCACTCCACCCCATCCTCAACACCTTTCCTCTCCACAACTCCTCATCCACAGCACCTTTCCTCGCCACCACTCCTCCTCATCCTCAGCACCTTTCCTCTCCACCACTCCTCCCCATCCTAAGTACCTTTCCTCTCCACCACTCCTCCTCATCCTCAGCACCTTTCCTCGCCACCATTACTCATCCTCAGCACCTTTCCTCGCCACCAATCCTCCTCATACTCAGCACCTTTCCTCTCCACCACTCCTCCTCATCCTCAGCACCTTTCCTCTCCACCACTCCTCCCCATCCTCAGCACCTTTCCTCTCCACCAATCCTCCCCATCCTCAGAACCTTTCCTCGTTACCACTCCTCCTCATACTCAACACCTTTCCTCTCCACCACTCCTCCCCATCCTCAGCACCTTCCCTCTCCACCACTCCTCATCCTCAACAACTTTACTCGCCACCACTCCTACTCATACTCAGCACTCCTCCTCATCCTCAGCACCTTCCCTCTCCTCCACTCCTCATCCTCAACAACTTTACTCTCCACCACGCCTCCTCATTCTCAGCACCTTTCCTCTCCACCACTCCTCCTCATCCTCAGCACTTTACCTCGCTACCACTGCTCCTGTTCCTCAGCAACTTTCTTTGCCACCACTCCTCCTCATCCTCAGTGCCTTTCCTTGCCACCTCTCCTCCTCATCACCTTTCCTCGCCACCACTTCTCCTCATCCTCAGCACCTTTCCTTGCCACCAGACCTTCACATCACCTTTCCTCGCCACCACTCCTCCACATGCTCAGCACCTTTCTTCGCCACCACTCCTCCTCATCCTCAGCACCTTTCCTCTCCACCACTCCTCCCCATCCTCAGCACCTCTCCTCTCCACCACTCCTCCTCATCCTCAGCACCTTTCCTCTCCACCACTCCTCCTCATCCTCAGCACCTTTGCTCTCCACCATGCCTCCTCATCCTCAGTACCTTTCCTCTCCACCACTCATCCTCATCCTCAGCACGTTTTCTCTCCACCACTCCTCCTCATCCTCAGAACCTTTGCTCTCCACCAAGCCTCCTCATCCTCAGTACCTTTCCTCTCCACCACTCCTCCTCATACTCAGCACCTTACCTCGCTACCACTGCTCCTGTTCCTCAGCACCTTTCCTCGCCACCACTCCTCCTCACCCTCAACACCTATCCTCTCCACCAATTCTCCTCATCCTCAGAACCTTTCCTCTCCACCACATCTCCTCATCCTCAGAACCTTTCCTCTCCATCTCATCCTCAGCACCTTTCCTCTCCACCACTCCACCTCATCCTCAGCACCTTTCCTCTTAACCACTCTGCCTCATCCTCAGCACATTTTCTCGCCACCACTCCTCCTCATCCTCAGCACCTTTCCTCACCACCACTCCTTCACATCCTCAGCACCTTTCCTCTCCACCACTCCTCTTCATCCTCAGCACCTTTCCTCACTACCACTCCTCCTCATCCTCAGCACCTTTCCTTGCCACCACTCCTCATCCTCAGGAACTTTCCTCTCCACCACTCCTCCTCATCCTCATTACCTTTCCTCACCACCACTCCTCCTCATCCTCAGCACCTTTCCTCTCGACAACTTATCCCCGTCCTCATCGCCTTTTCCTCGCCACCACTCCTCCTCATCCTCAACAACTTTACTCGCCACCACTCCTACTCATACTCAGCACTCCTCCTCATCCTCAGCACCTTCCCTCTCCTCCACTCCTCATCCTCAACAACTTTACTCTCCACCACGCCTCCTCATTCTCAGCACCTTTCCTCTCCACCACTCCTCCTCATCCTCAGCACTTTACCTCGCTACCACTGCTCCTGTTCCTCAGCAACTTTCTTTGCCACCACTCCTCCTCATCCTCAGTGCCTTTCCTTGCCACCTCTCCTCCTCATCACCTTTCCTCGCCACCACTTCTCCTCATCCTCAGCACCTTTCCTTGCCACCAGACCTTCACATCACCTTTCCTCGCCACCACTCCTCCACATGCTCAGCACCTTTCTTCGCCACCACTCCTCCTCATCCTCAGCACCTTTCCTCTCCACCACTCCTCCCCATCCTCAGCACTTCTCCTCTCCACCACTCCTCCTCATCCTCAGCACCTTTCCTCTCCACCACTCCTCCTCATCCTCAGCACCTTTGCTCTCCACCATGCCTCCTCATCCTCAGTACCTTTCCTCTCCACCACTCATCCTCATCCTCAGCACGTTTTCTCTCCACCACTCCTCCTCATCCTCAGAACCTTTGCTCTCCACCAAGCCTCCTCATCCTCAGTACCTTTCCTCTCCACCACTCCTCCTCATACTCAGCACCTTACCTCGCTACCACTGCTCCTGTTCCTCAGCACCTTTCCTCGCCACCACTCCTCCTCACCCTCAACACCTATCCTCTCCACCAATTCTCCTCATCCTCAGAACCTTTCCTCTCCACCACATCTCCTCATCCTCAGAACCTTTCCTCTCCATCTCATCCTCAGCACCTTTCCTCTCCACCACTCCACCTCATCCTCAGCACCTTTCCTCTTAACCACTCTGCCTCATCCTCAGCACATTTTCTCGCCACCACTCCTCCTCATCCTCAGCACCTTTCCTCACCACCACTCCTTCACATCCTCAGCACCTTTCCTCTCCACCACTCCTCTTCATCCTCAGCACCTTTCCTCACTACCACTCCTCCTCATCCTCAGCACCTTTCCTTGCCACCACTCCTCATCCTCAGGAACTTTCCTCTCCACCACTCCTCCTCATCCTCATTACCTTTCCTCACCACCACTCCTCCTCATCCTCAGCACCTTTCCTCTCGACCACTTATCCCCGTCCTCATCGCCTTTTCCTCGCCACCACTCCTCCTCATCCTCAGCACCTTTCCTCTCCACCACTCCTCCTCAAACTCAGCACCTTAACTCGCCACCACTCCTCATCCTCAGCACCTTTCCTCGCCACCAGTCCACTTCATCCTTAGCATCTTTCCTCTCCACCACTCCTCATCCACAGCACCTTTCCTCTCCACCACTCCTCCCCATCCTCAGCACCTTTCCTCTCCACCACTCCACCCCATCCTCAGCACCTTTCCTCTCCACCACTCCTCATCCACAGCACCTTTCCTCGCCACCACTCCTCCTCATCCTCAGCACCTTTCCTCTCCACCACTCCTCCCCATCCTCTGCACCTTTCCTCTCCACCACTCCTCCTCATCCTCAGCACCTTTCCTCGCCACCATTACTCATCCTCAGCACCTTTCCTCGCCACCACTCCTCCTCATACTCAGCACCTTTCCTCTCCACCACTCCTCCTCATCCTCAGCACCTTTCCTCTCCACCACTCCTCCCCATCCTCAGCACCTTTCCTCTCCACCAATCCTCCCCATCCTCAGAACCTTTCCTCGTTACCACTCCTCCTCATACTCAACACCTTTCCTCTCCACCACTCCTCCCCATCCTCAGCACCTTCCCTCTCCACCACTCCTCATCCTCAACAACTTTACTCTCCACCACGCCTCCTCATTTTCAGCACCTTTCCTCTCCACCACTCCTCCTCATCCACTGCACCTTTCCTCGCCACCACTCCTCCTCATCCTCAGCACCTTTCCTCTCCACCACTCCTCCCCATCCTCAGCACCTTTCCTCTCCACCAATCCTCCCCATCCTCAGCACCTTTCCTCGTCACCACTCCTACTCATACTCAGCACCTTTCCTCTCCACCACTCCTCCTCATCCTCAGCACCTTCCCTCTCCTCCACTCCTCATCCTCAACAACTTTACTCTCCACCACGCTTCCTCATTCTCAGCACCTTTCCTCTCCACCACTCCTCCTCATCCTCAGCACTTTACCTCGCTACCACTGCTCCTGTTCCTCAGCAACTTTCTTTGCCACCACTCCTTCTCATCCTCAGTGCCTTTCCTTGCCACCTCTCCTCCTCATCACCTTTCCTCGCCACCACTACTCCTCATCCTCAGCACCTTTCCTTGCCACCAGACCTTCACATCACCTTTCCTCGCCACCACTCCTCCACATGCTCAGCACCTTTCTTTGCCACCACTCCTCCTCATCCTCAGCACCTTTCCTCTCCACCACTCCTCCCCATCCTCAGCACCTCTCCTCTCCACCACTCCTCCTCATCCTCAGCACCTTTCCTCTCCATCACTCCTCCTCATCCTCAGCACCTTTGCTCTCCACCATGCCTCCTCATCCTCAGTACCTTTCCTCTCCACCACTCATCCTCATCCTCAGCACGTTTTCTCTCCACCACTCCTCCTCATCCTCAGAACCTTTGCTCTCCACCATGCCTCCTCATCCTCAGTACCTTTCCTCTCCACCACTCCTCCTCATACTCAGCACCTTACCTCGCTACCACTGCTCCTGTTCCTCAGCACCTTTCCTCGCCACCACTCCTCCTCACCCTCAACACCTATCCTCTCCACCAATTCTCCTCATCCTCAGAACCTTTCCTCTCCACCACATCTCCTCATCCTCAGAACCTTTCCTCTCCATCTCATCCTCAGCACCTTTCCTCTCCACCACTCCACCTCATCCTCAGCACCTTTCCTCTTAACCACTCTGCCTCATCCTCAGCACATTTTCTCGCCACCACTCCTCCTCATCCTCAGCACCTTTCCTCACCACCACTCCTTCACATCCTCAGCACCTTTCCTCTCCACCACTCCTCTTCATCCTCAGCACCTTTCCTCACCACCACTCCTCCTCATCCTCAGCACCTTTCCTTGCCACCACTCCTCATCCTCAGGAACTTTCCTCTCCACCACTCCTCCTCATCCTCATTACCTTTCCTCACCACCACTCCTCCTCATCCTCAGCACCTTTCCTCTCGACCACTTATCCCCGTCCTCATCGCCTTTTCCTCGCCACCACTCCTCCTCATCCTCAGCACCTTTCCTCTCCACCACTCCTCCTCATCCTCAGCACCTTAACTCGCCACCACTCCTCATCCTCAGCACCTTTCCTCACCACCAGTCCACTTCATCCTTAGCATCTTTCCTCTCCACCACTCCTCATTCACAGCACCTTTCCTCTCCACCACTCCTCCCCATCCTCAGCACCTTTCCTCTCCACCACTCCACCCCATCCTCAGCACCTTTCCTCTCCACAACTCCTCATCCACAGCACCTTTCCTCGCCACCACTCCTCCTCATCCTCAGCACCTTTCCTCTCCACCACTCCTCCCCATCCTCAGCACCTTTCCTCTCCACCACTCCTCCTCATCCTCAGCACCTTTCCTCGCCACCATTACTCATCCTCAGCACCTTTCCTCGCCACCAATCCTCCTCATACTCAGCACCTTTCCTCTCCACCACTCCTCCTCATCCTCAGCACCTTTCCTCTCCACCACTCCTCCCCATCCTCAGCACCTTTCCTCTCCACCAATCCTCCCCATCCTCAGAACCTTTCCTCGTTACCACACCTCCTCATACTCAACACCTTTCCTCTCCACCACTCCTCCCCATCCTCAGCACCTTCCCTCTCCACCACTCCTCATCCTCAACAACTTTACTCTCCACCACGCCTCCTCATTTTCAGCACCTTTCCTCTCCACCACTCCTCCTCATCCACTGCACCTTTCCTCGCCACCACTCCTTCTCATCCTCAGCACCTTTCCTCTCCACCACTCCTCCCCATCCTCAGCACCTTTCCTCTCCACCAATCCTCCCCATCCTCAGCACCTTTCCTCGTCACCACTCCTACTCATACTCAGCACCTTTCCTCTCCACCACTCCTCCTCATCCTCAGCACCTTCCCTCTCCTCCACTCCTCATCCTCAACAACTTTACTCTCCACCACGCCTCCTCATTCTCAGCACCTTTCCTCTCCACCACTCCTCCTCATCCTCAGCACTTTATCTCGCTACCACTGCTCCTGTTCCTCAGCAACTTTCTTTGCCACCACTCCTCCTCATCCTCAGTGCCTTTCCTTGCCACCTCTCCTCCTCATCACCTTTCCTCGCCACCACTTCTCCTCATCCTCAGCACCTTTCCTTGCCACCAGACCTTCACATCACCTTTCCTCGCCACCACTCCTCCACATGCTCAGCACCTTTCTTTGCCACCACTCCTCCTCATCCTCAGCACCTTTCCTCTCCACCACTCCTCCCCATCCTCAGCACCTCTCCTCTCCACCACTCCTCCTCATCCTCAGCACCTTTCCTCTCCATCAC
This sequence comes from Pseudophryne corroboree, assembly GCF_028390025.1. Lineage (NCBI taxonomy): Eukaryota > Metazoa > Chordata > Amphibia > Anura > Myobatrachidae > Pseudophryne > Pseudophryne corroboree. The sequence continues at coordinate 91,039,242 of NC_086451.1, forward strand.
TCCTCCTCATCCTCAGCACCTTTGCTCTCCACCATGCCTCCTCATCCTCAGTACCTTTCCTCTCCACCACTCATCCTCATCCTCAGCATGTTTTCTCTCCACCACTCCTCCTCATCCTCAGAACCTTTGCTCTCCACCATGCCTCCTCATCCTCAGTACCTTTCCTCTCCACCACTCCTCCTCATACTCAGCACCTTACCTCGCTACCACTGCTCCTGTTCCTCAGCACCTTTCCTCGCCACCACTCCTCCTCACCCTCAACACCTATCCTCTCCACCAATTCTCCTCATCCTCAGAACCTTTCCTCTCCACCACATCTCCTCATCCTCAGAACCTTTCCTCTCCATCTCATCCTCAGCACCTTTCCTCTCCACCACTCCACCTCATCCTCAGCACCTTTCCTCTTAACCACTCTGCCTCATCCTCAGCACATTTTCTCGCCACCACTCCTCCTCATCCTCAGCACCTTTCCTCACCACCACTCCTTCACATCCTCAGCACCTTTCCTCTCCACCACTCCTCTTCATCCTCAGCACCTTTCCTCACCACCACTCCTCCTCATCCTCAGCACCTTTCCTTGCCACCACTCCTCATCCTCAGGAACTTTCCTCTCCACCACTCCTCCTCATCCTCATTACCTTTCCTCACCACCACTCCTCCTCATCCTCAGCACCTTTCCTCTCGACCACTTATCCCCGTCCTCATCGCCTTTTCCTCGCCACCACTCCTCCTCATCCTCAGCACCTTTCCTCTCCACCACTCCTCCTCATCCTCAGCACCTTAACTCGCCACCACTCCTCATCCTCAGCACCTTTCCTCGCCACCAGTCCACTTCATCCTTAGCATCTTTCCTCTCCACCACTCCTCATCCACAGCACCTTTCCTCTCCACCACTCCTCCCCATCCTCAGCACCTTTCCTCTCCACCACTCCACCCCATCCTCAGCACCTTTCCTCTCCACCACTCCTCATCCACAGCACCTTTCCTCGCCACCACTCCTCCTCATCCTCAGCACCTTTCCTCTCCACCACTCCTCCCCATACTCAGCACCTTTCCTCTCCACCACTCCTCCTCATCCTCAGCACCTTTCCTCGCCACCATTACTCATCCTCAGCACCTTTCCTCGCCACCACTCCTCCTCATACTCAGCACCTTTCCTCTCCACCACTCCTCCTCATCCTCAGCACCTTTCCTCTCCACCACTCCTCCCCATCCTCAGCACCTTTCCTCTCCACCAATCCTCCCCATCCTCAGAACCTTTCCTCGTTACCACTCCTCCTCATACTCAACACCTTTCCTCTCCACCACTCCTCCCCATCCTCAGCACCTTCCCTCTCCACCACTCCTCATCCTCAACAACTTTACTCTCCACCACGCCTCCTCATTCTCAGCACCTTTCCTCTCCACCACTCCTCCTCACCCTCAGCACCATAACTCGCTACCACAGCTCCTGTTCCTCAGCAACTTTCTTTGCCACCACTCCTCCTCATCCTTAGTGCCTTTCCTTGCCACCTCTCCTCCTCATCACCTTTCCTCGCCACCACTTCTCATCCACAGCACCTTTCCTCGCCACCACTCCTCCTCATCCACAGCACCTTTCCTCGCCACCACTCCTCCTCATCCTCAGCACCTTTCCTCTCCACCACTCCTCCCCATCCTCAGCACCTTTCCTCTCCACCACTCCTCCCCATCCTCAGCACCTTTCCTCTCCACCACTCCTCCTCATCCTCAGCACCTTTCCTCTACACCACTCTGCCTCATCCTCAGCACCTTTTCTCTCCACCACTCCTCCTCATCCTCAGCACCTTTGCTCTCCACCATGCCTCCTCATCCTCAGTACCTTTCCTCTCCACCACTCCTCCTCATCCTCAGCACCTTAACTCGCCACCACTCCTCATCCTCAGCACCTTTCCTCGCCACCAGTCCACTTCATCCATAGCACCTTTCCTCTCCACCACTCCTCATCCACAGCACCTTTCCTCGCCACCACTCCTCCTCATACTCAGCACCTTTCCTCTCCACCACTCCTCTCCATCCTCAGCACCTTTCCTCTCCACCACTCCTCCCCATCCTCAGCACCTTTCCTCTCCACCACTCCTCATCCACAGCACCTTTCCTCGCCACCACTCCTCCTCATCCACAGCACCTTTCCTCGCCACCACTCCTCCTCATCCTCAGCACCTTTCCTCTCCACCACTCCTCCCCATCCTCAGCACCTTTCCTCTCCACCACTCCTCCTCATCCTCAGCACGTTTCCTCGCCACCACTCCTACTCATACTCAGCACTCCTCCTCATCCTCAGCACCTTCCCTCTCCTCCACTCCTCATCCTCAACAACTTTACTCTCCACCACGCCTCCTCATTCTCAGCACCTTTCCTCTCCACCACTCCTCCTCATCCTCAGCACTTTACCTCGCTACCACTGCTCCTGTTCCTCAGCAACTTTCTTTGCCACCACTCCTCCTCATCCTCAGTGCCTTTCCTTGCCACCTCTCCTCCTCATCACCTTTCCTCGCCACCACTTCTCCTCATCCTCAGCACCTTTCCTTGCCACCAGACCTTCACATCACCTTTCCTCGCCACCACTCCTCCACATGCTCAACACCTTTCTTCGCCACCACTCCTCCTCATCCTCAGCACCTTTCCTCTCCACCACTCCTCCCCATCCTCAGCACCTCTCCTCTCCACCACTCCTCCTCATCCTCAGCACCTTTCCTCTCCACCACTCCTCCTCATCCTCAGCACCTTTGCTCTCCACCATGCCTCCTCATCCTCAGTACCTTTCCTCTCCACCACTCATCCTCATCCTCAGCACGTTTTCTCTCCACCACTCCTCCTCATCCTCAGAACCTTTGCTCTCCACCAAGCCTCCTCATCCTCAGTACCTTTCCTCTCCACCACTCCTCCTCATACTCAGCACCTTACCTCGCTACCACTGCTCCTGTTCCTCAGCACCTTTCCTCGCCACCACTCCTCCTCACCCTCAACACCTATCCTCTCCACCAATTCTCCTCATCCTCAGAACCTTTCCTCTCCACCACATCTCCTCATCCTCAGAACCTTTCCTCTCCATCTCATCCTCAGCACCTTTCCTCTCCACCACTCCACCTCATCCTCAGCACCTTTCCTCTTAACCACTCTGCCTCATCCTCAGCACATTTTCTCGCCACCACTCCTCCTCATCCTCAGCACCTTTCCTCACCACCACTCCTTCACATCCTCAGCACCTTTCCTCTCCACCACTCCTCTTCATCCTCAGCACCTTTCCTCACTACCACTCCTCCTCATCCTCAGCACCTTTCCTTGCCACCACTCCTCATCCTCAGGAACTTTCCTCTCCACCACTCCTCCTCATCCTCATTACCTTTCCTCACCACCACTCCTCCTCATCCTCAGCACCTTTCCTCTCGACCACTGATCCCCGTCCTCATCGCCTTTTCCTCGCCACCACTCCTCCTCATCCTCAGCACCTTTCCTCTCCACCACTCCTCCTCATCCTCAGTACCTTAACTCGCCACCACTCCTCATCCTCAGCACCTTTCCTCGCCACCAGTCCACTTCATCCTTAGCATCTTTCCTCTCCACCACTCCTCATCCACAGCACCTTTCCTCTCCACCACTCCTCCCCATCCTCAGCACCTTTCCTCTCCACCACTCCACCCCATCCTCAGCACCTTTCCTCTCCACCACTCCTCATCCACAGCACCTTTCCTCGCCACCACTCCTCCTCATCCTCAGCACCTTTCCTCTCCACCACTCCTCCCCATCCTCAGCACCTTTCCTCTCCACCACTCCTCCTCATCCTCAGCACCTTTCCTCGCCACCATTACTCATCCTCAGCACCTTTCCTCGCCACCACTCCTCCTCATACTCAGCACCTTTCCTCTCCACCACTCCTCCTCATCCTCAGCACCTTTCCTCTCCACCACTCCTCCCCATCCTCAGCACCTTTCCTCTCCACCAATCCTCCCCATCCTCAGAACCTTTCCTCGTTACCACTCCTCCTCATACTCAACACCTTTCCTCTCCACCACTCCTCCCCATCCTCAGCACCTTCCCTCTCCACCACTCCTCATCCTCAACAACTTTACTCTCCACCACGCCTCCTCATTTTCAGCACCTTTCCTCTCCACCACTCCTCCTCATCCACTGCACCTTTCCTCGCCACCACTCCTCCTCATCCTCAGCACCTTTCCTCTCCACCACTCCTCCCCATCCTCAGCACCTTTCCTCTCCACCAATCCTCCCCATCCTCAGCACCTTTCCTCGTCACCACTCCTACTCATACTCAGCACCTTTCCTCTCCACCACTCCTCCTCATCCTCAGCACCTTCCCTCTCCTCCACTCCTCATCCTCAACAACTTTACTCTCCACCACGCTTCCTCATTCTCAGCACCTTTCCTCTCCACCACTCCTCCTCATCCTCAGCACTTTACCTCGCTACCACTGCTCCTGTTCCTCAGCAACTTTCTTTGCCACCACTCCTCCTCATCCTCAGTGCCTTTCCTTGCCACCTCTCCTCCTCATCACCTTTCCTCGCCACCACTACTCCTCATCCTCAGCACCTTTCCTTGCCACCAGACCTTCACATCACCTTTCCTCGCCACCACTCCTCCACATGCTCAGCACCTTTCTTCGCCACCACTCCTCCTCATCCTCAGCACCTTTCCTCTCCACCACTCCTCCCCATCCTCAGCACCTCTCCTCTCCACCACTCCTCCTCATCCTCAGCACCTTTCCTCTCCATCACTCCTCCTCATCCTCAGCACCTTTGCTCTCCTCCATGCCTCCTCATCCTCAGTACCTTTCCTCTCCACCACTCATCCTCATCCTCAGCACGTTTTCTCTCCACCACTCCTCCTCATCCTCAGAACCTTTGCTCTCCACCATGCCTCCTCATCCTCAGTACCTTTCCTCTCCACCACTCCTCCTCATACTCAGCACCTTACCTCGCTACCACTGCTCCTGTTCCTCAGCACCTTTCCTCGCCACCACTCCTCCTCACCCTCAACACCTATCCTCTCCACCAATTCTCCTCATCCTCAGAACCTTTCCTCTCCACCACATCTCCTCATCCTCAGAACCTTTCCTCTCCATCTCATCCTCAGCACCTTTCCTCTCCACCACTCCACCTCATCCTCAGCACCTTTCCTCTTAACCACTCTGCCTCATCCTCAGCACATTTTCTCGCCACCACTCCTCCTCATCCTCAGCACCTTTCCTCACCACCACTCCTTCACATCCTCAGCACCTTTCCTCTCCACCACTCCTCTTCATCCTCAGCACCTTTCCTCACCACCACTCCTCCTCATCCTCAGCACCTTTCCTTGCCACCACTCCTCATCCTCAGGAACTTTCCTCTCCACCACTCCTCCTCATCCTCATTACCTTTCCTCACCACCACTCCTCCTCATCCTCAGCACCTTTCCTCTCGACCACTTATCCCCGTCCTCATCGCCTTTTCCTCGCCACCACTCCTCCTCATCCTCAGCACCTTTCCTCTCCACCACTCCTCCTCATCCTCAGCACCTTAACTCGCCACCACTCCTCATCCTCAGCACCTTTCCTCGCCACCAGTCCACTTCATCCTTAGCATCTTTCCTCTCCACCACTCCTCATTCACAGCACCTTTCCTCTCCACCACTCCTCCCCATCCTCAGCACCTTTCCTCTCCACCACTCCACCCCATCCTCAGCACCTTTCCTCTCCACCACTCCTCATCCACAGCACCTTTCCTCGCCACCACTCCTCCTCATCCTCAGCACCTTTCCTCTCCACCACTCCTCCCCATCCTCAGCACCTTTCCTCTCCACCACTCCTCCTCATCCTCAGCACCTTTCCTCGCCACCATTACTCATCCTCAGCACCTTTCCTCGCCACCACTCCTCCTCATACTCAGCACCTTTCCTCTCCACCACTCCTCCTCATCCTCAGCACCTTTCCTCTCCACCACTCCTCCCCATCCTCAGCACCTTTCCTCTCCACCAATCCTCCCCATCCTCAGAACCTTTCCTCGTTACCACTCCTCCTCATACTCAACACCTTTCCTCTCCACCACTCCTCCCCATCCTCAGCACCTTCCCTCTCCACCACTCCTCATCCTCAACAACTTTACTCTCCACCACGCCTCCTCATTTTCAGCACCTTTCCTCTCCACCACTCCTCCTCATCCACTGCACCTTTCCTCGCCACCACTCCTCCTCATCCTCAGCACCTTTCCTCTCCACCACTCCTCCCCATCCTCAGCACCTTTCCTCTCCACCAATCCTCCCCATCCTCAGCACCTTTCCTCGTCACCACTCCTACTCATACTCAGCACCTTTCCTCTCCACCACTCCTCCTCATCCTCAGCACCTTCCCTCTCCTCCACTCCTCATCCTCAACAACTTTACTCTCCACCACGCCTCCTCATTCTCAGCACCTTTCCTCTCCACCACTCCTCCTCATCCTCAGCACTTTATCTCGCTACCACTGCTCCTGTTCCTCAGCAACTTTCTTTGCCACCACTCCTCCTCATCCTCAGTGCCTTTCCTTGCCACCTCTCCTCCTCATCACCTTTCCTCGCCACCACTTCTCCTCATCCTCAGCACCTTTCCTTGCCACCAGACCTTCACATCACCTTTCCTCGCCACCACTCCTCCACATGCTCAGCACCTTTCTTTGCCACCACTCCTCCTCATCCTCAGCACCTTTCCTCTCCACCACTCCTCCCCATCCTCAGCACCTCTCCTCTCCACCACTCCTCCTCATCCTCAGCACCTTTCCTCTCCATCACTCCTCCTCATCCTCAGCACCTTTGCTCTCCACCATGCCTCCTCATCCTCAGTACCTTTCCTCTCCACCACTCATCCTCATCCTCAGCACGTTTTCTCTCCACCACTCCTCCTCATCCTCAGAACCTTTGCTCTCCACCATGCCTCCTCATCCTCAGTACCTTTCCTCTCCACCACTCCTCCTCATACTCAGCACCTTACCTCGCTACCACTGCTCCTGTTCCTCAGCACCTTTCCTCGCCACCACTCCTCCTCACCCTCAACACCTATCCTCTCCACCAATTCTCCTCATCCTCAGAACCTTTCCTCTCCACCACATCTCCTCATCCTCAGAACCTTTCCTCTCCATCTCATCCTCAGCACCTTTCCTCTCCACCACTCCACCTCATCCTCAGCACCTTTCCTCTTAACCACTCTGCCTCATCCTCAGCACATTTTCTCGCCACCACTCCTCCTCATCCTCAGCACCTTTCCTCACCACCACTCCTTCACATCCTCAGCACCTTTCCTCTCCACCACTCCTCTTCATCCTCAGCACCTTTCCTCACCACCACTCCTCCTCATCCTCAGCACCTTTCCTTGCCACCACTCCTCATCCTCAGGAACTTTCCTCTCCACCACTCCTCCTCATCCTCATTACCTTTCCTCACCACCACTCCTCCTCATCCTCAGCACCTTTCCTCTCGACCACTTATCCCCGTCCTCAACGCCTTTTCCTCGCCACCACTCCTCCTCATCCTCAGCACCTTTCCTCTCCACCACTCCTCCTCATCCTCAGCACCTTAACTCGCCACCACTCCTCATCCTCAGCACCTTTCCTCGCCACCAGTCCACTTCATCCTTAGCATCTTTCCTCTCCACCACTCCTCATCCACAGCACCTTTCCTCTCCACCACTCCTCCCCATCCTCAGCACCTTTCCTCTCCACCACTCCACCCCATCCTCAGCACCTTTCCTCTCCACCACTCCTCATCCACAGCACCTTTCCTCGCCACCACTCCTCCTCATCCTCAGCACCTTTCCTCTCCACCACTCCTCCCCATACTCAGCACCTTTCCTCTCCACCACTCCTCCTCATCCTCAGCACCTTTCCTCGCCACCATTACTCATCCTCAGCACCTATCCTCGCCACCACTCCTCCTCATACTCAGCACCTTTCCTCTCCACCACTCCTCCTCATCCTCAGCACCTTTCCTCTCCACCACTCCTCCCCATCCTCAGCACCTTTCCTCTCCACCAATCCTCCCCATCCTCAGAACCTTTCCTCGTTACCACTCCTCCTCATACTCAACACCTTTCCTCTCCACCACTCCTCCCCATCCTCAGCACCTTCCCTCTCCACCACTCCTCATCTTCAACAACTTTACTCTCCACCACGCCTCCTCATTCTCAGCACCTTTCCTCTCCACCACTCCTCCTCACCCTCAGCACCATAACTCGCTACCACAGCTCCTGTTCCTCAGCAACTTTCTTTGCCACCACTCCTCCTCTTCCTTAGTGCCTTTCCTTGCCACCTCTCCTCCTCATCACCTTTCCTCGCCACCACTTCTCATCCACAGCACCTTTCCTCGCCACCACTCCTCCTCATCCACAGCACCTTTCCTCGCCACCACTCCTCCTCATCCTCAGCACCTTTCCTCTCCACCACTCCTCCCCATCCTCAGCACCTTTCCTCTCCACCACTCCTCCCCATCCTCAGCACCTTTCCTCTCCACCACTCCTCCTCATCCTCAGCACCTTTCCTCTACACCACTCTGCCTCATCCTCAGCACCTTTTCTCTCCACCACTCCTCCTCATCCTCAGCACCTTTGCTCTCCACCATGCCTCCTCATCCTCAGTACCTTTCCTCTCCACCACTCCTCCTCATCCTCAGCACCTTAACTCGCCACCACTCCTCATCCTCAGCACCTTTCCTCGCCACCAGTCCACTTCATCCTTAGCACCTTTCCTCTCCACCACTCCTCATCCACAGCACCTTTCCTCGCCACCACTCCTCCTCATACTCAGCACCTTTCCTCTCCACCTCTCCTCTCCATCCTCAGCACCTTTCCTCTCCACCACTCCTCCCCATCCTCAGCACCTTTCCTCTCCACCACTCCTCATCCACAGCACCTTTCCTCGCCACCACTCCTCCTCATCCACAGCACCTTTCCTCGCCACCACTCCTCCTCATCCTCAGCACCTTTCCTCTCCACCACTCCTCCCCATCCTCAGCACCTTTCCTCTCCACCACTCCTCCTCATCCTCAGCACCTTTCCTCACCACCATTACTCATCCTCAGCACCTTTCCTCTCCACCACTCCTCCTCATCCTCAGCACCTTTCCTCTCCACCACTCCTCCTCATCCTCAGCACCTTTCCTCTCCACCACTCCTCCCCATCCTCAGCACCTTTCCTCTCCACCAATCCTCCCCATCCTCAGCACCTTTCCTCGTCACCACTCCTACTCATACTCAGCACCTTTCCTCTCCACCACTCCTCCTCATCCTCAGCACCTTCCCTCTCCTCCACTCCTCATCCTCAACAACTTTACTCTCCACCACGCCTCCTCATTCTCAGCACCTTTCCTCTCCACCACTCCTCCTCATCCTCAGCACCTTACCTCGCTACCACTGCTCCTGTTCCTCAGCAACTTTCTTTGCCACCACTCCTCCTCATCCTCAGTGCCTTTCCTTGCCACCTCTCCTCCTCATCACCTTTCCTCACCACCACTTCTCCTCATCCTCAGCACCTTTCCTTGCCACCAGACCTTCACATCACCTTTCCTCGCCACCACTCCTCCACATCCTCAGCACCTTTCTTCGCCACCACTCCTCCTCATCCTCAGCACCTTTCCTCTCCACCACTCCTCACCATCCTCAGCACCTCTCCTCTCCACCACTCCTCCTCATCCTCAGCACCTTTCCTCTCCACCACTCCTCCTCATCCTCAGCACCTTTGCTCTCCACCATGCCTCCTCATCCTCAGTACCTTTCCTCTCCACCACTCCTCCTCATCCTCAGCACGTTTTCTCTCCACCACTCCTCCTCATCCTCAGCACCTTTGCTCTCCACCATGCCTCCTCATCCTCAGTACCTTTCCTCTCCACCACTCCTCCTCATACTCAGCACCTTACCTCGCTACCACTGCTCCTGTTCCTCAGCACCTTTCCTCGCCACCACTCCTCCTCACCCTCAACACCTATCCTCTCCACCAATTCTCCTCATCCTCAGAACCTTTCCTCTCCACCACATCTCCTCATCCTCAGAACCTTTCCTCTCCATCTCATCCTCAGCACCTTTCCTCTCCACCACTCCACCTCATCCTCAGCACCTTTCCTCTTAACCACTCTGCCTCATCCTCAGCACATTTTCTCTCCACCAATCCTCCTCATCCTCAGCACCTTTGCTCTCCACCAAGCCTCCTTAACTTCAGCGCCTTTTCCTCGCCACCACTCCTCCTCATCCTCAGCACCTTTCCTCACCACCACTCCTTCACATCCTCAGCACCTTTCCTCTCCACCACTCCTCTTCATCCTCAGCACCTTTCCTCACCACCACTCCTCCTCATCCTCAGCACCTTTCCTCGCCACCACTCCTCCTCATCCTCAGCAACTTTCCTCTCCACCACTCCTCCTCATCCTCATTACCTTTCCTCACCACCACTCCTCCTCATCCTCAGCACCTTTCCTCTCGACCACTTATCCCCATCCTCATCGCCTTTTCCTCGCCACCACTCCTCTTCATCCTCAGCACCTTTCCTCTCCACCACTCCTCTCATCCTCAGCACCTTAACTCGCCACCACTCCTCATCCACAGCACCTTTCCTCGCCACTACTCCTCCTCATACTCAGCACATTTCCTCTCCACCACTCCTCCCCATCCTCAGCACCTTTCCTCTCCACCACACCTCCCCATCCTCAGCACCTTTCCTCTCCACCACTCCTCATCCATAGCACCTTTCCTCGCCACCACTCCACCTCATCCTCAGCACCTTTCCTCTCCACCACTCCTCCCCATCCTCAGCACCTTTCCTCTCCACCACTCCTCCTCATCCTCAGCACCTTTCCTCGCCACCATTACTCATCCTCAGCACCTTTCCTCGCCACCACTCCTCCTCATACTCAGCACCTTTCCTCTCCACCACTCCTCTTCATCCTCAGCACCTTTCCTCTCCACCACTCCTCCCCATCCTCAGCACCTTTCCTCTCCACCAATCCTCCCCATCCTCAGAACCTTTCCTCGTCACCACTCCTCCTCATACTCAACACCTTTCCTCTCCACCACTCCTCCCCATCCTCAGCACCTTCCCTCTCCACCACTCCTCATCCTCAACAACTTTACTCTCCACCACGCCTCCTCATTCTCAGCACCTTTCCTCTCCACCACTCCTCCTCACCCTCAGCACCATACCTCGCTACCACTGCTCCTGTTCCTCAGCAACTTTCTTTGCCACCACTCCTCCTCATCCTCAGTGCCTTTCCTTGCCACCTCTCCTCCTCATCACCTTTCCTCGCCACCACTTCTCCTCATCCTCAGCACCTTTCCTTGCCACCACACCTTCACATCACCTTTCCTCGCCACCACTCCTCCTCATCCTCAGCACCTTTGTTCGCCACCACTCCTCCTCATCCTCAGCACCTTTCCTCTCCACCACTCCTCCCCATCCTCAGCACCTTTCCTCTCCACCACTCCTCCTCATCCTCAGCACCTTTCCTCTACACCACTCTGCCTCATCCTCAGCACCTTTTCTCTCCACCACTCCTCCTCATCCTCAGCACCTTTGCTCTCCACCATGCCTCCTCATCCTCAGTACCTTTCCTCTCCACCACTCCTCCTCATACTCAGCACCTTACCTCGCTTCCACTGCTCCTGTTCCTCAGCACCTTTCCTCGCCACCACTCCTTCTCACCCTCAGCACCTATCCTCTCCACCAATTCTCCTCATCCTCAGAACCTTTCCTCTCTACCACATCTCCTCATCCTCAGAACCTTTTCTCTCCATCTCATCCTCAGCACCTTTCTTCGCCTCCACTCCTCCTCATCCTCAGCACCTTTCCTCTCCACCACTCTTCCCCATCCTCAGCACCTTTCCTCTCCACCACTCCTCCTCATCCTCAGCACCTTTCCTCTACACCACTCTGCCTCATCCTCAGCACCTTTTCTCTCCACCACTCCTCCTCATCCTCAGCACCTTTGCTCTCCACCATGCCTCCTCATCCTCAGTACCTTTCCTCTCCACCACTCCTCCTCATACTCAGCACCTTTGCTCGCCACCACTCTTCCTCATCCTCAGCACCTTTCTTCGCCACCACTCCTCCTCATCCTCAGCACCTTTCCTCTCCACCACTCCTCCCCATCCTCAGCACCTTCCTCTCCACCACTCCTCCTCATCCTCAGCACCTTTCCTCTACACCACTCTGCCTCATCCTCAGCACCTTTTCTCTCCACCACTCCTCCTCATCCTCAGTACCTTTGCTCTCCACCATGCCTCCTCATCCTCAGTACCTTTCCTCTCCACCACTCCTTCTCATACTCAGCACCTTACCTCGCTACCACTGCTCCTGTTCCTCAGCACCTTTCCTCGCCACCACTCCTTCTCACCCTCAGCACCTATCCTCTCCACCAATTCTCCTCATCCTCAGAACCTTTCCTCTCTACCACATCTCCTCATCCTCAGAACCTTTCCTCTCCATCTCATCCTCAGCACCTTTCCTCTCCACCAATTCTCCTCATCCTCAGAACCTTTCCTCTCCACCACATCTCCTCATCCTCAGAACCTTTCCTCTCCATCTCATCCTCAGCACCTTTCCTCACCACCACTCCTCCTCATCCTCAGCACCTTTCCTTGCCACCACTCCTCATCCTCAGGAACTTTCCTCTCCACCACTCCTCCTCATCCTCATTACCTTTCCTCACCACCACTCCTCCTCATCCTCAGCACCTTTCCTCTCGACCACTTATCCCCGTCCTCATCGCCTTTTCCTCGCCACCACTCCTCCTCATCCTCAGCACCTTTCCTCTCCACCACTCCTCCTCATCCTCAGCACCTTAACTCGCCACCACTCCTCATCCTCAGCACCTTTCCTCGCCACCAGTCCACTTCATCCTTAGCATCTTTCCTCTCCACCACTCCTCATTCACAGCACCTTTCCTCTCCACCACTCCTCCCCATCCTCAGCACCTTTCCTCTCCACCACTCCACCCCATCCTCAGCACCTTTCCTCTCCACCACTCCTCATCCACAGCACCTTTCCTCGCCACCACTCCTCCTCATCCTCAGCACCTTTCCTCTCCACCACTCCTCCCCATCCTCAGCACCTTTCCTCTCCACCACTCCTCCTCATCCTCAGCACCTTTCCTCGCCACCATTACTCATCCTCAGCACCTTTCCTCGCCACCACTCCTCCTCATACTCAGCACCTTTCCTCTCCACCACTCCTCCTCATCCTCAGCACCTTTCCTCTCCACCACTCCTCCCCATCCTCAGCACCTTTCCTCTCCACCAATCCTCCCCATCCTCAGAACCTTTCCTCGTTACCACTCCTCCTCATACTCAACACCTTTCCTCTCCACCACTCCTCCCCATCCTCAGCACCTTCCCTCTCCACCACTCCTCATCCTCAACAACTTTACTCTCCACCACGCCTCCTCATTTTCAGCACCTTTCCTCTCCACCACTCCTCCTCATCCACTGCACCTTTCCTCGCCACCACTCCTCCTCATCCTCAGCACCTTTCCTCTCCACCACTCCTCCCCATCCTCAGCACCTTTCCTCTCCACCAATCCTCCCCATCCTCAGCACCTTTCCTCGTCACCACTCCTACTCATACTCAGCACCTTTCCTCTCCACCACTCCTCCTCATCCTCAGCACCTTCCCTCTCCTCCACTCCTCATCCTCAACAACTTTACTCTCCACCACGCCTCCTCATTCTCAGCACCTTTCCTCTCCACCACTCCTCCTCATCCTCAGCACTTTATCTCGCTACCACTGCTCCTGTTCCTCAGCAACTTTCTTTGCCACCACTCCTCCTCATCCTCAGTGCCTTTCCTTGCCACCTCTCCTCCTCATCACCTTTCCTCGCCACCACTTCTCCTCATCCTCAGCACCTTTCCTTGCCACCAGACCTTCACATCACCTTTCCTCGCCACCACTCCTCCACATGCTCAGCACCTTTCTTCGCCACCACTCCTCCTCATCCTCAGCACCTTTCCTCTCCACCACTCCTCCCCATCCTCAGCACCTCTCCTCTCCACCACTCCTCCTCATCCTCAGCACCTTTCCTCTCCATCACTCCTCCTCATCCTCAGCACCTTTGCTCTCCACCATGCCTCCTCATCCTCAGTACCTTTCCTCTCCACCACTCATCCTCATCCTCAGCACGTTTTCTCTCCACCACTCCTCCTCATCCTCAGAACCTTTGCTCTCCACCATGCCTCCTCATCCTCAGTACCTTTCCTCTCCACCACTCCTCCTCATACTCAGCACCTTACCTCGCTACCACTGCTCCTGTTCCTCAGCACCTTTCCTCGCCACCACTCCTCCTCACCCTCAACACCTATCCTCTCCACCAATTCTCCTCATCCTCAGAACCTTTCCTCTCCACCACATCTCCTCATCCTCAGAACCTTTCCTCTCCATCTCATCCTCAGCACCTTTCCTCTCCACCACTCCACCTCATCCTCAGCACCTTTCCTCTTAACCACTCTGCCTCATCCTCAGCACATTTTCTCGCCACCACTCCTCCTCATCCTCAGCACCTTTCCTCACCACCACTCCTTCACATCCTCAGCACCTTTCCTCTCCACCACTCCTCTTCATCCTCAGCACCTTTCCTCACCACCACTCCTCCTCATCCTCAGCACCTTTCCTTGCCACCACTCCTCATCCTCAGGAACTTTCCTCTCCACCACTCCTCCTCATCCTCATTACCTTTCCTCACCACCACTCCTCCTCATCCTCAGCACCTTTCCTCTCGACCACTTATCCCCGTCCTCATCGCCTTTTCCTCGCCACCACTCCTCCTCATCCTCAGCACCTTTCCTCTCCACCACTCCTCCTCATCCTCAGCACCTTAACTCGCCACCACTCCTCATCCTCAGCACCTTTCCTCGCCACCAGTCCACTTCATCCTTAGCATCTTTCCTCTCCACCACTCCTCATCCACAGCACCTTTCCTCTCCACCACTCCTCCCCATCCTCAGCACCTTTCCTCTCCACCACTCCACCCCATCCTCAGCACCTTTCCTCTCCACCACTCCTCATCCACAGCACCTTTCCTCGCCACCACTCCTCCTCATCCTCAGCACCTTTCCTCTCCACCACTCCTCCCCATACTCAGCACCTTTCCTCTCCACCACTCCTCCTCATCCTCAGCACCTTTCCTCGCCACCATTACTCATCCTCAGCACCTATCCTCGCCACCACTCCTCCTCATACTCAGCACCTTTCCTCTCCACCACTCCTCCTCATCCTCAGCACCTTTCCTCTCCACCACTCCTCCCCATCCTCAGCACCTTTCCTCTCCACCAATCCTCCCCATCCTCAGAACCTTTCCTCGTTACCACTCCTCCTCATACTCAACACCTTTCCTCTCCACCACTCCTCCCCATCCTCAGCACCTTCCCTCTCCACCACTCCTCATCCTCAACAACTTTACTCTCCACCACGCCTCCTCATTCTCAGCACCTTTCCTCTCCACCACTCCTCCTCACCCTCAGCACCATAACTCGCTACCACAGCTCCTGTTCCTCAGCAACTTTCTTTGCCACCACTCCTCCTCATCCTTAGTGCCTTTCCTTGCCACCTCTCCTCCTCATCACCTTTCCTCGCCACCACTTCTCATCCACAGCACCTTTCCTCGCCACCACTCCTCCTCATCCACAGCACCTTTCCTCGCCACCACTCCTCCTCATCCTCAGCACCTTTCCTCTCCACCACTCCTCCCCATCCTCAGCACCTTTCCTCTCCACCACTCCTCCCCATCCTCAGCACCTTTCCTCTCCACCACTCCTCCTCATCCTCAGCACCTTTCCTCTACACCACTCTGCCTCATCCTCAGCACCTTTTCTCTCCACCACTCCTCCTCATCCTCAGCACCTTTGCTCTCCACCATGCCTCCTCATCCTCAGTACCTTTCCTCTCCACCACTCCTCCTCATCCTCAGCACCTTAACTCGCCACCACTCCTCATCCTCAGCACCTTTCCTCGCCACCAGTCCACTTCATCCTTAGCACCTTTCCTCTCCACCACTCCTCATCCACAGCACCTTTCCTCGCCACCACTCCTCCTCATACTCAGCACCTTTCCTCTCCACCTCTCCTCTCCATCCTCAGCACCTTTCCTCTCCACCACTCCTCCCCATCCTCAGCACCTTTCCTCTCCACCACTCCTCATCCACAGCACCTTTCCTCGCCACCACTCCTCCTCATCCACAGCACCTTTCCTCGCCACCACTCCTCCTCATCCTCAGCACCTTTCCTCTCCACCACTCCTCCCCATCCTCAGCACCTTTCCTCTCCACCACTCCTCCTCATCCTCAGCACCTTTCCTCACCACCATTACTCATCCTCAGCACCTTTCCTCTCCACCACTCCTCCTCATCCTCAGCACCTTTCCTCTCCACCACTCCTCCTCATCCTCAGCACCTTTCCTCTCCACCACTCCTCCCCATCCTCAGCACCTTTCCTCTCCACCAATCCTCCCCATCCTCAGCACCTTTCCTCGTCACCACTCCTACTCATACTCAGCACCTTTCCTCTCCACCACTCCTCCTCATCCTCAGCACCTTCCCTCTCCTCCACTCCTCATCCTCAACAACTTTACTCTCCACCACGCCTCCTCATTCTCAGCACCTTTCCTCTCCACCACTCCTCCTCATCCTCAGCACCTTACCTCGCTACCACTGCTCCTGTTCCTCAGCAACTTTCTTTGCCACCACTCCTCCTCATCCTCAGTGCCTTTCCTTGCCACCTCTCCTCCTCATCACCTTTCCTCACCACCACTTCTCCTCATCCTCAGCACCTTTCCTTGCCACCAGACCTTCACATCACCTTTCCTCGCCACCACTCCTCCACATCCTCAGCACCTTTCTTCGCCACCACTCCTCCTCATCCTCAGCACCTTTCCTCTCCACCACTCCTCACCATCCTCAGCACCTCTCCTCTCCACCACTCCTCCTCATCCTCAGCACCTTTCCTCTCCACCACTCCTCCTCAACCTCAGCACCTTTGCTCTCCACCATGCCTCCTCATCCTCAGTACCTTTCCTCTCCACCACTCCTCCTCATCCTCAGCACGTTTTCTCTCCACCACTCCTCCTCATCCTCAGCACCTTTGCTCTCCACCATGCCTCCTCATCCTCAGTACCTTTCCTCTCCACCACTCCTCCTCATACTCAGCACCTTACCTCGCTACCACTGCTCCTGTTCCTCAGCACCTTTCCTCGCCACCACTCCTCCTCACCCTCAACACCTATCCTCTCCACCAATTCTCCTCATCCTCAGAACCTTTCCTCTCCACCACATCTCCTCATCCTCAGAACCTTTCCTCTCCATCTCATCCTCAGCACCTTTCCTCTCCACCACTCCACCTCATCCTCAGCACCTTTCCTCTTAACCACTCTGCCTCATCCTCAGCACATTTTCTCTCCACCAATCCTCCTCATCCTCAGCACCTTTGCTCTCCACCAAGCCTCCTTAACTTCAGCGCCTTTTCCTCGCCACCACTCCTCCTCATCCTCAGCACCTTTCCTCACCACCACTCCTTCACATCCTCAGCACCTTTCCTCTCCACCACTCCTCTTCATCCTCAGCACCTTTCCTCACCACCACTCCTCCTCATCCTCAGCACCTTTCCTCGCCACCACTCCTCCTCATCCTCAGCAACTTTCCTCTCCACCACTCCTCCTCATCCTCATTACCTTTCCTCACCACCACTCCTCCTCATCCTCAGCACCTTTCCTCTCGACCACTTATCCCCATCCTCATCGCCTTTTCCTCGCCACCACTCCTCTTCATCCTCAGCACCTTTTCTCTCCACCACTCCTCCTCATCCTCAGCACCTTAACTCGCCACCACTCCTCATCCACAGCACCTTTCCTCGCCACTACTCCTCCTCATACTCAGCACATTTCCTCTCCACCACTCCTCCCCATCCTCAGCACCTTTCCTCTCCACCACACCTCCCCATCCTCAGCACCTTTCCTCTCCACCACTCCTCATCCATAGCACCTTTCCTCGCCACCACTCCACCTCATCCTCAGCACCTTTCCTCTCCACCACTCCTCCCCATCCTCAGCACCTTTCCTCTCCACCACTCCTCCTCATCCTCAGCACCTTTCCTCGCCACCATTACTCATCCTCAGCACCTTTCCTCGTCACCACTCCTCCTCATACTCAGCACCTTTCCTCTCCACCACTCCTCTTCATCCTCAGCACCTTTCCTCTCCACCACTCCTCCCCATCCTCAGCACCTTTCCTCTCCACCAATCCTCCCCATCCTCAGAACCTTTCCTCGTCACCACTCCTCCTCATACTCAACACCTTTCCTCTCCACCACTCCTCCCCATCCTCAGCACCTTCCCTCTCCACCACTCCTCATCCTCAACAACTTTACTCTCCACCACGCCTCCTCATTCTCAGCACCTTTCCTCTCCACCACTCCTCCTCACCCTCAGCACCATACCTCGCTACCACTGCTCCTGTTCCTCAGCAACTTTCTTTGCCACCACTCCTCCTCATCCTCAGTGCCTTTCCTTGCCACCTCTCCTCCTCATCACCTTTCCTCGCCACCACTTCTCCTCATCCTCAGCACCTTTCCTTGCCACCACACCTTCACATCACCTTTCCTCGCCACCACTCCTCCTCATCCTCAGCACCTTTGTTCGCCACCACTCCTCCTCATCCTCAGCACCTTTCCTCTCCACCACTCCTCCCCATCCTCAGCACCTTTCCTCTCCACCACTCCTCCTCATCCTCAGCACCTTTCCTCTACACCACTCTGCCTCATCCTCAGCACCTTTTCTCTCCACCACTCCTCCTCATCCTCAGCACCTTTGCTCTCCACCATGCCTCCTCATCCTCAGTACCTTTCCTCTCCACCACTCCTCCTCATACTCAGCACCTTACCTCGCTTCCACTGCTCCTGTTCCTCAGCACCTTTCCTCGCCACCACTCCTTCTCACCCTCAGCACCTATCCTCTCCACCAATTCTCCTCATCCTCAGAACCTTTCCTCTCTACCACATCTCCTCATCCTCAGAACCTTTTCTCTCCATCTCATCCTCAGCACCTTTCTTCGCCACCACTCCTCCTCATCCTCAGCACCTTTCCTCTCCACCACTCTTCCCCATCCTCAGCACCTTTCCTCTCCACCACTCCTCCTCATCCTCAGCACCTTTCCTCTACACCACTCTGCCTCATCCTCAGCACCTTTTCTCTCCACCACTCCTCCTCATCCTCAGCACCTTTGCTCTCCACCATGCCTCCTCATCCTCAGTACCTTTCCTCTCCACCACTCCTCCTCATACTCAGCACCTTTGCTCGCCACCACTCTTCCTCATCCTCAGCACCTTTCTTCGCCACCACTCCTCCTCATCCTCAGCACCTTTCCTCTCCACCACTCCTCCCCATCCTCAGCACCTTCCTCTCCACCACTCCTCCTCATCCTCAGCACCTTTCCTCTACACCACTCTGCCTCATCCTCAGCACCTTTTCTCTCCACCACTCCTCCTCATCCTCAGCACCTTTGCTCTCCACCATGCCTCCTCATCCTCAGTACCTTTCCTCTCCACCACTCCTTCTCATACTCAGCACCTTACCTCGCTACCACTGCTCCTGTTCCTCAGCACCTTTCCTCGCCACCACTCCTTCTCACCCTCAGCACCTATCCTCTCCACCAATTCTCCTCATCCTCAGAACCTTTCCTCTCTACCACATCTCCTCATCCTCAGAACCTTTCCTCTCCATCTCATCCTCAGCACCTTTCCTCTCCACCACTCCACCTCATCCTCAGCACCATTCCTCTTAACCACTCTGCCTCATCCTCAGCACCTTTTCTCTCCACCAATCCTCCTCATCCTCAGCACCTTTGCTCTCCACCAAGCCTCCTTAACTTCAGCGCCTTTTCCTCGCCACCACTCCTCCTCATCCTCAGCACCTTTCCTCACCTCCACTCCTTGACATCCTCAGCACCTTTCCTCTCCACCACTCCTCTTCATCCTCAGCACCTTTCCTCACCACCACTCCTCCTCATCCTCAGCACCTTTCCTCGCCACCACTCCTCCTCATCTTCAGCAACTTTCCTCTCCACCACTCCGCTCCATCCTCAGCACATTTCCTCGCCACCACTCCTCGTCATCCTCAGCACCTTTCCTCTCCACCACTCCTCCTCATCGTCAGCACCTTTCCTCTCCACCACTCGTCCTCATCCTCAGCACCTTTCCTTGCCACCACTCCTCCCCATCCTCAGCACCTATGCTCTCCACCAATTAACCTCATCCTCAGAACCTTTCCTCTCCACCACATCTCCTCATCCTCAGAACCTTTCCTCTCCATCTCATCCTCAGCACCTTTCCTCTCCACCACTATACCTCATCCTCAGCACCTTTCCTCTAAACCACTCTGCCTCATCCTCAGCACCTTTTCTCTCCACCAATCCTCCTCATCCTCAGCACCTTTGCTCTCCACCACACCTCTTCATCCTCAGCACCTTTCCTCTCCAACACTCCTCCTCATTCTCAGCACCTTTCCTCACCACTTCTCATCCTCAGCACCTTTCCTCTACACCACTCCTCCACATCCTCAGCATCTTTCCTCTCCACTACTCCTCCTCATCCTCAGCACCTTTCCTCTCCACCACTCCGCCTCATCCTCAGCACCTTTTATCTCCACCACTCCACCTCATCCTCAGCACCTTTGCTCTCCACCACACCTCCTCATCCTCAGCACCTTTCTTCTCTACTATTCCTCCTCATCCTCAGCACCTTACCTCGCTACCACTGCTCCTGTTCCTCAGCACCTTTCCTCTCCACCACTACTCCTCATTCTCAGCACCTTTCCTCGCCACCACTCCTCCCCATCCTCAGCACCTTTCCTCTCCATCACTCCTCCTCATCCTCAGCACCTTTCCTCTCCACCTATCACTGATCTGGTTTGAAAGTGTTGTGGACTCGGGGTTTCTTCCGGTGACCGGGAAGAGGAACCGCTACTGGGTCGCAGTAGAGATGGGCGGATATAGGTCTTCCTCATACAGGGTTAGGACGGTAGGCAGGAGGCACTGGTGAATGCTTGAAGGTCTCCTGAAAGACAAGACTTGTAAAGGTGCTGATGAATTGGTGGAGAGTACCAAAAGCTTACTGTGAGGATATTGGGGTGCTGGAGGCACTGAGGTGCTAGAGGCACTGAAATGCTAGAGGTACTGAGGTGTTTGAAGTCGCTGAGGCGCTTAGAGACGTTGAGATGCTTGGAGGCACGGTGCTGCTGTAAGCACGAAGGTGCTGAGTGCTGAGGCACGGAGGTGCTGAGGCATGGAGGTGCTGAGTGCTTTGGCACGGAGACACTGGAGGCACGGAGGTGCTGAGTGCTGAGGCACAGAGGTGCTGAGTGCTGAGACACGGAGGTGCTGAGGCACAGAGACACTGGAGGCAAGGAGGTATGAGGCACGGAGGTGCTGAGTGCTGAGGCTCGGAGGTGCTGAGTGCTGAGGCATCAAAATGCTGAGGCACAGAGGTGCTGAGAGCTGCGGCACGGAGGTGCTGAGGCACGGATACACTGGAGGCACGGAGGTGCTGGGAAGCACAGAAATGCTGAGGCACGGAGGTGCTGAGGCACGGAGATGCTGAGGCATGGAGGTACTGAAGCACGGAAGTGCTGAGGCACGGAGATGCTGAGGTACGGAGGTACTGAGGCACGGAAGTGCTGAGGCACGGAGATGCTGAGGCACGGATGTGCTGGGAAGCATGGAGATGCTGATGCACAGAGGTGCTGGGAAGCACGGAGGTACTGAGGCACGGAGGTGCTGGTAAGCATGGAGAAACGGGCGCTCTGGAGATCACCACCACAGTCGCAGCAACGATGATACTCAGGCGCCCATCTCGCTTGGTGAGGATTCAAGCATTGTCCGGATTTGATGTACAACAAATTTTTGTGATCCGTGTAAATGGTAAACACATGTTTAGCTCCTTCTAAGAGGTATCTCCACTCTTCCAAGGCGGATTTAATTGCCAAAAGTTCCTGGTCTCTAATAGTGTAATTTTGTTCGGCCGGAGAGAATTTACGAGAGTGGAAGCCACATGGATGTCATTTCTTATCAGAGGAGTACTGACAGAGAATGGCCCCAACCCCGACTGAAGATGCGTCAACCTCTAGGAAGAAAGGTTCATCGAAATTTGGTTGTTGGAGAACTGGAGCGGACATGAAGGCTAACTTCAAGTGGGAAAAGGCCTCAATGGCTTCAGGAGGCCACAAACTCGGATTAGAGCCCTTTCTCGTCAAGGCAGTAATGGGCGTGACAATGGTGGAGAAACCTCTAACGAATTTCCTGTAGTAATTCGCAAAGCCCAGGAATCTTTGTATTGCTTTTAAAGAGAGAGGCCTAGTCTAGTCACGAATGGCAGAGAGCTTTTCCGGATCCATGCGAAGCTCCATCCCAGAGATGATATAACCAAGGAACGGAATTGATGTTACTTCAAAGGTACATTTGGAAAGCTTAGCTTAGAGATGATTCTCTCGTAAACGGTGGAGCACTTCTTTGACTTGAGTCGTGTGTTCAACAAGATTTTTGGAAAAAATCAGTATGTCGTCCAAATATACCACAACACTCTGATATAACATGTCTTGGAAGATTTAATTGACGAATCCCTGGAAAACAGCAGGAGCATTACTAAGACCGAACGGCATCACCAGGTATTTGTAATGTCCATCCCGGGTATTGAAGGCAGTCTTACATTCATCCCCTTCTCAGATGCGTATAAGATTATAAGCTCCCCTCAAGTCGAGTTTGGAGAAAACGCGGGCACCACGAACTCTATCAAATAACTCTGTGATTAGTGGCAAGGTGTATCTATTCTTGATAGTGATATCGTTTAAGCCGTGGTAGTCGATACATGGTCTCAACCCCCCGTCCTTCTTCTTCATGAAAAAGAAGCCCACTCCAGCAGGGGAGGAAGAGGGGCGAATGAATCCCTTGAGCAGATTGGACTTAATATATTCTGACATAGCTTGAGTCTCGGAAAGTGACAGGGGATATGTGCGACCACGAGGTGGCATCTTCCCTGGGACAAGGTCAATAGGGCAGTCCCAAGGCCTGTGAGGTGGAAACAGATCAGCTGCTTGATCCAAAAACACATCCTTGTACCCTTGATACGCCTCCGGAATATGTTCTTCATCCGTCTTAGAAGAGACACGGCACAGAGAAAAAAAAGGATTGAGACAGTTAGCGTGACAAAAGGAACTCCAAGACAGAGTTTGAGAAGACTTCCAGTCAATGTGGGGATTATGAATTTTCAGCCAAGGCATTCCAAGGACCAGTTTGTGATGCATTTCTGGAATCACCTTGAGTTCCAGACTTTCTTGATGTAGAGCCCCGACCTGCAGCTTAACTAGCTCCGTGCGCCACATTATGAGACCCTTGAAAATTCTAGTACCGTTGATAGCCATCAACGAAATAGGCCGCTCGATAGGCCGTAACTTTAAATCCATGCTTTGGACACAAGAGGAAGAAACGAAGTTCTCCGCAGCTCCGGAATCCAACAGGGCTTCACAAGACTTGGAGGCTGAATCGGTGACTAAAGTTACAGGAAGCAAACAGTCCAAAATTGGAGAAGATTTTGTTGTAACCCCCAGCTTGACTCCTCCGGAACAAGCTAGGCCTGCCCATTTCCCGAACGGGATTTACAAAACTTGAGGAAATGATCTGCGGCTCCATAGTAAAGGCAAAGTTTACCCTCACGACGACGCTGTTGTTCTTCCGGAGACAGTTGGGATCGGTTAATTTGCATGGGCTCTTCCGAGCTAGGCATAGCCACCGGTCTAGGAGTAGGATTCCGGAACCTGGAACGATCTGAACGGCTACGTTCTCTTCCACGCTCCTGCATCCGAAGATCCACCTTGACGCAAAGGGAAATCAACTCTTCTAATGGATCCGGCAGATCCCTTGTGACCAACTCATCTTTCAGCCGGTCGGAGAGACCGTTCCAGAAGGCAGCTCTCAGAGCATCATTATTCCAGCGCAATTCAGAGGCAATGGTCTGGAAATGAACCACGTACTGACCAACGGAATGGGAGCCCTGATGAACACGGAGCAAGTCGGAAGAAGCAGTGGTCATCCTGCCGGGCTCGTCGAAGATTCTTCGAAAGGACGTGATGAAGTTGGTGTAGTTGGAAACCACGGGATCAGATCGGTCCCAAAACGGAGACACCCAATCCAACGCTGACCCTTCAAGCAGGGAAATGATATACGCTACCTTAGAGCGATCCGTAGGGAAGTTATGAGAGAGCAGCTCGAAGTGCACCTCGCACTGATTTAAAAAACCATGGCAATTCTTTGGGTTCCCATTATAGCGGGAAGGAGTAGGAAGCTGAAGACGTGACCTGGTACCGGTCGGAGGTTGGACATTACTGGAAACAGCAACTGGAGCAGTTACGGGAGCTGGAGCCGGAATTGCGGAGGCTAAGGATGCTTGGATTGGATCCAATCGGCCGGACAGTTCATGGAGATATTGCATCACCTGACCCTGTGTCGCCTCTTGAGACTGAACTCGGGAAGCCAAACTTTGGATGGCGCTCGACTCTGTGTTCCGATTCCCCGGGTACATGTGGCCTGAGTTTACTATCACTGACCTGGTTTGGAAGTGTTGTGGACTCGGGGTTTCTTCCGGTGACCGGGAAGAGGAACCGCTACTGGGTCGCAGTAGAGATGGCCGGATATAGGTCTCCCTCATACAGGGTTAGGACGGTAGGCAGGAGGCACGGGTGAATGCTTGAAGGTCTCCTGAAAGACAAGACTTGTAAAGGTGCTGATGAATTGGTGGAGTACCAAAAGCTTACTGTGAGCGATGTTGGGGTGCTGGAGGCACTGAGGTGCTAGAGGCACTGAAATGCTAGAGGTACTGAGGTGTTTGAAGGCGCTGAGGCGCTTAGAAATGTTGAGATGCTTGGAGGCACGGTGGTGCTGGAAGCATGAAGGTGCTGAGTGCTGAGGAACGGAGGTGCTGAGTGCTGAGGCACGGAGACACTGGAGGCATGGAGGTGCTGAGACACGGAGGTGCTGAGTGCTGAGTGCTGAGACACTGGAGGCACGGAGGTGCTGAGTGCTGAGGCACGGAGTTGCAGAGGCACAGAGGTGCTGAGGCACCGAGATGATGAGGCACGGAGGTGCTGAGTGCTGAGGCACGGAGACACTGGAGGCACGGAGGTGCTGGGAAGCACGGAAATGCTGAGGCACGGAGGTACTGTGGAACGGAGGTGCTGAGGCACGGAAGTGCTAAAACACGGAGATGCTGAGGCACAGAAGTACTGAAGCACGGAAGTGCTGAGGCACGGAGATGCTGAGGCAAGGAGGTGCTGAGTAGCACGTAGATGCTGAGGCACGGAGGTGCTGGGAAGCACGGAGGAACTGAGGCACGGAGGTGCTGGGAAGCATGGAGAAACGGGAGCTCTGGAGATCACCACCACAGTCGCAGCAACGATGATACTCAGGCGCCGGTGCACTGCCCGGCATCCGAATTTGAACTTCCCGCCAGGGCCTGATTGGTGGAGGTACCGATGACGTCACCCGCACCTCCCGTGGATGTGGAGCGCACACGCTGGCCGGATGGAGCGCGGGACGCCGGGAATCGCTAGCGAGGATGCCCGCACGGAGACCCAGCGCGCCCGGAGGGGTAAGTATGGAGACCGCGGCGGCGCTATGACACCAACACTCTGCCTCATCCTCAGCACCTTTTCTCTCCAAACTCCTCCTCATTCTCAGCACCTATGCTCTCCACCACGCCTCCTCATCCTCAGCACCTTTCCTCTCCACCACTCCTCCTCATACTCAGCACCTTACCTCGCTACCACTGCTCCTGTTCCTCAGCACCTTTCCTCGCCACCACTCCTCCTCACCCTCAGCACCTATCCTCTCCACCAATTCTCCTCATCCTCAGAACCTTTCCTCTCCAGCACATCTCCTTATACTCAGAACCTTTCCTCTCCATCTCATCCTCAGCACCTTTCCTCTCCACCACTCCACCTCATCCTCAGCACCTTTCCTCTTAACCACTCTGCCTCATCCTCAGCACCTTTTCTCTCCACCAATCCTCCTCATCCTCAGCACCTTTGCTCTCCACCACGCCTCCTTAACTTCAGCGACTTTTCCTCTCCACCACTCCTCCTCAGCACCTTTCCTCTCCACCACTCCTTCACATCCTCAGCACCTTTCCTCTCCACCACTCCTCTTCATCCTCAGCACCTTTCCTCACCACCACTCCTCCTCATCCTCAGCACCTTTCCTTGTCACCACTCCTCCTCATCCTCAGCAACTTTCCTCTCCACCACTCCTCCCCATCCTCAGCACCTTTCCTTGCCACCACTCCTCATCATCCTCAGTACCTTTCCTCTCCACCACTCCACCTCATCCTCATCACCTTTCCTCTTAAACACTCTGCCTCATCCTCAGCACCTTTTCTTTCCACCAATCCTCCTCATCCTCAGCACCTTTGCTCTCCACCACGCCTCCTCATCCTCAGCACCTTTCCTCTCCAACACTCCTCCTCATTCTCAGCACCTTTCCTCGCCACTACTCATCCTCAGCACCTTTCCTCTACACCACTCCTCCCCATCCTCAGTACCTTTCCTCTCCATCACTCCTCCTCATCCTCAGCACCTTTCCTCTCCACCTATCACTGACCTGGTTTCAAAGAGTTGTGGACTCGGGGTTTCTTCCGGTGACCGGGAAGAGGAACCGCTACTGGGTCACAGTAGAGATGGACGGATATAGGTCTTCCTCATACAGGGTTAGGACGGTAGGCAGGAGGCACGGGTGAATGCTTGAAGGTCTCCTGAAAGACAAGACTTGTAAAGGTGCTGATGAATTGGTGGAGAGTACCAAAAGCTTACTGTGAGCGATGTTGGGGTGCTGGAGGCACTGAGGTGCTAGAGGCACTGAAATGCTAGAGGTACTGAAGTCTTTGAAGGTGCTGAGGCGCTTAGAGACGTTGAGATGCTTGGAGGCACGGTGGTGCTGGAAGCACGGAGGTGTTGAGTGCTGAGGCACAGAGGTGCTGAGGCATGGAGGTGCTGAGTGCTGTGGCACGGAGACACTGGAGGCACGGAGGTGCTGAGTGCTGAGGCACGGAGGTGCTGAGTGCTGAGACACGGAGGTGCTGAGGCACAGAGACACTGGAGGCACGGACGTCTGAGGCACGGAGGTGCTGAGTGCTGAGGCACGGAGGTGCTGAGTGCTGAGGCACCGAAATGCTGAGGCACGGAGGTGCTGGGAAGCACGGAAATGCTGAGGCACGGAGGTACTGAGGCACGGAGATGCTGAGGCATGGAGTTACTGAAGCACGGAAGTGCTGAGGCCCGGAGATGCTGAGGCACGGAGGTACTGAAGTACGGAAGTGCTGAAGCATGGAGATGCTGAGGCACGGATGTGCTGGGAAGCAGGGAGATGCTGATGCATGGAGGTGCTGGGAAGCACAGAGGTAATGAGGCACGGATGTGCTGGGAAGCATGGAGAAACGGGAGCTCTGGAGATCACCACCACAGTCACAGCAACGTTGATACTCAGGTGCCGGAGCACTGCCTGGCGTCTGAATTTGAACTTCCCGCTAGGGCCTGATTGGTGGAGGTACCGATGACGTAACCCACACCTCCCGTGGAAGTCGAGCGCACACGCTGGCCGGACGGAGCGCGGGACGCCGGGAACCGCCAGCGACGACGGCCGCAGAGAGAACCATCGCGCCCGGAGGGGTAAGTATGGAGACCGCGGCGGCGCTATGATAGTACCCCCTACTCTAGGAGTGGCCATTGGACACTTTCCTGGTTTCGTTAGGTGTCTAGAATGGAAAATCCGGATTAGTCGAGGACCCGAGACCTCAGAAGCCTTTATCCAACTTCTCTCCTCAGGACCATATCCTTTCCATTCCACCAGATATTGCAGATTCTTGTGAAGGTAACAAGAGTCTAGAATAGTTTTGATCTCGAAGTCTGTTCCTGTTTCAGTCTCCACTGAGGTGGGACTAGAGGCCTTTGAATGAAAACGATTAAGGACGAGAGGACTAAGAAGAGAAAAATGGAAGGTATTTGGTATACATAGGTGAGAAGGTAAACCCAGTTTACAGACCACAGGATTTAGGACTTGTAGCACAGGGTAAGGACCGATGAATCTTGGAGCAAACTTCATGGTGGGCACCTTCAACCGGAGATTGCGTGTGGACAGCCATACCCTGTCACCAACCTTGTATTGAGGAGCGGCTCGCCATTTCTTATCTGCGAAGAACTTTACCGGACTGAAACCTTCTTAAGATTAGCATGAATCTTACTCCAAATTTGTCTGAAGTGTTGTAGAGTGGACGTTACAGCTGAAACCTCTTCCATCGGAAGGCTTGGTAATTCCGGAACACGTGGATGGAACCCGTAGTTGACGAAGAATGGAGATTCACCAGTGGAAGAATGAAACGCATGGTTATGGGCAAACTCCGCCCAAGGTAACAACTCCACCCAGTTGTCCTGTGAAGGGGAGAGATAAAGACGAAGGAAAGTCTCTAGATCCTGATTGACTCGTTCCGTTTGTCCATTCGTTTGGGGATGATAAGCAGATGAAAACTTAAGTTTAATCTGTAGAGTCGAGCAGAGGGCTTTCCAAAACCTTGCGGTGAACTGTACCCCACGATCAGAGACTATTTCCTGTGGCAACCCATGCAACCGAAAATGTTCTTGGATGAATAGTAGAGCTAGTTTTGGAGCTGTCGGTAGACCAGTCAATGGAACGAAGTGTGCCATCTTCGAAAAACGGTCAACGATTACCCAGACGGTGTTGCAACCCTTGGAACAGGGCAAGTCAGTGATGAAGTCCATGGAAATGTGAGTCCAGGGTCTCACAGGAATAGGCAAAGGACGAAGCAACCCAGCAGGAGGCAGGCAAGGAGATTTATGTTGTGTACACTCTGGACAAGAATTAACGTAATCATGTACATCCTTCCTCATGGTGTTCCACCAGTAAGACCTTTGCAGAAACTTGTACATCTTTTGGGCACCGGGATGACCGGAAAACTTGGAGTTACGGGCCCACTGTAATATTCTTGGCCGGAATCTAGCTGGTACGGACATTCTTCCAGGAGGAGGAGCTGGAGTAGTTAAAGCAGCGGAGACAGAAACTGGATTTAGAATTAAACTCCGCTCAAAAGATTAATCCTCGTCTGTGGAAACTTGTGAACGGGACAGTGCATGCGCTTTAATATTGAGAGTCCCGGCCCGGTACTTGATAACAAAAGAAAATCGAGTAAAGAAAAGTGCCCATCTCGCTTGGCGAGGATTCAAGCATTGTGCGGACTTGATGTACAACAAATTTTTGTGATCCGTGTAAATGGTAAACACATGTTTAGCTCCTTCTAAGAGGTATCTCCACTCTTCCAAGGCGGATTTAATTGCCAAAAGTTCCTGGTCTCCAATAGTGTAATTTTGTTCGACCGGAGAGAATTTACGAGAGTGGAAGCCACACGGATGTAATTTCTTATCAGAGGAGTACTGACAGAGAACGGCCCCAACCCCGACTGAAGATGCGTCAACCTCTAGGAAGAAAGGTTCATCGAAATTTGGTTGTTGGAGAACTGGAGCGGACATGAAGGCTAACTTCAAGTGGGAAAAGGCCTCAATGGCTTCGGGAGGCCACAAACTCGGATTAGAGCCCTTTCTCGTCAAGGCAGTAATGGGCGTGGCAATGGTGGAGAAACCTCTAACGAATTTTCTGTAGTAATTTGCAAAGCCCAGGAATCTTTGTATTGCTTTTAAAGAGAGAGGCTGAGTCCAGTCACGAATGGCAGAGAGCTTTTCCGGATCCATGCGAAG
The DNA here is from genome assembly GCF_028390025.1 of Pseudophryne corroboree. Lineage (NCBI taxonomy): Eukaryota > Metazoa > Chordata > Amphibia > Anura > Myobatrachidae > Pseudophryne > Pseudophryne corroboree. The sequence continues at coordinate 91,069,041 of NC_086451.1, forward strand.
CTCCGTCCCAGAGATGATATAACCGAGGAACGGAATTGATGTTACTTCAAAGGTACATTTGGAAAGCTTAGCATAGAGATGATTCTCTCGTAAACGGTGGAGCACTTCTTTGACTTGAGTCCTGTGTTCAACAAGATTTTTGGAAAAAATCAGTATGTCGTCCAAATATACCACAACACTCTGATATAACATGTCTCGGAAGATTTCATTGACGAATCCCTGGAAAACAGCAGGAGCATTACTAAGACCAAACGGCATCACCAGGTATTCGTAATGCCCATTGCGGGTATTGAAGCAGTCTTCCATTCATCCCCTTCTCAGATGCGTATAAGATTATAAGCTCCCCTCAAGTCGAGTTTGGAGAAAACGTGGGCACCACGAACCCTATCAAATAACTCTGTGATTAGTGGCAAGGGAAATTTATTCTTGATAGTGATATCGTTTAAGCCATGGTAGTCGATACATGGTATCAACCCCGCGTCCTTCTTCTTCATGAAAAAGAAGCCCAATCCAGCAGGGGAGGAAGAGGGGCAAATGAATCCCTTGAGCAGATTGGACTTAATATATTCTGACATAGCTTGAGTCTCGGGAAGTGACAGGGGATATGTGCGACCACGAGGTGGCATCTTCCCTGGGACAAAGTCAATAGGGCAGTCCCAAGGCCTGTGAGGTGGAAATAGATCAGCTGCTTGTTCCGAAAACACATCATTGTACCCTTGATACGCCTCCGGAATATGTTCTTCATCCGTTTTAGAAGAGACACGGAGCGGACAAAAGGGAATGAGACAGTTAGCGTGACAAAAGGAACTCCAAGACAGAATTTGAGAAGACTTCCAGTCAATGTGGGGATTATGAATTTTCAGCCAAGGTATTCCAAGGACCAGATCGTGATGCCTTTCTGGAATCACCTTGAGTTCCAGACTTTCTTGATGTAGAGCCCCGACCCGCAGCTAAACTAGCTCAGTGTGCCACATTATGAGACCCTTGGAAATTCTAGTACCGTTGATAGCCATCAACGAAATAGGCCGCTCGATAGGCCGTAACTTTAAATCCATGCTTTGGACACAAGAGGAAGAAACGAAGTTCCCCGCAGCTCCGGAATCCAACAGGGCTTCACAAGACTTGGAGGCTGAATCGGTGACTAGAGTTACAGGAAGCAAACAGTCCAAAATTGGAGAAGATTTTGTCGTAACTCCCAGCTTGACTCCTCCGGAACAAGCTAGGCCTGCCCGTTTCCAGAACGGGATTTACAAAACTTGAGGAAATGATCTGTGGCTCCACAGTAAAGGCAAAGTTTACCCTCACGACGACGCTGTTGTTCTTCCGGAGACAGTCGGGATCGGTTAATTTGCATGGGCTCGTCCGAGCTAGGCATAGCCACCGGTCTAGGAGTAGGATTCTGGAACCTGGAACGATCTGAACGGCTACGTTCTCTTCCACGCTCCTGCATCCGAAGATCCACCTTGACGCAAAGGGAAATCAACTCTTCTAATGGATCCGGCAGATCCCTTGTGACCAACTCATCTTTCAGCCGGTCAGAGGCAATGGTCTGGAAATGAACCACGTACTGACTCACGGAATGGGAGCTCTGATGAACACGGAGCAAGTCGGAAGAAGCAGTGGTCATCCTGCCGGGCTCGTCGAAGATTCTTCGAAAGGACGTGATGAAGTTGGTGTAGTTGGAAACCACGGGATCAGATCATTCCCAAAATGGAGACACCCAATACAACGCTGACACTTCAAGCAGGGAAATGATATACGCTACCTTAGAGCGATCCGTAGGGAAGTTATGAGAGAGCAGCTCGAAGTGCACCTCGCACTGATTTAAAAAACCACAGCAATTCTTTGGGTTCCCATTATAGCGGGAAGGAGTAGGAAGCTGAAGACGTGACCTGGTACCGGTCGGAGGTTGGACATTACTGGAAACAGCAACTGGAGCAGTTACGGGAGCTGGAGCCGGAATTGCGGAGGCTAAGGATGCTTGGATTTGATCCATTTGGCCGGACAGTTCATGGAGATATTGCATCACCTGACCCTGTGTCGCCTCTTGAGACTGAACTCGGGAAGCCAAACTTTGGATGGCTCTAGACTCTATGTTCCGATTCCCCGGGTCCATGTGGCCTGAGTATACTATCACTGACCTGGTTTGGAAGTGTTGTGGACTCGGGGTTTCTTCCGGTGACCGGGAAGAGGAACCGCTACTGGGTCGCAGTAGAGATGGCCGGATATAGGTCTTCCTCATACAGGGTTAGGACGGTAGGCAGGAGGCACGGGTGAATGCTTGAAGGTCTCCTGAAAGACAAGACTTGTAAAGGTGCTGATGAATTGGTGGAGAGTACCAAAAGCTTACTGTGAGCGATGTTGGGGTGCTAGAGGCACTGAAATGCTAGAGGTACTGAGGTGTTTGAAGGCACTGAGGCGCTTAGAAACGTTGAGATGCTTGGAGGCACGGTGGTGCTCGAAGCACGAAGGTGCTGAGTGCTGAGGCACGGAGGTGCTGAGTGCTGAGGCACAGAGACACTGGAGGCACGGAGGTGCTGAGACAAGGAGGTGCTGAGTGCTGAGGTGCTGAGTGCTGAGGCACAGAAACACTGGAGGCAAGGAGGTGCTGAGTGCTGAGGCACGGAGATGCAGAGGCACAGAGGTGCTGAGGCACCAATATGATGAGGCACGGAGGTGCTGATTGCTGAGGCACGGAGACACTGGAGGCAGGGAGGTGCTGGGAAGCATGGAAATGCTGAGGCACGGATGTACTGTGGAACGGAGGTGCTGAGGCACGGAAGTGCTAAAACATGGAGATGCTGAGGCACAGAGGTACTGAAGCACGGAAGTGCTGAGGCACGGAGATGCTGAGGCACGGAGGTACTGAGGCACGGAGGTACTGAGGCACGGAAGTGCTGAGGCACGGAGATGCTGAGGCACGGAGGTGCTGGGAAGCACGGAGTTGCTGAGGCACGGATGTGCTGGGAAGCATGGAGGTACTGAGGCACGGAGGTGCTGGGAAGCACGGAGAAACGAGAGCTCTGGAGATCACCACCACAGTCACAGCAACGATGATACTCAGGCGCCGATGCACTGCCGGCATCTGAATTTGAACTTCCCGCAAGGGCCTGATTGGTGGAGGTACCGATGACGTCACCCGCACCTCCCGTGGACGTCGAACACACACGCTGGCCGGACGGAGTTTGGGACGCTGGGAACCGACAGCTAGGATGGCCGCACGGAGACCCAGCGCGCCCGGAGGGGTAAGTATGGAGACCGGGGCGGCGCTATGACACCACCACTCTGCCTCATCCTCAGCACCTTTTCTCTCCAAACTCCTCCTCATTCTCAGCACCTTTGCTCTCCTCCACGCCTCCTCATCCTCAGCACCTTTCCTCTCCACCACTCCTTCTTATCCTCAGCACCTTACTTCTGTTCCTTAGCTCCTTTCCTCTCCAACACTCCTCATCCTCAGCACCTTTACTCGGCACCACTCCTCCTCATCTTCAGCACCTTTGCTCTCCACCACGTCTCCTCATCCTCAACACCTTACCTCGCCACCACTGCTCCTCGTGCTCAGCACCTTTCCTCTCCAATACTCCTCATCCTCAGCACCTTTCCTCTCCACCACTCCTCATCCTCAGCACATTTCATCTCTACCATTCCTCATCCTTAGCACCTTTCTTCTCCACCACTCCTTCACATCCTCAGCACCTTTCCTCTCCACCACTCCTCTTCATCCTCAGCACCTTTCCTCACCACCACTCCTCCTCATCCTCTGCAACTTTCCTCGCCACCACTACTCCTCATCCTCAGCAACTTCCCTCTCCACCACTACTCCACATCCTCAGCACCTTTCCTTGCCACCACTCCTCGTCATCCTCAGCACCTTTCCTTTCCACCACTCCGCCTCATCCTCAGCACCTTTCCTCTCCACCACTCCTCTTCATCCTCAGCACCTTTCCTCACCCCCACTCCTCCTCATCCTCTGCACCTTTCCTCGCCACCACTACTCCTCATCCTCAGCAACTTTCCTCTCCACAACTCCTCCCCATCCTCAGCACCTTTCCTTGCAACCTCTCCTCGTCATCCTAGCACCTTTCCTCTCCACCACTCCGCCTCATCCTCAGCACCTTTCCTCTCCACCACTCCTCCTCAACCTCAGCACCTATCCTAGCCACCACTCCTCCCCATCCTCAGCACCTATCCTCTCCACCACTTTTCCTCATCCTCAGCACCTTTCCTCTCCATCTCATCCTCAGCATCTTTCCTCTCCACGACTCCACCTCATCCTCAGCACCTTTCCTATCAACCACTCTGCCTCATCCTCAGCACCTTTTCTATCCACCAATTCTCCTCATCCTCAGCACCTTTGCTCTCCACCACGCCTCCTCATTCTCAGCACCTTTCCTCGTCACCACTCCTCCTCATCCTCAGCACCTATCCTCACCACCACTCATCCTCATCCTTAGCACCTTTCCTCACCACCACTCATTCTCATCCTCAGCATCTTTCCTCTCCACCACTCCACCCCATCCTCAGCACCTTTCCTCTCCAACACTCCTCATCCTCAGCAGCTTTCCTCTCCACCACTCCGCCTCATCCTCAGCACCTTTTCTCTCCACCACTCCCCCTCATCCACAGCACCTTTGCTCTCCACCACGCCTCCTCATCCTCAGCACTTTTCTTCTCCACCACTCCTCTTCATCCTCAGAACCTTACCTCGCTACTACTGCTCCAGTTCCTCAGCACCTTTCCTCACCACCACTCCTCCTCATCCTCAGCACCTTTCCTCACCACCACTCCTCCTTATCCTTAGCACCTTTTCTCTCCACCACTCCTCCCCATCCTCAGCACTTTTCTTCTCCACCACTCCTCTTCATCCTCAGAACCTTATCTCACTACCACTGCTCCAGTTCCTCAACACCTTTACTCGCCACAACTCCTCCTCATCCTCAGCATCTTTGCTCTCCACCACGTCTCCTCATCCTCAGCACCTTACCTCGCCACCACTGTTCCTCATGCTCTGCACCTTTCCTTTCCAATACTCCTCATCCTCAGCACCTTTACTCGTCACCACTCCTCCTCATCCTCAGCACCTTTCCTCACCACCACTCATCCTCATCCTCAGCACCTTTCCTCACCACCACTCATCCTCATCCTCAGCACCTTTCCTCACCACCACTCATCCTCATCCTCAGCACCTTTCCTCAACACCACTCATCCTCATCCTCAGCATCTTTCCTCTCCACGACTCCACCTCATCCTCAGCACCTTTCCTATCAACCACTCTGCCTCATCCTCAGCACCTTTTCTGTCCACCAATTCTCCTCATCCTCAGCACCTTTGCTCTCCACCACGCCTCCTCATTCTCAGCACCTTTCCTCGTCACCACTCCTCCTCATCCTCAGCACCTTTCCTCACCACCACTCATCCCCATCCTCAGCACATTTCCTCTCCAACACTCCTCATCCTCAGCAGCTTTCCTCTCCACCACTCCGCCTCATCCTCAGCACCTTTTCTCTCCACCACTCCCCCTCATCCACAGCACCTTTGCTCTCCACCACGCCTCCTCATCCTCAGCACCTTTGCTCTCCACCACGCCTCCTCATCCTCAGCACTTTTCTTCTCCACCACTCCTCTTCATCCTCAGTACCTTACCTCGCTACCACTGCTCCAGTTCCTCAGCACATTTCCTCACCACCACTCCTCCTCATCCACAGCACCTTTGCTCTCCACCACGCCTCCTCATCCTCAGCACCTTTCTTCTCCACCACTCCTCTTCATCCTCAGAACCTTACCTCGTTACCACTGCTCCAGTTCCTCAGCACCTTTCCTCACCACCACTCCTCATTCTCAGCACCTTTCCTCGCCACCACTCCTCCTTATCCTCAGCACCTTTCCTCTCCACCACTCCTCCCTATCCTCAGCACCTTTCCTCTCCATTACTCCTCCTCTTCCTCGGCACCTTTCCTCTCCACCACTCCTCCTCATCCTCCTCAGTACCTTACCTCGCTACCACTGCACCTGTTCCTCAACACCTTTACTCTCCAACACTCCTCATCCTCAGCACCTTTACACGCCACCACTCCTCCTCATCCTCAGAACCTTAACTCGCTACCACTGCTCCTGTTCATCAGCACCTTTCCTCACCACCACTCCTCCTCATCCTCAGCACCTTTCCTCGCCACCACTACTCCCCATCCTCAGCACCTTTCCTCTCCATCACTCCTCCTCATCCTCAGCACCTTTCCTCTCCACCACTCCTCCTCATCCTCAGTACCTTACCTCGCTACCACTGCTCCTGTTCCTCAACACCTTTCCTCTCCAACACTCCTCATCCTCAGCACCTTTTCTCTCCACCACTCCTCCTCATCCTCAGCACCTTTGCTCTCCACCACGCCTCCTCATCCTCAGCACCTTTTCTCTCCAAACTTCTCCTCTTTCTCAGCACCTTTGCTCTCCATCTCATTCTCAGCACCTTTCCTCTCCACCACTCCACTTCATCTGCAGCACCTTTCCTCTCAACCACTCTGCCTCATCTTCAGCACCTTTTCTATCCACAAATCCTCCTCATCCTCAGCACCTTTGCTCTCCACCACGCCTCCTCATTCTCAGTACCTTTCCTCGCCACCACTCCTCCTCATCCTCAGCACCTTTCCTCGCCACCACTCATCCTCATCCTCAGCACCTTTCCTCTCCACCACTCCTCCACATCCTCAGCACCTTTCCTCTCCACCACTCCTCCTCATCCTCAGCAGCTTTCTTCTCCACCACTCCGCCTCATCCTCAGCACTCTTTCTCTCCACCACTCCTCCTCATCCTCAGCACCTTTCCTCTCCATCACTCCTCCTCATCCTCAGCACCTTTCCTCTCCAAACTCCTCCTCTTTCTCAGCACCTTTGCTCTCCATCTAATCCTCAGCACCTTTCCTCTCCACCACTCCACCTCATCATCAGCAGCTTTCTACTCCACCACTACGCCTCATCCTCAGCACCTTTTCTCTGCACCACTTCTACTCATCCTCAGCACCTTTGCTCTCCACCACTCCTCCTCATCCTCATCACCTTTGCTCTCCACCACGCCTCCTCATCCTCAGCACCTTTCTTCTCCACCACTCATCCTCATCCTCAGAACCTTATCTCACTACCACTGCTCCAGTTCCTCAACACCTTTACTCGCCACCACTCCTCCTCATCCTCAGCATCTTTGCTCTCCACCACGTCTCCTCATCCTCAGCACCTTACCTCGCCACCACTGTTCCTCATGCTCTGCACCTTTCCTTTCCAATACTCCTCATCCTCAGCACCTTTACTCGTCACCACTCCTCCTCATCCTCAGCACCTTTCCTCACCACCACTCATCCTCATCCTCAGCACCTTTCCTCACCACCACTCATCCTCATCCTCATCATCTTTCCTCTCCACGACTCCAACTCATCCTCAGCACCTTTCCTATCAACCACTCTGCCTCATCCTCAGCACCTTTTCTATCCACCAATTCTCCTCATCCTCAGCACCTTTGCTCTCCACCACGCCTCCTCATTCTCAGCACCTTTCCTCGTCACCACTCCTCCTCATCCTCAGCACCTTTCCTCACCACCACTCATCCTCAGCACCTTTCCTCACCACCACTCCTCCCCATCCTCAGCACCTTTCCTCTCCAACACTCCTCATCCTCAGCACCTTTCTTCTCCACCACTCCTCTTCATCCTCAGAACCTTACCTCGTTACCTGCTCCAGTTCCTCAGCACCTTTCCTCACCACCACTCCTCATTCTCAGCACCTTTCCTCGCCACCACTCCTCCTTATCCTCAGCACCTTTCCTCTCCACCACTCCTCCCTATCCTCAGCACCTTTCCTCTCCATTACTCCTCCTCTTCCTCGGCACCTTTCCTCTCCACCACTCCTCCTCATCCTCCTCAGTACCTTACCTCGCTACCACTGCACTTGTTCCTCAACACCTTTACTCTCCAACACTCCTCATCCTCAGCACCTTTACACGCCACCACTCCTCCTCATCCTCAGAACCTTAACTCGCTACCACTGCTCCTGTTCCTCAGCACATTTCCTCACCACCACTCCTCCTTATCCTCAGCACCTTTCCTCGCCACCACTACTCCCCATCCTCAGCACCTTTCCTCTCCATCACTCCTCCTCATCCTCAGCACCTTTCCTCTCCACCACTCCTCCTCATCCTCAGTACCTTACCTCGCTACCACTGCTCCTGTTCCTCAACACCTTTCCTCTCCAACACTCCTCATCCTCAGCACCTTTTCTCTCCACCACTCCTCCTCATCCTCAGCACCTTTGCTCTCCACCACGCCTCCTCATCCTCAGCACCTTTTCTCTCCAAACTTCTCCTCTTTCTCAGCACCTTTGCTCTCCATCTCATTCTCAGCACCTTTCCTCTCCACCACTCCACTTCATCTGCAGCACCTTTCCTCTCAACCACTCTGCCTCATCTTCAGCACCTTTTCTATCCACAAATCCTCCTCATCCTCAGCACCTTTGCTCTCCACCACGCCTCCTCATTCTCAGTATCTTTCCTCGCCACCACTCCTCCTCATCCTCAGCACCTTTCCTCGCCACCACTCATCCTCATCCTCAGCACCTTTCCTCTCCACCACTCCTCCACATCCTCAGCACCTTTCCTCTCCACCACTCCTCCTCATCCTCAGCAGCTTTCTTCTCCACCACTCCGCCTCATCCTCAGCACTCTTTCTCTCCACCACTCCTCCTCATCCTCAGCACCTTTCCTCTCCATCACTCCTCCTCATCCTCAGCACCTTTCCTCTCCAAACTCCTCCTCTTTCTCAGCACCTTTGCTCTCCATCTAATCCTCAGCACCTTTCCTCTCCACCACTCCACCTCATCATCAGCAGCTTTCTACTCCACCACTACGCCTCATCCTCAGCACCTTTTCTCTGCACCACTTCTACTCATCCTCAGCACCTTTGCTCTCCACCACTCCTCCTCATCCTCATCACCTTTGCTCTCCACCACGCCTCCTCATCCTCAGCACCTTTCTTCTCCACCACTCATCCTCATCCTCAGAACCTTATCTCACTACCACTGCTCCAGTTCCTCAACGCCTTTACTCGCCACCACTCCTCCTCATCCTCAGCATCTTTGCTCTCCACCACGTCTCCTCATCCTCAGCACCTTACCTCGCCACCACTGTTCCTCATGCTCTGCACCTTTCCTTTCCAATACTCCTCATCCTCAGCACCTTTACTCGTCACCACTCCTCCTCATCCTCAGCACCTTTCCTCACCACCACTCATCCTCATCCTCAGCACCTTTCCTCACCACCACTCATCCTCATCCTCAGCATCTTTCCTCTCCACGACTCCAACTCATCCTCAGCACCTTTCCTATCAACCACTCTGCCTCATCCTCAGCACCTTTTCTATCCACCAATTCTCCTCATCCTCAGCACCTTTGCTCTCCACCACGCCTCCTCATTCTCAGCACCTTTCCTCGTCACCACTCCTCCTCATCCTCAGCACCTTTCCTCACCACCACTCATCCTCAGCACCTTTCCTCACCACCACTCCTCCCCATCCTCAGCACCTTTCCTCTCCAACACTCCTCATCCTCAGCACCTTTCTTCTCCACCACTCCTCTTCATCCTCAGAACCTTACCTCGTTACCTGCTCCAGTTCCTCAGCACCTTTCCTCACCACCACTCCTCATTCTCAGCACCTTTCCTCGCCACCACTCCTCCTTTTCCTCAGCACCTTTCCTCTCCACCACTCCTCCCTATCCTCAGCACCTTTCCTCTCCATTACTCCTCCTCTTCCTCGGCACCTTTCCTCTCCACCACTCCTCCTCATCCTCCTCAGTACCTTACCTCGCTACCACTGCACTTGTTCCTCAACACCTTTACTCTCCAACACTCCTCATCCTCAGCACCTTTACACGCCACCACTCCTCCTCATCCTCAGAACCTTAACTCGCTACCACTGCTCCTGTTCCTCAGCACATTTCCTCACCACCACTCCTCCTTATCCTCAGCACCTTTCCTCGCCACCACTACTCCCTATCCTCAGCACCTTTCCTCTCCATCACTCCTCCTCATCCTCAGCACCTTTCCTCTCCACCACTCCTCCTCATCCTCAGTACCTTACCTCGCTACCACTGCTCCTGTTCCTCAACACCTTTCCTCTCCAACACTCCTCATCCTCAGCACCTTTCCTCTCCACCACTCCTCCTCATCCTCAGCACCTTTGCTCTCCACCACGCCTCCTCATCCTCAGCACCTTTTCTCTCCAAACTTCTCCTCTTTCTCAGCACCTTTGCTCTCCATCTCATTCTCAGCACCTTTCCTCTCCACCACTCCACTTCATCCGCAGCACCTTTCCTCTCAACCACTCTGCCTCATCTTCAGCAACTTTTCTATCCACCAATCCTCCTCATCCTCAACACCTTTGCTCTCCACCACGCCTCCTCATTCTCAGCACCTTTCCTCGCCACCACTCCTCCTCATCCTCAGCACCTTTGCTCTCCACCACGCCTACTCATCCTCAGCACCTTACCTCGCCACCACTGCTTCTCATGCTCAGAACCTTTCCTCTCCAATACTCCTCATCCTCAGCAGCTTTCCTCTCCACCACTCCGTCTCATCCTCAGCACAATTCCTCTCCACCACTCCTCATCCTCAGCACCTTTCATTTCTCCCACTCCTCATCCTCAGCACCTTTCCTCTCCACCTCTCCTCCACATCCTCAGCACCTTTCCTCTACACCACTCCTCTTCATCCTCAGTACCTTTCATCGCCACCACTCCTCTTAATCCTCAGCACCTTTCCTCGCCACCACTCCTCCTCATCCTCAGCACCTTTCCTCTCCACCACTACTCCCATCCTCAGCACCTTTCCTCTCCATCACTCCTCCTCATCCTCAGCACCTTTCCTCTCCACCACTCCTCCTCATCCTCAGTACCTTACCTCGCTACCATTGCTCCTGTTCCTCAACACCTTTCCTCACCACCACTCCTCCTCATCCTCGGCACCTTTCCTCGCCACCACTCCTTCTCATCCTCAGCACCTTTCCTCTCCACCATTACTCCCCATCCTCAGCACCTTTCCTCTCCATCACTCCTCCTCATCCTCAGCACCTTTCCTCTCCACCACTCCTCCTCATCCTCAGCACCTTTACTCTCCACCAGTCTGCCTCATCCTCAGCACCTTTTCTATCCACCAATCCTCCTCATCCTCAGCACCTTTGCTCTCCACCGTGCCTCCTCATTCTCAGCACCTTTCTTCGCCACCACTTCTCCTCATCCTCAGCACCTTTCCTCTCCACCACTCCTCATCCTCAGCACCTTTTATCTCTCCCATTCCTCATCCTCAGCACCTTTCCTCTCCACCACTCCTCCACATCCTCAGCACCTTCCCTCTCCACCACTCCTCTTCATCCTCAGTACCTTTCATCGCCACCACTCCTCCTCATCCTCAGCACCTTTCCTCGCCACCACTCCTCCTCATCTTCAGCACCTTACCTCGCTACCACTGCTCCTGTTCCTCAGCACCTTTCCTCTCCAACACTCCTCATCCTCAGCACCTTTACTCGCCACCACTCCTCCTCATCCTCAGCACCTTTCCTCTCCACCACTCCTCCTCATCCTCAGTACATTACCTCACTACCACTGCTCCTATTCCTCAACACCTTTCCTCACCACCACTCCTCCTCATCCTCAGCACCTTTCCTCGCTACCACTCCTCCTCATCCTCAGCACCTTTCCTCTCCACCACTACTCCCCATCCTCAGCAACTTTCCTCTCCATCACTCCTCCTCATCCTCAGCACCTTTCCTCTCCACCACTCCTCCTCATCCTCAGCACCTTTCCTCTCCACCAGTCTGCCTCATCCTCAGCACCTTTTCTATCCACCAATCCTCCTCATCCTCAGCACCTTTGCTCTCCACCACGCCTCCTCATTCTCCGCACCTTTCCTCGCCACCACTCCTTCTCATCCTCAGCACCTTTCCTCTGCACCACTCCTCATCCTCAGCACCTTTTATCTCTCCCACTCCTCATCCTCAGCTCCTTTCCTCTCCACCACTCATTTGTGAGATCATTTCCTCTACCTTTGATGGACACTTGTCTCTAACAGTAGAATGTGACATTAGCCTTTAAGGGGTGTCTAATATATCTTGTACTTCTTGAGCGTGGTACCCAGGTATATCCAAGAAGACACCCTCAGGAGTACAGTATATGACACACCACATTTTACACAATAAATCTCTCCCGAGTAGATTAGTCGGAGCCGATGCAGCCAACAGGAAAGAATGTTCGGTTTGCAAAGGCCCTATTGTAATCTCTGCAGGTCTGCTCAAAGGGTATTGTTGCACAGTTCCTGTTACTCCCATTGCCGAAATTGTTTTACCCGTGGTTTTTATACCTACTGTCGAATTTAACACTGACCTGGCCGCCCCTGTATCTACAAGAAAAGGTAATGGTACACCAGCTACATCAACCGTGACCTCGGGTTCACTACCAAGGCTAGCAATTAATTTCACTGGCTGCAGACTACAGGTGTGGCACAACCCCTATTGTGTGGTGAGACCCTCCCGCAGCGCATTGGCAGCTACAATATGTGAGGGGGGTAGCTGTGAGTTTTCGGAGGCCTGCCAGTCTCTTCTTGGTGGGTACCTCCTTGTCTTCCCTGTATGTGGCTCATAATTTCTCCTAGATGGTCCCTGATCCCAATTATGTGCATTGTAGTGTGGTTCATATCCTTGTCTAGTGGGTCGGTATACATTATGTGTACCTTTATTCCTACAGTCCCTTGCAAAATGTCCTATCTTGTGATAAGTATAGCATGTTACTACACGTGACTTACCATCAGGGGTCTGGGGTTTTGGCTGATATGGCCTTTTTGTAAGTGCGTCTATACTCACTGTCATCAGCCTTTCCTCCTGTAACTCCCTGTGCTTAATGATGTTCCTATCATGCTCAACAGCGGACTCTCTCAATGCAGCCACCGTGATACCTCTCCAGTTTGGTAGAGAGGTCTGTACTCTTGTTCTTAATGCCTCTTTTAACCCGTCCATTAATACAGTAACAGCTACCTCCCTATGATGCACATTATCTTTTATGTCCTCGATCCCAGTGTATCTAGACATTTCCTGCAGTGCTTGATGGAAATATTCGGATGCCGTTTCACCTTCCTTTTGTCTTATGGAAAAGATTTTGTTCCATTTGACAACAGTAGGGAAATATACTCCTAATTGCAGATTGATTTGCCGTACATTGTCCTGATTGTATTCATCAGTGAGAGGTACTTCGCGTCTAACTTACAATCAGATATGAATTTTGCGGGATCAATATTTCAGGGTAAACATACCTGTAGCACTATTTGCCAATCTTTGTTCGTGGGTTCGTTGGCATTACCTAACTCTTTAATGAACCTCTGGTATGCGACTAGATATTTTCTGGGATCGGAAAATTCTGACATAATTGACCTTAACTCTGCCCGGGACCAAGGACAATGCATGGCAATGTTCCTGATGGGAGTGACTCCCTGAGCATCAGTCTTCCCATTGGGGACTGCAATCACCCTGACAGGATTTAATTTAATTACATCATTCTGGTTTGATTCTACAATGTGAGGTGCTATTGTTTCTGCACAATGTACGGTACCGTACTTACCTGTGGACAAAACCTCACTTATCCCTCCGCTAGGGGGCCTGACTACTGATCTTGTTGGTTGAGCCATGCCCACTTGAGTGTCCTGTATGGTGGCTGCTAGAGAGAGTGCCGATATCGTGCTGGGCTCATCTTCCTGCTCGCAGTCCTGGGGAAAATTCAAAATGGGATACAACTGGCAAGGGTTAGCGTTAGTACATTTATCAATTACTCTCCTATCCTGTACCAATGTACCATTGTCTGTAGCCACTTTCTCCCCCACAATATATTGTGGTGGCGGTGCGGTCGCCATTGTTTTCCCGCTAGGTTTGGAACCTGCTGCGTGAGCTAATTCCCTTTGCACATCTCCCTCCTGTTGCCATAAATGTAAACAATCTGTATGTCTAATCCTTTGTTTCTTGGATTTTATCAGACATATCCTTATCCTTAAGTTCTGTAATACCTCTGGTTCAAAGCTGCCCACCCGAGCGAATGGTACCCTACCTTTATCAGTCATACATACCCATTCATTGCAAAAAGCCTCCATGTGTGAACCATATTTTTCACACATAATAAACCTTGCCGATGCTTTTGGTCGCACCTCTTCAGCCTGAACTCTAGCTACAAAATGCCCACTGCTTGTGCAATTGGATCCCATCGCGGACTTTTTGCCAATAAACGCAATCCCCAAATGCACAATACAATAGATGTGAAAGACACCTAGCGCTTTCACTCGCTCCTTCTCCGCTGAATACTACAACTCACTCCAATAATGAACACTGCATACCCAGTGAGGTCCTATCTGGTTTCTATTTACTGGAAGTGTTTAGGAGTGACTGATAATGTCAAATATTATCTTAAAACATAAAGCTATACACTGTTACCGTGGAGCCGCTATGGCCGCTAGACTTATTACACACACTACGGACTAAGTACGCTATTTGCGTACTGAGTAACGTATTTGATACGCACTTAGCGTATCAGACGCAGTGCCGTGGGTACAACATACACTCGGCACGTACGCACACTGATTGAAATACGGTAAACCTTATTAATGAAACAATGTAATGATATGCTTATACTTAAAACCTTAAATAGCACTGGCAATACAAAGTATCTGCAGTGCATACATCTTAACAATGCAGGTTAATCTAAAACAGGTTAAACAAGTTAATCTACTTTTAAAAGCCCCTTTGCAGGAAAATGAAAACACAACTCTGTTTGTGGTAAACCACTGGATTCTAACACCACAGTGGATTATTCAGAGAAAAAGGGGTAAACAGATACAAGTCATACACTGCAAGCTAACAGGGAAATCTAACCGAATAACAGAGAATAATGATGAACAATGGCTACAGAGAATATACTTATACGTGGGAAATCATTTGCAAGCGCGACCTGGATCCAGTCCTCAGCTATTCAGGTAGAAAGCCTTCAGAGTCTTGAGGCTGGCCAGGCAACAGTGGTCTTTATATACACAACATACATTCACAATACAATGGTCCCTGTAATCTCATTGTTCATTGGACACAGGGATGTGTCTCTACATTACAGGAACGGTCATAGGTGGATTTGAACTGGTGGGCTGTGTCTTTCCCCAACTGCTCTTGTGGGTGGTATCCTCTGGATTCCCACCGCATGTGTAATTTAAAGCAAATACAGTTAATGTTCATAATCTACTTCTGTACATAACTATACGCAGGAGCGAGCGATCCTTTCCTAACTAACACCGGAATGTTACCCTTAAAATACCCTACAGCTGGATACTAGACACCACCTTTCATCCTTTATCTGACCCTTCCTATCATGCAAAGAGGAATCTCTCTGTCCAGGAACTGTTTAAACTAATCATACTCGCTGACACGGTCTAGGGGAATAATGTTTACAAAATGCACTATTTGGGTTAAATATGCTACGTTCGAGTCGCACGCTACACGCTCACAAACTCCGCCGTAAATACACATCTAATGCGCATGAGTCGCTGGAGCATCTCTTACGCAACTTGAGGGTATGTGTATGCACGGGGGACCAGGTGCACGAGCAGCGTGCGTATGCATGAGGGGTTAGTACAAGGGATATGCATCATGATATTTTTCGACTTTGACAGTTCACCCTTTGGCAGTCGACAATAACTACCACTATCCAAACAATTAAGCAGAAAATTATACAATACAATGAAATACCTATAAATGATTGGGTGGAGGGAGGAGAGGAGAAGGTGGGAAATGTATGACCTAGTGGGATATTAAAAGCATGTATGTATGGAATTCATGTCTGAGGGGCATGTATCATCGTGCCGTACATGTTCTAGATAAGCTTCGAGGTATTGCGAAGTATACATTAAATCCTTCTAATCCCGTATTAAGGGTCTGTAAGTGGGCTAACAAACACTACCGAGCTCTCTTCAGCTTCTTGTTCCAACAAATGGGGTGCACATTAGTTGATGATACATGGGGGGGAAAACATGTGAGTGCTAATATATGTACCTATATCACCTGTCGACTATGTGTGTCACTACCTGAAGGTTGTAGAGATGAAGATAAGAAACATATGTCACAAATGCATTCATATGATAATGTGTGTAATTGTCCTTGGGTGTCTGTTGAAGGCTTGTCCGGATAGGTGTATCCTTGCTGTGGGTGATAAGCAAGGGTTTCAAGTGTCCATATGAAGTCTTTTAAAGTCTCTAAAGTGTCTCGCAAAGTCTGTGGAAATGTTCATCAAGTGTCTGTAGAAATGTTCATCAAAGGTCTGTAGAAATGTTCATCAAAATCTTCTTCCGAGTGGATGTCTTTTTACCTTGGAGAAAAACAAAGGAGAAACGGGTGAAAGAAACGTACCATGGAATCACGTCTTATCACAACATTGTCTCGATTGATGGGTCATAAATTAAACCAGTTGTTGTAACAATGCCCTCGCTCCTTAAACTCATCACTCTGGTACTGCGCTTGCAATGCATTAAAATCCGAACACATCTAATATCAAACCAATCATTATGACAACTCCCAGGATACAAAGGAGAAATTTCCCTACATTCACGATAACATTTTGAGCCCATTCTCCTGATCCTGAGAACCAATTGCGTGGGTTCAACCATGAAACTCAGCCGGTTAGTTCATTACTCACAGCAGTAAGGGTAAGGTTGTGTCTCCTTCGGAACTCCCACTTCAATTGTAAGATATCGTCCATCTTTTGATCTATGACCTCGGTTGGGTCATCGGTGCTGTTTATGATATATGTACAGCATTTCACACCATACTGAGTTGCTAGGGTGACACAATTCCCGCCTGTCACCACTGTGATGTAATTGAGAACCATCCTGTGCTGGATCAGTTCCGTTTTGTAAGCTTGCAATTCCCTCCCAGTATACCTGAAGGTGTCATCATACATCTCGGTGATATTATCTATCAGGTTCACTAGCACATTAATTTACCTAAAATGTATAACTCCTCTGGTGGTATGGGTGATATCTAACGCGAGCAGGTATTAAATCCCAGTGGATTTGTGGATCAAATCAGAGGCTGCGTGCTCTGTCCTATCTATAAGGTGTCTCTTAACGATGTGTTCATAGTGAGTGTGAGTGTAAGGAGCATGAGCATTGCGGTGAACGTCTTTCATCTTATTATGGGTAATGGTCATTACTTCTGGCAACACTCTTCCAATGTAACACAATCCCTCTGAGTTTGGGGCAAGCCACTTATAAGCCTTCCTCCCACATATGAAATATGCATCATCGGGGAGAACATATGGGACTGAATATGACATCACCATATTGCAAACCTTCCAGGTGAAAAATCCTATCCCTAACTCTCTCATCTGTTCAGTACACGTATCAGGCTGTATGATATGCGCACAGTATTCTGGTGATACTTCTCCAACCCGCATGGTCTTACTTCCTAGAGTATACCTATACCGAAAATATCTCCCACCGTCGGCTATTTGGCGTATAAGTTCTGAGTCTATGGGCATGCTATCGGCTCTGTGTGAAAATGCCATGGTTTGGTTGTTCCATGTCACTTCCCAATTTCCCGGCTTTCGGGGATTGGAAATGTTAAAACATACTAAGGACCTATCCACATGATATTGGTGGAGTTTCAAACTAAGAGGCCTAGAAATATTAAATTTCTTGTCCACCGGTCTCCCACCCCTTAATTTAAGTACCTCATCTATTGTTAAAGGGTATGGTACTAGTCCTGACTTGTTCTGACCTTGAGGTACTTGTGAGCACACCCAGCATTCCGTTTGGTTTAAAACCTTACCCACTAATGAGTGATAGTCACTCAATGGATGACGGTCCATGTCGATATTAAGGCTGGACTGACATCTCTGGATGCACCCGTCCTCACCTATGTTTTCACAATTTCTACAGATACAATTCTCCTCAGCTAACAATCCTTCACAATGCCTCCTAGAGTCATGACTACCAGATCATTTTCTGATACTCGCCTTTGCTCGGTGACTGTGTTGCTCTTGGAATTCTACTAATCCGTCCTTGTCATCAGAACCCATTCCAGATCCTTTCTCAACCTCTCTGGTGCTCTCACCGAAACAGACTGTTCTCGTCAACAACAGGGTCAACAGGAAAACCCGGACCGCAGTCTCTCGGGGTAAGTCCATCTTGCAGGAGGAGAAAGAAAGAGTGGTAATGGAAGGTAAAGAAAATAATAGAAGGAAAAGAAAACTGGTGCAATAACCGCCTCTAGTCTTTTTTGTTCTCTGTGCTCAGATGCCGTCTCAACAGTGCTGTCTCCCAGTCCTCCCGGAACAGACACTCCAGTGACACGATGTTCTCTCCGAGTCAGCGACCTTTCTGTAGGGAGCATAAATCTTGAATTACCATTTGTTTAACTGTTGTGTGACATACCATCCATAGAACATGAAAAAACAAAAAAAAGAGAGAATAATAGAAAACAGAAAAATTGTCAGATTTCCGTTCACCATCAGGCTGTCACACCAACATGTCTATCGGTATCTCTGCACAGTCTTTCCCCACCAGTATTTCCACTCTCCACCCTCTGTGCATGGCCAGGCACAATGATGCTGGTGAGATATACTGGGGTTGGGCAGACCTCTGAAAAGACATAGTAGATATGTGACGTTTGAGCTGTAGTTCTGCTGGTGAACGTCAGAGATGAAGAGGAAACATTTAAAGATAAATCACAGAGTTTACCTGGCCGCCCCTGTATCCACAAGGAATGACCTACCAATTACATCACATTGGGACCTCAGGTTTACTTCCAAGGCTCACAATTAATTTCACTGGCTGTAGACTACAGGTGCGGCCAAAAATTTTCCTTTTGTGATCCCTGATTTCAATTACATGCGTTATAACTTTGGTCGTTTTCTTGTCTAGGGGGTCGATATACCTTCTGTGGGTCTCTTAATCTGCAATTCCGTGCAATATGTCCTTCCTTATGGCAGTTATAACATTTTACTACATACGACTTACCACCAGGGGTCTGGGGTTTAGGCTGATGAGGCCTTGTTGTAAGGGCCTGTATACTTTGATAAAGCTAAATATTTATCGTATATAATACCCTTTATTAGGTCTAAGAACACTGTACGCTATCTACGTATGAAGTACCGTAAGGGTACGCTAGTTGCGTAACAATCGCTTTGCCGTGATCGAGACGCTCAAGCGTCATGTTCACTCACGGCCAAGAGATCACAGGCAGGCACGTTATTGGCTGTTAACTAACGTAATGATTCGCTATAGCGTAGCGGACGCTCGGGACCACGAGGAGATCACCAGCGGCGCTGACGCTCACTATATTAAACCTTTGTATCTAAACCATAAACAGTGTATTGTGCAGTAAAACCTTAGTGTAATGTTAGAGTGTAAATGCAACACAGTATAACCTTTTTACCTTTAAAGCTGTTCGAGCGTCACCGACGCTCTGAGAATACTTAATACTATAAGAAACACACAGATACCGTGCTCAGGGTCCAACGCCTAAAATATATATTATGAATGCTATACTTGCAAAAAAGAGTTAAACACAATACAAGTCATACACTACAATATAACATAGACTACCTAACCAGATAACTACACAGGAAATACAATACAATACAATTTAAGGGAAAATGAGAGGGAAAGAGAAGGAGAGAGAGAGAGAGAGAAATTGAGAGAGATTGGCCCACAATAACAAGAAGATCAATATAGTTGCGGAGAAACACTTACGCACAAGGGGAAACGATCGCATGCGCCTCGATATCCAGCTCCCGATTATCAGCAATGAGAACCGTTGAAGAGAGTGAACTGGATATGGTCGGCCTGCCTATTTATGCCCCACACACAATACAATTCAATGGTCCCTACAATCTCATTGTTCATTGGACACAGGAATCCGGCTTCGCATTATAACAAAAGGTCATAGGTTGATTCATACAGGTGGGCTGTGACTGCTTCCAACTGTTCAGGTGGGTGGGATACTGAGTTTCCCGCCGCATGACTAAATAAGAACAAATAATAGTAAATGGACATAAACTTCTTATGTCCATAACTATTCGCATGAGCGATTAATCCGCTCCAAACCAACACCGGAATATTGCTATTTAAATACTCTTCCGATGGGTACCAAACACCACTGTATGACCCCTGTTAGACCCTTCGTACAATACAAAGAGGGATCTCTCTGTTCAGGAACATGCTATATTAACTAAACTTTCACAATCTATCAAAGGGACCATGATCTACAAAATACATTATTACTGAAAATATGTAACGATTGAGTCGCACGCTACGATCACATAAACTCTACCGTAAATACGCATACCGTGCGCCTGCGGGTGCCCGCGACTGTGAGTATGCGCACGCACGGGAGAGCGCACGCATGCGCAGCGCGGACCAGAATGAGGTGCAAATATGGCAGTGTGTATAGAGATATTTTTCTGACTTTGACAGTCCACCCTTTGGCAGTCAATAATAACTGCCACCTTCTAAAACATTTCAAAAGAGAAAAATATATGTCAGGGGTTAATACATTTACATGGTTGGGTAGGGGAGGAGAGGAGAAGGTAGGAAAAGGGTATGACCTAGTGAGATATCAGAAGCATGTGTGTATGAATCCGTGCTTGGGGGTCATGTATCATCGTGCCGTACGTGTTTTAAATCAAGCTTCGAGGTATTGCGAAGTATACATGTGAATTCCTTCTTATCCCGTGGTACGGGTCTGTGGATGGGCTGTCAAACTTTACCGAGCTCTTTTCGGCTTTGGTTGTAACAAAATGGGGGAGCACATTTTAGTTGATGATACATGAATGGGGGAGATATGTGATTGCTGATATCTGTGCCTGTATTCCCTATCGACTATGTGTGTCATTACCTGAGGGTTGTAGAAATGAAGAAAAGACATAATTACGGTAAATGCGGTGGTATTCTATGTCAGGTAAATGTACATTCGTCGATTGAGGTCTTGTTTGGTGTCTGTTGAATGCAGTCTTCTTTGTGCTTTTGCCCATAAGCTGCGAGCAAAAGCTGTCAATGTCCACAGATTTACAAAAGTGTTGGGCTAGCGTAATTTTAAATTTCTAGGGAAACTGGGGATCCATGGCATAGTTCATCAAAAATCTGTGTATCAGGTTGTCAAACTTCTTCTTTAATCCCTCTGTTGTCTGTATATCGGCTCATCAAATTCCTCGTCCAAGTGGGTCTTGTTACCTTGGAGAAAACGGAAAAACAGGTGAAAGAAACGGACCGTAGAAATCGCATTTTCATCACATCATTGTTTCTACATTTGGGTCATAAATCAAGTCCATTGGAATTACAGTTTCCTCACTCCTCAAACTCATTACCCTTGTACGGTGTTTGCACTTCATTAAAGCCTGACCGCATTTAAATATCAATCCAATCGATATGACAACACCTAAGATACATAGGAGAAACTTCCCAACATCCATTATGACTCCTTGAGCCCATTCTCCTAAACCAGAAAACCAATTTCGCTGGTTCAACCATGACACCCAACCAGTCAGCTCATTACCTACAGCAGCAAGAGTGAGATTGTGTCTCCTGCGAAATTCCCACTTCAATTGGAGAATATCGTCCATCTTTTGGTCTATGACCTCGACCGGATCCTCGGTGCTATTCGTAATATATGTGCAACATTTCACGCCGTATTGTGTTGCCAGTGTGACACAATATCCGCCTGTCACTGCTGTGAGGTAATTGAGAACCATTCTATGCTGTACCAGTTCTGTTTTGTAAGCTTGAAGTTCCCTTCCAGTATACCTAAATGTGTCATCATACATTTCAGTGATATTATCTAACAAATTTGCGAGCGCCGATATGTATTTATAATTCAGCACTCCTCTGGCGGTGCGGGTGAAATCTAACGCGATTAAGAATTGAATCCCTGTGGATTCACTTATCAGATCAGAGGCCGGATGCTCTGTCTTCTCTATCAGGTGCCTTTTAACAATGTGCTCGTAATGGGTGTGAGTATAAGGAGCTTGGGCACCACGGTGTACGTCTTTCATTTTGTCATGTGATACAGTCATTACTTCAGGCAGTACTTTTCCAATATAACACAATCCTTCAGAGTTTGGGGCAAGCCACTTGTACGCCTTTGTCCCGCATATGAAATATGCATCATCGGGGAGAACATATGGGACGGAGTAGGACATAACCATATTACACACCTTCCATGTGAAATCTCCTAACCCTAATTCTTCCATCTGCTTAGTACACGTATCAGGTTGTACGATATGTGCACAGTATCCTGGTGATATCTCTCCAACTCTAGTAACCCTATTTCCTAAGGTATACCTATACCGGAAAGATTTTCCTCTACTGGCTATGTGGCGTACAAGCTCTGTATCTGTAGGCATTCTATCTGCTCTATGCGAAAAGGTCATGGTGTGGTTACTCCATGACACTTCCCAATTTCCCGGCTTTCGGGGATTGGAGATGTTGAAACATAATAGGGACCTATCCACATGTTATTGGTGGAGCTTCAAACTAGGAGGGCTGGAGATATTAAACCTCCGGTCCACCGGTCTCCCACCATTTAACTCAAGTACCTCCTCTATCGTTAAAGGAAATGGTACTAGCCCTGATTTGCTATGACCCTGAGGTACTTGAGAGCATACCCAACAATTCGTTTTGTTTAACACATTACCCACTAAGGAGTGATAGTCACTCAATGGATGCCGGTCCATATGGATATTAAAACTGGATTGGCATTTCTTAATGCACCCATCCTCAATGACATTGTTACAGAGCCTACAGATACAGTTTTCTTCAGCTAACAATCCTTCACAATTCCTTCTATGGTCAATGCTATCGGATCGTTTTCTGATACTCGCCTTTACTTGTTGGTTAAGTTGTTCTTGGAAAACTACGCCTCCATCTTTATCATCAGAACCCATTCCAGAACCTCTCTCGACCTCCATGGTACTCTCGCCGGAACAGACTGCTCTGGTCAACATCATGGTCAACAGGAAAATCCGGATCACAGTCTCTTGGGGCAAGTCCATCTTATAGGAGGAGACGAAGAAGAATGAGAAGGGGGGAAAAATAATTTGAGGGAGAGGGGATGGGAAGTGGAGAAAAACAAAAAAAAGGGAACAGGGGATCGACAACTGCTTTTGATCTCGTGGTTCTCGATGCTCAGGTGCCGCTTTAGTCCTCCTGGAACAGACACTCTAGTGATACAACCTCTACCGTCTGTTCCTTATCACAGGACTTCTCTGGATCAACGACCTTCTTACAGTGGGACGAATGAAACCAAGTCTCTCTCTCAGCAACCTTCAATGCTGTAGTGCTAGTCAATAAGACCTGGTATGGTCCTTCCCATCTGTCAATAAGGCAACCTGAGCGTAGAAAATTCCGTATCATTACATAATCCCCAGGTTCAATGTCATGACAATTACTATCTGGTAAATCAGGAATCACTAACTTCAGATTATCATTTTGATTCCTTAACTGTTTACTCATGTTAATCAAGTATTTTACAGTCACTTCATTGTTACACTTCAAATCATCCTGAGGGTTAATCATAACATGCGGTTGTCGACCAAACAAGATTTCAAAGGGAGACAGATTAAGAGGGGACCTGGGAGTGGTTCTGATGCTGTACAGTACAATGGGTAAAGCTTCTGGCCATGTCAATCCTGTCTCTGCCATCACTTTACTCAGTTTATTTTTAATAGTGCTGTTCACTCTTTCCACTTTCGCACTCGCCTGTGGACGGTATGGAGTGTGCAGCTTGCTATCAATTCCCATCAATTTACACATTCCTTGAAAGACATCACCTGTAAAATGGGTACCCCTATCACTTTCGATAATTCTAGGGATACTATATCTACATACAAATTCCTGCACAATTTTCTTAGCAGTAAACATAGCGGTATTTGTGGCCGCCGGAAATGCTTCGACCCAATTTGAAAAAACATCTATACAAACAAGTACATATTTCCAATTTCGACAAGGGGGTAATTGAATGAAGTCAATCTGTATTACCTGGAAAGGGCCGCCGGCAGGTGGGATATGGGATGGTTCTGTAGGTATTGCCTTTCCAATATTCTTTCTCAAATAGGTAAGGCATGACATTGCCCTTTTACTCGCATGAGATGAGAATCCTGGGGCACACCAATATGCTCTTACCAACTTGCACATCCCTTCCCTGCCCAGATGAGTCAGCCCGTGAGCTGCCTCGGCTAAACATGGAAGGTATGCTCTGGGGGCCACCGGTTTACCTTGTCCATCCGTCCAGAGTCCTGAGGACTCCTGGCCATATCCCTTTGCCTTCCAGACTGCCTTTTCCTGTGTGGAACACAAATTTTGCATTTCACACAACTTCTGTGTGTTGATGGTATTAAATACCATCAGTTGTGTGGTGTCTGTCTGTCTGGGGGTAGCAGCTGCTAACTTAGCTGCTTCGTCTGCTCGGCTGTTACCAAGCGATACTGGGTCTTGGCTATATATATGTGCTTTACATTTGATAACAGCCACTCTGTCGGGTTCCTGTATCGCTGTTAGAAGCCTTTTTATGTGAGCTGCATGCGCTACCGGTGTACCAGCTGCCGTCATGAAATTTCTGAGGCGCCATAGGGCTCCGAAATCATGGACTACCCCGAATGCGTATCTAGAATCGGTGTAGATATTGGCTGATTTGCCCTTAGCCAATTCACATGCTCTGGTTAGGGCGACCAGTTCAGCAACCTGGGCTGAGTGAGGTGGGCCTAGCGGTTCCGCTTCTATGGTGCCTTGGTCATCTACGACTGCGTATCCAGTACACAAGTCTCCCGAGTCTGACTGTCTATGACAACTACCGTCCGTGTAGAACGTAAGTTCTGCATCTTTCAGTGGGTTGTCACTGATGTCAGGCCTTGCGGTAAAATTTTGGGTCAAATATTCCATACAATCATGAGTGTCTTCCTTTGTATTAAATCCTCTTTCCCCAGTACTCTCATCCTCCACCCTTTGGGTCTGTCCAGACACACTTGGGAGATATGTTGCAGGATTTAATGCACTGCATCTCCTTATGGTGATGTTTACGGGGGCCGTTAGTGCCAATTCCCATCTTGTAAACCGCGCTGATGAGACGTGCCTGGTTTGGGCAGAATTTAACAAGGCTGACACTGCATGTGGTGTATGAATTGTGAGGTTGTGACCTAGCACGACGTCTTCGCTTTTCGTTACTAGCAATGCTATCGCAGCAACGCTTCGCAAGCATGTGGGGAGGGATCGCGCTACCGTGTCTAGCTGAGCGCTGTAATATGCTACTGGCCTGCTGGCATCACCGTGCTTTTGGGTTAGTACGCCTGCCGCGCAACCAGCACTTTCTGTTCCGTATAGTTCAAAGGGTTTCCCATAGTCCGGCATACCTAATGCTGGTGCCTGCGTTAGGCACTGTTTAAGTCTCTCAAATGCTGCCTCAGACTCGTCTGTATGCGAAATCCGATCAGGTTTGTTTGAGGAGACCATTTCCTGCAAGGGTAACGCTAGGATGGAAAACCCTGGGATCCAGTTACGGCAATACCCACACATTCCTAAAAATGTTCTGATCTGTTGCTGGGTTTGTGGCAGAGTCATGTCTCTAATTGCTTGAATTCTATCAGCGGTCAGGTGTCTCAGTCCTTGTGTTAAACAGTGTCCCAAATATTTTACCTTAGTTTGGCATAATTGCAACTTGTCTTTGGAAACCTTGTGTCCTGTGTCTGAAAGATGAAACAGGAGCTGTTTCGTATCCTTCAGGGATGCCTCCAATGAATCAGAACACAGTAGTAGATCATCCACGTACTGTATTAATACTGATCCACTCACTGGTTGGAAAGACTGTAAACAATCATGCAAAGCCTGAGAAAATATACTTGGGCTATCTATGAATCCTTGTGGTAATCGAGTCCATGTGTATTGGACTCCTCTGTATGTAAATGCAAACAAATATTGACTGTCAGGGTGCAGAGGTACCGAAAAGAAAGCGGAGCAGAGGTCAATAACAGTGAAAAATTTCGCAGTGGGAGGGATTTGCATTAGGATGACAGCTGGATTTGGCACTACGGGGAACTGACTCTCAACTATTTTGTTAATCCCCCTTAGATCCTGCACTAGCCGGTAACCCCTCCCCCCACTCTTTTTCACAGAGA
Organism: Pseudophryne corroboree; assembly: GCF_028390025.1. NCBI lineage: Eukaryota > Metazoa > Chordata > Amphibia > Anura > Myobatrachidae > Pseudophryne > Pseudophryne corroboree. The sequence continues at coordinate 91,095,248 of NC_086451.1, forward strand.
AGATGGGACTATTAGCAGTGCTGGACGTTCTTACCAGAATGCCCTGTTGTAGCAAGCGCTCTATTACGGGATACACTCCTAACTCCACCTCTGGCTTCAGAGGGTACTGTGGGATTTTTGGATCTATCCTACCATCTTTTACTTGTACAACTACCGGAGCTACGTTTGCCATTAATCCAGTGTCCTGTCCATCTTTGGTCCAAAGTGACTCTGGTATCTGAGATGTCATTTCTTCTACTTGGGAGGGAGTCCTATTTGTCATAGTGGTATGTGACATTAATTTTGACGGGGAGTCTAACATGTCTCGTACTTCCTGAGCGTGATTCTCAGGTATGTCCAAGAATACACCTTCAGGAGTACAATAAATGACGCACCCCATTTTACACAGTAAGTCTCTTCCCTGGAGATTGGTCGGTGCCGATGCAGCCAGCAAAAAGGAATGCTTGGTATGTAAAGGCCCTATTGTAATCTCTGCTGGTTTGCTAACAGGGTAATGCTGGACTACTCCTGTTACTCCCACGGCTGGAATTGTCCTACCAGTGGTCCTCATGCCCACTGTCGAATTTATCACTGATTTGGCCGCCCCTGTGTCTACAAGAAAGTTTAATGATTTACCAGCTACATTGATTGCAATTTCTGGTTCACTTCCAAGACTTGCAATCAATTTTACTGGCTGCAGATTACAGGTATGGCCACACCCCTATTGGGTATGGTGACCTCCCTGAATCCCGCTGGCAGCAACTACTTGTGAGGGAGTTAGCTGGGAACTACCAGAGGTTTGCCAATCTCTGTTTGGGGGGTATCTTTTTGTTTCCCCTGCATGTGGCTCATAACTCCGTTTCTGCGGACCTTGCTCCCAGTGTCGTGTGTCGTGTCGTTGTCTAGGGGGTTGGTATGAGTTTCGTACATTCTTTACTCTACAATCTCGTGCCATGTGTCCCTGTTTATGACAAGAATAACAAGTAACCACACTTGACTTACCCACAGGGTTTGGTGATACAATCAAAGGCTGCCTTGTGGTCAGGGCCTGTATACTTACGGCCATTAACTTATCACTTTGTTGTTCCCTGTGTCTGGTGATGTTCCTATCGTGATCAATAGCAGCCTCTCTCAAAGTAGCCACAGACAGACCTCGCCAACATGGTTGTGTGGTCTGTACCCTAGTCTTTAATGATTCTTTTAAACCATCCATCAGTACCGATACTGCTACTTCTCGATGGTTTGTTTGTTTTAATGTCCTCTATGCCTGTGTATTTTGCCATTTCCGATAATGCTCTGTGAAAATACTCTGCAGCTGTCTCTGACGCCTTCTGTTTAATGGAGAATATCTTGTTCCATCTGACTACCGCTGGGAAATACTCTTTTAACTGTAAGTTTATTCTTTTTACATTATCTTTGTTGTACACATCTGTAAGAGGTACATCCTGATCTAATCCGCAATTAGCTAAAAATTGAGTTGCGTCAACATTGGAGGGTAAACATGCTCTCAGCAATATCTGCCAGTCTTTATTGTCGGGCTCTACAGTGTCACCTAAGTCTCTGATGTATTTTTGACTGGCAACTAAGTCTTTTCTAGGGTCAGGGAATTCAGACACTATGGTCCTTAATTCCATTCGGGAAAATGGGGTGTACATGGCAATGTTCCTCACAGGGGTGGCTCCTGATGTGTCAGTTTTCCCATTTGGAACAGCTATTACCCTAACAGGAGTAACTCTAACAACATCACTCTGTGTGGGTTCTACAGCCTGTGGTGAAATGGCTTCAGCATAGTGTATGGTGCCGTACTTACCTGTAGATACGACCTCACCTATCCCTCCGCTAGGGGCCTTCGTTACTAATCTCGTGGGTGGAGCTGTGCCTACTGTGGTCTCTGCTATGGTGGCTGCTAGAGAGAGCGCTGAAATTGTTGCCGATTCGTCTTCTTGATCACACTCCTGAGGAAAGTTCAAAACAGGGTACAACTTGCACGGGTTAATACTTGCATTGGTTAATTGGTTAACATTATCTTTAACATTTATACAGTTGCTAAGTGTTTGTGTGTTACACCTTAGTGCGTCATTCTCTGCAACCAATTTCTCTCCTGATATGTATGGTGGTGGTGGGGCCGTGGCTATCAGTTTTCTGATTGAGCCAGATCCCGCTGCCTGAGCCAATCCTCTCTGTATGTCACCTTCCTGTTGCCACAACTGCAAATAATCGTAATGTTTGATTCGTCTCTTTGTTGATTTAATGAGACATATCCTTCTCCTTAAATTCGTTAACACTTCTGTGCTGAAGCTACCTACTCTTGGGAATTTCTCCCCGTCATGTACTGTCATTCTCTCCCATTCATCACATAAAGCTTCTGTGTGACTTCCGTATTTCTCACACATTACATACCTTGCCGACCCAATTGGTCGGTTCACTGAATCAACCCGAACCGAGGTTGATCGCCCCCTACCTGAACAAGTGGCCCCCATAGTTCGAAGGTGTTGCTTTATTCAACCAACCCTTACGCAAACCAAATGTCCAAAATAGGCTGACGGTGGCGGTTTACCGAGTACCCCACTCACTCGCCCACGCCGACCAATACGACCTGATCACACCGATATGGTGCTGGCGTACTCGACCTAGGGCCCCTGCGACCTGAACCTCTATTTATTGGAACCTGTGAGGGTGCTCCGAAGAACACTTACTCTTTCCAGTAACTATTGGTTGCTGGATAGTTCCTGAGTGAGCAGCGAACTTCCCTTAAAATAAAAAAAAATTACACAAATCACGTTAGAATGTACAAATAGCGTTTATGACCTTCGTACACAAATAGTACCGGTCAGGTTTACTAATGCACACAATTACATGCGGTACAATCGTTTAGTACACAAGCAACTAATCTTATGTACTGAGCGACCAGTGGAATCGAAAATTGCGGCTGCGAATTCCTTCAGCCAGAGCTTATATGGCCTATATGGGTGTTGCACCAACCCTTTCTTGGTGTTGTGCCTGTGGACTGTATAGCGGACTTCCTTGTCTGCTGTACCTGAACCTGTTGGTCTGCTATGACCTCCTGGTCTGTTACAGTATGACCTCCTGGTCTGCTACACTCTAATGCTCAAATTGTATGTTTTAACCAGGGATGCCTCCCTAGCCACCATGTACGTCACTTACACGCATGTACCTCACGAGAACTCGACTTTTCTTGTGGTTCAACCTGTAAAATTGTATACAACACACTCACTCACCACATGTACACTTTTGTTTCTATTTCTATTTCTGCGCAGAAATTTCTCTTTAGACCAGATGTGTTACAAATTAGGAGAAGGATCTATTAATTTAAATTTGGAATTAAAAAAAAATTTGCGCGATTTATCGCCTGGCGTTATTTACCGCGTGGCGCTACTTATCGCGTTGAGAGGAGAGAGAAAAAAAAAAACTTGTGATTTGAGTTACGTGGGCGTACCCGTACGCTCCGTTGCGTAATATACGCTGCGTGCGTCGGCCCTTGGATTGCGTACGCAAGTCTCAGTCTTTTGTTAGAGACACGTGTACACAAAGCAAAGATCCACCGTAACACAATTTATACGTTTATCAATGTAGATGATCCTTTATCATCTACCACGCACCACACTGACTTCGCCTTGTCTCTCAGGCACAGCTGTGTGTTTGTCTATACTTTAACTATATTATCTTTACTCTTAAACTATGAAATAGTGACAACTCTCTCTAAGCACGTTTATCAACTATAAAACTGGCAAACAGAAGAGTGATATACGAAAATACACAAATGAAAAGGAAATGCAGATATATATGTGTGCGTGCGTGTGTACGCAAGACAGAAAAATAAACAGTTTTAAAAAGACACTATTGTTTTGTTCTTACCTCCGGTTCCCGGATTCCTTCAGCACCCTTTACCAAGAGAAGCAGACGCTTATCCAAACAGCACTACGAGGAATATGATCTCCCGCCCTTTGCTGCTGGATAATGTCTGCTGAAATTACCTAGTGTAGATATGTGAAGGACAGGACGAGCCCGCAATTGATAAAGCTAAATATTTATCGTATATAATACCCTTTATGAGGTCTAAGAACACTGTACGCTATCTACGTATGAAGTACCGTAAGGGTACGCTAGTTGCGTAACAATCGCTTTGCCGTGATCGAGACGCTCAAGCGTCACGTTCACTCACGGCCAAGAGATCACAGGCAGGCACGTTATTGGCTGTTAACTAACGTAATGATTCGCTATAGCGTAGCGGACGCTCGGGACCACGAGGAGATCACCAGCGGCGCTGACGCTCACTATATTAAACCTTTGTATCTAAACCATAAACAGTGTATTGTGCAGTAAAACCTTAGTGTAATGTTAGAGTGTAAATGCAACACAGTATAACCTTATTACCTTTAAAGCTGTTCGAGCGTCACCGACGCTCTGAGAATACTTAATACTATAAGAAACACACAGATACCGTGCTCAGGGTCCAACGCCTAAAATATATATTATGAATGCTATACTTGCAAAAAAGAGTTAAACACAATACAAGTCATACACTACAATATAACATAGACTACCTCCAGATAACTACACAGGAAATACAATACAATACAATTTAAGGGAAAATGAGAGGGAAAGAGAAGGAGAGAGAGAGAGAGAGAAATTGAGAGAGATTGGCCCACAATAACAAGAAGATCAATATAGTTGCGGAGAAACACTTACGCACAAGGGGAAACGATCGCATGCGCCTCGATATCCAGCTCCCGATTATCAGCAATGAGAACCGTTGAAGAGAGTGAACTGGATATGGTCGGCCTGCCTATTTATGCCCCACACACAATACAATTCAATGGTCCCTACAATCTCATTGTTCATTGGACACAGGAATCCGGCTTCGCATTATAACAAAAGGTCATAGGTTGATTCATACAGGTGGGCTGTGACTGCTTCCAACTGTTCAGGTGGGTGGGATACTGAGTTTCCCGCCGCATGACTAAATAAGAACAAATAATAGTAAATGGACATAAACTTCTTATGTCCATAACTATTCGCATGAGCGATTAATCCGCTCCAAACCAACACCGGAATATTGCTATTTAAATACTTTTCCGATGGGTACCAAACACCACTGTATGACCCCTGTTAGACCCTTCGTACAATACAAAGAGGGATCTCTCTGTTCAGGAACATGCCATATTAACTAAACTTTCAGAATCTATCAAAGGGACCATGATCTACAAAATACATTATTACTGAAAATATGTAACGATTGAGTCGCACGCTACGATCACATAAACTCTACCGTAAATACGCATACCGTGCGCCTGCGGGTGCCCGCGACTGTGAGTATGCGCACGCACGGGAGAGCGCACGCATGCGCAGCGCGGACCAGAATAAGGTGCAAATATGGCAGTGTGTATAGAGATATTTTTCTGACTTTGACAACTTACTGTCATCAGCTTGTCTCCCTGTGACTCCCTGTGCCTAATGATGTTCCGATCATGCTCAATAGCGGACTCTCTCAAGGCAGCCACCGAGATACCTCTCCAGCTAGGTTGAGTGGTTTCTACCCTGGTTCTCAACACTTCCTTTAACCCGCTACCTCTCTATGATATACATTATCCTTACTCTACAATGATAGGTGCAATTGTCTGTGCATAATGTAAAGTACCGTACTTACCTGTGGACACGACCTCACCTGTCCCTCCACTAGGGGCCTTTGCTACTACTCTTAATGGTTGGGCAATGCCCACTTGAGTATCTTGTATGGTGGCTGCTAAAGAGAGTGCCAATATCGTACTGGGCTCATCTTCTTGGTCGCAGTCCTGAGGGAAGTTTAAGATGGGATACAACTTGCACGGGTTAGCATTTGCATTAATACATTTATCTACTTTACTCTTATCATCATTAATACATTTAATAAGTGCACTCTTATCGTATACAAGTATGCCATTCTCTGCAGCCATATTCTCCCCTGTAATGTACAGTGGTGGTGGTGCAGTTGCTATCAGTTTCCTGCTAGGGTTGGAACCAGCTGCTTGAGCTAATCCCTGTTGTATCTCACCCTCCTGTTGCCATAACTGTAAACAATCATAATGTCTAATCCTTTGTCTCCTGGATTTTATCAGACATATCCTTCTCCTTAAATTTTGCAACACCTCAGGATTAAAACTGCCTACCCTAGGGAACGGTTCCCTATCGTCCACAGTCATATGTTCCCATTCATTGCACATAACCCCTGCGTGTGATTCATATTTCTCACACATTATGTACCTCGCCGACCCTTTGGGTCACCAAATATCAACCTGAATCCTGGTTGATCGTCCCTTACTTGAGCAACTGGCCCCCATTCTTTGCAGGTATTGCCATCTCAGCTAATTCCTACAAAAACCAAATTACTCAATATAAGGCAACGGTGGAAGTCCTCTGAGTGCTCTCACTCACTCTCGCCCACGTCGGCCAATACACCTACACACTGTCCACAGTGCTGGTCGTACCCAACCTAGGGCCCCTGTGTAACCTCTATTTACTGAGAGCGTGTGGGAGTATGCTACCCCTCCCAGTAAATATCAGTTGCTGGAGATTTCCTGAGTGAACAGCGAAACTCCTTTAAAATAACAAAACTGTTACACAAATCATGTAACGTGTACAATTAGCGTTTATGACCCCGCGATTGTACGCAAAAATTGCGTAATGGGTATCAAGTTGAACTAACAAATGCACACAGGAACGTGCGGTACAGTCGCACTGCGTATAAGTAACTGTTACTTATCCGCTGCACGACCAACGGAATCGATTGTTTAGGCTGCTAAACCTCAGCCAGAACGTATTCTCAAAACGGGCCTATATGGGTACTACGCAAACCCCCGGGGCTGCACTCTCACCGCTGACCTTTCTCAGGCCACGGTTTTCAGAGCTTCGCTTGACCTAGTCAGCAGATTTCTGACTTTGCTGACCTTTTGGTCTGCTGCTACTTGCAACCTTGCTCCTTTATACCTTATCAACGTTAACGTGAGCAAGCCAATCTCACGCCACCAAGTGTTCACTTCACTGGTGTCCTCTGGGATCCCGGATCCCGGGTTCACAAAACCTTGATTTGCATACACACGCTCATTCACTCATATACACTTTGATTTTTCTGTACAGAAAATTAACTTTCATTCAGGTGAAACAGTCTAGTCCCAGATGTGATACAATAAGAGAAGGATCTTTTGAACTAAATTTTGGATACTGATCAATTTGTGCTATTATCGCGTGGCTACCGTGTCGCTTAAACTAAAACAATGCTATCGTGATGACTGTATCATGCCATCTCGCTGCTTGTTTTTACTCTTTTTGTATTAAGTGGGCGTACCTGTACGCACGTTGCGTAAAATACGCCACGTGTGTAGGCCCTTGCGTTGCGTACGCAGTTTGAGACACGTGTAAAAAGTCCGGATACGTCCGCCGCAATACAAATAACACGCTTCTATAAATGTAAACGATATTCAACTATAATCGCTTACCAAACACCACACAGTATCTCCTGTATAAACCTTTATAACTGGGCCAGGCTACGTGTGTGTTTTACACTTACTCCCTTAATTATTACTTTATACTTTTAACTAAATAGCAACAAATTTCTCAGCACGTAATCAATGCTAATGGCAAACAAGCGGGTAGATATGCAAAATACACAAAATACAGGTCTAAATGAATCTAGTAATCAATGCTTCCAATAGTATGATTCATATTGGATAGCTATCTTGCAGAACATACATTGATATAAACACACACACATAATTATAATATTATATCTATGTACCATTCACTGGTCTCCTGAGACTCATTTACTCATTAAGTGCTTCTAATTTGCATATGAATGCTATGTGTTATTGGCTGCCTGTAAAGGTGGGTTTTCACTGCTAGGAAAAAGCAGCTACAGAGGTTAATTTGAATTTCAATGGCTATTTTACAACAAGCAGAGTTAACTGAATCCTAGAGGTAAAGGAAAAAAACAACTTTGTTTATATCTGTATGTGGTTCTTACATCACGTATTCATCTTACTATTAACTTTTATTAAGCCCCATCTGAATCTATTTGTAATTGACTATGGCATGGGTTAAATAAATGCATTGGTAACTCATAAATGGTGATTTATTTTTGACCAAGGACGGCTGATTATTCGGGCAGTGAAAATCAGTCATTTAGAAAAAATGACCTTCCCAAAATGGCCGCTGCTCCTCCACCTTCCACATTCATGAGGGTTACACAAAATGGTGCACAGGCCATGTGGTTAGTCCAAAATGGAGGACAAACCATGCAGCTTCCTTTGTCACTAAGAAATCACACACCATGCGAGCCCCTGAAGTTATTTTACCTTGTTTTGCAACAATATGATCAGATAGGCAGAGTACAGGTGTATGCTTGTATTGTGTGTGCATTTGGCGCAATACAGAAATTTACAGATTTAAAATAGCTTTGCGTTCTTACCTTCCGTATCCCACCAGCATCCCAACAAACCATGCGGAGCAGACGCTTATCTAATCAGCACCAGTGTATCCCCGACCACAAAAAAAGCTAACAGGGGATACTACCTTCCCGCCCTTTACTGATAGATAAAGTCTGCCTTGTCCTGCTAGGCTGCGGATATGAGGAGGCCCGGATGATGCTCCCAATTGATAATGTCAAATATTATCTTAAAACATAAAGCTATACACTGTTACCGTGGAGCCGCTATGGCCGCTAGACTTATTACACACACTACGGATTAAGTACGCTATTTGCGTACTGAGTAACGTATTTGATACGCACTTAGCGTATCAGACGCCGTGCCGTGGGTACAACGTACACGCAGCACGTACGCACACTGATTTAAATACTGTAAACCTTATTAATGAAACAATGTAATGATATGCTTATACTTTAAACCTTAAATAGCACTGGCAATACAAAGTATCTGCAGTGCATACACGTTAACAATGTAGGTTAATCTAAAACAGGTTAAACAAGTTAATCTACTTTTAAAAGCCCCTTTGCAGGAAAATGAAAACACAACTCTGTTTGTGGTAAACCACTGGATTCTAACACCACAGTGGATTATTCAGAGAAAAAGGGGTAAACAGATACAAGTTATACACTACAAGCTAACAGGGAAATCTAACAGAATAACAGAGAATAATGATGAACAATGGCTACAGAGAATATACATACGTGGGAAATCATTCGCAAGCGCGACCTGGATCCAGTCCTCAGCTATTCAGGTAGATAGCCTTCAGAGTCTTGAGGCTGGCCAGTCAACAGTGGTCTTTATATACACAACATACATTCACAATACAATGGTCCCTGTAATCTCATTGTTCATTGGACACAGGGATGTGTCTCTACATAACAGGAAAGGTAATAGGTGGATTTGAACAGGTGGGCTGTGTCTTTCCCCAACTGCTCTTGTGGGTGGTATCCTCTGGATTCCCGCCGCATGTGTAATTTAAAGCAAATACAGTTAATGTTCATAATCTACTTCTGTACATAACTATATGCAGAAGTGAGCGATCATTTCCTAACTAACACCGGAATGTTACCCTTAAAATACCCTACAGCTGGATACTAGACACCACCTTTCATCCTTTATCTGACCCTTCCTATCATGCAAAGAGGAATCTCTCTGTCCAGGAATTATTTAAACTAATCATACTCGCTGACATAGTCTAGGGGAATAATATCTACAAAATGCACTATTTGGGTTAAATATGCTACGTTCGAGTCGCACGCTACACTCTCACAAACTCCGCCGTAAATACACATCTCATGCGCACGAGTCGCTGGAGCATCTCTTACGCAACTTGCGGGTATGTGTACGCACGGGGGACCAGGTGCACGAGCAGCGTGCGTGTGCATGAGGGGTTAGTACAAGGGATATGCATCATGATATTTTTCGACTTTGACATGACCTACCTATTACAGTAAATATCTGCCGTTGGAGATTTTCCTGAGAGAGACCAGCGAAAACTCCCTATAACCTTATACACAAATCACACTTGCGTATGCTCTATACAGCGCTAATGGTACCGCGATTTTATGCAAAAACTCGTAAAGGGGTATCCAGTTGCGCTATATATCTCGCACCCACAAATGCGCGGTCCAATCGCACAGCGTATAGGTACTTGTTACCTATCTGCCGTACAACCACGGGTCAATGTACAAACTGTGACCTTCAGCCCGGAGCCTAACAAAAACCTTTTTACTTCAATACTTCGCAATACAATGCACTATCACGCTCCACTATAAATCACCTCACGATTTGCATATTTCAATCTATATTAACGTGAGTCAGCCACCTCACGCCACCAAGCCTCCTCTTACTTGATGTACCATGGGACCCGACTTCCGGAGTTCAAATCCACTCACTCCTGCATTCACTCACTCACTCGAATAAACTTTGGTATTTCTGTACAGAAAATGTCAATTCAGTTAGATAGTCAGCTTTACCCCAGAGGCAATAAAAAAAAATAAAAAAAATATTTATACAAAATTTTGCTTTTTATACTAAATTTCTTTAGAAGCCGGGTAGTTTGGTGATATTGTAGCATAGCTACTGTCCCACCTTTAAACGAAACAAACTATTGTGTAATTTGTACTCAGTGACCGTACTTACGCAATTTGCGTAAACCCGCTACCGTGCGTGTCTCTTACGCTGCGTGTGCAGTTCCATACTTTGTCCACGACACGTGTACAAAACCATACGTCCGCAATAGCACAAATCATACAATTCTATAAATGTGAGCAATAAAACTTCTATTGCCCACTAAACACAATCCACACTTGTTCCGTTTTAACCCTCTTACTACTGGCCCAGAAATGCGTTTTGTGATTTTACTCTTATTTCCTTAAATACTTATTTTATTTTTAACTATATAGCAACAAATATCTCCGGTTTCACAGGTCTAAATGAATCTAGCAATTCTGAATGTTATGGCAACAATGTGAGAGAGTATGCAAAGTATGGGTGCCCTTTTGTGTACGCTTTTGGCGCCCCCAAAAATTTTCACAGATTTTAAATAGCTTTTTTCCTGTTGTACTACGGGTTCTACCAGCACCTCTACAAACCATACAGAGCAGACGCCATCTAATCAGCATACAAGTAGAGTTTTCAGTGTCTCCAACGACCACGAAAGGGTTACGTAGGATACTGTCCTGTCCACCCTTTGCTGAAAGATAAAGTCTGCTGTGACCTGTTAGGTAGTAAGAATGTGGAAAACCAGAGGAGCCCCCAATTGATAATGCGGATTTATCCTTAGGAATGAAAGCTATACCTTAAACACACTTTAAACCTTTTACAGCAATGCAATGATAGATACACTTTAAACCTTAGCAGGGCAATGAAGACACAACACCAGATTGTAATTAAACTGCTGGGTTCTAACACCACAGGGTATTATTGCTGAAAGGGTGTTACAATACAAATAATACAATACAATATAACAGAGTAAATGGCTACATTCAATGGTACATACGTGAGTGGATAAGCTTGCGCAACCCAGTCCGGTCCTCGGTCATCTGATAGATAGCTTTGTGAGTCTTGTGTCTGACCAGGCCTGCAGCAGGCTCTCTTTATACAATTCTTCCAAAAAGCAATACAATAGATACTGTAATCTCTTTGTCCATTGGACACAGGGATGCACATTTACAGTACAGGAGAGGCCATAGGTCGGTTTGAATAGGTAGGCGATGTCTTTCCCAACTGCTCTTGTGGGTGGTCTCCTCTGGATTCCCGCCGCATACATAATGTACAGTAAATACAGTTTATATCTATATTCTGCTCCTGCACCTAACTATTCGCAGGAACATGCGATCTTTCTCAAACCAACACCGGAATGTTACCCTTAAAATATCCTTCAGCTGGATACCAAACACCACCTTATAACCTTGTTCGGTCCCCTCCTATTCTGTAAAGGTGAATCCCTTTGTTCTGAAACCATTCAAACTGTTGTTACTTTCTGATGTGGTGCAGGGAGGCTATGTGTACATTGTGCACTATTTGGATTAAATATGTAATGTGTTTTTATTAGAGATGAGCGCCGGAAATTTTTCGGGTTTTGTGTTTTGGTTTTGGGTTCGGTTCCGCGGCCGTGTTTTGGGTTCGACCACGTTTTGGTAAAACCTCACCGAATTTTTTTTGTCGGATTCGGGTGTGTTTTGGATTCGGGTGTTTTTTTCAAAAAACCCTAAAAAACAGCTTAAATCATAGAATTTGGGGGTAATTTTGATCCCAAAGTATTATTAACCTCAAAAAACATAATTTACACTCATTTTCAGCCTATTCTGAACACATCACACCTCACAATATTATTTTTAGTCCTAAAATTTGCACCGAGGTCGCTGTGTGAGTAAGATAAGCGACCCTAGTGGCCGACACAAACACCGGGCCCATCTAGGAGTGGCACTGCAGTGTCACGCAGGATGTCCCTTCCAAAAAACCCTCCCCAAACAGCACATGACGCAAAGAAAAAAAGAGGCGCAATGAGGTAGCTGTGTGAGTAAGATTAGCGACCCTAGTGGCCGACACAAACACCGGGCCCATCTAGGAGTGGCACTGCAGTGTCACGCAGGATGTCCCTTCCAAAAAACCATCCCCAAACAGCACATGACGCAAAGAAAAAAAGAGGCGCAATGAGGTAGCTGTGTGAGTAAGATTAGCGACCCTAGTGGCCGACACAAACACCGGGCCCATCTAGGAGTGGCACTGCAGTGTCACGCAGGATGGCCCTTCCAAAAAACCCTCCCCAAACAGCACATGACGCAAAGAAAAAAAGAGGCGCAATGAGGTAGCTGACTGTGTGAGTAAGATTAGCGACCCTAGTGGCCGACACAAACACCGGGCACATCTAGGAGTGGCACTGCAGTGTCACGCAGGATGTCCCTTCCAGAAAACCCTCCCCAAACAGCACATGACGCAAAGAAAAAAAGAGGCGCAATGAGGTAGCTGTGTGAGTAAGATTAGCGACCCTAGTGGCCGACACAAACACCGGGCCCATCTAGGAGTGGCACTGCAGTGTCACGCAGGATGTCCCTTCCAAAAAACCCTCCCCAATCAGCACATGATGCAAAGAAAAAGAAAAGAAAAAAGAGGTGCAAGATGGAATTATCCTTGGGCCCTCCCACCCACCCTTATGTTGTATAAACAAAACAGGACATGCACACTTTAACCAACCCATCATTTCAGTGACAGGGTCTGCCACACGACTGTGACTGATATGACGGGTTGGTTTGGACCCCCCCCAAAAAAGAAGCAATTAATCTCTCCTTGCACAAACTGGCTCTACAGAGGCAAGATGTCCACCTCATCTTCACCCTCCGATATATCACCGTGTACATCCCCCTCCTCACAGATTATCAATTCGTCCCCACTGGAATCCACCATCTCAGCTCCCTGTGTACTTTGTGGAGGCAATTGCTGCTGGTCAATGTCTCCGCGGAGGAATTGATTATAATTCATTTTAATGAACATCATCTTCTCCACATTTTCTGGATGTAACCTCGTACGCCGATTGCTGACAAGGTGAGCGGCGGCACTAAACACTCTTTCGGAGTACACACTTGTGGGAGGGCAACTTAGGTAGAATAAAGCCAGTTTGTGCAAGGGCCTCCAAATTGCCTCTTTTTCCTGCCAGTATAAGTACGGACTGTGTGACGTGCCTACTTGGATGCGGTCACTCATATAATCCTCCACCATTCTATCAATGTTGAGAGAATCATATGCAGTGACAGTAGACGACATGTCCGTAATCGTTGTCAGGTCCTTCAGTCCGGACCAGATGTCAGCATCAGCAGTCGCTCCAGACTGCCCTGCATCACCGCCAGCGGGTGGGCTCGGAATTCTGAGCCTTTTCCTCGCACCCCCAGTTGCGGGAGAATGTGAAGGAGGAGATGTTGACAGGTCGCGTTCCGCTTGACTTGACAATTTTGTCACCAGCAGGTCTTTCAACCCCAGCAGACCTGTGTCTGCCGGAAAGAGAGATCCAAGGTAGGCTTTAAATCTAGGATCGAGCACGGTGGCCAAAATGTAGTGCTCTGATTTCAACAGATTGACCACCCGTGAATCCTTGTTAAGCGAATTAAGGGCTGCATCCACAAGTCCCACATGCCTAGCGGAATCGCTCCGTGTTAGCTCCTTCTTCAATGCCTCCAGCTTCTTCTGCAAAAGCCTGATGAGGGGAATGACCTGACTCAGGCTGGCAGTGTCTGAACTGACTTCACGTGTGGCAAGTTCAAAGGGCATCAGAACCTTGCACAACGTTGAAATCATTCTCCACTGCACTTGAGACAGGTGCATTCCATCTCCTATATCGTGCTCAATTGTATAGGCTTGAATGGCCTTTTGCTGCTCCTCCAACCTCTGAAGCATATAGAGGGTTGAATTCCACCTCGTTACCACTTCTTGCTTCAGATGATGGCAGGGCAGGTTCAGTAGTTTTTGGTGGTGCTCCAGTCTTCTGTACGTGGTGCCTGTACGCCGAAAGTGTCCCGCAATTTTTCTGGCCACCGACAGCATCTCTTGCACGCCCCTGTCGTTTTTTAAAAAATTCTGCACCACCAAATTCAAGGTATGTGCAAAACATGGGACGTGCTGGAATTTGCCCATATTTAATGCACACACAATATTGCTGGCGTTGTCCGATGCCACAAATCCACAGGAGAGTCCAATTGGGGTAAGCCATTCCGCGATGATCTTCCTCAGTTGCCGTAAGAGGTTTTCAGCTGTGTGCGTATTCTGGAAAGCGGTGATACAAAGCGTAGCCTGCCTAGGAAAGAGTTGGCGTTTGCGAGATGCTGCTACTGGTGCCGCCGCTGCTGTTCTTGCGGCGGGAGTCCATACATCTACCCAGTGGGCTGTCACAGTCATATAGTCCTGACCCTGCCCTGCTCCACTTGTCCACATGTCCGTGGTTAAGTGGACATTGGGTACAACTGCATTTTTTAGGACACTGGTGAGTCTTTTTCTGACGTCCGTGTACATTCTCGGTATCGCCTGCCTAGAGAAGTGGAACCTAGATGGTATTTGGTAACGGGGGCACACTGCCTCAATAAATTGTCTAGTTCCCTGTGAACTAACGGCGGATACCGGACGCACGTCTAACACCAACATAGTTGTCAAGGACTCAGTTATCCGCTTTGCAGTAGGATGACTGCTGTGATATTTCATCTTCCTCGCAAAGGACTGTTGAACAGTCAATTGCTTACTGGAAGTAGTACAAGTGGGCTTACGACTTCCCCTCTGGGATGACCATCGACTCCCAGCGGCAACAACAGCAGCGCCAGCAGCAGTAGGCGTTACACGCAAGGATGCATCGGAGGAATCCCAGGCAGGAGAGGACTCGTCAGACTTGCCAGTGACATGGCCTGCAGGACTATTGGCATTCCTGGGGAAGGAGGAAATTGACACTGAGGGAGTTGGTGGGGTGGTTTGCGTGAGCTTGGTTACAAGAGGAAGGGATTTACTGGTCAGTGGACTGCTTCCGCTGTCACCCAAAGTTTTTGAACTTGTCACTGACTTATTATGAATGCGCTGCAGGTGACGTATAAGGGAGGATGTTCCGAGGTGGTTAACGTCCTTACCCCTACTTATTACAGCTTGACAAAGGGAACACACGGCTTGACACCTGTTGTCCGCATTTCTGGTGAAATACCTCCACACCGAAGAGCTGATTTTTTTGGTATTTTCACCTGGCATGTCAACGGCCATATTCCTCCCACGGACAACAGGTGTCTCCCCGGGTGCCTGACTTAAACAAACCACCTCACCATCAGAATCCTCCTGGTCAATTTCCTCCCCAGCGCCAGCAACACCCATATCCTCCTCATCCTGGTGTACTTCAACACTGACATCTTCAATCTGACTATCAGGAACTGGACTGCGGGTGCTCCTTCCAGCACTTGCAGGGGGCATGCAAATAGTGGAAGGCGCATGCTCTTCACGTCCAGTGTTGGGAAGGTCAGGCATCGCAAACGACACAATTGGACTCTCCTTGTGGATTTGGGATTTCAAAGAACGCACAGTTCTTTGCGGTGCTTTTGCCAGCTTGAGTCTTTTCAGTTTTCTAGCGAGAGGCTGAGTGCTTCCATCCTCATGTGAAGCTGAACCACTAGCCATGAACATAGGCCAGGGCCTCAGCCGTTCCTTGCCACTCCGTGTGGTAAATGGCATATTGGCAAGTTTACGCTTCTCCTCCGACAATTTTATTTTAGGTTTTGGAGTCCTTTTTTTTCTGATATTTGGTGTTTTGGATTTGACATGCTCTGTACTATGACATTGGGCATCGGCCTTGGCAGACGACGTTGCTGGCATTTCATCGTCTCGGCCATGACTAGTGGCAGCAGCTTCAGCACGAGGTGGAAGTGGATCTTGATCTTTCCCTAATTTTGGAACCTCAACTTTTTTGTTCTCCATATTTTATAGGCAGAACTAAAAGGCACCTCAGGTAAACAATGGAGATGGATGGATTGGATACTAGTATACAATTATGGACGGACTGCCACGGTTAGGTGGTATAAAAAAACCACGGTTAGGTGGTATATATTATAATAATAATACAATTATGGATGGACGGACTGCCTGCCGACTGCCGACACAGAGGTAGCCACAGCCGTGAACTACCGCACTGTACACTGGTTGATAAAGAGATAGTAGTATACTCGTAACAACTAGTATGACACTATGACGACGGTATAAAGAAAGAAAAAAAAATACCACAGTTAGGTGGTATATATTATAATAATAATACAATTATGGATGGACGGACTGCCTGCCGACTGCCGACACAGAGGTAGCCACAGCCGTGAACTACCGCACTGTACACTGGTTGATAAAGAGATAGTAGTATACTCGTAACAACTAGTATGACACTATGACGACGGTATAAAGAAAGAAAAAAAAATACCACAGTTAGGTGGTATATATTATAATAATAATACAATTATGGATGGACGGACTGCCTGCCGACTGCCGACACAGAGGTAGCCACAGCCGTGAACTACCGCACTGTACACTGGTTGATAAAGAGATAGTAGTATACTCGTAACAACTAGTATGACACTATGACGACGGTATAAAGAATGAAAAAAAAACCACGGTTAGGTGGTATATATTATAATAATAATACAATTATGGATGGACGGACTGCCTGCCGACTGCCGACACAGAGGTAGCCACAGCCGTGAACTACCGCACTGTACACTGGTTGATAAAGAGATAGTAGTATACTCGTAACAACTAGTATGACACTATGACGACGGTATAAAGAAAGAAAAAAAAATACCACAGTTAGGTGGTATATATTATAATAATAATACAATTATGGATGGACGGACTGCCTGCCGACTGCCGACACAGAGGTAGCCACAGCCGTGAACTACCGCACTGTACACTGGTTGATAAAGAGATAGTAGTATACTCGTAACAACTAGTATGACACTATGACGACGGTATAAAGAATGAAAAAAAAACCACGGTTAGGTGGTATATATTATAATAATAATACAATTATGGATGGACGGACTGCCTGCCGACTGCCGACACAGAGGTAGCCACAGCCGTGAACTACCGCACTGTACACTGGTTGATAAAGAGATAGTAGTATACTCGTAACAACTAGTATGACACTATGACGACGGTATAAAGAAAGAAAAAAAAATACCACAGTTAGGTGGTATATATTATAATAATAATACAATTATGGATGGACGGACTGCCTGCCGACTGCCGACACAGAGGTAGCCACAGCCGTGAACTACCGCACTGTACACTGGTTGATAAAGAGATAGTAGTATACTCGTAACAACTAGTATGACACTATGACGACGGTATAAAGAATGAAAAAAAATCCACGGTTAGGTGGTATATATTATAATAATAATACAATTATGGATGGACGGACTGCCTGCCGACTGCCGACACAGAGGTAGCCACAGCCGTGAACTACCGCACTGTACACTGGTTGATAAAGAGATAGTAGTATACTCGTAACAACTAGTATGACACTATGACGACGGTATAAAGAATGAAAAAAAAACCACGGTTAGGTGGTATATATTATAATAATAATACAATTATGGATGGACGGACTGCCTGCCGACTGCCGACACAGAGGTAGCCACAGCCGTGAACTACCGCACTGTACACTGGTTGATAAAGAGATAGTAGTATACTCGTAACAACTAGTATGACACTATGACGACGGTATAAAGAATGAAAAAAAAACCACGGTTAGGTGGTATATATTATAATAATAATACAATTATGGATGGACGGACTGCCTGCCGACTGCCGACACAGAGGTAGCCACAGCCGTGAACTACCGCACTGTACACTGGTTGATAAAGAGATAGTAGTATACTCGTAACAACTAGTATGACACTATGACGGTATAAAGAATGAAAAAAAAACCACGGTTAGGTGGTATATATTATAATAATAATACAATTATGGATGGACGGACTGCCTGCCGACTGCCGACACAGAGGTAGCCACAGCCGTGAACTACCGCACTGTACACTGGTTGATAAAGAGATAGTAGTATACTCGTAACAACTAGTATGACACTATGACGACGGTATAAAGAAAGAAAAAAAAATACCACGGTTAGGTGGTATATATTGTAATACAATTATGGATGGACGGACTGCCTGCCGAGTTCCGACTGCCGACACAGAGGTAGCCACAGCCGTGAACTACCGCACTGTACTGTGTCTGCTGCTAATATAGACTGGTTGATAAAGAGATAGTATACAATACATACAACAATATACTACTATACTGGTGGTCAGGCACTGGTCACCACTAGTCACACTGGCAGTGGCACTCCTGCAGCAAAAGTGTGCACTGTTTAATTTTAAATTAATATAATATTATGTACTCCTGGGGGCTCCTGCTATAACAACCTGCAGTGCTCCCCAGTCTCCCCCACAATTATTATAAGCTTTGCCTTTTATACATTGATGTGCAGCACACTGGGCTGAGCTGAGTGCACACAGACTGAGTCACACTGTGTGACTGGCTGCTGCTGTGTATCGTTTTTTTTCAGGCAGAGAACGGATATAGCAGAGAACGGATATATTATATTAAAATAAATAAAAGTTAACTAACAACAACTGCACTGGTCACTGTGGTAAACTCTGTCTGACTCTGCACAATCTCTCTCTCTCTTCTAATCTAATTTCTAATGGAGAGGACGCCAGCCACGTCCTCTCCCTATCAATCTCAATGCACGTGTGAAAATGGCGGCGACGCGCGGCTCCTTATATAGAATCCGAGTCTCGCGAGAATCCGACAGCGTCATGATGACGTTCGGGCGCGCTCGGGTTAACCGAGCAAGGCGGGAGGATCCGAGTCTGCTCGGACCCGTGAAAAAAACATGAAGTTCGTGCGGGTTCGGTTTCAGAGAAACCGAACCCGCTCATCTCTAGTTTTTATAGCTTTCCATGCGTTCACAAACTCTACCGTATATACCCATACCATGCGCTAATGCGCAGAACCGCGGGAGCGACCATACGCAAATTGCGGATATGTGCACGCACAGCAGAGCAAGTACGCGCACAGAAGCCATCTGTGTGTAGTTTGTACTTGGTGTGTGTATTGTAATATTTTTCGACTTTGACATTTGCTATCAGCGCTAATATACTGCAAATCTGTGTGTATGTAGCAAAGAGGGGATTTGGTCATATTTTGATCAGAACATTTAGGCTTGTAGCATACCTCCCAACATTGTGTTCAATCAAGTGGCAGCAACCGTAAAGGCGCACACATGTGTGATAGTGGGTGGAGTTTTGCAAACCCTCATTCCCATCACTGTGGGGGGTGTATAGAGCAGTGGTGTGTGCTCTCCCAACTACCCTACCACCATGGGGCACATAGCAGCCCACAGGTGAGACAGCGGGACAGTCCTAGGAAAACGGGACTGTCCCGCTGAATGCAGGATAGTTTGGCGGTATGTTGTAGCCCATCGTCAAGGGACCCCAATATTCTGAAAGTCCCTAACCTAGCCTATATGCTCAGCACACCATTGCAATGCAGGTAATTGTACCTTTCACCTACATAGGGGAACATCCATACAGGGCTGGCCTGTGAGCCAAACCCAAGAAAGCAATTTATAGCCTTAATTGTACACTGCCATGACAGCACTAGGCAAAATATTTGGAAAAAGAAAATAAATATGCCCATGCTCGGGTTTACCATATTGTACATGGTACCAGCTGGTGGCCATATTCATGCTATATATGTATACAAAGAAGAATCCATGAGCTGTTGCCGCAAACAATAATATACTACAGGTTGAGTATCCCATATCCAAATATTCCGAAATACGAAATATTCCGAAATACAGACGTTTTTGAATGAGAGTGAGACAGTGAAACCTTTGTTTTTTGATGACTCAATGTACTCAAACTTTGTTTAATACACAAAGTTATTAAAAATATTGTATTAAATGACCTTCAGGCTGTGTGTATAAGGTGTATATGAAACATAAATGAATTGTGTGAATGTACACACAATTTGTTTAATGCACAAAGTTATAAAAAATATTGTATTAAATGACCTTCAGGCTGTGTGTATAAGGTGTATATGTAACATAAATGCATTCTGTGCTTAGATTTAGGTCCCATCACCATGATATCTCATCATGGTATGCAATTATTCCAAAATACGGAAAAATCCGATATCCAAAATACATCTGGTCCCAAGCATTTTGGATAAGGGATACTCAACCTGTACAAATCTGTGTGTATGTAGCAAATAAAACAGAGGGGATTTGGTCATGTTTTGATCAAAATATTTAAGCTTGCAGCCCACGTCAAGGGACCCCGATATTCTGCAAGTCCCTATCCTAGCCTGCTCCGATATGTTACTGGATGGGGGGCACAATGGAGGTCCAGAGCCCGACAGCAACACCCCCAGGAGGACATCTAATGATGGGAAGAGTCTCAGGGTGGCCACAGGATGAATAATCAGGATATTGCTGTGGCTGTTAAGTGCTGTCAAGTCAGTGCTGACTCATGATGACTGTATCATGCCATCTCGCTGCTTGTTTTTACTCTTTTTCATGACCTTCAACTTTTCCAGTGGAGCACAGGGAAGGCAGGAGCTGGGAGCGGAGGCTATAACGCTGGAGCTGGGTGGTGGATCTTACACTGTGGCATAGGAGTGTGCTGAGCGGCTCACACTTCCCTATGGGAGCTGCCTGCATATCTGGTAGAGATGCTGGAGGAGGAGAGCTGCAGAAGAGAACTACAGCAGCAGCTGTTGGGGATTCTGAAACAGCATCTGGAAGTTGATCGCTAGGTCTTTCTTCTGTGGTCTGTTTTTTTTGGACCTGTCCACTTTGGAGGGCCCTGCCAGTAGTGAATGGCTGCTTTATTTTTACACTGCAATGTAGATTTCCGTTTGAACACACACCACCCAAATCCAACTCTCTCTACACGTTACACCTGCCCCACCTGCAGTGCACATGGGGGGGTTATTCCGAGATGATCGTAGCTGTGCTAACTTTAGCACAGCTACGATCATTCACACTAACATGCAGAGGGACGCCCAGAACAGGGCTATCCCACCCCGCATGTCAGTGCTGGCCGCCCCCTGCAGAAGTGCAAAGGCATCGCACAGCGATGATGCCTTTGCACTTTAAGAGTAGCTCCCGACCAGCGCAGCTTTAGCGTGCTGGCCGGAAGCTAATCGTCGCTCCCTGGCCCACAGCGGCTGCATGTGACGCATGTGGGCTGTACAGCGGCCCACCCCCCATTTGGTCCGGCCACGCCTGCGTTGGCCGGACCACGCTCACAAAACGGCAGCCAAATGTCACTGTTCCACCCCCCCAACCAGCGACCGCCTCTGCCTGTCAATCAGGCCGAGGCGATCGTCACGGCCCGACGGCGCCACATGCGCAGTCCTGACCCGATCGCACAGCTGCAATAAACTGCAGTGTGCGATTGGGTCAGAATGACTCCCATGGTTTTTGCCCATTAGTGGGCTTTTTTGGTTTGCTAACAACTTTGAATAGAGCCCTTTATCTGTAAATGATATCACTGAGTTACCAGATGTAAATGCAGAAAGCCAGCATTACTACCAATGAGAAGAAGCAGAAACATATAGCGGCAATCAGCAATCCAGCAAGAAAGAAACAGGTTCTGTGAATAAGTGTCATGTCATTTACAGCTGTGTTACACATGGATCAATTCCTTATATGAAACAATTCTGAAAACAGCTTTGTTGTCACTAGTAAGTGCAGAATATGCTGAAGCTCAGCGTATATCATTTCCTAGAAATACTACGTTTGCCCCTGATGGTGTGTAACCGTCACATGTATTTTGGGGGGTAATCTGCGCCCTAACCTAGGAATGCCTCACTGAGTACTCTGCACCTGCTGATATACAGGTTGAGTATCCCATATCCAAATATTCCGAAATACGGAATATTCCGAAATACGGACTTTTTTGAGTAATAGTGAGATAGTGAAACCTTTGTCTTTTGATGGCTCAATGTACACAAACTTTGTTTAATACACAAAGTTATTAAAAATATTGTATTAAATGACCTTCAGGCTGTGTGTTTAAGGTGTATGTGAAATATAAATGAATTGTGTGAATGTACACACACTTTGTTTAATGCACAAAGTTATAAAAAATATTGGCTAAAATGATGTTCATGCTGTATGTATAAGGTGTATAAGTAACATAAATGCATTCTGTGCTTAGATTTAGGTAACATCACCATGATATCTCATTATGGTATGCATTTATTCCAAAATACGGAAAAATCCGATATCCAAAATACTTCTGGTCCCAAGCATTTTGGATAAGGGATACTCAACCTGTATTATATTCTGCAGCACAAAGCTGACTTATGGGCATAAGTGCAATACTAGGCAAATGATGCCCCAATCTCACCCAGCTGCTGCCAGCGGAAGATGTAACTTACCCCCCCCCCCCCCCCACAGATGCCACTCCCCCACTGATCTCTATTACTAACACATAGGTGGTCATTCCGAGTTGTTCGCTCAGTAATTTTCTTCGCATCGCAGCGATTTTCCGCTTAGTGCGCATGCGCAATGTTCGCACTGCGACTGCGCCAAGTAAATTTGCTATGCAGTTAGGAATTTTACTCACGGCTTTTTCTTCGCTCAGGCGATCTGAGTGTGATTGACAGGAAGTGGGTGTTTCTGGGCGGAAACATGCCGTTTTATGGGCGTGTGGGAAAAAAACGCTACCGTTTCTAGGGAAAACGCGGGAGTGGCTGGAGAAACGGAGGAGGGTCGGGGCGAACGCTGGGTGTGTTTGTGACGTCAAACCAGGAACGACAAGCACTGAACTGATCGCACTGGCAGAGTAAGTCTCGAGCTACTCAGAAACTGCACAGAGATGTCTTTTCGCAATATTGCGAATCTTTCGTTCGCAATTTTAAGATGCTAAGATTCACTCCCAGTAGGCGGCGGCTTAGCGTGTGCAAAGCTGCTAAAAGCAGCTTGCGAGCGAACAACTCGGAATGAGGGCCATAGCACATATAAGTCTGACTTTCATCACTGTTAGTTACCTGTGTCTATAGGAACATAAGGGTCTTCTGGCCCCTGGACACCGGCATAGTCAGCGGCTGTGTGGCTGATGTAAGGCCACGGAGAGAATAGAGAAGATGAGCAATGTGTGGCTGATGTAAGGCCACGGAGAGAATAGAGAAGATGAGCAATGTGTGGCTGATGTAAAGCCTACGTGTGGCTGATGTAAGGCCACGGAGAGAATAGAGAAGATGAGCAATGTGTATAGTAATGTATAAATAATGAACATTTACTTTGCCTAGTGACGCTGCGACATGACATTTCCTGTGTGTTATGGACGTGTTCCTGTCTCCTGTTACACAGCTATCTGAGTGTGGTGATATAAATAATATGGGTGTACACCTGGGGATAGACTCCCCATAATCTCCAACGTCATTGGTCGCTCAGCATGTGGGCATTCCAGCTGCTGCAGAACTACACTTCCCAGCATGTCCTGCCATAGTTTTGCTGTTAAGACATGCTAAAACTGTAACAGGGCATGCTGGGATATGTAGTTCAACACTAGATGGTCTACCACATGTTGCCTTCACCTGCTATAGACACAGGTGAGTAGGCCTGTGTAAGTCACACATGTCACCCCAGTACTATTCTCACACAGTATATTTAGTATAACACTCAGTATGTAACTAGCGCTATATAGGGTGTGATATAGAAAGTAGAGATGAGCGCCGGAAATTTTTCGGGTTTTGTGTTTTGGTTTTGGGTTCGGTTCCGCGGCCGTGTTTTGGGTTCGACCGCGTTTTAGCAAAACCTAACCGAATTTTTTTTGTCGGATTCGGGTGTGTTTTGGATTCGGGTGTTTTTTTCCAAAAAACCTAAAAAACAGCTTAAATCATAGAATTTGGGGGTCATTTTGATCCCAAAGTATTATTAACCTCAAAAACCATCATTTCCACTCATTTTCAGTCTATTCTGAATACCTCACACCTCACAATATTATTTTTAGTCCTAAAATTTGCACCGAGGTCACTGGATGACTAAGCTAAGCGACCCTAGTGGCCGACACAAACACCTGGCCCATCTAGGAGTGGCACTGCAGTGTCACGCAGGATGTCCCTTCCAAAAAACCCTCCCCAAACAGCACATGACGCAAAGAAAAAAAGAGGCGCAATGAGGTAGCTGTGTGAGTAAGATAAGCGACCCTAGTGGCCGACACAAACACCGGGCCCATCTAGGAGTGTCACTGCAGTGTCACGCAGGATGTCCCTTCCAAAAAACCCTCCCCAAACAGCACATGATGCAAAGAAAAAAAGAGGCGCAATGAGGTAGCTGTGTGAGTAAGATAAGCGACCCTAGTGGCCGACACAAACACCGGGCCCATCTAGGAGTGGCACTGCAGTGTCAAGCAGGATGGCCCTTCCAAAAAACCCTCCCCAAACAGCACATGACGCAAAGAAAAAAAGAGGCGCAATGCCGAGTGCCGACACAGAGGTAGCTACAGCCGTGGACTACTGTACTGTACTGTGTCTGCTGCTAATATAGACTGGATGATAATGAGATGTAGTATGTATAAAGAAGAAAGAAAAAAAAAACCACGGGTAGGTGGTATACAATTATGGATGGACTGCCGAGTGCCGACACAGAGGTAGCTACAGCCGTGAACTACCGTACTGTGTCTGCTGCTAATATAGACTGGTTGATAATGAGATGTAGTATGTATAAAGAAGAAAGAAAAAAAAAAAACACGGGTAGGTGGTATACAATTATGGATGGACTGCCGAGTGCCGACACAGAGGTAGCTACAGCCGTGGAGTACCGTACTGTACTGTGTCTGCTGCTAATATAGACTGGATGATAATGAGATGTAGTATGTATAAAGAAGAAAGAAAGAAAAAACCACGGGTAGGTGGTATACAATTATGGATGGACTGCCGAGTGCCGACACAGAGGTAGCTACAGCCGTGAACTACCGTACTGTGTCTTCTGCTAATATAGACTGGTTGATAATGAGATGTAGTATGTATAAAGAAGAAAGAAAAAAAAAACCACGGGTAGGTGGTATACAATTATGGATGGACTGCCGAGTGCCGACACAGAGGTAGCTACAGCCGTGGACTACCGTACTGTACTGTGTCTGCTGCTAATATAGACTGGTTGATAATGAGATGTAGTATGTATAAAGAAGAAAGAAAAAAAAAACCACGGGTAGGTGGTATACAATTATGGATGGACTGCCGAGTGCCGACACAGAGGTAGCTACAGCCGTGGACTACCGTACTGTACTGTGTCTGCTGCTAATATAGACTGGATGATAATGAGATGTAGTATGTATAAAGAAGAAAGAAAAAAAAAACCACGGGTAGGTGGTATACAATTATGGATGGACTGCCGAGTGCCGACACAGAGGTAGCTACAGCCGTGAACTACCGTACTGTGTCTGCTGCTAGTATAGACTGGATGATAAATAATGATATAAAAAATATATATATATCACTACTGCAGCCGGACAGGTATATATTATATAATGACGGACCTGCTGGACACTGTCTGTCAGCAGAATGAGTTTTTTAATTTTTATAGAATAAAAAAACACCACACAAGTCACACGACGAGTGTACTTTTTCAGGCAGACATTCAATCACAATATACTATACTGGTGGTCAGTGTGGTCAGGTCACTGGTCACAGTGGTCAGTGGTCAGTCACACTGGCAGTGGCACTCTGGCAGCAAAAGTGTGCACTGTTTAATATGTACTCCTGGCTCCTGCTATAACCTATAACTGCTCCCCAGTCTCCCCCACAATTAAGCTGTGTGAGCACAGTCAGATATTATACATAGATGATGCAGCACACTGGGCTGAGCACAGATATGGTATGTGAGTGTGACTGAGTCACTGTGTATCGTTTTTTTCAGGCAGAGAACAAGAACAGAACGGATTATTAAATAATAATAAATTATAAAACTGCACTGGTGGTCAGGTCACTGGTCATCAGTCACTAGTATAACTCCTCCTAAGCTCCAGTAAGTAAATGAAGTGTCTCACTCTCACTCTCCTATCTATTTTAATTTCTAAACGGAGAGGACGCCAGCCACGTCCTCTCCCTATCAATCTCAATGCACGTGTGAAAATGGCCGCGACGCGCGGCTCCTTATATAGAATCCGAGTCTCGCGATAGAATCCGAGCCTCGCGAGAATCCGACAGCGTGATGATGATGTTCGGGCGCGCTCGGATTAACCGAGCAAGGCGGGAAGATCCGAGACGCTCGGACCCGTGTAAAAAAACATGAAGTTCGTGCGGGTTCGGATTCAGAGAAACCGAACCCGCTCATCTCTAATAGAAAGTATAGTTGTATGTATGTCATGCTTGTAGAGGTCTGTATGTTGTATATTATGTACTGTGCACCCTTATAAATGCTGAAGTATACTTGTGTCTATGGCTCTATTTGGCTAAATAATATCATTTATTTCTACTTAGTAACAACTCTTACAATAAGGAAGATGGCGCTTACCTTCAGTTGCCACAATAGGTGCTACCTGACCAGCCGTAATAATGAGAAATATCCACAAAAATGTCTGTAAGCACGAGAACATCTCTGCACGTCTTTCTCCGCCAAAAACTACCTATCAAAAGGCTAACACTCTAACAGTCTGTGACATCACCCTGGCCTCAGCTGCATTGTGATTAGAGATGAGCGGGTTCGGTTCCTCGGAATCCGAACCCGCCCGAACTTCAGCTTTTTTTCCACGGGTCCGAGCAGGCTCGGATCCTCCCGCCTTGCTCAGTTAACCCGTCGCCGCCATTTTCACACGTGCATTGAGATTGATAGGGAGAGGACGTGGCTGGCGTCCTCTCCGTTTAGACTAGAGAGTAGAGAGAGACACTTGATTTACTAATTTTGGGGAGCATTAGGAGTACTACTTGCTGATAGTGTGACCAGTGACCACCAGTTTAATTAATCCGTTCTCTGCCTGAAAAAAAACGGTACAGTCACAGTCACATACCATATCTGTGCTCAGCCTGAGCAGCCTCAGTGTGCTGCATGCTATATCATCTATGTATGTATATAATTAATTAGCTGACTGTGCTGAGTGCTCACTGCCAGTGCTGCTCACACAGCTTAATTGTGGGGGAGACTGGGGAGCAGTTATAGCAGTAGTACAGTGCACACTTTTGCTGCCAGTGTGACCACTGAGACTGACCACCAGTATATTGTTTGTCTGCCTGAAAAAGTTAAACACTCCTGTTGTGTTTTTTTTTTTATTCTATAAACGCATTCTGCTGACAGTGTCCAGCAGTTCCGTGATTCATTATATTATATAAATATATATATATATACCTGCAGTAGTGATATATATATATATCTTTTTAATATCATTATCATCTCTATATTAGCAGACGCAGTACGGTAGTCCACGGCTGTGGCTACCTCTGTGTCGTCACGTCAGTGCTCGTCCATAATTGTATACCTACCTGTGGTGGGGTTTTTTTTCTATCTTCTTCATACTAGTAGTTCAGCAGTCTGCTGAGCTGACAGTGTCCAGCAGGTCCGTCATTATATACCTGCAGTAGTGATATATATTTTTATCTTTTTTATATCATTATCATCTCTATATCAGCAGACGCAGTACGGTAGTCCACGGCTGTGGCTACCTCTGTGTCGTCACGTCAGTGCTCGTCCATAATTGTATACCTACCTGTGGTGTTTTTTTTTTTCTATCTTCTTCATACTAGTAGTTCAGTCTGCTGAGCTGACAGTGTCCAGCAGGTCCGTCATTATATTATATATATACCTGCAGTAGTGATATATATATATCTTTTTAATATCATTATCATCTCTATATTAGCAGACGCAGTACGGTAGTCCACGGCTGTGGCTACCTCTGTGTCGTCACGTCAGTGCTCGTCCATAATTGTATACCTACCTGTGGTGGGGTTTTTTTTCTATCTTCTTCATACTAGTAGTTCAGTCTGCTGAGCTGACAGTGTCCAGCAGGTCCGTCATTATATTATATATATACCTGCAGTAGTGATATATATATATATATCTTTTTAATATCATTATCATCTCTATATTAGCAGACGCAGTACGGTAGTCCACGGCTGTGGTTACCTCTGTGTCGTCACGTCAGTACTCGTCCATAATTGTATACCTACCTGTGGTGGGTTTTTTTTTCTATCTTCTTCATACTAGTAGTTCAGCAGTCTGCTGAGCTGACAGTGTCCAGCAGGTCCGTCATTATATACCTGCAGTAGTGATATATATATATATCTTTTTTATATCATTATCATCTCTATATCAGCAGACGCAGTACGGTAGTCCATGGCTGTGGCTACCTCTGTGTAGTCACGTCAGTGCTCGTCCATAATTGTATACCTACCTGTGGTGGTTTTTTTTTTCTATCTTCTTCATACTAGTAGTTCAGCAGTCTGCTGAGCTGACAGTGTCCAGCAGGTCCGTCATGATATACCTGCAGTAGTGATATATATATATATATCTTTTTTATATCATTATCATCTCTATATCAGCAGACGCAGTACGGTAGTCCACGGCTGTGGCTACCTCTGTGTCGTCACGTCAGTGCTCGTCCATAATTGTATACCTACCTGTGGTGGGTTTTTTTTTCTATCTTCTTCATACTAGTAGTTCAGTCTGCTGAGCTGACAGTGTCCAGCAGGTCCGTCATTATATTATATATATACCTGCAGTAGTGATATATATATATCTTTTTATATCATTATCATCTCTATATCAGCAGACGCAGTACGGTAGTCCACGGCTGTAGCTACCTCTGTGTCGTCAGTCACTCATCATCCATAAGTATACTAGTATCCATCCATCTCCATTGTTTACCTGAGGTGCCTTTTAGTTGTGCCTATTAAAATATGGAGAACAAAAATGTTGAGGTTCCAAAAATAGGGAAAGATCAAGATCCACTTCCACCTCGTGCTGAAGCTGCTGCCACTAGTCATGGCCGAGACGATGAAATTCCATCAACGTCGTCTGCCAAGGCCGATGCCCAATGTCATAGTACAGAGCATGTAAAATCCAAAACACCAAATATCAGTAAAAAAAGGACTCAAAAATCTAAAAAAAATCGTCGGAGGAGAAGCGTAAACTTGCCAATATGCCATTTACCACACGGAGTGGCAAGGAACGGCTGAGGCCCTGGCCTATGTTCATGGCTAGTGGTTCAGCTTCACATGAGGATGGAAGCACTCAGCCTCTCACTAGAAAAATGAAAAGACTTAAGCTGGCAAAAGCACAGCAAAGAACTGTGCGTTCTTCGAAATCACAAATCCACAAGGAGAGTCCAATTGTGTCGGTTGCGATGCCTGACCTTCCCAACACTGGACGTGAAGAGCATGCGCCTTCCACCATATGCACGCCCCCTGCAAGTGCTGGAAGGAGCACCCGCAGTCCAGTTCCTGATAGTCAGATTGAAGATGTCAGTGTTGAAGTACACCAGGATGAGGAGGATATGGGTGTTGCTGGCGCTGGGGAGGAAATTGACAAGGAGGATTCTGATGGTGAGGTGGTTTGTTTAAGTCAGGCACCCGGGGAGACACCTGTTGTCCGTGGGAGGAATATGGCCATTGACATGCCTGGTGAAAATACCAAAAAAATCAGGTCTTCGGTGTGGAAGTATTTCAACAGAAATGCGGACAACAGGTGTCAAGCCGTGTGTTCCCTTTGTCAAGCTGTAATAAGTAGGGGTAAGGACGTTAACCACCTCTGAACATCCTCCCTTATACGTCAGCTGCAGCGCATTCATCATAAGTCAGTGACCAGTAAATCCCTTCCTCTTGTAACCAAGCTCACGCAAACCACCCCACCAACTCCCTCAGTGTCAATTTCCTCCTTCCCCAGGAATGCCAATAGTCCTGCAGGCCATGTCACTGGCAATTCTGACGAGTCCTCTCCTGCCTGGGATTCCTCCGATGCATCCTTGCGTGTAACGCCTAGTGCTGCTGGCGCTGCTGTTGTTGCTGCTGGGAGTCGATGGTCATCCCAGAGGGGAAGTCGTAAGACCACTTTTACTACTTCCACCAAGCAATTGACTGTCCAATAGTCCTTTGCGAGGAAGATGAAATATCACAGCAGTCATCCTGCTGCAAAGCGGATAACTGAGGCCTTGGCATCCTGGGCGGTGAGAAACGTGGTTCCGGTATCCATCATTACTGCAGAGCCAACTATAGACTTGTTTGAGGTACTGTGTCCCCGGTACCAAATACCATCTAGGTTCCATTTTTCTAGGCAGGCGATACCGAAAATGTACACAGACCTCAGAAAAAGACTCACCAGTGTCCTAAAAAATGCAGTTGTACCCAATGTCCACTTAACCACGGACATGTGGACAAGTGGAGCAGGGCAGACTCAGGACTATATGACTGTGACAGCCCACTGGGTAGATGTATTGACTCCCGCCGCAAGAACAGCAGCGGCGGCACCAGTAGCAACATCTCGCAAACGCCAACTCTTTCCTAGGCAGGCTACGCTTTGTATCACCGCTTTCCAGAATACGCACACAGCTGAAAACCTCTTACGGCAACTGAGGAAGATCATCGCAGAATGGCTTACCCCAATTGGACTCTCCTGTGGATTTGTGGCATCGGACAACGCCAGCAATATTGTGCGTGCATTATATCTGGGCAAATTCCAGCACGTCCCATGTTTTGCACATACCTTGAATTTGGTGGTGCAGAATTATTTAAAAAACGACAGGGGCGTGCAAGAGATGCTGTCGGTGGCCAGAAGAATTGCGGGACACTTTCGGCGTGCAGGCACCACGTACAGAAGACTGGAGCAACACCAAAAACCCCTGAACCTGCCCTGCCATCATCTGAAGCAAGAAGTGGTAACGAGGTGGAATTCAACCCTCTATATGCTTCAGAGGTTGGAGGAGCAGCAAAAGGCCATTCAAGCCTATACAACTGAGCACGATATAGGAGGTGGAATGCACCTGTCTCAAGCGCAGTGGAGAATGATTTCAATGTTGTGCAAGGTTCTGCAACCTTTTGAACTTGCCACACGTGAAGTCAGTTCAGACACTGCCAGCCTGAGTCAGGTCATTCCCCTCATCAGGCTTTTGCAGAAGAAGCTGGAGACATTGAAGGAGGAGCTAAGACAGAGCGATTCCGCTAGGCATGTGGGACTTGTGGATGGAGCCCTTCAATCGCTTAACCAGGATTCACGGGTGGTCAATCTGTTGAAATCAGAGCACTACATTTTTGCCACCGTGCTCGATCCTAGATTTAAAACCTACGTTGTATCTCTCTATCCGGCAGACACAAGTCTGCAGGGGTTCAAAGACCTGCTGGTGAGAAAATTATCAAGTCAAGTGGAACTTTATCGGTCAACAGCTCCTCCTTCACATTCTCCCGCAATTGGGGGTGTGAGGAAAATGCTCAGAATTCCGAGCCCACCCGCTGGCGGTGATGCAGGGCAGTCTGGAGCGACTGCTGAAGCTGACATCTGGTCGGGACTGAAGGACCTGCCAACGATTACTGACATGTCGTCTACTGTCACTGCATATGATTCTCTCACCATTGAAAGAATGGTGGAGGATTATATGATTGACCGCATCCAAGTAGGCATGTCAGACAGTCCGTACGTATACTGGCAGGAAAAAGAGGCAATTTGGAGGCCCTTGCACAAACTGGCTTTATTCTACCTAAGTTGCCCTCCCACAAGTGTGTACTCCGAAAGAGTGTTTAGTGCCGCCGCTCACCTTGTCAGCAATCGGCGTACGAGGTTACTTCCAGAAAATGTGGAGAAGATGATGTTCATTAAAATTAATTAGAATCAATTCCTCCGTGGAGACATTCACCAGCAGCAATTGCCTCAACAAAGTACACAGGGAGCTGAGATTGTGGATTCCAGTGGGGACGAATTGATAATCTGTGAGGAGGGGGATGTACACGGTGATATATCGGAGGATGATGATGAGGTGGACATCTTGCCTCTGTAGAGCCAGTTTGTGCAAGGAGAGATTAATTGCTTCTTTTTTGGTGGGGGTCCAAACCAACCCGTCATTTCAGTCACAGTCGTGTGGCAGACCCTGTCACTGAAATGATGGGTTGGTTAAAGTGTGCATGTCCTGTTTATACAACATAAGGGTGGGTGGGAGGGCCCAAGGACAATTCCATCTTGCACCTCTTTTTTCTTTAATTTTTCTTTGCGTCATGTGCTGTTTGGGGACTGGGGAGTAGTTTTTTGAACGGCCAGCCTGCGTGACACTGCAGTGCCACTCCTAGATGGGCCAGGTGTTTGTGTCAGCCACTAGGGTCGCTTAGGTTACTCACACAGCTACCCCATTGTGCCTCTTTTTTTCTTCTTTGCGTCATGTGCTGTTTGGGGAGTAGTTTTTTGAAGGGCCAGCCTGCGTGACACTGCAGTGCCACTCCTAGATGGGCCAGGTGTTTGTGTCGGCCACTAGGGTCGCTTAGGTTACTCACACAGCTACCTCATTGCGCCTCTTTTTTTTCTTCTTTGCGTCATGTGCTTTTTGGGGAGTCATTTTTTGAAGGGCCAGCCTGCGTGACACTGCAGTGCCACTCCTAGATGGGCCAGGTGTTTGTGTCGGCCACTAGGGTCGCTTAGCTTACTCACACAGCTACCTCATTGCGTATCTTTTTTTTCTTCTTTGCGTCATGTGCTGTTTGGGGACTGGGGAGTAGTTTTTTGAAGGGCCAGCCTGCGTAACACTGCAGTGCCACTCCTAGATGGGCCAGGTGTTTGTGTCGGCCACTAGGGTCGCTTAGGTTACTCACACAGCTACCTCATTGCGCCTCTTTTTTTCTTTGCGTCATGTGCTGTTTGGGGACTGGGGAGTAGTTTTTTGAAGGGCCAGCCTGCGTGACACTGCAGTGCCACTCCTAGATGGGCCAGGTGTTTGTGTCGGCCACTAGGGTCGCTTAGGTTACTCACACAGCTACCTCATTGCGCCTCTTTTTTTTTCTTTGCGTCATGAGCTGTTTGGGGACTGGGGAGTAGTTTTTTGAAGGGCCAGCCTGTGTGACACTGCAGTGCCACTCCTAGATGGGCCAGGTGTTTGTGTCGGCCACTAGGGTCGCTTAGGTTTCTCACACAGCTACCTCATTGCGCCTCTTTTTTTCTTTGCGTCTTGTGCTGTTTGGGGACTGGGGAGTAGTTTTTTGAAGGGCCAGCCTGCGTGACACTGCAGTGCCACTCCTAGATGGGCCAGGTGTTTGTGTCGGCACTAGGGTCGCTTAGGTTACTCACACAGCTACCTCATTGCGCCTCTTTTTTTTCTTTGCGTCATGTGCTGTTTGGGGACTGGGGAGTAGTTTTTTGAAGGGCCAGCCTGCATGACACTGCAGTGCCACTCCTAGATGGGCCAGGTGTTTGTGTCGGCCACTAGGGTCGCTTAAGTTACTCACACAGCTACCTCATTGCGCCTCTTTTTTTCTTTGCGTCATGTGCTGTTTGGGGACTGGGGAGTAGTTTTTTGAAGGGCCAGCCTGCGTGACACTGCAGTGCCACTCCTAGATGGGCCAGGTGTTTGTGTCGGCCACTAGGGTCGCTTAGGTTACTCACACAGCTACCTCATTGCGCCTCTTTTTTTTCTTCTTTGCGTCATGTGCTGTTTGGGGAGTAGTTTTTTGAAGGGCCAGCCTGCGTGACACTGCAGTGCCACTCCTAGATGGGCCAGGTGTTTGTGTCGGCCACTAGGGTCGCTTAGGTTACTCACACAGCTACCTCATTGCACCTCTTTTTTTTCTTCTTTGCGTCATGTGCTGTTTGGGGACTGGGGAGTAGTTTTTTGAAGGGCCAGCCTGAGTGACACTGCAGTGCCACTCCTAGATGGGCCAGGTGTTTGTGTCGGCCACTAGGGTCGCTTAGCTTAGCCATCCAGCGACCTCGGTGCAAATTTTAGGACTAAAAATAATATTGTGAGGTGTGAGGTGTTCAGAATAGACTGAAAATGAGTGTAAATTATGGTTATTGAGGTTAATAATACTATGGGATCAAAATGACCCCCAAATTCAATGATTTAAGCTGTTTTTTAGGGTTTTTTGAAAAAAACACCCGAATCCAAAACACACCCGAATCCGACAAAAAAAATTCGGTGAGGTTTTGCCAAAACGCGGTCGAACCCAAAACACGGCCGCGGAACCGAACCCAAAACCAAAACACAAAACCTGAAACATTTCCGGTGCACATCTCTAATTGTGATGCGGCTGTGATGTCATAATGACAGTTAGGAAGGGGCTGGGGCCTTATTAGGGACAATCTGTGCAGAGAAATTATAAGCTGATAACTGCCAGACATTAATATAATGTTATCACATGAATGTGCTGTTAGCTCACAGATGCTGTATCAGATATCTGAGTATAATCCGGAGCGGGATTTAGACCTCACGGGCCCTAGCCACTTTGGGGCCCCTCTCCCTCCTCAAAATCCATAATACTATATGTTTGTTCCTTATTCATGCCCATTATATTATTTGTTGTTTTACCTCCTTATATTCAACTTTTAAAGCTTTAAACATTATACAGGGTGAGTCAAAAGTCGCAGTACACCCCTTGTGTTTCAAAAACTGCAGGAAATGGGAAAACTGAATAACCAGTAGGGTATGGGTGAGGTGGGCTATAACTGTGGGGGCATAATATTGTGTCGGGGCATTACTGTGGTGAAAAAATATGGTGTCAGGGGCATTAGTGCAGTGGCATAATATGGTGCCAGGGCATTACTATGGGGTCATAATATGGTGTCAGGGGCATTACTGCAGGGGCATAATATGGTGTCAGGGGCATTATTGTGTGGGGCTTAATATATTGTCAGGGGAATTACTCTGCCGCACAATATGGTGTCAGGGGCAATACTGTGTGGGGCATAATATGATGTCAGGGGCATTACTGTGTGCGGCATAATATGATGTCAGGGGCATTACTATGTGGGGCTTAATATGGTGTCGGGCATTACTGTGTGTGGCATAATATGGTGTCTGGGGCATTACTGTGTCAGGCATAATATGGTGTCAGGGGAAATACTGTGTGGGGCATAATATGATGTCAGGGGCAATACTGTGTGGGGCATAATATGGTGTCAGGGGAAATACTGTGTGGGGCATAATATGATGTCAGGAGCATTACTTTGTGGGGCTTAATATGGTGTCGGGCATTACTGTTTGCGGCATAATATGGTGTCAGATGCTTTACTGTGGGGTCATATGTCTCTCACTTGTGAGACCACACTTTTTTGTGGCACTTTCATCTGCGCATATTGTCCCATTAAAATGTTTATGCCATAAACGGGCGCCACCCACATAGCATAAACTGCGTTTTTATTAGTGATGTGCACCGGAAATTTTTCGGGTTTTGTGTTTTGGTTTTGGATTCGGGTCCGTGGCCTTGTTTTGGATTCGGACGCGTTTTGGCAAAACCTCCCTGAAAATTTTTTGTCGGACTTGGGTGTGTTTTGAATTCGGGTGTTTTTTTACAAAAGACCCTCAAAAATAGCTTAAATCATAGAATTTGGGGGTAATTTTGATCCCATAGTATTATTAACCTCAATAACCATAATTTACACTCATTTTCAGTCTATTCTGAACACCTCACACCTCACAATATTATTTTTAGTCCTAAAATTTGCACCGAGGTCGCTGGATGGCTAAACTAAGCGACACAAGTGACCGACACAAACACCTGGCCCATCTAGGAGTGGCACTGCAGTGTCAGGCAGGATGGCACTTCAAAAAAATAGTCCCCAAACAGCACATGATGCAAAGAAAAAAAGAGGCGCACCAAGGTCGCTGTGTGACTAAGCTAAGCGACACGAGTGGCCGACACAAACACCTGAACCATCTAGGAGTGGCACTGCAGTGTCAGGCAGGATGGCACTTCAAAAAAATAGTCCCCAAACAGCACATGATGCAAAGAAAAAAAGAGGCGCACCAAGGTCGCTGTGTGACTAAGCTAAGCGACACAAGTGGCCGACACAAACACCTGGCCCATCTAGGAGTGGCACTGCAGTGTCAGGCAGGATGGCACTTCAAAAAAATTGTCCCCAAACAGCACATGATGCAAAAGAAAAATGAAAGAAAAAAGAGGTGCAAGATGGAATTGTCCTTGTGCCCTCCCACCCACCCTTATGTTGTATAAAAAGGACATTTTAACAAATTTTAACAAACCCATCATTTCAGTGACAGGGTCTGACACACGACTGTGACTGAAATGACTGGTTGGTTTGGGCCCCCACCAAAAAAGAAGCAATCAATCTCTCCTTGCACAAACTGGCTCTACAGAGGCAAGATGTCCACCTCATCATCATCCTCCAATTTCTCACCCCTTTCACTGTGTACATCCCCCTCGTCACAGATTATTAATTCGTCCCCACTGGAATCCACCATCTCAGGTCCCTGTGTACTGTCTGGAGGCAATTGCTGCTGGTGAATGTCTCCACGGAGGAATTGATTATAATTAAATTTGATGAACATCCTCTTCTCCACATTTTCTGGAAGTAACCTCGTACGCCGATTGCTGACAAGGTGAGCGGCTGCACTATACACTCTTTCGGAGTACACACTGGAGGGTGGGCAATTTAGGTAAAATACAGCCAGTTTGTGCAAGGGCCTCCAAATTGCCTCTTTTTCCTGCCAGTATACGTACGGACTGTCTGACGTGCCTACTTGGATGCGGTCACTCATATAATCCTCCACCATTCTTTCAATGGTGACAGAATCATATGCAGTGACAGTAGATGACATGTCATTAATCGTTGCCAGGTCCTCCAGTCTGGACCAGATGTCAGCACTCGCTCCAGACTGCCCTGCATCACCGCCAGTGGGTGGGCTCGGAATTCTTAGCCTTTTCCTCGCACCCCCAGTTGCGGGAGAATGTGAAGGAGGAGCTGTTGACGGGTCACGTTCCGCTTGACTTGACAATTTTCTCACCAGCAGGTCTTTGAACCTCTGCAGACTTGTGTCTGCCGGAAAGAGAGATACAATGTAGGTTTTAAATCTAGGATCGAGCACGGTGGCCAAAATGTAGTGCTCTGATTTCAACAGATTGACCACCCGTGAATCCTGGTTAAGCGAATGAAGGGCTCCATCCACAAGTCCCACATGCCTAGCGGAATCGCTCTGTTTTAGCTCCTCCTTCAATGTAACCATCTTCTTCTGCAAAAGCCTGATGAGGGGAATGACCTGACTCAGGCTGGCAGTGTCTGAACTGACTTCACGTGTGGCAAGTTCAAAGGGTTACAGAACCTTGCACAACGTTGAACTCATTCTCCACTGCGCTTGAGTCAGGCGCATTCCCCCTCCTTTGCCTATATCGTGGGCAGATGTATAGGCTTGAATGGCCTTTTGCTGCTCCTCCATCCTCTGAAGCATATAGAGGGTTGAATTCCACCTCGTTACCACCTCTTGCTTCAGATGATGGCAGGGCAGGTTCAGGACTGTTTGTTGGTGCTCCAGTCTTCGGCACGCGGTGGCTGAATGCCAAAAGTGGCCCGCAATTCTTCAGGCCACCGACAGCATCTCTTGCACGCCCCTATTGTTTTTTTAAATAATTATGCACCACCAAATTCAATGTATGTGCAAAACATGGGACGTGCTGGAATTTGCCCAGATGTAATGCACGCACAATATTGCTGGCGTTGTCCGATGTCACAAATCCCCAGGAGAGTCCAATTGGGGTAAGCCATTCTGCGATGATGTTCCTCAGTTTCCTTAAGAGGTTGTCAGCTGTGTGTCTCTTATGGAAAGCGGTGATACAAAGCGTAGCCTGCCTAGGAACGAGTTGGCGTTTGCGAGATGCTGCTACTGGTGCTGCCACTGCTGTTCTTGTTGCGGGAGGTAATACATCTACCTAGTGGGCTGTCACAGTCATATAGTCCTGAGTCTGACCTGCTCCACTTGTCCACATGTCCGTGGTTAAGTGGACATTGGGTACAACTGCATTTTTTAGGACACTGGTGACTCTTTTTCTGACGTCTGTGTACATTTTTGGTATCGCCTGCCTAGAGAAATAGAATCAAGATGGTATTTGGTACCGGGACACAGTACCTCAATCAAGTCTCTAGTTGCCTCTGAATTAACGGTGGATACCGGAACCACGTTTCTCACCACCCAGGCTGACAAGACCTGAGTTATCCGCTTTGCAGCAGGATGACTGCTGTGATATTTAATCTTCCTCGCAAAGGACTGTTGGACAGTCAATTGCTTACTGGAAGTAGTACAAGTGGTCTTCCGACTTCCCCTCTGGGATGCCGATCGACTCCCAGCAGCAACAACAGCAGCGCCAGCAGCAGTAGGCGTTACACTCAAGGATGCATCGGAGGAATCCCAGGCAGGAGAGGACTCGTCAGACTTGCCACTGACATGGCCTGCAGGACTATTGGCTTTCCTGTGTAAGGTGGAAATTGACACTGAGGGAGTTGGTGGTGTGGTTTGCAGGAGCTTGGCTACAAGAGGAAGGGATTTAGTGGTCAGTGGACTGCTTCCGCTGTCATCCAAAGTTTTTGAACTTGTCACTGACTTATGATGAATACACTGCAGGTGACGTATAAGGGAGGATGTTCAGAGGTGGTTAACATCCTTACACCTACTTATTACAGCTTGACAAAGGCAACACACGGCTTGACACTTGTTGTCTGCATTTGTGTTGAAATAATTCCACACCGAAGAGGTGATTTTTTTTGTATTTTGACCAGGCATGTCAATGGCCATATTCGTCCCACGGACAACAGGTGTCTCCCCGGGTGCCTGACTTAAACAAACCACCTCACCATCAGAATCCTTCTTGTCAATTTCCTCCCCAGCACCAGCAACACCCATATCCTCATCCTGGTGTACTTCAACAGTGACATCTTCAATTTGACTATCAGGAACTGAACTGCGGGTGCTCCTTCCAGCACTTGCAGGGGGCTTGCAAATGATGGAAGGCGCAAGTTCTTTCCGTTCAGTGTTGGGAAGGTCAGGCATCGCAACCGACACAATTGGACTCTCCTTGGGGATTTGTGATTTAGAAGAACGCACAGTTCTTAGCTGTGCTTTTGCCAGCTTAAGTCTTTTCATTTTTCTAGCGAGAGGATGAGTGCTTCCCTCCTCATGTGAATCTAAACCACTAGCCATGAACATAGGCCAGGGCCTCAGCCGTTCCTTGCCACTCCGTGTCGTAAATGGCATATTGGCAAGTTTACGCTTCTCATCAGACGCTTTCAATTTTGATGTTTGGGTCATTTTACTGAACTTTTGTTTTTTGGATTTTACATGCTCTCTACTATGACATTGAGCATCGGCCTTGGCAGACGACGTTGATGGCATTTCATCGTCTCGGCCATGACTAGTGGCAGCAGCTTCAGCACGAGGTGGAAGTGGATCTTGATCTTTCCCTATTTTAACCTCCACATTTTTGTTCTCCATTTTTTAATGTGTGGAATTATATGCCAGTATCAATAGCAATGGCCTACTACTATATATACTGCGCACAACTGAAATGCACCACAGGTATGGATGGATAGTATACTTGACGACACAGAGGTAGGTACAGCAGTGGCCTACTGTACCGTAATGCTATATGTTATATATTGGTGGTCAGCAAACTGTGCAAAACTTAAATGCACCACAGGTATGGATGGATAGTATACTTGACGACACAGAGGTAGGTACAGCAGTGGCCTACTGTACCGTAATGCTATATATTATATACTGGTGGTCAGCAAACTGTGCAAAACTTAAATGCACCACAGGTATGGATGGATAGTATACTTGACGACACAGAGATAGGTACAGCAGTGGCCTACTGTACCATAATGCTATATATTATATACTGGTGGTCAGCAAACTGTGCAAAACTTAAATGCACCACAGGTATGGATGGATAGTATACTTGACGACACAGAGGTAGGTACAGCAGTGGCATACTGTATCGTAATGCTATATATTAAATACTGGTGGTCAGCAAAATTATGCACTGTACTCCTACTATATACTACAATGCAGCACAGATATGGAGTGTTTTTCAGGCAGACAACGTATACTGGTGGTCACTGGTCAGCAAAACTCTGCACTGTACTCCTCCTATATAATATACTGGTGGTCCCCAGTCCCCACAATAAAGCAGTGTGAGCACAGATATATGCAGCACACTGAGCACAGATATGGAGTGTTTTTCAGGCAGACAACGTATACTGGTGGTCACTGTCAGCAAAACTCTGCACTGTACTCCTCCTATACAATACAGCTGCTCCCCAGTCCCCACAATTAAGCAGTGTGAGCACAGATATATGCAGCACACTGAGCACAGATAAGGAGCGTTTTTTTCAGGCAGAGAACGGATAAAACTGGTGGTCACTGATCAGCAAAACTCTGCACTGTACTCCTCCTATATTATACAGCTGCTCCCCAGTCCCCACAATTAAGCAATAAGCAAGCACAAATATTTGCATCAACAATAAACGGAGAGGACGCCAGCCACGTCCTCTCCCTAACATTTCCAATGCACGAGTGAAAATGGCGGCGATGCGCGGCTGCTTATATAGAATCCGAATCTCGCGAGAATCCGACAGCGGGATGATGACGTTCGGGCGCGCTCGGGTTAACCGAGCCATACGGGAGAATCCGAGTATGCCTTGGACCCGTGTAAAATGGGTGAAGTTCGGGGGGGGTTCGGTTTCC
This sequence comes from Pseudophryne corroboree, assembly GCF_028390025.1. Taxonomy (NCBI): domain Eukaryota; kingdom Metazoa; phylum Chordata; class Amphibia; order Anura; family Myobatrachidae; genus Pseudophryne; species Pseudophryne corroboree. The sequence goes on from NC_086451.1 coordinate 91,136,379, forward strand.
GAGGAAGCGAACCCGCACATCACTAGTTTTTATGCACCAATTTATGCCCCACCCCTGTTGTAGCTCCACCCACATCACTGCCCACCTCTGTCCCGCCCTATTTCCTTTTTAGCACTAAGTATGAATATATATATATATATATATCCAATGAAGGTCACACTCACATCTTCAAGAAACCAACGACTGGGGTGTCCACTCCAATGTCAAAGCATTGTAATTATAGAAAAAAGGTAGAGGCACTCTCCAGATTTTACAAACATGCAAAAAGAGTTCTCATTTATTATGATATACGTTACATAATCCACTTGAATAGTATCCTCAAGCGCTTTCGGCCCTCAGCGGCCCTTCCTCAGGAGGCTATATAAAGCAACTTCACATCAGGTAATGAAACCAAGCAGCAGGTCAGCCCAGGCATCCAGCAGTACAATAGGCCATGCCTGACTGGCTCTATATACTAGAGATGAGCGCCTGAAATTTTTCGGGTTTTGTGTTTTGGTTTTGGGTTCGGTTCCGCGGCCGTGTTTTGGGTTCGAACGCGTTTTGGCAAAACCTCACCGAATTTTTTTTGTCGGATTCGGGTGTGTTTTGGATTCGGGTGTTTTTTTCAAAAAACACTAAAAAACAGCTTAAATCATAGAATTTGGGGGTCATTTTGATCCCAAAGTATTATTAACCTCAAAAACCATAATTTACACTCATTTTCAGTCTATTCTGAATACCTCACACCTCACAATATTATTTTTAGTCCTAAAATTTGCACCGAGGTCGCTGTGTGAGTAAGATAAGCGACCCTAGTGGCCGACACAAACACCGGGCCCATCTAGGAGTGGCACTGCAGTGTCACGCAGGATGTCCCTTCCAAAAAACCCTCCCCAAACAGCACATGACGCAAAGAAAAATGAGGCGCAATGAGGTAGCTGTGTGAGTAAGATTAGCGACCCTAGTGGCCGACACAAACACCGGGCCTATCTAGGAGTGGCACTGCAGTGTCACGCAGGATGTCCCTTCCAAAAAACCCTCCCCAAACAGCACATGACGCAAAGAAAAAAAGAGGCGCAATGAGGCAGCTGTGTGAGTAAGATTAGCGACCCTAGTGGCCGACACAAACACCGGGCCCATCTAGGAGTGGCACTGCAGTGTCACGCAGGATGTCCCTTCCAAAAAACCCTCCCCAAACAGCACATGACGCAAAGAAAAAAAGAGGCGCAATGAGGTAGCTGTGTGAGTAAGATTAGCGACCCTAGTGGCCGACACAAACACCGGGCCCATCTAGGAGTGGCACTGCAGTGTCACGCAGGATGTCCCTTCAAAAAAACCCTCCCCAAACAGCACATGACGCAAAGAAAAAAAGAGGCGCAATGAGGTAGCTGACTGTGTGAGTAAGATTAGCGACCCTAGTGGCCGACACAAACACCGGGCCCATTTAGGAGTGGCACTGCAGTGTCACGCAGGATGTCCCTTCCAAAAAACCCTCCCCAATCAGCACATGATGCAAAGAAAAAGAAAAGAAAAAAGAGGTGCAAGATGGAATTGTCCTTGGGCCCTCCCACCCACCCTTATGTTGTATAAACAAAACAGGACATGCACACTTTAACCAACCCATCATTTCAGTGACAGGGTCTGCCACACGACTGTGACTGATATGACGGGTTGGTTTGGACCCCCCCCAAAAAAAGAAGCAATTAATCTCTCCTTGCACAAACTGGCTCTACAGAGGCAAGATGTCCACCTCATCATCACCCTCCGATATATCACCGTGTACATCCCCCTCCTCACAGATTATCAATTCGTCCCCACTGGAATCCACCATCTCAGCTCCCTGTGTACTTTGTGGAGGCAATTGCTGCTGGTCAATGTCTCCGCGGAGGAATTGATTATAATTCATTTTAATGAACATCATCTTCTCCACATTTTCTGGATGTAACCTCGTACGCCGATTGCTGACAAGGTGAGCGGCGGCACTAAACACTCTTTCGGAGTACACACTTGTGGGAGGGCAACTTAGGTAGAATAAAGCCAGTTTGTGCAAGGGCCTCCAAATTGCCTCTTTTTCCTGCCAGTATAAGTACGGACTGTGTGACGTGCCTACTTGGATGCGGTCACTCATATAATCCTCCACCATTCTATCAATGTTGAGAGAATCATATGCAGTGACAGTAGACGACATGTCCGTAATCGTTGTCAGGTCCTTCAGTCCGGACCAGATGTCAGCATCAGCAGTCGCTCCAGACTGCCCTGCATCACCGCCAGCGGGTGGGCTCGGAATTCTGAGCCTTTTCCTCGCACCCCCAGTTGCGGGAGAATGTGAAGGAGGAGATGTTGACAGGTCGCGTTCCGCTTGACTTGACAATTTTGTCACCAGCAGGTCTTTCAACCCCAGCAGACTTGTGTCTGCCGGAAAGAGAGATCCAAGGTAGGCTTTAAATCTAGGATCGAGCACGGTGGCCAAAATGTAGTGCTCTGATTTCAACAGATTGACCACCCGTGAATCCTTGTTAAGCGAATTAAGGGCTCCATCCACAAGTCCCACATGCCTAGCGGAATCGCTCCGTGTTAGCTGCTCCTTCAATGTCTCCAGCTTCTTCTGCAAAAGCCTGATGAGGGGAATGACCTGACTCAGGCTGGCAGTGTCTGAACTGACTTCACGTGTGGCAAGTTCAAAGGGCATCAGAACCTTGCACAACGTTGAAATCATTCTCCACTGCGCTTGAGACAGGTGCATTCCACCTACTATATCGTGCTCAATTGTATAGGCTTGAATGGCCTTTTGCTGCTCCTCCAACCTCTGAAGCATATAGAGGGTTGAATTCCACCTCGTTACCACTTCTTGCTTCAGATGATGGCAGGGCAGGTTCAGTAGTTTTTGGTGGTGCTCCAGTCTTCTGTACGTGGTGCCTGTACGCCGAAAGTGTCCCGCAATTCTTCTGGCCACCGACAGCATCTCTTGCACGCCCCTGTCGTTTTTTAAAAAATTCTGCACCACCAAATTCAAGGTATGTGCAAAACATGGGACGTGCTGGAATTTGCCCATATTTAATGCACACACAATATTGCTGGCGTTGTCCGATGCCACAAATCCACAGGAGAGTCCAATTGGGGTAAGCCATTCCGCGATGATCTTCCTCAGTTGCCGTAAGAGGTTTTCAGCTGTGTGCGTATTCTGGAAAGCGGTGATACAAAGCGTAGCCTGCCTAGGAAAGAGTTGGCGTTTGCGAGATGCTGCTACTGGTGCCGCCGCTGCTGTTCTTGCGGCGGGAGTCCATACATCTACCCAGTGGGCTGTCACAGTCATATAGTCCTGACCCTGCCCTGCTCCACTTGTCCACATGTCCGTGGTTAAGTGGACATTGGGTACAACTGCATTTTTTAGGACACTGGTGAGTCTTTTTCTGACGTCCGTGTACATTCTCGGTATCGCCTGCCTAGAGAAGTGGAACCTAGATGGTATTTGGTAACGGGGGCACACTGCCTCAATAAATTGTCTAGTTCCCTGTGAACTAACGGCGGATACCGGACGCACGTCTAACACCAACATAGTTGTCAAGGCCTCAGTTATCCGCTTTGCAGCAGGATGACTGCTGTGATATTTCATCTTCCTCGCAAAGGACTGTTGAACAGTCAATTGCTTACTGGAAGTAGTACAAGTGGGCTTACGACTTCCCCTCTGGGATGACCATCGACTCCCAGCAGCAACAACAGCAGCGCCAGCAGCAGTAGGCGTTACACGCAAGGATGCATCGGAGGAATCCCAGGCAGGAGAGGACTCGTCAGAATTGCCAGTGACATGGCCTGCAGGACTATTGGCATTCCTGGGGAAGGAGGAAATTGACACTGAGGGAGTTGGTGGGGTGGTTTGCGTGAGCTTGGTTACAAGAGGAAGGGATTTACTGGTCAGTGGACTGCTTCCGCTGTCACCCAAAGTTTTTGAACTTGTCACTGACTTATTATGAATGCGCTGCAGGTGACGTATAAGGGAGGATGTTCCGAGGTGGTTAACGTCCTTACCCCTACTTATTACAGCTTGACAAAGGGAACACACGGCTTGACACCTGTTGTCCGCATTTCTGGTGAAATACCTCCACACCGAAGAGCTGATTTTTTTGGTATTTTCACCTGGCATGTCAACGGCCATATTCCTCCCACGGACAACAGGTGTCTCCCCGGGTGCCTGACTTAAACAAACCACCTCACCATCAGAATCCTCCTGGTCAATTTCCTCCCCAGCGCCAGCAACACCCATATCCTCCTCATCCTGGTGTACTTCAACACTGACATCTTCAATCTGACTATCAGGAACTGGACTGCGGGTGCTCCTTCCAGCACTTGCAGGGGGCGTGCAAATGGTGGAAGGTGCATGCTCTTCACGTCCAGTGTTGGGAAGGTCAGGCATCGCAACCGACACAATTGGACTCTCCTTGTGGATTTGGGATTTCGAAGAATGCACAGTTCTTTGCTGTGCTGCTTTTGCCAGCTTGAGTCTTTTCATTTTTCTAGCGAGAGGCTGAGTGCTTCCATCCTCATGTGAAGCTGAACCACTAGCCATGAACATAGGCCAGGGCCTCAGCCGTTCCTTGCCACTCCGTGTCGTAAATGGCATATTGGCAAGTTTACGCTTCTCCTCCGACAATTTTATTTTAGGTTTTGGAGTCCTTTTTTTTCTGATATTTGGTGTTTTGGATTTGACATGCTCTGTACTATGACATTGGGCATCGGCCTTGGCAGACGACGTTGCTGGCATTTCATCGTCTCGGCCATGACTAGTGGCAGCAGCTTCAGCACGAGGTGGAAGTGGATCTTGATCTTTCCCTAATTTTGGAACCTCAACATTTTTGTTCTCCATATTTTAATAGGCACAACTAAAAGGCACCTCAGGTAAACAATGGAGATGGATACTAGTATACAATTATGGACTGCCTGCCGAGTGCAGACACAGAGGTAGCCACAGCCGTGAACTACCGTACTGTACTGTGTCTGCTGCTAATATAGACTGGTTGATAAAGAGATGTCTATGTAACTATGTATGTATAAAGAAGAAAGAAAAAAAAACCACGGTTAGGTGGTATACAATTATGGACGTACTGCCTGCCGAGTGCAGACACAGAGGTAGCCACAGCCGTGAACTACCGTACTGTACTGTGTCTGCTGCTAATAATATAGACTGGTTGATAAAGAGATGTCGTAGTAGTATGTATGTATAAAGAAGAAAGAAAAAAAAACCACGGTTAGGTGGTACACAATTATGGACGGACTGCCTGCCGAGTGCAGACACAGAGGTAACCACAGCCGTGAACTACCGTACTGTACTGTGTCTGCTGCTAATATAGACTGGTTGATAAAGAGATGTCTATGTAACTATGTATGTATAAAGAAGAAAGAAAAAAAAACCACGGTTAGGTGGTATACAATTATGGACGGACTGCCTGCCGAGTGCAGACACAGAGGTAGCCACAGCCGTGAACTACCGTACTGTACTGTGTCTGCTGCTAATATAGACTGGTTGATAAAGAGATGTCTATGTAACTATGTATGTATAAAGAAGAAAGAAAAAAAAACCACGGTTAGGTGGTATACAATTATGGACGGACTGCCTGCCGAGTGCAGACACAGAGGTAGCCACAGCTGTGAACTACCGTACTGTACTGTGTCTGCTGCTAATATAGACTGGTTGATAAAGAGATGTCTATGTAACTATGTATGTATAAAGAAGAAAGAAAAAAAAACCACGGTTAGGTGGTATACAATTATGGACGGACTGCCTGCCGAGTGCAGACACAGAGGTAGCCACAGCCGTGAACTACCGTACTGTACTGTGTCTGCTGCTAATATAGACTGGTTGATAAAGAGATGTCTATGTAACTATGTATGTATAAAGAAGAAAGAAAAAAAAACCACGGTTAGGTGGTATACAATTATGGACGGACTGCCTGCCGAGTGCAGACACAGAGGTAGCCACAGCTGTGAACTACCGTACTGTACTGTGTCTGCTGCTAATATAGACTGGTTGATAAAGAGATGTCTATGTAACTATGTATGTATAAAGAAGAAAGAAAAAAAAACCACGGTTAGGTGGTATACAATTATGGACGGACTGCCTGCCGAGTGCAGACACAGAGGTAGCCACAGCCGTGAACTACCGTACTGTACTGTGTCTGCTGCTAATATAGACTGGTTGATAAAGAGATGTCTATGTAACTATGTATGTATAAAGAAGAAAGAAAAAAAAAACCACGGTTAGGTGGTATACAATTATGGACGGACTGCCTGCCGAGTGCAGACACAGAGGTAGCCACAGCCGTGAACTACCGTACTGTACTGTGTCTGCTGCTAATATAGACTGGTTGATAAAGAGATGTCGTAGTAGTATGTATGTATAAAGAAGAAAAAAAAACCACGGTTAGGTGGTATACAATTATGGACGGACTGCCTGCCGAGTGCAGACACAGAGGTAGCCACAGCCGTGAACTACCGTACTGTGTCTGCTGCGACTGGATGATAAATGAAATAAAAAATATATATATATCACTACTGCAGCCGGACAGGTATATATTATATATTATATAATGACGGACCTGCTGGACACTGTCTGTCAGCAGAATGAGTTTTATTTTTATAGAATAAAAAAAACAACAACACACAAGTGAAGTCACACGACGATTGTTTAACTTTTTCAGGCAATCACAATATAAGTATACTACTAACTATACTGGTGGTCAGTGTGGTCAGGTCACTGGTCAGTCACACTGGCAGTGGCACTCCTGCAGCAAAAGTGTGCACTGTTTAATTTTAATATAATATTATGTACTCCTGGCTCCTGCTATAACCTATAACTGGCACACTGCAGTGCTCCCCAGTCTCCCCCACAATTATAAGCTGTGTGAGCTGAGCAGTCAGACAGATATATAATATATATAGATGATGCAGCACACTGGGCTGAGCCTGAGCAGTGCACACAGATATGGTATGTGACTGAGTCACTGTGTGTATCGCTTTTTTCAGGCAGAGAACGGATATATTAAATAAACTGCACTGTCTGGTGGTCACTCACTATATAATATTATGTACTCCTGGCTCCTGCTATAACCTATAACTGGCACTGCAGTGCTCCCCAGTCTCCCCCACAATTATAAGCTGTGTGAGCTGAGCAGTCAGACAGATATATAATATATATAGATGATGCAGCACACTGGGCTGAGCTTGAGCAGTGCACACAGATATGGTATGTGACTGAGTCACTGTGTGTATCGCTTTTTTCAGGCAGAGAACGGATATATTAAATAAACTGCACTGTCTGGTGGTCACTCACTATATAATATTATCTACTCCTGGCTCCTGCTATAACCTATAACTGGCACTGCAGTGCTCCCCAGTCTCCCCCACAATTATAAGCTGTGTGAGCTGAGCAGTCAGGACAGATATATAATATATATAGATGATGCAGCACACTGGGCTGAGCCTGAGCAGTGCACACAGATATGGTATGTGACTGAGTCACTGTGTGTATCGCTTTTTTCAGGCAGAGAACGGATATATTAAATAAACTGCACTGTCTGGTGGTCACTCACTATATAATATTATGTACTCCTGGCTCCTGCTATAACCTATAACTGGCACTGCAGTGCTCCCCAGTCTCCCCCACAATTATAAGCTGTGTGAGCTGAGCAGTCAGACAGATATATAATATATATAGATGATGCAGCACACTGGTCTGAGCCTGAGCAGTGCACACAGATATGGTATGTGACTGAGTCACTGTGTGTATCGCTTTTTTCAGGCAGAGAACGGATATATTAAATAAACTGCACTGTCTGGTGGTCACTCACTAGTAAACTCTCTGCACTCTCTACACTTCTACAGTACTCCTCCTAGTCCTATGCTCCAGTAAATCTCTCTCTCTTATAATCTAAATGGAGAGGACGCCAGCCACGTCCTCTCCCTATCAATCTCAATGCACGTGTGAAAATGGCGGCGACGCGCGGCTCCTTATATAGAATCCGAGTCTCGCGATAGAATCCGAGCCTCGCGAGAATCCGACAGCGTCATGATGACGTTCGGGGCGCGCTCGGGTTAACCGAGCAAGGCGGGAAGATCCGAGTCGCTCGGATCCGTGTAAAAAAAGCTGAAGTTCGGGCGGGTTCGGATTCCGAGGAACCGAACCCGCTCATCTCTACTATATACACCTATACACAATTTAGAATTGGCACCAAAAATGCCCCTTTTGTGACCTCATATCAACGCGACTTATCATATACAAATAAACAACCTAGGCTACAACTTATACAAATAAACATAGAAGAGGAGGATGTAGAGCACACTCGTGTTACAACTAAAACTTACTTTAGACACCAGTCTAGTCCCGCCGCAAACGCCACGGTGGATTCACACCTGCGGCCCCTCTAGCCCGTAAGATACTCACGCCAACAGGGCAGGGAGGGACAGCAGAGCCCATCGCCGCACGTAACTAAGCAATGGACAACACTTCCCGCCCGTGGAACGCGGGCAGAAGTGCAACCGTGTTCAATGGAACGCAAACAGGATAACTCCCCGCAGCGGCATAGATCTAATAAACATTAATCTCATCTCAATTGTAACACATAAAGACTGTTATAGATCGGGATATCATTTATATATAAGTCTCCAAAATTAGGATGTATAGATAAAGGGATCCTAGCAACACGAGTGTGCACCACTAATCCCAGTGATAGAGCCAATCAGCTGCAGATAAAAACAATCCCCATACAATACTAAAACCTAACACTGTGGCTACTAATAGGAAGGGTTATTGGGACAGACCCATATTATTCTAGGGGAAGATTTCATAACTACAATTTACTTCTCCCATAGGGCTAACCAAAATTCATCCTAACCCACCAATGAGCAGCCACAGTCTATCAACTACCATTAAGAAGGAAGAAATTCATGCATTTACAAAAAGTATAGTTAAAACTAAACCACATTCCATATACAGACACACATCTATATATGGAAAAACAGTGAAATAAAAAATGAAGAAAAAAAGGGTTAAACACACAAAAAAAATGCATGTACATGTATATAAAGTGTATGTCGGTCAGATCCTCACACTAGCAGCATGGAACATTCCCTACTCAAGAAAAAGGGAACGGAAAAAAAGGAACAAAACAATTATCCATTTCTCAACGTAGGAAAAAATTTAAAGGATTAGATTCATTGAGTCCATTAGGTACCACCGAACCCAATCTGTGAATCCACCTTGATTCCAACTTTTTTAAAAGGAGTGATCGATCCCCACCCCTCTTAGGTTCTGGGACCCAATCAATAATTCGACACTTGAGGGAGGCCACTTGATGTCCTGCTGTCAGAAAGTGCAGAGCAACCGGCTTATCGGTACGTCCTGTCAATTAGAGATGAGCGGGTTCGGTTCCTCTGAATCCGAACCCGCCCGAACTTCAGGTTTTTTACACGGGTCCGAGCAGGCTCGGATCTTCCCCGCCTTGCTCGGCTAACCCGAGCGCGCCCCGAACGTCATCATCACGCTGTCGGATTCTCACGAGGCTCGGATTCTATCGCGAGACTCGGATTCTATATAAGGAGCCGCGCGTCGCCGCCATTTTCACACGTGCATTGAGAGTCATAGGGAGAGGACGTGGCTGGCGTCCTCTCCGTTTAGAGAAGAGAGAGACACAGTATTTTGGGGAGCATTATTAGGAGGAGTACTACTATACTGTATACTACTATACTACTTGCTGAAGTGATATTTATAGATTAGATAGTGTGACTGTAAGTGTATTATCTGACTTGTGGGGAGACACTGACAGTGGGGAGCAGTTAGAGTCTGAGAGCAGGACTCAGGAGTACATATAACGTACAGTGCACACTTTTGCTGCCAGAGTCAGTGCCACACTGCCATTGTTGTGACCACACTGACCACCAGTATAATAATATATTTTGTGATTGTCTGCTTAGGCCTCGGAAGTACTAGTTGCAAGTTGCAACGTGACCTGAAGTGACCACCAGTTTAATAATCAATCACCACCAGTTTAATATATATATATATATATATATATATATATATATAATTGTATATTATATATATATATATATATATATATATATATATAATATTGTATACCACCTACCCGTGGTTTTTTTTTTTTTTTTCATTCTTCTTTATACATACTACTATAGTAGCTTACTGTAGCAGTCTGCGGTGCTGTGCTGACCTGACAGTGTCCAGCAGGTCCGTCATCAGTCATTACATAATAAATATATATAGTACCTGTCCGGCTGCAGTACTAGTGATATTATATTGATTTCATCTCATCAATAATTTATCATCCAGTCTAGACTCTATATTAGTAGCAGACACAGTACGTTAGTCCACGGCTGTAGCTACCTCTGTGTCGGCACTCGGCAGTCCATCCATAATTGTATACCACCTACCCGTGGTTTTTTTCTTTCTTTCTTCTTTGTACATACTACTATAGAGTATAGTAGCTTACTGTAGCAGTCTGCGGTGCTGCTGAGCTGACAGTGTCCAGCAGGTCCGTCATCAGTCATCATTACCTAATAAATATATTATCTACCTGTCCGGCTGCAGTACTAGTGATATTATATATACATACATATATATATTGATTTCATCTCATTATCAATCATCCAGTCTATATTAGCAGCAGACACAGTACGTTAGTCCACGGCTGTAGCTACCTCTGTGTCGGCACTCGGCGGTCCATCCATAATTGTATACCACCTACCCGTGGTTTTTTTTTTTCTTTCTTCTTTGTACATACTACTATAGTATAGTAGCTTACTGTAGCAGTCTGCGGTGCTGCTGAGCTGACAGTGTCCAGCAGGTCCGTCATCAGTCATCATTACCTAATAAATATATTATCTACCTGTCCGGCTGCAGTACTAGTGATATTATATATACATACATATATATATATATATATTGATTTCATCTCATTATCATCCAGTCTATATTAGCAGCAGACACAGTACGGTAGTCCACGGCTGTAGCTACCTCTGTGTCGGCACTTGGCAGTCCATCCATAATTGTATACCACCTACATGTGTTTTTTTTTTTCTTTCTTCTTTGTACATACTACTATAGTATAGTAGCTTACTGTAGCAGTCTGCGGTGCTGCTGAGCTGACAGTGTCCAGCAGGTCCGTCATCAGTCATCATTACCTAATAAATATATTATCTACCTGTCCGGCTGCAGTACTAGTGATATTATATATACATACATATATATATATTGATTTCATCTCATTATCATCCAGTCTATATTAGCAGCAGACACAGTACAGTAGTCCACAGCTGTAGCTACCTCTGTGTCGGCACTCGGCAGTCCATCCATAATTGTATACCACCTACCCGTGGTTTTTTTTTTTTCTTTCTTCTTTGTACATACTACTATAGAGTATAGTAGCTTACTGTAGCAGTCTGCGGTGCTGCTGAGCTGACAGTGTCCAGCAGGTCCGTCATCAGTCATCATTACCTAATAAATATATTATCTACCTGTCCGGCTGCAGTACTAGTGATATTATGTATACATACATATATATATATTGATTTCATCTCATTATCATCCAGTCTATATTAGCAGCAGACACAGTACGTTAGTCCACGGCTGTAGCTACCTCTGTGTCGGCACTCGGCAGTCCATCCATAATTGTATACCACCTACCCGTGGTTTTTTTTTTTCTTTCTTCTTTGTACACACTACTATAGTATAGTAGCTTACTGTAGCAGTCTGCGGTGCTGCTGAGCTGACAGTGTCCAGCAGGTCCATCATCAGTCATCATTACCTAATAAATATATTATCTACCTGTCCGGCTGCAGTACTAGTGATATTATATATACATACATATATATATATTGATTTCATCTCATTATCATCCAGTCTATATTAGCAGCAGACACAGTACGGTAGTCCACGGCTGTAGCTACCTCTGTGTCGGCACTCGGCAGTCCATCCATAATTGTATACCACCTACCCGTGGTTTTTTTTTTTTTCTTTCTTCTTTGTACATACTACTATAGAGTATAGTAGCTTACTGTAGCAGTCTGCGGTGCTGCTGAGCTGACAGTGTCCAGCAGGTCCGTCATCAGTCATCATTACCTAATAAATATATTATCTACCTGTCCGGCTGCAGTACTAGTGATATTATATATACATACATATATATATATATTGATTTCATCTCATTATCATCCAGTCTATATTAGCAGCAGACACAGTACGGTAGTCCACGGCTATAGCTACCTCTGTGTCGGCACTCGGCAGTCCATCCATAAGTATACTAGTATCAATCCATCTCCATTGTTTACCTGAGGTGCCTTTTAGTTGTGCCTATTAAAATATGGAGAACAAAAATGTTGAGGTTCCAAAATTAGGGAAAGATCAAGATCCACTTCCACCTCGTGCTGAAGCTGCTGCCACTAGTCATGGCTGAGACGATGAAATGCCAGCAACGTCGTCTGCCAAGGCCGATGCCCAATGTCATAGTACAGAGCATGTCAAATCCAAAACACCAAATATCAGTAAAAAAAGGACTCCAAAACCTAAAATAAAATTGTCGGAGGAGAAGCGTAAACTTGCCAATATGCCATTTACCACACGGAGTGGCAAGGAACGGCTGAGGCCCTGGCCTATGTTCATGGCTAGTGGTTCAGCTTCACATGAGGATGGAAGCACTCAGCCTCTCGCTAGAAAACTGAAAAGACTCAAGCTGGCAAAAGCACCGCAAAGAACTGTGCGTTCTTCGAAATCCCAAATCCACAAGGAGAGTCCAATTGTGTCGGTTGCGATGCCTGACCTTCCCAACACTGGACGTGAAGAGCATGCGCCTTCCACCATTTGCACGCCCCCTGCAAGTGCTGGAAGGAGCACCCGCAGTCCAGTTCCTGATAGTCAGATTGAAGATGTCAGTGTTGAAGTACACCAGGATGAGGAGGATATGGGTGTTGCTGGCGCTGGGGAGGAAATTGACCAGGAGGATTCTGATGGTGAGGTGGTTTGTTTAAGTCAGGCACCCGGGGAGACACCTGTTGTCCGTGGGAGGAATATGGCCGTTGACATGCCTTGTGAAAATACCAAAAAAATCAGCTCTTCAGTGTGGAGGTATTTCAACAGAAAAGCGGACAACAGGTGTCAAGCCGTGTGTTGCCTTTGTCAAGCTGTAATAAGTAGGGGTAAGGACGTTAACCACCTCGGAACATCCTACCTTATACGTCACCTGCAGCGCATTCATAATAAGTCAGTGACAAGTTCAAAAACTTTGGGTGACAGCGGAAGCAGTCCACTGACCAGTAAATCCCTTCCTCTTGTAACCAAGCTCACGCAAACCACCCCACCAACTCCCTCAGTGTCAATTTCCTCCTTCCCCTGGAATGCCAATAGTCCTGCAGACCATGTCACTGGCAATTCTGACGAGTCCTCTCCTGCCTGGGATTCCTCCGATGCATCCTTGCGTGTAACGCCTACTGCTGCTGGCGCTGCTGTTGTTGCTGCTGGGAGTCGATGGTCATCCCAGAGGGGAAGTCGGAAGACCACTTGTACTACTTCCAGTAAGCAATTGACTGTCCAACAGTCCTTTGCGAGGAAGATGAAATATCACAGCAGTCATCCTGCTGCAAAGCGGATAACTGAGGCCTTGACAACTATGTTGGTGTTAGACGTGCGTCCGGTATCCGCCGTTAGTTCACAGGGAACTACACAATTTCTTGAGGTAGTGTGCCCCCGTTACCAAATACCATCTAGGTTCCACTTCTCTAGGCAGGCGATACCGAAAATGTACACAGACCTCAGAAAAAGACTCACCAGTGTCATAAAAAATGCAGCTGTACCCAATGTCCACTTAACCACGGACATGTGGACAAGTGGAGCAGGGCAGGGTCAGGACTATATGACTGTGACAGCCCACTGGGTAGATGTATGGACTCCCGCCGCAAGAACAGCAGCGGCGGCACCAGTAGCAGCATCTCGCAAACGCCAACTCTTTCCTAGGCAGGCTACGCTTTGTATCACCGCTTTCCAGAATACACACACAGCTGAAAACCTCTTACGGCAACTGAGGAAGATCATCGCGGAATGGCTTACCCCAATTGGACTCTCCTGTGGATTTGTGGCATCGGACAACGCCAGCAATATTGTGTGTGCATTAAATATGGGCAAATTCCAGCACGTCCCATGTTTTGCACATACCTTGAATTTGGTGGTGCAGAATTTTTTAAAAAACGACAGGGGCGTGCAAGAGATGCTGTCGGTGGCCAGAAGAATTGCGGGACACTTTCGGCGTACAGGCACCACGTACAGAAGACTGGAGCACCACCAAAAACTACTGAACCTGCCCTGCCATCATCTGAAGCAAGAAGTGGTAACGAGGTGGAATTCTACCCTCTATATGCATCAGAGGTTGGAGGAGCAGCAAAAGGCCATTCAAGCCTATACAATTGAGCACGATATAGGAGGTGGAATGCACCTGTCTCAAGCGCAGTGGAGAATGAATTCAACGTTGTGCATGGTTCTGATGCCCTTTGAACTTGCCACACGTGAAGTCAGTTCAGACACTGCCAGCCTGAGTCAGGTCATTCCCCTCATCAGGCTTTTGCAGAAGAAGCTGGAGACATTGAAGGAGGAGCTAACACGGAGCGATTCCGCTAGGCATGTGGGACTTGTGGATGGAGCCCTTAATTCGCTTAACAAGGATTCACGGGTGGTCAATCTGTTGAAATCAGAGCACTACATTTTGGCCACCGTGCTCGATCCTAGATTTAAAGCCTACCTTGGATCTCTCTTTCCGGCAGACACAAGTCTGCTGGGGTTGAAAGACCTGCTGGTGAGAAAATTGTCAAGTCAAGCGGAATGCGACCTGTCAATATCTCCTCCTTCACATTCTCCCGCAATTGGGGGTGCGAGGAAAAGGCTCAGAATTCCGAGCCCACCCGCTGGCGGTGATGCAGGGCAGTCTGGAGCGACTGCTGATGCTGACATCTGGTCCGGACTGAAGGACCTGACAATGATTACGGACATGTCGTCTACTGTCACTGCATATGATTCTCTCACCATTGAAAGAATGGTGGAGGATTATATGAGTGACCGCATCCAAGTAGGCACATCACACAGTCCGTACTTATACTGGCAGGAAAAAGAGGCAATTTGGAGGCCCTTGCACAAACTGGCTTTATTCTACCTAAGTTGCCCTCCCACAAGTGTGTACTCCGAAAGAGTGTTTAGTGCCGCCGCTCACCTTGTCAGCAATCGGCGTACGAGGTTACATCCAGAAAATGTGGAGAAGATGATGTTCATTAAAATGAATTATAATCAATTCCTCCGTGGAGACATTGACCAGAAGCAATTGCCTCCACAAAGTACACAGGGAGCTGAGATGGTGGATTCCAGTGGGGACGAATTGATAATCTGTGAGGAGGGGGATGTACACGGTGATATATCGGAGGATGATGATGAGGTGGACATCTTGCCTCTGTAGAGCCAGTTTGTGCAAGGAGAGATTAATTGCTTCTTTTTTGGTGGGGGTCCAAACCAACCCGTCATTTCAGTCACAGTCGTGTGGCAGACCCTGTCACTGAAATGATGGGTTGGTTAAAGTGTGCATGTCCTGTTTATACAACATAAGGGTGGGTGGGAGGGCCCAAGGACAATTCCATCTTGCACCTCTTTTTTCTTTAATTTTTCTTTGCGTCATGTGCTGTTTGTGGAATGTTTTTTGGAAGGGCCATCCTGCGTGACACTGCAGTGCCACTCCTAGATGGGCCCGGTGTTTGTGTCGGCCACTAGGGTCGCTTATCTTACTCACACAGCTACCTCATTGCGCCTCTTTTTTTCTTTGCGTCATGTGCTGTTTGGATAGGGTTTTTTGGAAGGGCCATCCTGCGTGACACTGCAGTGCCACTCCTAGATGGGCACGGTGTTTGTGTCGGCCACTAGGGTCGCTTATCTTACTCACACAGCTACCTCATTGCGCCTCTTTTTTTCTTTGCGTCATGTGCTGTTTGGGGAGGGTTTTTTGGAAGGGCCATCCTGCGTGACACTGCAGTGCCACTCCTAGATGGGCCCGGTGTTTGTGTCGGCCACTAGGGTCGCTTATCTTACTCACACAGCTACCTCATTGCGCCTCTTTTTTTCTTTGCGTCATGTGCTGTTTGGGGAGGGTTTTTTGGAAGGGCCATCCTGCGTGACACTGCAGTGCCACTCCTAGATGGGCACGGTGTTTGTGTCGGCCACTAGGGTCGCTTATCTTACTCACACAGCTACCTCATTGCGCCTCTTTTTTTCTTTGCGTCATGTGCTGTTTGGGGAGGGTTTTTTGGAAGGGCCATCCTGCGTGACACTGCAGTGCCACTCCTAGATGGGCCCGGTGTTTGTGTCGGCCACTAGGGTCGCTTATCTTACTCACACAGCTACCTCATTGCGCCTCTTTTTTTCTTTGCGTCATGTGCTGTTTGGGGAGGGTTTTTTGGAAGGGCCATCCTGCGTGACACTGCAGTGACACTCCTAGATGGGCACGGTGTTTGTGTCGGCCACTAGGGTCGCTTAGCTTAGTCATCCAGCGACCTAGGTGCAAATTTTAGGACTAAAAATAATATTGTGAGGTGTGAGGTATTCAGAATAGACTGAAAATGAGTGGAAATTATGGTTTTTGAGGTTAATAATACTTTGGGATCAAAATGACCCCCAAATTCTATGATTTAAGCTGTTTTTTAGTGTTTTTAAAAAAAAAACACCCGAATCCAAAACACACCCGAATCCGACAAAAAAAATTCAGTGAGGTTTTGCCAAAACGCGGTCGAACCCAAAACACGGCCGCGGAACCGAACCCAAAACCAAAACACAAAACCCGAAAAATTTCAAGTGCACATCTCTACTGTCAATAGTGCTTGATGGATCGAGCTACGGTGGTTCGCCATCCTCTCCCTAAATGTACATGTGGTCATCCCCACATAAGGGAGGCCACACGGGCAGATCAACATATAGATTACATTGTCAAGAGCAACATATAGATTACATGGTCAATGTAGCCGAAATCTGATGTTAATCAATTTCCCACTCCGGGGATGCGGGAACTTATCCCCAACCAGCATGGAACGGCATGTGACACATCCCAGACATTTTATGCAGCCCTTCTTTTGTAGATTTAGCCAGCCACTTTCTCTATTAGCAACCTGTTTTGCTGGATGCATTAGGAGCTGCTTCAGATTGCGGCCGCGTCTGTAGGCCATCATTGGTGGATGTTCGAACATTCCCTTCAATTTAGGGTCAGATTTTAATATTGGCCAATGTTGCCTTAATGATGATCCAATGCTGGTCAATTTACCAACAAACTGTGTAACGTATATCATTCGTGCCTCTTTTGATGGTTTCGGCTCTGCACATTTCGAACGTGCCTTCTCCAGACAAGTATTGATCGTACTTTTTTTGTATCCCCTCTCCAGGAAACGAGTCCTCATCTCCAAAATCTGTGTCTCTGCAGTTGCTGGATCTGTATTATTCCTCAGAACTCGTGGTTACTCGTGGCATGCAAGATCGTGTTACGATCTGTCTCCTTTCTAAATTCTATTAATTTTTTGGACCTAACGATTTTCCGTAATGGTACCAGACTGGGCACCACCTTATTTAGAAAGGAGACAGATCGTAACACGATCTTGCATGCCACGAGTAACCACCCACCCGCACTCAGGTCCTGTTTACCCAATTCCCAGTTTATGCGAGTTCTGCGGAATAATACAGATCCAGCAACTGCAGAGACACAGATTTTGGAGATGAGGACTCGTTTCCTGGAGAGGGAATACAAAAAAAGTACGATCAATACTTGTCTGGAGAAGGCACGTTCGAAATGTGCAGAGCCGAAACCATCAAAAGAGGCACGAATGATATACGTTATACAGTTTGATGGTAAATCGACCAGCATTGGATCATCATTAAGGCAACATTGGCCAATATTAAAATCTGACCCTAAATTGAAGGGAATGTTCGAACATCCACCAATGATGGCCTACAGACGCAGCCGCAATCTGAAGCAGCTCCTAATGCATCCAGCAAAACGGGTTGCTAGTGGAGAAAGTGGCTGGCTAAATCCACAAAGAAGGGCTGCATAAAATGTCTGGGATGTGTCACATGCCGTTCCATGCTGGTTGGGGATAAGTTCCCGCATCCCCGGAGTGGGAAATTTATTAACATCAGATTTCGGCTACATTGCCGCCTTGACCATGTAATCTATATGTTGCTCTGGCCGTGTGGCCTCCCTTATGTAGGGATGACCACATGTACATTTAGGGAGAGGATGGCGAACCACCGTAGCTCGATCCATCAAGCACTATTGACCGGACGTACCGATAAGCCGGTTGCTCAGTACTTTCTGACAGCAGGACATCAAGTGGCCTCCCTCAAGTGTTGAATTATTGATTGGGTCCCAGTATCTAAGAGGGGTGGAGATCGATCACTCCTTTTAAAAAAGTTGGAATCAAGGTGGATTCACAGATTGGGTTCGGTGGTACCTAATGGACTCAATGAATCTAATCCTTTAAATTTTTTCCTACGTTGAGAAATGGATAATTGTTTTGTTCCTTTTTTTCCGTTCCCTTTTTCTTGAGTAGGGAATGTTCCATGCTGCTAGTGTGAGGATCTGACCGACATACACTTTATATACATGTACATGCATTTTTTTTGTGTGTTTAACCCTTTTTTTTCTTGATTTTTTTATTTCACTGTTTTTCCATATATAGATGTGTGTCTGTATATGGAATGTGGTGTAGTTTTAACTATACTATTTGTAAATGCATGAATTTCTTCCTTCTTAATGGTAGTTGATAGACTGTGGCTGCTCATTGGTGGGTTATGATGAATTTTGGTTAGCCCTATGAGAGAAGTAAATTGTAGTTATGAAATCTTACAACAAGAAACAGAGAAAAATCTGCACTCTCAAAATGCCATACAGGAATATCTAGACAAAAACCCCGATTGTGATATCTGGAAAAGTCCTATAATCTATTGTCGGGGGTGCCACCTAAGACAACCATGAGTAACACATTATAAACAAAAAGAAAAATGGGGTTGTACTGCTAGGTGCACAAAAACTGAGATAAAATTTAACTTTTATTAATACAATGTATTAAAAGACCGATATTTCGGACAGTGTGCGAAAAATAGGGTTAAAATTGAATAAAGAATCCAACAGTGTGCTCTGAGATATAGAAGTGATAAGAATTAAAAAATGTGTCTGCTCCTTTGATTGCACTGACTCTCTGCTGGGGTATTTTGATTTATATATTTAATATACTTGACATATATTTTATACCCCTGATAGAGAAAAAGAAGAAATTATAATATTAAAGGGTACCTATCCTTTGATGACCCACTATAATTTGAAAAGACTGTGTTGTGTCGGGCAGAAATACCTCCGTATTTTCACCTACTACCACTTGTCACAATTATCTGTGGCTGCGGACACAACTATCCTGTGTGTCGATGCATGTGGATATGGTCCTAGTCATTCAACGGGGACAAACCGTCTCAAACTGTTGTTCAAACTGACAGGGACAACGATGCTATTGATAGTGAAGAACGCTGAGAAGATGTCCGTGTCTATATATGTTGATTACACGTCTAACCAGTACATTTCAAATATGAGTTGTCCTATTGTGTCAGTGTGATTGATCTAAACCTGGGGTGCGTCTGATGAATGTTATGGGGCATAATGAACTGTAACATACATACAGACCAATGAGCCCATGTGAGTTAAAGCTGTGTATGCAGGAACCCTATATATTATTGTGACAAATCACATATTAGCTGTGAAATACCCAGTGCCTGGTGGATATATATCCTCTATACTGATTCACGTAAATGTTGCCCTGATAATTATATGATTGTGAATAATCTTAGATATTTTTTATTATTTTTTATATAAGGGCCATAATGGTAATCAGTATGAATGATCTGCACATGGGACACATCTGATAGAGACTCTAGGGCAAACTGGGCTGCCACACATATGTAGACCGCTGCCGCTGTCAGGATTTACGAGCTAATCCGCTGTGATCTGATTAGCAGGATATTTCCTTATTCCTGGTGCTCTACTGTTGTGACAGATCACAAATAGACTGGAAGATACCCTGTGCTTTATGGATATGTATCTCCTTTGTACTGAATCACATGGGTATTGCTCTATTGGTTGGAATGATGGTAATCAGTACGAATGGTCTGCACATGAAACACGTATAATAAGTATAATAAGTGTTGTTGGATAGATTAAACTGCTACACAGACATAGGCTGCTGAATCTGCATCGATTGAAAACTATTAATGCAGAATACCCTATATGCTGGTGGGACAAATCACTCAAGTATGTAATGTCGCTACAGAGATTTATAAATTAATCAGCAATGGTCTGATTGACAGGATGTTTTCTTATTTCTGTCACTCTCAATTACACCTATATTATGCTTCTACTGATATGTTGAGATCTATTCCTGACGTGAGTGGCAGCGCTATGGCAGTATTAATACTGATCAACACTGATCTAATTGGCTGCTGTTGCCAAACACTCTAGGTAAAGTTTGTCAATTATCATATAATAACATTGTATGCAGTAGAGGAAGATTTGGACAGATTAATGTTATTATGGATATCTCGACTGCAACAGCTTTTGATCAGCATTTGTCCGATCCACGGATGTTCCCGTGTTCGCTGTGCAGGTCTCCGATAACCAATTAAATAATGCAAATGTCCAAGTAATATTCTTATGGGTGTCTCAGCTGTGTCAGCTTAGGATCGGCATTTGTCCGACCCACGGCTATTCCCGTGTTCACTGTGCCGTGTTCTAATACCCCAATAGATGGTACAGATTTAGGCAGTAGTAATATAATAGGTGTCACAGAGCCCCAGTAGACAAATAGACTGTATAGATGTGAGCGGTAGTAATATAATAATTGTCACGGAGCCCCGGTACACAAATAGCAGTCAGTGCAAAAGCATCGGAGCAGACCACGATGCCGATGCGCGCATTTCGCAACTAGCTTTTTCAGGGCTTAACCCGAATGCTAATACTGACAGGGAATTTATCCTATCATTGGGCCAATCACCCTTTTGACCTGCGGTCATGTGACCGCCACAGCTGGATTGATTTCGTGTTCAGTAATTACCCTGTCCTGGGTAAGGTTTTGCTGCAGATCGGTAATACTGATTGCTCATAGTGGCATCTCAGCTGTTTCTATGGCAACCTACTTAACCCTCTCCTTTTTGTAATGCCCGAGGGTGGCTTAAACCATGTTTAGGCAACATCGTTATATATGGATACCTCTCACGATTATTTCTCAATAATTAAAGTGGATGTATAGTGATATTACTTATATCGTGTTGGTCAATATCATGCCTTTAATCTGTATCCCTTATTATAATTTATTCACCCTGCCTAACTCCTCATTCTAATTACACAGATGAGGTCAGGTTCATTTTGTAGCGATTGCACGTTTGATTACTCTGTTAAATTGCCAGCTTGTCCATGGTATGTGTGAATATAATTGCTGTGTGAGTTGGTAAATGTCTGTCCATCCCGTTCCATATTGCGTACATAGATAGAAGCTATGCACATATATTATTGTTTTGATGTTAATCATAGAGCGTGTGATCCGTGTTCACTGTATAGTGATAGTGTTGATGTGCTAAAGTGCAATGTGAAAAAGGGAAAATTAGTGAGTGATCCGTGTGGATTATGGTAGTGTTCATATGTAAAATTACATTTAGGAGAAAATTGTTTAAAATAAGTGATCAGTGTTAATTATTGATTAAGATCCGCTGCTAGGTGCTAAAATAAGTGCCAACAAAAAACTGCAAAACTCAATACAAGGTGTGTAGTGCATAAAAAACTAAACAAAAGTGATGATGTGTGAATATATAATAAAGAATAATGATCATGACAGGAATATATGTGAAAAAAATCAATAAAAATACATACAAATAATGTGAGACCTGCCTTTTACATATTGTAATGACCGAAAGGGGTGTCAAATGCACCCCATTAATGTTAATGCTGTTTAAAAAAACAAAACAGAGAGACAGTGACCACGTGCATTACTAAGTGAAAAGAACAATGAAGGTTGATGTATTATTGTTTCTACTGAGATTAAAGCCGCAAGATGACATAACTAATTGTACTGCATATCTACAGTGCTCATTAGAGATCTTTCGAGCATGTCTATATTCGCAGTTGACCTGCTTATAATATTGACAGCAAATTTATGACATGTTAATTTTCAAAACTGTATTATTACTTTCTTATTTTTAAAGAGGACAATGAAAATATATCAATTTGTGCTGGATGGATATGCTATCTGTGACCACACATAATACCTTGGAGTGTATGGTTATTACATTAGTGTAATCCAATGGGGGCTTATCATGATTGGAATCTAATAACCTGATTGATTCAATATAAGGCAAAGAATGTTTTGACCCATACTCATAGGAGTACTAATATACTAAATCCCATATTTGCCATGGTATGAAGACCATGAGAGAAAAAAAGGAAGAGAAAGAGGGGGAAGAAGAAGCAACATTTTTTTGCTTCAAATTCATGTTTTCCGTGTATTTCATAGGAAAGAGCTATAGCTGTTAGTCTCATTGAGACCACAGGGATGTAAAGTATTCATAAGGAATATCATCTTGGTCTCAGTTTTCAAAAGTTCTGAATCCAGATCCCCACCGCGTATCCCCAACTTGATGTGCTTCATCCCAAAAGCTCTGAGTCCACTGGGATCACAGTCGTGAAATTGTTGGAAATGCCTTGCCACAGGTGATATAATTCTGAAATTGCTGTGGTCCCTGTCTACATTGCGTATATTGCCCACATGTTCTAACAATCTGACTTTTAAGGGTCTAATGGTTTTCCCAATGTAGGCTTTTTTACAGGGGCACTCCAAATGGTAAATAGTGCCAACCGTTGTACAGGTGATGAGACTTGGTATAATCCATTTTTTATTAAATTTATCCCTGTAATGTTTTACAGGGACCATATATTTACAAGCCTTACAACGGCCACAACACATGGAACCCTGCGTAGTGGTTTTCAAATCTATTCTTGACATGTGGCTGTGGACTAACTTGTCCCGTACATTAGGTGATCTCCGCCAGCTACACTTAACTTTAGCTGGAAGAATTTTATTGAGATCACTATCTGTTTTCAGCACATGCCAGTGTTTTTGTAAGGTGGAATCTATGTTCCGCCACTGGGCATTGAAAGTGCCAATGAATTGAATGGGTTATTCAATTTGGGACCGTAGTTTGGGTTTCAGAAGGGATTCCCTAGGATACTGTTCAGTCTTCCTAATAGCTTGTTTTATGGTCCTCCCACTGTAGCCCCTGTCTTTGAATCTTCTGCTCTGCTCCAATTTCCTGTTCTCATAGGTTTCATCCTCAGAGCAATTTCTCTTAATACGCAGGAGTTCACCCTTTGGGATGGCACGAATGGTGGGAGGGAAGTGAGAGCTTTGGGCATGCAGGATACTGTTTGTGGCAGTTGTTTTCCTAAAGTTGTCTGTAGAGAGAATACCTTCCTCATCTATTTTTATAGTTAAGTCTAGGAAATTGATCTGTTCCTGACTTATTTCGCATGTCAGTTTGAGATTCAAGTCATTGGTATTCAGCACTGAAATGAAGTGTTTTAAATCTCGACACTGACCCTCCCATAGGAAGAAGATGTCGTCGATGTATCTACAATACAGAAGGATGTTTTCCGTGTATTTGTCCATCGACTCATGAAATACAACTTCCCTCTCCCACCACCCCAGGTAGAGGTTAGCATATGTGGGGGCACACGCGGTCCCCATTGCTGTTCCTCTTACCTGGAGGTAGTGGGATTCATTACAGACAAAATAATTCCTGGTTAGGACAAATTGCAATAGGCTGATAATAAAGTTGTTGAATTCACAATGTGCTTCCATGTCCAAGAAGAATTTAGATGCATGGATGCCCTGTTCATGCTGTATACTGGTGTAAAGGCTTTCCACGTCACATGACACCAGCCATACACCTGGATTAACTCGCAAATTGGCTAATTTATTCAGGACATCCATAGTGTCTCTTAAATAAGATGGAAGGGTTATGACATGTTTCCTAAGAAACTGGTCTACAAAGACACTGGCTTTCTCAGTCAGACTACCCTTTCCGGACACGATAGGCCTGCCTGGGGGTTCCTCTCATTTTTGTGGACCTTGGGGAGGAGATATAGTGTGGGCGTTTTGGGATTGTTAACTTGGAGAAATTCAAAATCTTTCTTTAGAATCGTGCCACTCCCAAGTGCATCTGAGAGCAATTTATTATATTCCCTCAGAAATTGTTGTGTGGGGCTGAAGATTAATTTTTTATAGCAATTGGTATCATTTAGTTGTTTTTCCAACTCTTCAATATACAAATCCCTTGGCCACAACACTACATTCCCCCCTTGTCAGATGGTTTAATTATAACATCCTGCCACTCCGCCAGTTCCTGCAATGCTGCTCTCTCCTCTTTAGTGATGTTATCTGGGTAATGTCTGTTCTGCTGATACAGGAGATCCAGATCTCTTGATACCAACTTTTGGAAGACCTGTACCTGTGGGCATATCTTACTATCAGGGAAGAAGGTAGATTTTTTCTTTATTTTGTCCTTATCAAAAGGTGTAGGTTGAATTTGATCTAATCTACTATCTTGACCAAGATCTTCTAGTATTTCCAATGCTGTCTGATCATCCAAACCCAATTCCAAGGTGGTGTCAGTGGTGGTATGTTCTCCACCATTCGCACCGTTGGTTAGGTGTTTAGTAGTAAGATTGGAATTCAGATTGGGGTTACAAAAAAACTTTTTTAGAAGAAGCTTCCGCACAAAAAGATTTAAGTCCTTCTCACACT
Source organism: Pseudophryne corroboree (assembly GCF_028390025.1). NCBI lineage: Eukaryota > Metazoa > Chordata > Amphibia > Anura > Myobatrachidae > Pseudophryne > Pseudophryne corroboree. The sequence continues at coordinate 91,161,267 of NC_086451.1, forward strand.
CAAATCTATCAAGATTGGATGTAGGTGAGAATGAGAGACCTTTGCTGAGTATGGACTGCTGATGTTCAGTTAAAATTCTATCTGTGAGGTTGATAATTCTGAGGGAGTCTGAAGTAATTGCATTGTCTGTGGCCCTTACTTCCTGTACTTCCTTCTTTCCCTCGGTTCCTCTCTCCAATCTAATGAATCCCTCTTTCTTCTTCCTCCCCTGGCCCCTCCTGATTTTGCTCCTTCTTTCCCGACATTGTCCCATACGTCCCTGGGGGATTTGCCTAAAAAATCCCTTCCTAGGAACTTGTTGACATTTCTGGAGTTTTCTCCCTCTGAAGATTCTGGTTCTGATGTGGAGTAATTCAAAGATTGTGTACTCCTAATACGACTGTTCTTGACAGTGGGATTATTCCATCTAAACACCTTATTAAGAGTGTAGTCAGTTTTATCTCTTTGATATTTCCTCCTCTTTCTCTCAATAATCTCATTTTCGTAATCTTCTACTTCTTTTTTGTATTTTTCATAACGTTGTTGAAATGCATCTAATGATTCAAAGCTTTTTAATTTTTCACCAAGCTGTACAATTTCCTGATTAAGTTGATTGAGAATAATTTCATCATGCTTCATAAGGATTTTAATTAAATCCCTTGAGCATTGGGTTAATACTTTTTCCCATTCTGTTTTTAACTCGTTATTAGCTAGTTCATAGGCAGGGAATAATTTAGGTCTCAGACCTCTGGGAATAAGATGGTTTTGAGATAATTGTCAAATGTAGATCTGTTCCACCCCGTTTTGCTCTGCTTCATCAGTGCTAATTTCAGGGAGAACAAATCATCAGACCAATTTGAAGTACCACTATCAAATCTGTCAGTATCTCCTCCAAACATGGTTTCCATATCATTCTTTAATTTGTCTCGCCTGGTTTCTAAATCCCTGGACAAACTAAAGGTGGACATCCTGTCAGAGAGTATTCGGGTTGTAAAATAAACAGTTTATAATTCTTTATTTGTAAAATTGTATATGTACTGAGTGTATATTCAATATAATAAATGATGAGGTGCTAGATTGGGGGAAACTGATTGCTCAGTATATAGAAATCCGACAACAAGAAACAGAGAAAAATCTGCACTCTCAAAATGCCATACAGGAATATCTAGACAAAAACCCCGATTGTGATATCTGGAAAAGTCCTATAATCTATTGTCGGGGGTGCCACCTAAGACAACCATGAGTAACACATTATAAACAAAAAGAAAAATGGGGTTGTACTGCTAGGTGCACAAAAACTGAGATAAAATTTAACTTTTATTAATACAATGTATTAAAAGACCGATATTTCGGACAGTGTGCGAAAAATAGGGTTAAAATTGAATAAAGAATCCAACAGTGTGCTCTGAGATATAGAAGTGATAAGAATTAAAAAATGTGTCTGCTCCTTTGATTGCACTGACTCTCTGCTGGGGTATTTTGATTTATATATTTAATATACTTGACATATATTTTATACCCCTGATAGAGAAAAAGAAGAAATTATAATATTAAAGGGTACCTATCCTTTGATGACCCACTATAATTTGAAAAGACTGTGTTGTGTCGGGCAGAAATACCTCCGTATTTTCACCTACTACCACTTGTCACAATTATCTGTGGCTGCGGACACAACTATCCTGTGTGTCGATGCATGTGGATATGGTCCTAGTCATTCCACGGGGACAAACCGTCTCAAACTGTTGTTCAAACTGACAGGGACAGCGATGCTATTGATAGTGAAGAACGCTGGGAAGATATCCGTGTCTATATATGTTGATTACACGTCTAACCAGTAAATTTCAAATATGAGTTGTCCTATTGTGTCAGTGTGATTGATCTAAACCTGGGGTGCGTCTGATGAATGTTATGGGGCATAATGAACTGTAACATACATACAGACCAATGAGCCCGTGTGAGTTAAAGCTGTGTATGCAGGAACCCTATATATTATTGTGACAAATCACATATTAGCTGTGAAATACCCAGTGCCTGGTGGATATATATCCTCTATACTGATTCACGTAAATGTTGCCCTGATAATTATATGATTGTGAATAATCTTAGATATTTTTTATTATTTTTTATATAAGGGCCATAATGGTAATCAGTATGAATGATCTGCACATGGGACACATCTGATAGAGACTCTAGGGCAAACTGGGCTGCCACACATATGTAGACCGCTGCCGCTGTCAGGATTTACGAGCTAATCCGCTGTGATCTGATTAGCAGGATATTTCCTTATTCCTGGTGCTCTACTGTTGTGACAGATCACAAATAGACTGGAAGATACCCTGTGCTTTATGGATATGTATCTCCTTTGTACTGAATCACATGGGTATTGCTCTATTGGTTGGAATGATGGTAATCAGTACGAATGGTCTGCACATGAAACACGTATAATAAGTATAATAAGTGTTGTTGGATAGATTAAACTGCTACACAGACATATTAATGCAGAATACCCTATATGCTGGTGGGACAAATCACTCAAGTATGTAATGTCGCTACAGAGATTTATAAATTAATCAGCAATGGTCTGATTGACAGGATGTTTTCTTATTTCTGTCACTCTCAATTACACCTATATTATGCTTCTACTGATATGTTGAGATCTATTCCTGACGTGAGTGGCAGCGCTATGGCAGTATTAATACTGATCAACACTGATCTAATTGGCTGCTGTTGCCAAACACGCTAGGTAAAGTTTGTCAATTATCATATAATAACATTGTATGCAGTAGAGGAAGATTTGGACAGATTATGGGAGAAGTAAATTGTAGTTATGAAATCTTCCCCTAGAATAATATGGGTCTGTCCCAATAACCCTTCCTATTAGTAGCCACAGTGTTAGGTTTTAGTGTTGTATGGGGATTGTTTTTATCTGCAGCTGATTGGCTCTATCACTGGGATTAGTGGTGCACACTCGTGTTGCTAGGATCCCTTTATCTATACATCCTAATTTTGGAGACTTATATATAAATTATATCCCGATCTATAACTGTCCTTTTGTGTTACAATTGAGATGAGATTAATGTTTATTAGATCTATGCCGCTGCGGGGAGTTATCCTGTTTGCGTTCCATTGAACACGGTTGCACTTCTGCCCGCATGACGCGTGCGTTCCACGGGCGGGAAGTGTTGTCCATTGCTTAGTTACGTGCGGCGAGGGGCGCTGCTGTCCCTCCCTGCCCTGTTGGTGTGAGTATCTTATGTGCTAGAGGGGCCGCAGGTGTGAATCCACCGTGGCGTTTGCGGCGGGACTAGACTGGTGTCTAAAGTAAGATTTAGTTGTAACACGAGTGTGCTCTACATCCTCCTCTTCTATGATTATTTGTATAAGTTGTAGCCTAAATAGTTTATTTGTATATGATAAGTCGCATTGATATGAGGTCACAAAAGGGGCGTTTTTGGCGCCAATTCTAAATTGTGTATAGGTGTATATAGAACCAGTCAGGCATGGCCTATTGTACTGCTGGATGCCTGGGCTGATCTGCTGCTTGGTTTCATTACCTGATGTGTAGTTGCTTTATATAGCCTCCTGAGTAAGGGCCGCTGAGGGCCGAAAGCACTTGAGGATACTATTCAAGTGGATTATGTAACGTATATCATAATAAATGAGAACTCTTTTTGCATGTTTGTAAAATCTGGAGAGTGCCTCTACCTTTTATATATATATATATATATATATATATATATATAAAAATACAAGTAAGGAGAAAGTGCACTCATAGTTAGAGATGAGCGCCTGAAATTTTTCGGGTTTTGTGTTTTGGTTTTGGGTTCGGTTCCGCGGCCGTGTTTTGGGTTCGACCGCGTTTTGGCAAAACCTCACCGAATTTTTTTTGTCGGATTCGGGTGTGTTTTGGATTCGGGTGTTTTTTTAAAAAAACACTAAAAAACAGCTTAAATCATAGAATTTGGGGGTCATTTTGATCCCATATTATTATTAACCTCAAAAACCATAATTTCCACTCATTTTCAGTCTATTCTGAATACCTCACACCTCACAATATTATTTTTAGTCCTAAAATTTGCACCAAGGTCGCTGGATGACTAAGCTAAGCGACACTAGTGGCCGACACAAACACCTGGCCCATCTAGGAGTGGCACTGCAGTGTCACGCAGGATGTCCCTTCCAAAAAACCCTCCCCAATCAGCACATGACGCAAAGAAAAAAAGAGGCGCAATGAGGTAGCTGACTGTGTGAGTAAGATTAGCGACCCTAGTGGCCGACACAAACACCGGGCCCATTTAGGAGTGGCACTGCAGTGTCACGCAGGATGTCCCTTCCAAAAAACCCTCCCCAATCAGCACATGACGCAAAGAAAAAAAGAGGCGCAATGAGGTAGCTGACTGTGTGAGTAAGATAAGCGACCCTAGTGGCCGACACAAACACCGGGCCCATTTAGGAGTGGCACTGCAGTGTCACGCAGGATGTCCCTTCCAAAAAACCCTCCCCAATCAGCACATGACGCAAAGAAAAAAAGAGGCGCAATGAGGTAGCTGACTGTGTGAGTAAGATTAGCGACCCTAGTGGCCGACACAAACACCGGGCCCATTTAGGAGTGGCACTGCAGTGTCACGCAGGATGTCCCTTCCAAAAAACCCTCCCCAATCAGCACATGACGCAAAGAAAAAAAGAGGCGCAATGAGGTAGCTGACTGTGTGAGTAAGATTAGCGACCCTAGTGGCCGACACAAACACCGGGCCCATTTAGGAGTGGCACTGCAGTGTCACGCAGGATGTCCCTTCCAAAAAAAACCTCCCCAATCAGCACATGACGCAAAGAAAAAAAGAGGCGCAATGAGGTAGCTGACTGTGTGAGTAAGATTAGCGACCCTAGTGGCCGACACAAACACCGGGCCCATTTTGGAGTGGCACTGCAGTGTCACGCAGGATGTCCCTTCCAAAAAACCCTCCCCAATCAGCACATGACGCAAAGAAAAAAAGAGGCGCAATGAGGTAGCTGACTGTGTGAGTAAGATTAGCGACCCTAGTGGCCGACACAAACACCGGGCACATTTAGGAGTGGCACTGCAGTGTCACGCAGGATGTCCCTTCCAAAAAACCCTCCCCAATCAGCACATGACGCAAAGAAAAAAAGAGGCGCAATGAGGTAGCTGACTGTGTGAGTAAGATTAGCGACCCTAGTGGCCGACACAAACACCGGGCCCATTTAGGAGTGGCACTGCAGTGTCACGCAGGATGTCCCTTCCAAAAAACCCTCCCCAATCAGCACATGACGCAAAGAAAAAAAGAGGCGCAATGAGGTAGCTGACTGTGTGAGTAAGATTAGCGACCCTAGTGGCCGACACAAACACCGGGCCCATTTAGGAGTGGCACTGCAGTGTCACGCAGGATGTCCCTTCCAAAAAACACTCCCCAAACAGCACATGACGCAAAGAAAAATAAAAGAAAAAAGAGGTGCAAGATGGAATTGTCCTTGGGCCCTCCCACCCACCCTTATGTTGTATAAACAAAACAGGACATGCACACTTTAACCAACCCATCATTTCAGTGACAGGGTCTGCCACACGACTGTGACTGATATGACGAGTTGGTTTGGACCCCCCCCAAAAAAGAAGCAATTAATCTCTCCTTGCACAAACTGGCTCTACAGAGGCAAGATGTCCACCTCATCATCACCCTCCGATATATCACCGTGTACATCCCCCTCCTCACAGATTATCAATTTGTCCCCACTGGAATCCACCATCTCAGCTCCCTGTGTACTTTGTGGAGGCAATTGCTGCTGGTCAATGTCTCCGCGGAGGAATTGATTATAATTCATTTTAATGAACATCATCTTCTCCACATTTTCTGGATGTAACCTCGTACGCCGATTGCTGACAAGGTGAGCGGCGGCACTAAACACTCTTTCGGAGTACACACTTGTGGGAGGGCAACTTAGGTAGAATAAAGCCAGTTTGTGCAATGGCCTCCAAATTGCCTCTTTTTCCTGCCAGTATAAGTATGGACTGTGTGACGTGCCTACTTGGATGCGGTCACTCATATAATCCTCCACCATTCTTTCAATGGTGAGAGAATCATATGCAGTGACAGTAGACGACATGTCCGTAATCGTTGTCAGGTCCTTCAGTCCGGACCAGATGTCAGCATCAGCAGTCGCTCCAGACTGCCCTGCATCACCGCCAGCGGGTGGGCTCGGAATTCTGAGCCTTTTCCTCGCACCCCCAGTTGCGGGAGAATGTGAAGGAGGAGATGTTGACAGGTCGCGTTCCATTTGACTTGACAATTTTCTCACCAGCAGGTCTTTCAACCCCAGCAGACTTGTGTCTGCCGGAAAGAGAGATCCAAGGTAGGCTTTAAATCTAGGATCGAGCACGGTGGCCAAAATGTAGTGCTCTGATTTCAACAGATTGACCACCCGTGAATCCTTGTTAAGCGAATGAAGGGCTCCATCCACAAGTCCCACATGCCTAGCGGAATCGCTTCGTGTTAGCTCCTCCTTCAATGTCTCCAGCTTCTTCTGCAAAAGCCTGATGAGGGGAATGACCTGACTCAGGCTGGCAGTGTCTGAACTGACTTCACGTGTGGCAAGTTCAAAGGGCATCAGAACCTTGCACAACGTTGAAATCATTCTCCACTGCGCTTGAGACAGGTGCATTCCACCTCCTATATCGTGCTCAATTGTATAGGCTTGAATGGCCTTTTGCTGCTCCTCCAACCTCTGAAGCATATAGAGGGTTGAATTCCACCTCGTTACCACTTCTTGCTTCAGATGATGGCAGGGCAGGTTCAGTAGTTTTTGGTGGTGCTCCAGTCTTCTGTACGTGGTGCCTGTACGCCGAAAGTGTCCCGCAATTTTTCTGGCCACCGACAGCATCTCTTGCACGCCCCTGTCGTTTTTTAAATAATTCTGCACCACCAAATTCAAGGTATGTGCAAAACATGGGACGTGCTGGAATTTGCCCATATTTAATGCACACACAATATTGCTGGCGTTGTCCGATGCCACAAATCCACAGGAGAGTCCAATTGGGGTAAGCCATTCCGCGATGATCTTCCTCAGTTGCCGTAAGAGGTTTTCAGCTGTGTGCGTATTCTGGAAACCGGTGATACAAAGCGTAGCCTGCCTAGGAAAGAGTTGGCGTTTGCGAGATGCTGCTACTGGTGCCGCCGCTGCTGTTCTTGCGGCGGGAGTCCATACATCTACCCAGTGGGCTGTCACAGTCATATAGTCCTGACCCTGCCCTGCTCCACTTGTCCACATGTCCGTGGTTAAGTGGACATTGGGTACAACTGCATTTTTTAGGACACTGGTGAGTCTTTTTCTGATGTCCGTGTACATTCTCGGTATCGCCTGCCTAGAGAAGTGGAACCTAGATGGTATTTGGTAACGGGGGCACACTGCCTCAATAAATTGTCTAGTTCCCTGTGAACTAACGGCGGATACCGGACGCACGTCTAACACCAACATAGTTGTCAAGGCCTCAGTTATCCGCTTTGCAGCAGGATGACTGCTGTGATATTTCATCTTCCTCGCAAAGGACTGTTGAACAGTCAATTGCTTACTGGAAGTAGTACAAGTGGGCTTACGACTTCCCCTCTGGGATGACCATCGACTCCCAGCAGCAACAACAGCAGCGCCAGCAGCAGTAGGCGTTACACGCAAGGATGCATCGGAGGAATCCCAGGCAGGAGAGGACTCGTCAGAATTGCCAGTGACATTGCCTGCAGGACTATTGGCATTCCTGGGGAAGGAGGAAATTGACACTGAGGCAGTTGGTGGGGTGGTTTGCGTGAGCTTGGTTACAAGAGGAAGGGATTTACTGGTCAGTGGACTGCTTCCGCTGTCACCCAAAGTTTTTGAACTTGTCACTGACTTATTATGAATGCGCTGCAGGTGACGTATAAGGGAGGATGTTCCGAGGTGGTTAACGTCCTTACCCCTACTTATTACAGCTTGACAAAGGGAACACACGGCTTGACACCTGTTGTCCGCATTTCTGTTGAAATAGTTCCACACCGAAGAGCTGATTTTTTTGGTATTTTCACCAGGCATGTCAACGGCCATATTCCTCCCACGGACAACAGGTGTCTCCCCGGGTGCCTGACTTAAACAAACCACCTCACCATCAGAATCCTCCTGGTCAATTTCCTCCCCAGCGCCAGCAACACCCATATCCTCCTCATCCTGGTGTACTTCAACACTGACATCTTCAATCTGACTATCAGGAACTGGACTGCGGGTGCTCCTTCCAGCACTTGCAGGGGGCGTGCAAATGGTGGAAGGCGCATGCTCTTCACGTCCAGTGTTGGGAAGGTCAGGCATCGCAACCGACACAATTGGACTCTCCTTGTGGATTTGGGATTTCGAAGAACGCACAGTTCTTTGCGGTGCTTCTGCTTTTGCCAGCTTGAGTCTTTTCATTTTTCTAGCGAGAGGCTGAGTGCCTCCATCCTCATGTGAAGCTGAACCACTAGCCATGAACATAGGCCAGGGCCTCAGCCGTTCCTTGCCACTCCGTGTGGTAAATGGCATATTGGCAAGTTTACGCTTCTCCTCCGACAATTTTATTTTAGGTTTTGGAGTCCTTTTTTTACTGATATTTGGTGTTTTGGATTTGACATGCTCTGTACTATGACATTGGGCATCGGCCTTGGCAGACGACATTGCTGGCATTTCATCGTCTCGGCCATGACTAGTGGCAGCAGCTTCAGCACGAGGTGGAAGTGGATCTTGATCTTTCCCTAATTTTGGAACCTCAACATTTTTGTTCTCCATATTTTAATAGGCACAACTAAAAGGCACCTCAGGTAAACAATGGAGATGGATGGATACTAGTATACAATTATGGACGGACTGCCGAGTGCCGACACAGAGGTAGCTACAGCCGTGAACTACCGTACTGTGTCTGCTGCTAATATAGACTGGTTGATAAAGAGATGTCGTAGTATGTATGTATGAAGAAGAAAGAAAAAAAAACCACGGGTAGGTGGTATACAATTATGGACGGACTGCCGAGTGCCGACACAGAGGTAGCCACAGCCGTGAACTACCGTACTGTGCTGTGTCTGCTGCTAATATAGACTGGTTGATAAAGAGATGTAGTAGTATGTATGTATAAAGAAGAAAGAAAAAAAAACCACGGGTAGGTGGTATACAATTATGGATGGACTGCCGAGTGCCGACACAGAGGTAGCCACAGCCGTGAACTACCGTACTGTACTGTGTCTGCTGCTAATATAGACTGGTTGATAAAGAGATGTCGTAGTATGTATGTATAAAGAAGAAAGAAAAAAAAAACCACGGTTAGGTGGTATACAATTATGGACGGACTGCCGAGTGCCGACACAGAGGTAGCCACAGCCGTGAACTACCGTACTGTACTGTGTCTGCTGCTAATATAGACTGGTAGATAAAGAGATGTCGTAGTATGTATGTATGAAGAAGAAAGAAAAAAAAACCACGGTTAGGTGGTATACAATTATGGACGGACTGCCGAGTGCCGACACAGAGGTAGCCACAGCCGTGAACTACCGTACTGTACTGTGTCTGCTGCTAATATAGACTGGTTGATAAAGAGATGTCGTAGTATGTATGTATAAAGAAGAAAGAAAAAAAAACCACGGTTAGGTGGTATACAATTATGGACGGACTGCCGAGTGCCGACACAGAGGTAGCCACAGCCGTGAACTACCGTACTGTACTGTGTCTGCTGCTAATATAGACTGGTTGATAAAGAGATGTAGTAGCATGTATGTATAAAGAAGAAAGAAAAAAAAACACGGGTAGGTGGTATACAATTATGGATGGACTGCCGAGTGCCGACACAGAGGTAGCTACAGCCGTGAACTACCGTACTGTGTCTGCTGCGACTGGATGATAAATAATGATATAAAAAATATATATATATCACTACTGCAGCCGGACAGGTATATATATTATATAATGACGGACCTGCTGGACACTGTCTGTCAGCAGAATGAGTTTTTTATAGAATAAAAAAAAAAACACCACACAAGTGAAGTCACACGACGAGTGTTTAACTTTTTCAGGCAATCACAATATAGTATACTACTAACTATACTGGTGGTCAGTGTGGTCAGGTCACTGGTCAGTCACACTGGCAGTGGCACTCCTGCAGCAAAAGTGTGCACTGTTTAATTTTAATATAATATGTACTCCTGGCTCCTGCTATAACCTATAACTGGCACTGCAGTGCTCCCCAGTCTCCCCCACAATTATAAGCTGTGTGAGCTGAGCACAGTCAGATATATAATATATATACATAGATGATGCAGCACACTGGGCTGAGCAGTGCACACAGATATGGTATGTGACTGTCTTGTACTCCTGGTTCTGCTATAACCTATAACTGGCACTGCAGTGCTCCCCAGTCTCCCCCACAATTATAAGCTGTGTGAGCTGAGCACAGTCAGATATATAATATATACATAGATGATGCAGGCATGCAGCACACTGGGCTGAGCAGTGCACACAGATATGGTATGTGACTGAGTCACTGTGTGTACCGTTTTTTTCAGGCAGAGAACGGATATATTAAATAAAACAACTGCACTGCTGGTGGTCACTGTGGTCAGTCACTAAACTCTGCACTCTCTTCTACAGTATCAGCCTCAGGTCAATCTCTCTCTCTCTCTCCTAATCTAAATGGAGAGGACGCCAGCCACGTCCTCTCCCTATCAATCTCAATGCACGTGTGAAAATGGCGGCGACGCGCGGCTCCTTATATAGAATCCGAGTCTCGCGAGAATCCGACAGCGTCATGATGACGTTCGGGCGCGCTCGGGTTAACCGAGCAAGGTGGGAAGATCCGAGTCGCTCGGACCCGTGAAAAAAAACATGAAGTTCGTGCGGGTTCGGATTCAGAGAAACCGAACCCGCTCATCTCTACTCATAGTGCAAATCAATACTTTAATGGATAAAACACAGGTATGTACAATCCAAGACAGGCAATTCAAAGACTCGTACCCTGATTACCCACACTGTGGGCTGATTACCACATGATTTGTGGTAATCCATAAGAACTTATCCCACCCCCCTGGTAGACCAATTATTAGTGTATTGGGTCACTAACGTCCCGCATATCTGAATATGTAGATACTTGTATTAAGCATTATGTTCCGGACTTGGAGTCCTATGTACAGGACTCTACGGCTGTGCTTCAACTTATAAATAATCTACAGTGGCATGAGTCCTATAAATGGTGTTCCATAGATGTACAATCTTTATATACATCAATCCCACATGATAAAGGTATTGAAGTTGTTGATAAAAAATTAAGGGAGGATCCGTTGGTCAGCAATGAAAAACGTACCTTTATTTGCTCATGCTTAGAGTTTGTATTGAAGTATAATTATTTCACTTTTTTAGATGATTGGTATAAACAAGTGTGTGGTTCGGCCATGGGTAGTATTTGTGCCCCGAGTGTGGCCAACATTTATATGGGCCAATGGGAATTAGAAACTATTATTGGCGATTTGAAGGCGAACATCATAATGTACAAGAGGTACATAGATGATGTGCTAATTGTGTGGAAGGGTACAGAAACAGACTGGGATAATTTTTTGGCAAGAATAAATGTGAACACGTATAATTTAAAGTTCACAGGAACATTCAGCCAAAATAGGCTGGAGTTTCTAGATCTGGTATTGTCGACTGAAAATTTCTGCTCTACATGGAAGGTTGAAACTTACACACACTTCAAAAGTGTAGATAGTAATAGTTACTTGCAGTTTGGCAGTTGCCATCTCCCACAGTGGAAGGAAAATATCCCCTATTCGCAATATACGAGGCTCAGGAGAAATTGCACTGACCTGGCAAAATTTGATGAACAGGCAGATATATACACAGAGAGATTTAAAGCGAGAGGCTATCCCTCTAGATTGTTGGATTCAGCATGTGAAAAGGCAAAGGCTAAAGATCGCGAATCCTTATTGATCTATAAAAACAAGACCAACAATGAAAAGAAAAGGTTTTGCCCAATGGTCACCCAGTTTAGTACAGGTTTTAGGGATCTGGAAAAAATAGCCAAGAAGAACTGGCATGTGTTACAGATGGATCCGATTCTAGGTCCAGAATTAGCAAAGAAACCAGACATTATATATAAGAAGGCTAAAACACTAAAATCCATGTTATCTAAAAGTACGTTACCTACAGCTGAAACTGAGAATAGTGAATATAAATTTTTGGGAACGACAAAAAGGTTTTTTTAGTTGTGGTAACTGCAAAGTGTGCAGCTTGGCAGAAAAGAAAAAAACTTTTCAAGGTAACAATACAAGAAAAGGGCCTATACACATTAAATCATTTATGAATTGTAATTCAACGTTCTGTATCTATGTGTTATTTTGCCCTTGCGGACTAAGATATGTGGGGAAAACTAAAAGGGTCCTTAAGATCAGGATCCTGGAACATTGCAGGAATATTAAAAACAGAGTGTTAAACCATAGTATTCCACTCCATTTTGCGGAATTCCATAATGCTGATCCGAGTGTACTAAAGTTTATGGGGATTGAACATGTGGCCTGTAATAAGAAGGGAGGAAATAGGGAAGAACAATTATTAAGGAGAGAAACTTTCTGGATTTTGTCCCTGGACACTTTGGTGCCCAGGGTGTTGAACGAAAATTATGAGATCACTCCATTTATTAGAATGCGGTAATACACTGTATTTGAGTTCTAAAGTATCATTCCCCCCTCTTTTACGTTAGAATCAATTCAATTAATTAATTAATTAATTAATTAATTAAATAATGCGAGTAGAGCTTTCATTTTTTCCGACTTTTTTGTGAATAATGAATGTATTGGTGTAAAACATTTTTCTTGTAGCTAAAACATTTTTCCTGTAGCTAAAAAAAAATTTCCTGTAGCTTTATTTAGCTCTAATATATATTTTGGAAAATATAAGTCTCTGATGAAGAGTGTGACCCAATAATTGCCAACTAACAACGATGTAATATCTCTCTCTCTTGTTTAGATAAATACGCACTTTTTTTAAATTTTTAAATATATATATTTGATTATAATAAGATAAAGATAATTGTTGGGTATATCCAAAAGGATGAGTGATCCTTTAGTATATGACACCTGAGGTGTGTTTTATTATGTCCTTATTATAGTGTTGTATGTGTACCATTTGCTTGCTATATATATTGTTGTATGTATTTTTAGATGTATTTTTATATGAACTAATTCGAGATGTACATTGGTGCATATTATGTAAAGATGGGATTTATCTGATAAATAATAGATTTGGTCTAATTACGTAAGATTAATATAACCTTGGCAAGCTGAAATAGCCGGCGGTGCTGTGAATTGAAGTGTGACGTTGTTTTGGGGGAGAGGTTTTTTCCCTATAAAATCCTCCTAGTTACCTGACAGACCAGCCTCCTGACGAAGTGATATACGAAACCCGTTGGGGCGTGGTCTGTCAGACGTTCCTCTCCTGCAAGTGTGCTGGACGATCTGCTCGATCCCTCGGCACGGTGGCTTGACGGGTCCTGGCTTATTTACGGCCGGATACGGTGCTTTGTCCCGGACTGCGGTAGGCGATCACAGCTACAGCCTTGTGGAATATTTACAAATCATGTGGTAATCAGCCCACAGTGTGGGTAATCAGGGTACGAGTCTTTGAATTGCCTGTCCTGGATTGTACATACCGGTGTTTTATCCATTAAAGTATTGATTTGCACTATGAGCGCACTTTCTCCTTACTTGTATTTTTAGAAAACTTTTCTCCTGGAGTTTGGAGTGAATATAGGAGAGACGTGCTGCGGTAATTAATTTTACCTGTGCTCCAAGCCCGGACTGTTGGTCTGTGGACTGCTTATCATAGAGTCACCAGCGCACCTGTACATGCTTTTCCAAATATATATATATATATATATATATATATATATATATATATATATATAATAGGATTTTAATACCTACCGGTAAATCCTTTTCTCTTAGTCCGTAGAAGATGCTGGGGACTCCGTAAGGACCATTGGGTATAGACGGGATCCACAGGAGACATGGGCACACTATAAGACTTTGAATGGGTGTGAACTGGCTCCTCCCACTATGCCCCTCCTACAGCCCTCCGTTAGAAAACTGTTCCCAGGGCGATGGACCTTTAGAGGAAAGAATTTATTGTTTAAACACAGTGAGTGTCATACCAGCTCACACCATGAACATACCGCAGAACGTGGCAATCAATAGAATACCAGCCAATGGCATGAAAAATATGGAAGCACTCATCCTCTCGCTAGAAAAAAAGAAAAGACTTGCGGCAAAAGCACAGCAAAGAACTGTGCGTTCTTCAAAATCCCAAATCCCAAAGGAGAGTCCAATTGTGTCGGTTGCGATGCCTGACCTTCCCAACACTGGACGGGAAGAGCTTGCGCCTTCCACCATTTGCACGCCCCCTGCAAGTGTTGAAAGGAGTACCCGCAGTCCAGTTCCTGATAGTGAAATTGAAGATGTAAGTGTTGAAGTACACCAGGATGAGAATATGGGTGTTGCTGGCGCTGGGGAGGAAATTGACAAGGAGGATTCTGATGGTGAGGTGGTTTGTTTAAGTCAGGCACCCGGGGAGACACCTGTTGTCCGTGGGAGGAATATGGCCATTGACATGCCTGGTGAAAATACCAAAAAAATCAGCTCTTCAGTGTGGAAGTATTTCAACAGAAATGCGGACAATAGGTGTCAAGCCGTGTGTTGCCTTTGTCAAGCTGTAATAAGTAGGTGTAAGGACGTTAACCACCTCGGAACATCCTCCCTTATACGTCACCTGCAGTGCATTCATAATAAGTCAGTGACAAGTTCAAAAACTTTGGGCGACAGCAGAACCAGTCCACTGACCAGTAAATCCCTTCATTTTGTAACCAAGCTCACGCAAACCACACCACCAACTCCCTCAGTGTCAATTTCCTCCTAACCCAGGAAAGCCAATAGTCCTGCAGGCCATGTCACTGGCAAGTCTGACGAGTCCTCTCCTGCCTGGGATTCCTCCGATGCATCCTTGAGTGTAATGCCTACTGCTGCTGGCGCTGCTGTTGTTGCTGCTGGGAGTCGATCGTCATCCCAGAGGGGAAGTCGGAAGACCACTTGTACTACTTCCAGTAAGCAATTGACTGTCCAACAGTCCTTTGCGAGGAAGATGAAATATCACAGCAGTCATCCTGCTGCAAAGTGGATAACTGAGGCCTTGACAACTATGTTGGTGTTAGAGGTGCGTCCGGTATCCGCCGTTAGTTCACAGGGAACTAGACAATTTCTTGAGGTAGTGTGCCCCCGTTACCAAATACCATCTAGGTTCCACTTCTCTAGGCAGGCGATACCGAGAATGTACACGGACGTCAGAAAAAGACTCACCAGTGTCCTAAAAAATGTAGTTGTACCCAATGTCCACTTAACCACGGACATGTGGACAAGTGGAGCAGGGCAGACTCAGGACTACATGACTGTGACAGCCCACTGGGTAGATGTATTGCCTCCCGCTGCAAGAACAGCAGCGGCGGCACCAGTAGCAGCATCTCGCAAACGCCAACTCGTTCCTAGGCAGGCTACGCTTTGTATCACCGCTTTCCAGAATACGCACACAGCTGAAAACCTCTTACGGCAACTGAGGAAGATCATCGCAGAATGGCTTACCCCAATTGGACTCTCCTGGGGATTTGTGACATCGGACAACGCCAGCAATATTGTGCGTGCATTACATCTGGGCAAATTCCAGTACGTCCCATGTTTTGCATATACCTTGAATTTGGTGGTGCAGAATTCTTTAAAAAACGACAGGGGCGTGCAGAAGAATTGCGGGCCACTTTCGCGGTGCAGGCACCGCGTACAGAAGACTGGAGCACCACCAAAAAAATCTGAACCTGCACTGCCATTATCTGAAGCAAGAGGTGGTAACGAGGTGGAATTCAACCCTCTATATGCTTCAGAGGATGGAGGAGCAGCAAAAGGCCATTCAAGCCTATACATCTGCCAACGATATAGGCAAAGGAGGTGGAATGCACCTGTCTCAAGCGCAGTGGAGAATGATTTCAACGTTGTGCAAGGTTCTGCTGCCCTTTGAACTTGCCACACGTGAAGTCAGTTCAGACACTGCCAGCCTGAGTCAGGTCATTCCCCTCATCAGGCTTTTGCAGAAGAAGCTGGAGGCATTGAAAGAGGAGCTAAAACAGAGCGATTCCGCTAGGCATGTGGGACTTGTGGATGGAGCCCTTCATTCGCTTAACCAGGATTCACGTGTGGTCAATCTGTTGACATCAGAGCACTACATTTTGGCCACCGTGCTCGATCCTAGATTTAAAACCTACGTTGGATCTCTCTTTCCGACAGACACAAGTCTGCAGGCGTTCAAAGAACTGCTGGTGAGAAAATTGTCAAGTCAAGCGGAACGCGACCTGTCAACATCTCCTCCTTCACATTCTCCCGCAACTGGGGGTGCGAGGAAAAGGCTACGAATTCCAAGCCCACCCGCTGGCGGTGATGCAGGGCAGTCTGGAGCGACTGCTGATGCTGACATCTGGTCCGGACTGAAGGACCTGCCAACGATTACTGACATGTCATCTACTGTCACTGCATATGATTCTATCACCATTGAAAGAATGGTGGAGGATTATATGAGTGACTGCATCCAAGTAGGCACGTCAGACAGTCCGTACGTATACTGGCAGGGAAAATAGGCAATTTGGAGGCCCTTGCACAAACTGGCTTTATTCTACCTAAGTTGCCCTCCCTCCAGTGTGTACTCCGAAAGAGTGTTTAGTGCCGCCGCTCACCTTGTCAGCAATCGGCGTACGAGGTTTCTTCCAGAAAATGTGGAGAAGATGATGTTCATTAAAATTAATTATAATCAATTACTCCATGGAGACATTCACCAGCAGCAATTGCCTCCAGAAAGTACACGGGGATCTGAGATCATGGATTCCAGTGGGTACGAATTAAAAATATGTGAGGAGGGGGATATACACAATGAAAGGGGTGATGAATTGGACGATGATGATGAGGTGGACATCTTGCCTCTGTAGAGCCAGTTTGTGCAAGAAGAGATTAATTGCTTCTTTTTTGGTGGGGGCCCAAACCAACCAGTCATTTCAGTCACAGTCGTGTGGCAGACCCTGTCGCTGAAATGATGGGTTGGTTAAAGTGTGCATGTCCTGTTTATACAACATAAGGGTGGGTGGGAGGGCCCAAGGACAATTCCATCTTGCATCTCTTTTTTCTTTCATTTTTCTTTGCGTCATGTGCTGTTTGGGGAGTATTTTTTGGAAGGGCCATCCTGCCTGACACTGTAGTGCCACTCCTAGATGGGCCAGGTGTTTGTGTCGGCCACTAGGGTCGCTTAGCTTACTCACTTAGCTACCTCATTGCGCCTCTTTTTTTCTTTGCGTCATGTGCTGTTTGGGGAGTATTTTTTGGAAGGGCCATCCTGTGTGACACTGCAGTGCCACTCCTAGATGGGCCAGGTGTTTGTGTCGGCCACTGGGGTCGCTTAGCTTAGCCATCCAGCGACCTCGGTGCAAATTTTAGGACTAAAAATAATATTGTGAGGTGTGAGGTGTTCAGAATAGACTGAAAATGAGTGTAAATTATGGTTTTTGAGGTTAATAATACTATGGGATCAAAATGATCCACAAATTCAATGATTTAAGCTTTTTTTTAGAGTTTTTTTAAAAAAACACCCGAATCCAAAACACACCAGAATCCGACAAAAAAAATTCAGTGAGGTTTTGCCAAAACGCGTTCGAACCCAAAACACGGCCGCGGAACCGAACCCAAAACCAAAACACAAAACCCGAAAAATTTCCGGTGCACATCACTATATTAACTTACACCATATAGCACTAAACACCGTGCCCCCCCCCCCCCCCACAACTGCACTGTTTCTGGTGGGGACATATAGAAAATGGCGCTGTATCCCCAAGTGAGGGCTTAGCCCCTCCCCTTCTCAACGCGCTTCAGCGCTCTAACAATATAGCCTTAATTATGCAATCGGGGGTTCCTATACATTATCACATACTGTATAGGTGCCTCAAAGGTATATATACACCTATATAGCTGCCCAGGGCGCTCCCCCCTAGCGCCCTGAACCATTGTAACAACCGTTGGCGGGTGGGAGCAATGGCGCGCAGCGCGGCCGTTGCGGTATCCGGCGGGAGTATCCTAAACAGTGGCCAGACACCTTAAAAGAACATATGCCAGCTGTAACAACTTACAGTAACTTGCTGCCCAGGGTGCACCCCCCCCAGCGCCCTGCACCCTGTGAGTGCCGTTGGTGTGTGGGAGCATGGAGCGCAGCGTGACCGCTGCATGTTACCTCCATTACTGAAGTCTTCTGTTCTTCCTATACTCACCCGGCTTCTTTCTTCTGGCTTCTGTGAGGGCGGTGACAGCGCGGCTCCGGGAACAAGCAGCTAGGCGAACCAAGTGATTGAACCCTCTGGAACTAATGGTGTCCAGTAGCCTAAGTAGCAGAGCCCTTGAACTAAGAAGAAGTAGGTCTGACTTCTCTCCCCTCAGTCCCACGCTGCAGGGAGCCTGTAGCCAGCAGGTCTCCATGAAAATAAAAAGCCTAACATGAAGTCTTTTGGAAAAACTCAGTAGAGCTCCCCTAGAGTGTGTCCAGTCACTCCTGGGCACAAAGTCTAACTGAGGTCTGTGGGAGGGGCATAGAGGGAGCAGCGAGTTCACACCCATTCAAAGTCTTATAGTGTTCCCATGTCTCCTTCCAATCCTGTCTATACCCCATGGTCCTTACGGAGTCCCCAGCATCCTCTAGGACGTATGAGAAATATATATATATATATCTAATGTGCATTTCCTTTTCTTACTTACACTATCTTAGATTAGCTGAAGGCTGCATAAGCCTGAGGCCATATAAGAGCCCAATTTTTGTGATTGGTTGTTTTATGACTAAACAGTTGCTACTGTAGGTAGATCATGGTTTCCGGTTGTTTTTTCCTATAGGATCATAGGGTTGTCCGTCAAGCTTTAAGGGGTTGGTCTCAGGATAGTATATAATGCATAGTCATGTGCCTCAGACTTCCTATTGCCATTATTCTATGCCCTCCCGCCCTCCCTGATTATTTTTTATTTGTTCTTGTCTTCTACAGTTGACTATTGATAGCCAGATTGGCGGGAAGTCGCTACCAACCAGCGGTCAAACAGGCATAAGTGGTCATTGTGGGGCACCCTCTTTAGAAGGACGGCAGGTGTGTCCTTCTCTTGCTGGTGGACATTTAGACATTCCCCTGCAGGAACCGAACGTTTGCCAGAGAAAAGAGTGGTGAGGCCAGCACAATGCGGGTTATGCAGGAAGGAGGCGGGGTTTTGGTAGTCCCCTCCTTGGTTTGTTGGATTTCATCTAAGTGACTGGAGCTGGTGTCTGGTAGCGACTTTTCCTTTGCCATCCTCCAATCTAAATTTAACTTTACAATCTAAATTAATTCCAATTTAAATTACAATGATAGTTTAAAGAGTTGGTCAGCGATCAATAAATATCGTCTGACCTTTAACTCCAGCTACCGTGTCCGTGTCTTTATTTCAGTGTGTGTCGTTTTATTTTAGTGATAAACTAGCTTAAGAAAGGTTTATTTTAATCACAATAAAGTTATGGGCGCCTTATACTCCATACTCCCTTTGATGGCACCTAACCCCGGGTTTTCTATACCTATCCTATATTGTCTTGTACTGTAAGTACTGTTTTCTTGTTTGCTCATTTGCTTATGTACTGTGTAACGGGCGCTGCGAATCCCTTGTGGCACCATATAAATAAATAATAATAATAACTATGATGTTAGAGTATCCATCGAGGAGAGTAATTTGAAGACCGAAGTGTTCTCGAAACCGACTGATCGGAACACACTTTTATTATCCTCCAGTTTCCATCCGAATCCCCTCAAGAAAGGACTTCCAAAATCCCAGATGATACGGGTGGCTAGAATTGCAAGCTATTCTACGATAGCAGCAAGCAGCATCGATACTGTCATTGTCAAATTTGTTGCTAGGGGATACAATCTAACTGAATTGAAGAAACAAAAAATGGAGGTGTTAGCCCTAGACCACAAACAATTACTCACCGCAAGAGGTAAAGATCAGAAATCAGTGATTCCTTGGAAGTTGGAGTATACAGCATTGAGTCAAGTGGTACAGCGGGCAAGTCGTGCTCTCTGGCCCATTGTAGCTTCCGACAAAAATGTACCATGTTTTACATCTAAAAGGCCGATGGCTTGTTACACCAGAGGCAAGAACCTTAAAGACATGGTGGTCCATACGGACATTACTGGATTTGCAAAATCCATCTCTGCCCCCGTATTTTTTGTCTAAACCTCCTGGTTGCTACAAATGTCCCAGATGTACCACTTGCTCACATATGATAACGGGATCTTCATTCAAACACCCTCATTCTTCAAGAACCATCTCCATCAAGCAAACACTCTTGTGTCTTTCCACCTACGTGAGCTATATTATCATTTGTCCATGTAAATTATATTACATGGGCAAAACGATTCGCACAGCCCGAGAACGCATGGCGCTACACCGGTCGTCGATTGGGAAAGCCATTGCCAGTGGGAATTCTGATAAACCTGTGGCATGACATTTTCAACAAATGGGCCACCCTCTTTCCTCCCTTAGACACATGCTTATAGATCACGTCCCAGCCTCTTTACGAAGTCGGGATTGAGGTGGAAAACTCCTTAGATGTGAAATAAAATGGATACCCTATCTCAATACAGAGTCTCCAGCGGGCTTGAACAACCGGTGTAATTGGAACACTTTTCTGTGATTTGCTATTTTTTTGCTAAGCACATATTTTCATTCTGATTAGCGATGCAATCTCTTAACAATATCTTCTCTCCGTTATAACCAGATTTGATAGTTTTTGTCATTACCACTTTATTAATATATCCTGTAACTATTGTGCCATAACCTTCTTCACTCCAGAATAGCAGTGTTAATATGCATATTTTATAGTAGCAGTGTTAACATGTGTCTTGTCCCCTTTCCTTCAGCCGCTGTGGGGGGCCGGGGAGGCAATGCAGTCACCGGCGTCTGGTTGCCTGGCAACGCACAATGCGCTCCCGGGATCCTGCCGGCGCTGGCGGTCTGACGTCATCGGCAAGCGACCACAGTGTACGGAACCCGGCCTCCTCCAGCGGCGGGAGATGCTTTAGTATTTAGGTAAGTTATTCTCTATTGTTATGCTTATTTCTTTGTTCAGCTTGACAGCATAGGGCTTGACAACGGTACCTGCGCGTGCCGAAATGTTGCCCCAGTACTTGCTGTCATGATTCTTCACTAAATATGCATTTATTCATTGGAGTGCCGCAGTTTATTTTCTACATTATATATATATATATATATATATATTTATTTGAACTTGAAATACTATACCTGTCCACTATGTTATCTTTAATATATGTGTGTGGGAGTGTATATATATATATATATATATATATATATAAACTCCAAACTGACCCGGCACTCCAGCGGTCCCCTCCGCACAGTCAATATTGCTCAAGGTGCCCTCCTCTCAGAGTCGATCCTCTGGCATATACCCAGTACAATGAGGCGGAACTCAGGAGACTTCTTAATGGTGTTATTTTATTGCAGTGTCTACGTTTCGGGGACGCAGCCCCTTCAGCAGGATTAGTGCATATACAAATAAAAAGTGCTTAAATACCTGTATGAGATCAGTCCCACCCGCCGCTTCCAATCGCGTCGCCCGGTATCCGGTTGCGTCCTCCCGGTCCCCCCGGAAGTGAGGCCACACCGGCCCGTCCGGTGTACGCGTTGTGGCTAAGGAAGAGCAACCATGGAAACCTATAAACAAACTGTCCGCCTCCATTCAACGCTATATACATGTGCAGTGTAATAAACACAGCCTTATGAAATGTAACACAGTGAAATTCACATGGTGCAACCCATAAACATATTAAAACAATCTGGTATATTCCAAAACATTAATCTATCACTCCTAAAAACACCAGATCGAGATCAGTGAAACATAAAAAACTGTGATACTATGTATAATCAAACATAACATATAATGCAGATTGTCATCTAGCTAACAATTCCCTATCTAGAATGAAGGTGCCCTACTTGCATTAAATAATGTTATAAGTCAGTGGGTAGGATCTACAATACTTATACTCAATCCACATGTATAACCACCTTACCCTACTGTTAGCAAACTTCGCTGCTCATAAAAAGCACTTTAAATTAAGCGCCTCATTCAGCCCTTTTGGGGCTATTGTATCAAGTGTATGAATCCAGCGTGACTCTAATTGTAACATTTTTTTAGATCTATCCCCCTATACCTGTGTTGCCCCATTCTGTTCTTAAAGGCGCAATCCGTCTTGCCCACATAAGATAGTCCACAAGGGCATGTGAGCAAGTAAACCACAAATTTTGATTCACATGACAGAAATTATTTGATGGTATACGATTTACCCGTGTAGGGGTGCAAATATGTTGTGCCTGGTGTCATGTAGCTGCACGTAGTGCACCCACTGCAACGGTAACAACCTGCTTTTTTACTGAGAAAATGCTCTCTTGGAGTATTTAACTGGGAGATATCCATTTTTACCACCAAATCTCGGATACTACGGTTTCTAGAGTAACTAAGTAATAGTGTAGACTGATAAGCATCGCCTAGCCCTTTATCTGTGGCCACAATGGGCCAAATATGTTTGGTCCTTTTAGTCAGATAACGACTGCTTGAATTATATCGAGTGACCCAAGGAAACCTGCCTTGGATCTGTTTAGGCGATTTTGGTTCTAGTAGTTGCTCTCTAGGAAGGTTCAAAGCCCTCCTTCTAGCTGCTTTTAACAACTTAATGAGGTAACCCCTCTCTAAAAATGTTAATGTCACGTTGTATAATTGCTTCCATAGATGTTACTAGTCTGTATACATGTATACCGCATGGGGCGGGGTTACAGGCTGTCAGAAGATTGATCACCAATAATCCTCTTTATACAGGCCCTGATATTGATTTTTTCATAGTATTGCTAGAATTTTCTCTAACCCACAATTATTTCCTGTACGATAAAACCTTTTATGTGCAGCGAACTGGATGTGCGATGGGATAGGCGGTGGCGCCATCCTTTGCTAACACATACATGTGGGAGGTAGAGCGGGATTTATTTCTACAGAAAATTGCTATTGCAGAAAGGATGAGTCTGTATTGTCGGTATATAGATGACGTCCTTATCTTCTGGATAGGTAGTCAGAATGATTTAGAAACGATTGTGCACGAGCACAATGCTTCAGACAGTCCTATTAAACTTACTTTAACAATTGATACTAAAACAATCAATTTTTTGGATGTGTGTATAACTATCGAGGAGGGGTTGATCAATACATCATTGTTTGTGAAACCCACAGACAGAAATAATTTGTTGAAATATGATAGTTTTCACCCTAAAGCTACGATCCGTAGCTTACCGTTCTCCCAATTTTTGAGATTGTGCCGCATCACTAATAAACCACTGGAAAGAGATCAATCATTACACAACATGACATTAAAATTTTTAGAGAGGGGTTACCCCATTAAGTTGTTAAAAGCAGCTAGAAGGAGTGCATTGAACCGTCCTAGAAAGCAACTACTAGAACCAAAACCGCCTAAACAGCTCCAAGGCAGGTTTCCTTGGGTCACTCGATATAATTCAATCAGTCATTATCTGACTAAAAGGACCAAACAGATTTGGCCCATTGTGGCCACAGATAAAGGGCTAGGTGATGCTTATCAGTCTACACTATTACCTAGTTACTCTATAAACTGTAGTATCCGAGATTTGGTGGTAAAAACGGATATCTCCCAGTTAAATACTCCAAGAGAGCATTTTCTCAGTAAAAAAGCAGGTTGTTACCGTTGCAGTGGGTGCACTACGTGCAGCTACATGACACCAGGCACAACATTTTTGCACCCTTACACGGGGAAATCGTATACCATCAAATATTTTCTGTCATGTGAATCAAAATTTGTGGTTTACTTACTCACATGCCCTTGTGGACTATCTTATGTGGGCAAGACAGATTGCGCCTTTAAGATCAGAATGGCGCAACACAGGTACGCCATCCGGGAAGCCATTAAAGTAGGGGATAGTGATCAACCTGTGGCCCGGCACTTTGCCAAAAAACAACATAACATGGCCACACTTCGATACAAAATTATTGATCAGGTCCCCAGTGTCACAACTGAGGGCCTGAGCTGACGGGAGGCAGCCTCAGTTGTAGGGGCTGAGATGTAACGGAACCTGGGAGGTTGTATCAGACCCCTAGCCATGTAAGTAACATGTAGAAGAACTGCCCGAAGGCGTGACCACGACAACCAGGGTAAAAGTCAATGATGTTTATTTATGACAATCTCTGTAACTCAGCAGCAATAAAAAGAAAACATAAAATCAGCAGAGAATAATACAGTTCCTGAGTACTACAGGGTGGCAAGGGCCACAGGGCTCTGGTAGTGTGAGATAGTTCTTATAATCTTCTAGTTGGAAAGTCCTTACCAGGCCCGACTGTAACAATGGAGATAGCCCAGGATCATACCAGCTGGTGTTCCAGGAAAAGCTGGGCTGCTGTGGATAAAACGGCTGCTGTGGGTACTGGCTGGAACCAGACTGATGTTGGCACGGAGTGGATACTGGCTGGAACCAGTTAAATAATAAATGTAGCTTGAGAGCGATGAAATATGAAATGATGTATGGAGCTTGAGAGCAGTGAAATAATAATACCGGTGATAAATGGTAATCTGCAGAAAAGGGTACCGGCACTTTAAGAAGAGCTGATCTCTGCTGGAAGCTGATTGCTGTAAGCAGGTGGATCTGTAGCTGGAAGCAGATGAATCCAAGAGGATAGGAGAGTCAGGCTACACCGCAGGTGGAATGCTGGTGCGGGTCTCTTTAGTGGAGGTTTGAAGATAGGATCTGGAACCTGGAAAACAACCACAGGAGAGAGACAAACTGGAACTAGGTTTGACAACCAAAGCACTGACGCCTTCCTTGCTCAGGCACAGAATATTTATACCTGCAGCAAGGAAGGGATTGGCTAGGCAATTATGCAGATTAACAATGCAGACAGCAGATTGGTGGAAATGAACAGATGACAGAATCCAAGATGGCTGCGCCCATGCAGACACTTGGAGGGAAGTTTGGTTTGTAATCCATGTGAGAATCAAAACAGTAATGGCGGCGCCGTCCACAGGAGACAGGAGACGCCAGACTGACAAGCACACATTCAACCACGCGGGCACAGCGGAGGCCGCGGCTGACGTAATCACCACTCCACTCTGACACTCTGCATGTAGAAACTCAGGAACAGCGGCGGAGGCCGCGGGATACGCCATTCCGGATGTAACAGGCGTTGCGGTGACCGCGGCTCAGAGTGACAGGAGAGGAGGCTGGAATGTGGACATCAGTATAACAGATGGGATCCGGTCCTGGAATGCTGAGCCAGCCTTAGGAGGCATCTGAAGGGTAAGTAATGGCGTCCAGATACCCGGATCGTGACACCCAGATCCTTGAGGGGAGGGGATAGATCTAAAAAAATGTTACAATTAGAGTCACGCTGGATTCATACACTTGATACAATAGCCCCAAAAGGGCTGAATGAGGCGCTTAATTTAAAGTGCTTTTTATGAGCAGCGAAGTTTGCTAACAGTAGGGTAAGGTGGTTATATATGTGGATTGAGTATAAGTATTGTAGATACTACCCACTGACTTATAACATTATTTAATGCAAGTAGGGCACCTTCATTCTAGATAGGGAATTGTTAGCTAGATGACAATCTGCATTATATGTTATTTTTGATTATACAATGTATCACAGTTTTTTATGTTTCACGGATCTCGATCTGGTGTTTTTTTAGGAGTGATAGATTAATGTTTTGGAATATACCAGATTGTCTTAATATGTTTATGGGTTGCACCATGTGAATTTCACTGTGTTACATTTCATAAGGCTGTGTTTATTACACTGCACATGTATATAGCGTTGAATGGAGACGGACAGTTTGTTTATAGGTTTCCATGGGTTCTCTTCCTTAGCCACAACGTGTACGCTGGACGGGCCGGCGTGACGTCACTTCCGGGGGGACCGGGAGGACGCGACCGGATACCGGGAGACGCGATTGGAGGCAGTGGGTGGGACTGATCTCATACAGGTATTTAAGCACTTTATATTTGTATATGCACTTATCCTGACAAAGGGGCTCCGTCCCCGAAACGTAGACACTGCAATAAAATAACACCATTAAGAAGTCTCCTGAGTGCCGCCTCATTGTACTGGGTATATATATATACACATACACACACATATATACAAATACACACACATATATATATATATATATATATACAAATACACATACACACAGTACATATACATACACACACATATATGCTACACTTTGTGTATGTAAATTTATATATACCTTGTGCGTGTGTACAGATGGATAGATAGATAGATAGATAGATAGATAGATAGATAGATAGATAGATAGATAGATAGATAGATAGATAGATAGATAGATAGATAGATAGATAGATAGATAGATAGATAGACAGTTGTGATAATGCTGATTTATCCTTAGGAATGAAAGCTATACCTTAAACACACCTTAAATAAACTTTAAACCTTTTACAGCAATGCAATGATAGATACACTTTAAACCTTAGCAGGGCAATGAAGACACGACACCAGATTGTAATTAAACCGCTGGGTGCCGACACCACAGGGTATTATTGCTAAAAGGGGGTTACAATACAAATAATACAATACAATATAACATAGTAAATGGCTACATTCAATGGTACATACGTGAGTGGATAAGCTTGCGCAACCCGGTCCGGTCCTGATAGATAACTTTGTGAGTCTTGTGTCTGACCAGGCCTGCAGCAGGCTCTCTTTATACAATTCTTCCAAAAAGCAATACAATAGATACTGTAATATCTTTGTCCATTGGATACAAAGATGCACATTTACAGTACAGGAGAGGTCATAGGTCGGTTTGAAAAGGTAGGCAATGTCTTTCCCAACTGCTCTTGTGGGTGGTCTCCTCTGGATTCCCGCCGCATACATAATGTACAGTAAATACAGTTTATATCTATATTCTGCTCCTGCACCTAACTAGAGTAAAATCTATTAACTGCTGAAGAAGCGCCTCTGTCAATTTAATACCACATGAAATGTGTATAAATGTGTAATAATTAAATAATTAAATTTCTGAGTTACTGCGCTTGCCGACCAACTATGTGTAGTTGAGAAACAAAGAGAAAAAATGCATAAAAAACGGCTGCGCTGTATATCAGAAATATAAAGAAGAGAGAGCCAACGTATAGAAATGAATGTTTAATAAAAAAATATTTTTACCAGTTTAATAATACCAATGACTGCAGATAAAATAAAAATAAAGATGAAGGATAATAAAAAGCACACAACCCTTGTCACAGAGTGTCAGATGAACTAGAAATCTTCCGGTGTAATAATGAATGGAATAGGGGCAGCAGTCTATATCCACAGCTGCCGATGCTAGCTGCTATTCAGACACTGGAAGGTCCGTGACACAAATAGAGTTCCGGAACTAGTTAACTGTGCAGCACCCGTTAATACAATGGTTAATTCTTCTACGGAGGGCTGGTAATTGATCCGGGCGTCCCCGGTCAATGTCCTGCGTTGCCCACGTTAGCTGTGCAGCGGAGAGGAAAAGCTGCGCCGTGTGTTGTGGGCTGGCTGGGAGTGTCGGGATCCGTAGATGCTGCTACTTGCAATGAGGCATCAGGGATATAACCGTCCGGGTGTGAGGTAGGTGCACTGTTGAAGACACCTGTGCAAGGTGTGTGAAGAGGCAGGTACTAACGCGTTTCGTCACGCCCCACGTGACTTTTTCAAAGGTGATTTCCTGCTTCCAAAGTGTGCGGTATTTAAGCTCTGAACTCATCAGAGTGAACAGCTGTCAGAAATCAGTATCTAATTACAATAATACTTAGTAACGTTGGCTCTCTTATCAGTATTACAATACTTATACTTATTGATAAAACACGGCATACACGACTTGCTATAGAATCCCTATTCATTTCAGGCAGATATAAAAAACCTCTTATTCACTTTATATAGTAAAAATGTTGAGTCTAATTGATGTTTCATAAAATACTCAGGTAGAGAAATCATCTCAGAAATGGAGTTAGATATCCAATTAATGAGCCTCTACTTCTAATCTAGTATACCCGATAGTTTAAATAGTAAAAAATGTCACAGTATAAGCAACATCAATGGTTCAAAATCCCTAATAAGGGAAAATAAAAATAATGCGCAAATATCAACAATATAAATATGTCTAATCAAAAAGCACAAATAAACTAATAATAAAAAATACTTTTACTTATATCATCCTCATTTGGATTCGAACATGGGGACTTCCAACTTCAAAGCTTAGTGGCTCAACCGGGTGCGCCACTGAGCAGGACAAGTGAACAATGTGCACATTTACATCTTATGTTATATTCTCATTAGTTAGACAATTGGCTAAATAAGCGACCAAAAATAATATATATAAAAAGCAGGGGGAACCAATGGCTAATATATGACTAGATGACCTCAATATGTCTATATATAGCTTCCACCCTTATATGTATATAAATCAATGTGTCTGGACAAATAATAATTACTGACCATTAATTGTAATTAAAGCAGACACAGACAACAGTCAAATGAATACAGAATTGAACAGTGATGTCTAACAAAAGCCAATGACTGAAATGATGAGTAAATGAGAGAGTGATAGCATGAGAGAATCAGGATAAATCAAATTCAATACATTCATTTAATCCTTCAGGCGTGAGAGTTCTTAACTTATGAATCCAATAATTCTCTCTAAGACACAATTTCCTATATCTATCCCCTCCCCGTACTGTAGGTTTGATAGTTTCAATACCTATTAGTCGAACATCTTCTGGATTTTTTTGGTGTTTATCAAGAAAATGTCTAGATATACTGTGAAACAAAAGACCTTTCTGGATGTTACGTCTATGTTTAAGAAATCTGATCTTTAGTTTCCGTGTCGTTCTGCCGACATATATTAGGTTACATTTACAAACCAGCATATAGATAACGAAGGTACTGTTACAATTGATGTGTGAACGTATCTCAAATTGTAAAGAATCCGTAGAAGAGAAACATTTAGTGTTATTCTGAATGTAAGAACAAGTTAAACATTGATTAGCACCACATTTGTAGCATCCTACTATTTTAGGTAACCATTGGTCACTTTTAGCCTTAGCTGCAGTGGTATCAGTATTTCTCTTGTCTATGAATAGACCAGGGGCAAGATGTCGTTGCAAACTATTAGATTTCTTAAAGATAACCGATGGAGTATCTTTTAATTGGGATCTAAGAACCTGATCTGTAAGAAGAATAGGATAATTATTCCGAATAATGTTCCTAATCTTAACCGAAGAGCAATTGTATTGAGACATGAAGTGCGGTTGATCTGAGTCAAATTTCAGGCAGTGATTTTTAGATACTAAAAGGTCCTTTCTATCCAAAGCATCTACCTTCTCCCGTGCATTTTTAATTAGTTCTACTGGGAAAGATATCCCAACATTTTAAGATGGCAGGTCATTCATTAGATGATTTAAAATATTATATAATTGATCATGTGCCAATATCCCTTCGGGGTGGGGATCGGGCTAAACAATTGTTGTTAAAAGAATCCCGTTGGATCATCCGTTTGGGCACTACGAATCCTATGGGTTTAAATGAAAAGATCAATTGGAATAGTATGCTTTGATACATTACAGTCGCTGTGGGCTAATAGCTTAATTCCTTGTAGTACTGATATACTATATTGTTTGTTCTTGACCCTGTGTTCAGCCTTTGTATATATCTTTTTCTGATGTTATGTGTTTTTAAATTTGTTTTGTTGTTGTTCCTCTTCCCTGCAGCCCTCATGCTGCAGCGGCATCGGGATCCTCTGCTGGCCGATTGGAGCGCAGGAAGCTGACTGTGGAACGCACTCACAGCGGTATCCATAGTAACGGAGACCGCGCAACAGGAAGTATAGCAGTTGGTACTTCCGGTGGGCGTGCGGTTTGAGCGCTGGACGGAGCGGGAATCGAGGGACAGGTAAGGGTATTTATGTAAGCGTTTTGTGTTTGTCTATTGCTGTAGATGTTGTCCTGAGGACGGGGCAGTAGCTCTGAAAACGTTTGATGGATCAACATCTAATACAGATGTCTTTTTCACCACTATAAGTCTCCGAGTGCCATCTTTATTGCTGGATATTCATTCATTAAGAAGGGCACCTGAGCAGCTGGGACTTTTTACATTGAGTGCCGGCATACTGTGGATGGGTATATATATATATATATATATATATATATATATATACACAGAGTATATGCCCATATGTCAAAAATAGTGCTATAACTTATAGTGATGAGCGGGTTCGGTTCCTCGGAATCCGAACCCGCCCGAACTTCACTTTTTTTTTTACACGGGTCCGAGCGACTGGGATCCTCCCGCCTTGCTCGGTTAACCCGAGCGCGCCCGAACGTCATCCTCCCGCTGTCGGATTCTCGCGAGACTCGGATTCTATATAAGGAGCCACGCGTCGTAGCCATTTTCACACGTGCATTGAGATTGATAGGGAGAGGACGTGGCTGGCGTCCTCTCCGTTATAGTAGAAGAGAGTAAAGACTGAGTGACTTAGTTTTAATTGTGGGGAGGATTGGGGACGGGGAGCAGCTGTTAGGGAGTACAGTGCAGGGTCTTGATTATACCACCAGTGAGTTTAATCCGTTGTTTCTCTGCCTGAAAAAAAACGCTCCACCATATCTGTGCTCACTCAGTGTGCTGCACTGCTGCATATATCTGTGCTGAGTGCACTGCTCACACTGCCTAATTGTGGGGACTGGGGAGCAGTTATACCAGGAGTACAGTGCACAGTTTTGCTGACAGTGACCACCAGTCCAGTATACGTTTGTCTGCCTGAAAAACACTGTGGTGTTTTTTTTTTCTTTCTTCATGCTAGTTTGTTTAGCAGTCTGCTGACAGTGTCCACCAGGTCCGTTATACAGTATATTATATATATAAGCACTAAGCAGCAGTACGGTAGGCCACGGCTGTACCTACCTCTGTGTCGTCAGTGCACTCGTCGTCCATAAGAATAAGTAATACTATACTATCCATCCATCTATATTGTATACCTGTGGTGGGTTTTTTTTTCTTTCTTCATACTAGTTTAGCAGTCTGCTGACAGTGTCCACCAGGTCCGTTATACAGTATATTATATATATAAGCAGCAGTACGGTAGGCCACGGCTGTACCTACCTCTGTGTCATCACTCGTCGTCCATAAGTATAAGTAATAATAGTATACTATCCATCCATCTACATTGTATACCTGTGGTGGCTTTTAGTTGTGCGCAAAATATGGAGAACAAAAATGTGGAGGTTAAAAAAATAGGGAAAGATCAAGATCCACTTCCACCTCGTGCTGAAGCTGCTGCCACTAGTCATGGCCGAGACGATGAAATGCCATCAACGTCGTCTGCCAAGGCCGATGCCCAATGTCATAGTACAGAGCATGTAAAATCCAAAACACAAAAGATCAGTAAAAAAATTACCGAAAAATCAAAATTAAAAGCGTCTGAGGAGAAGCGTAAAACTTGACAATATGCCATTTACGACACGGAGTGGCAAGGAATGGCTGAGGCCCTGCCTTATGTTCATGGCTAGTGGTTCAGCTTCACATGAGGATGGAAGCACTCATCCTCTCGCTAGAAAAAAGAAAAGACTTGCGGCAAAAGCACAGCAAAGAACTGTGCGTTCTTCAAAATCCCAAATCCCAAAGGAGAGTCCAATTGTGTCGGTTGCGATGCCTGACCTTCCCAACACTGGACGGGAAGAGCTTGCGCCTTCCACCATTTGCACGCCCCCTGCAATTGTTGAAAGGAGCACCCACAGTCCAGTTCCTGATAGTGAAATTGAAGATGTCAGTGTTGAAGTACACCAGGATGAGGATATGGGTGTTGCTGGCGCTGGGGAGGAAATTGACAAGGAGGATTCTGATGGTGAGGTGGTTTGTTTAAGTCAGGCACCCGGGGAGACACCTGTTGCCTGGTGAAAATACCAAAAAAATCAGCTCTTCAGTGTGGAAGTATTTCAACAGAAATGCGGACAACAGGTGTCAAGCCGTGTGTTGCCTTTGTCAAGCTGTAATAAGTAGGTGTAAGGACGTTAACCACCTCGGAACATCCTCCCTTATACGTCACCTGCAGCGCACTCATAATAAGTCAGTGACCAGTTCAAAAACTTTGGGCGACAGCGGAACCAGTCCACTGACCAGTAAATCCCTTCCTTTTGTAACCAAGCTCGCGCAAACCACACCACCAACTCCCTCAGTGTCAATTTCCTCCTTACCCAGGAAAGCCAATAGTCCTGCAGGCCATGTCACTGGCAAGTCTGACGAGTCCTCTCCTGCCTGGGATTCCTCCGATGCATCCTTGAGTGTAATGCCTACTGCTGCTGGCGCTGCTGTTGTTGCTGCTGGGAGTCGATCGTCATCTTAGAGGGGAAGTCAGAAGACCACTTGTACTACTTCCAGTAAGCAATTGACTGTCCAACAATTCTTTGCGAGGAAGATGAAATATCACAGCAGTCATCCTGCTGCAAAGCGGATAACTGAGGCCTTGACAACTACGTTGGTGTTAGACGTGCGTCCGGTATCCGCCGTTAGTTCACAGGGAACTAGACAATTTCTTGAGGTAGTGTGCCCCCGTTACCAAATACCATCTAGGTTCCACTTCTCTAGGCAGGCGATACCGAGAATGTACACGGACGTCAGAAAAAGACTCACCAGTGTCCTAAAAAATGCAGTTGTACCCAATGTCCACTTAACCACGGACATGTGGACAAGTGGAGCAGGGCAGACTCAGGACTACATGACTGTGACAGCCCACTGGGTAGATGTATTGCCTCCCGCTGCAAGAACAGCAGCGGCGGCACCAGTAGCAGCATCTCGCAAACGCCAACTTGTTCCTAGGCAGGCTACGCTTTGTATCACCGCTTTCCAGGTTTACGCACACAGCTGAAAACCTCTTACGGCAACTGAGGAAGATCATCGCAGAATGGCTTACCCAAATTGGACTCTCCTGGGGATTTGTGACATCGGACAACGCCAGCAATATTGTGCGTGCATTACATCTGGACAAATTCCAGTACGTCCCATGTTTTGCACATACCTTGAATTTGGTGGTGCAGAATTATTTAAAAAACGACAGGGGCGTGCAGAAGAATTGCGTGCCACTTTTGGCGTGCAGGCACCACGTACAGAAGACTGGAGCACCACCAAAAAAACCTGAACCTGCCCTGCCATCATCTTAAGCAAGAGGTGGTAACGAGGTGGAATTCAACCCTCTATATGCTTCAGAGGATGGAGGAGCAGCAAAAGGCCATTCAAGCCTATACATCTGCCCACGATATAGGCAAAGGAGATGGAATGCACCTGTCTCAAGCGCAGTGGAGAATGATTTCAACGTTGTGCAAGGTTCTGCTGCCCTTTGAACTTGCCACACGTGAAGTCAGTTCAGACACTGCCAGCCTGAGTCAGGTCATTCCCCTCATCAGGCTTTTGCAGAAGAAGCTGGAGGCATTGAAGGAGGAGCTAAAACAGAGCGATTCCGCTAGGCATGTGGGACTTGTGGATGGAGCCCTTCATTCGCTTAACCAGGATTCACGTGTGGTCAATCTGTTAAAATCAAAGCACTACATTTTGGCCACCGTGCTCGATCCTAGATTTAAAACCTACGTTGGATCTCTCTTTCCGGCAGACACAAGTCTGCAGGGGTTCAAAGAACTGCTGGTGAGAAAATTGTCAAGTCAAGCGGAACGCGACCTGTCAACATCTCCTCCTTCACATTCTCCCACAACTGGAGGTGCGAGGAAAAGGCTACGAATTCCGAGCCCACCCGCCGGCGGTGATGCAGGGCCGTCTGGAGCGACTGCTGATGCTGACATCTGGTCCGGACTGAAGGACCTGCCAACGATTACTGACATGTCGTCTACTGTCACTGCATATGATTCTCTCACCATTGAAAGAATGGTGGAGGATTATATGAGTGACCGCATCCAAGTAGGCACGTCAGACAGTCCGTACGTATACTGGCAGGGAAAAGAGACAATTTGGAGGCCCTTGCACAAACTGGCTTTATTCTACCTAAGTTGCCCTCCCTCCAGTGTGTACTCCGAAAGAGTGTTTAGTGCCGCCGCTCACCTTGTCAGCAATCGGCGTACGAGGTTAGTTCCAGAAAATGTGGATAAGATGATGTTTATTAAAATGAATTATAATCAATTACTCCATGGAGACATTCACCAGCAGCAATTGCCTCCAGAAAGTACACGGGGATCTGAGATGGTGGATTCCAGTGGGGACGAATTAATAATCTGTGAGGAGGGGGATGTACACAGTAAAAGGGGTGATGAATCGGACGATGATGATGAGGTGGACATCTTGCCTCTGTAGAGCCAGTTTGTGCAAGTAGAGATTGATTGCTTCTTTTTTGGTGGAGGCTCAAACCAACCAGTCATTTCAGTCACAGTCGTGTGGCAGACCCTGTCGCTGAAATGATGGGTTGGTTAAAGTGTGCATGTCCTGTTTATACAACATAAGGGTGGGTGGGAGGGCCCAAGGACAATTTCATCTTGCATCTCTTTTTTCTTTCATTTTTCTTTGCGTCATGTGCTGTTTGGGGAGTATTTTTTGGAAGGGCCATCCTGCGTGACACTGCAGTGCCACTCCTAGATGGGCCAGGTGTTTGTGTCGGCCACTAGGGTCGCTTAGCTTACACACACAGCTACCTCATTGCGCCTCTTTTTTTCTTTGCGTCATGTGCTGTTTGGGGAGTATTTTTTGGAAGGGCCATCCTGCCTGACACTGCAGTGCCACTCCTAGATGGGCCAGGTGTTTGTGTTGGCCACTTGGGTCGCTTAGCTTACTCACACAGCTACCTCATTGCGCCTCTTTTTTTCTTTGTGTCATGTGCTGTTTGCGGAGTATTTTTTGGAAGGGCCATCCTGCGTGACACTGCAGTGCCACTCCTAGATGGGCCAGGTGTTTGTGTCGGCCACTAGGGTCGATTAGCTTACTCCACAGCTACCTCATTGCGCTTCTTTTTTTCTTTGCGTCATGTGCTGTTTGGGGAGTATTTTTTTAGAAGGGCCATCCTGCCTGACACTGCAGTGCCACTCCTAGATGGGCCAGGTGTTTGTGTCGGTCACTAGGGTCGCTTAGCTTACTCACACAGCTACCTCATTGCGCCTCTTTTTTTCTTTGCGTCATGTGCTGTTTGGGGAGTATTTTTTGGAAGGGCCATCCTGCCTGACACTGCAGTGCCACTCCTAGATGGGCCAGGTGTTTGTGTCGGCCAATAGGGTCGCTTAGCTTACTCACACAGCTACCTCATTGCGCCTCTTTTTTTCTTTGCGTCATGTACTGTTTGGGGAGTATTTTTTGGAAGGGCCATCCTGCCTGACACTGCAGTGCCACTCCTAGATGGGCCAGGTGTTTGTGTCGGCCACTAGGGTCGCTTAGCTTACTCACACAGCTACCTCATTGCGCCTCTTTTTTTCTTTGCGTCATGTGCTGTTTGGGGAGTATTTTTTGGAAGGGCCATCCTGCGTGACACTGCAGTGCCACTCCTAGATGGGCCAGGTGTTTGTGTTGGCCACTAGGGTCGCTTAGCTTACTCACACAGCTACCTCATTGCGCCTCTTTTTTTCTTTGCGTCATGTGCTGTTTGGGGAGTATTTTTTGGAAGGGCCATCCTGCATGACACTGCAGTGCCACTCCTAGATGGGCCAGGTGTTTGTGTCTGCCACTAGGGTCGCTTAGCTTACTCACACAGCTACCTCATTGCGCCTCTTTTTTTCTTTGCGTCATGTGCTGTTTGAAGAAGTATTTTTTGGAAGGGCCATCCTGCCTGACACTGCAGTGCCACTCCTAGATGGGCCAGGTGTTTGTGTCGGCCACTAGGGTCGCTTAGCTTACTCACACAGCTACCTCATTGCGCCTCTTTTTTTCTTTGCGTCATGTGCTGTTTGGGGAGTATTTTTTGGAAGGGCCATCCTGCATGACACTGCAGTGCCACTCCTAGATGGGCCAGGTGTTTGTGTCTGCCACTAGGGTCGCTTAGCTTACTCACACAGCTACCTCATTGCGCCTCTTTTTTTCTTTGCGTCATGTGCTGTTTGAAGAAGTATTTTTTGGAAGGGCCATCCTGCCTGACACTGCAGTGCCACTCCTAGATGGGCCAGGTGTTTGTGTCGGCCACTAGGGTCGCTTAGCTTACTCACACAGCTACCTCATTGCGCCTCTTTTTTTCTTTGCGTCATGTGCTGTTTGGGGAGTATTTTTTGGAAGGGCCATCCTGCGTGACACTGCAGTGCCACTCCTAGATGGGCCAGGTGTTTGTGTCGGCCACTAGGGTCGCTTAGCTTACTCACACAGCTACCTCATTGCGCCTCTTTTTTTCTTTGCGTCATGTGCTGTTTGGGGAGTATTTTTTGGAAGGGCCATCCTGCCTGACACTGCAGTGCCACTCCTAGATGGGCCAGGTGTTTGTGTCGGCCACTAGGGTCGCTTAGCTTACTCACACAGCTACCTCATTGCGCCTCTTTTTTTCTTTGCGTCATGTGCTGTTTGGGGAGTATTTTTTGGAAGGGCCATCCTGCCTGACACTGCAGTGCCACTCCTAGATGGGCCAGGTGTTTGTGTCGGCCACTAGGGTCGCTTAGCTTACTCACACAGCTACCTCATTGCGCCTCTTTTTTTCTTTGCGTCATGTGCTGTTTGGGGAGTATTTTTTGGAAGGGCCATCCTGCGTGACACTGCAGTGCCACTCCTAGATGGGCCAGGTGTTTGTGTCGGCCACTAGGGTCGCTTAGCTTACTCACACAGCTACCTTATTGCGCCTCTTTTTTTCTTTGCGTCATGTGCTGTTTGGGGAGTATTTTTTGGAAGGGCCATTCTGCCTGACACTGCAGTGCCACTCCTAGATGGGCCAGGTGTTTGTGTCGGCCACTTGGGTCGCTTAGCTTAGCCATCCAGCGACCTCGGTGCAAATTTTAGGACTAAAAATAATATTGTGAGGTGTTCAGAATAGACTGAAAATGAGTGTAAATTATGGTTATTGAGGTTAATAATACTATGGGATCAAAATGACCCCCAAATTCAATGATTTAAGCTGTTTTTTAGGGTTTTTTGAAAAAAACACCTGAATCCAAAACACACCCGAATCCGACAAAAAAAATTCAGTGAGGTTTTGTCAAAACGCGTTCGAACCCAAAACACGGCCGCAGAACCGAACCCAAAACCAAAACTCAAAACCCGAAAAATTTCCGGTGCACATCACTATATTAACTTACACCATATAGCACTAAACACCGTGCCCCCCCCCCCCCCACAACTGCACTGTTTTTGGTGGGGACATATAGAAAATGGCGCTGTATCCCCAAGTGAGTGCTTAGCCCCTCCCCTTCTCAACGCGCTTCAGCGCTCTAACAATATAGCCTTAATTATGCAATCAGGGGTTCCTATACAGTGTCACATACTGTATAGGTGCCTCAAAGGTATATACAGATGTAGCCACCTTTATCTTGAGTGGCCGCGGCGGTTGTCCCGTTCGACCATACGCAGCGTACTGTGGCGTAGCGAGGCGCGCCTAGCCACAGAGAGGCTATCTAATCGCACGGAGACAGACATTTGACGTTTGGCGTTACCTTTACGTGTAATACCTGCGATCAGCCACCAGATGTCGCTTTTTACAATCACCACTGCGCATGCGTGTGGTCTCCCGTAAAATACAATACTGACATACATAATAAGGACTACTTTACTAAGGCGTCTCATTACGCTGCATACAGCAAATACTGTACTCATTACGCTGCATTATTTAATACAGTACTGTATATACAGTACGACACCGACGCAAATACAGTAGTACAGCATACAGTATATGATCCATCTACAATACTTTATGAATACTGTATGTGAGCGTCCAAGTCCCGCAGACAAAACACAGTACTGTAAAACCAGTAGTGTACACTGTCGCAAATGGATGTGTGTTACAAGTTCACTATTGCCTCTCAAGATTAGGAATTTTCTACAGTATGTTATCGTCCTAATCCCGTAGCCATTACAGCATAATCAAAACCAACGGATTTATACATTTGTCTGCGGCGAAGTGGTGAAGTGTTTCGCTTCCTATACTCAGAGTCCAGGGTTCGATTCCTTAAGTACGAATGCATGTTACTGTAGTTTTTTTCAGACACTTTATTATTTTTTTTATTCACATACTGTAAACCAGGGCATACAGTAGCTGCATGAGCGGTTCTATGCGATCGAGTCCGGTGTACCATAATGTGCAGGTTCTATGCAGGTTAAGGTACTATGCTCCGTACACAGTACACATACAATTCTGTAGCTGGGCAGACTGAATAGAAATGGCTACCACCTATGACTCCTTGCCCCACAGAGGCCCTAGGCTACGGAGCAAGTAATAGTCCAGATTGTACAGACTATGGGGCAATGCTGAAGGAGCGTCACAATCCCCTAGCTAAAATACACAGTATGCATATTATGGTACACCGGACTCGATGACATACTGTAGCACACTGGCAAAATGGCCGCCGCCCCTGAACCCTTGTGCAGGTTATGGGGCAATGCTGAAGGAGCGTCACAATCCCCTAGCCAAAATACACAGGGGAGGGATAAGCCACTGTAGGATTGCATACAGTATTACGGTACACCGGACTCAATCGCATAGCACACTGTCAAAACGACCACTACCCATGAACCCCCACCTCCTGAACCCCCACCTCGTGGCATGCAGCAGTTGGGTATGGAATGAGAAATGGCATAAGCTGTGCAGGCTACGGGGCGATGCTGAAGGAGCGTCACAATCCCCTAGCCAAAATACACAGAGATACTGTAAGCGAGGTCTATGCACATTACAGTACTGTACGTTACACCGGGCTCGGTCGCATAGCAAACTGACAAAACACAAGTTTTACAGTACATACAGTAAAGCAGGCCAAAGCTGCAGGAGAGTTTCTACTGTAAAGGTTCTATGCACCGTACGGTAATGTACACATACCTGTACAATTCTATAGCAGGGCAGACTCAATTGAAATGGCTACCGCCTGTGACTCCTACAGTAGCTCCTAGGAGGCACTCAGCTATGGAGCAAATAACAGCACAGATTTTGCAGGCTACGGGGCAATGCTGAAGGAGCGTCACAATCCCCTAGCTACAATACACAGGGGTGATAGAGATAATCGAGTGGCTGGAGGGGGGTCCCCTTGATTTAAGTGGCCCCCACTCCTCCAGGGTACTCCGGCCAGGTGTGACTAGTTGGGTATTTAATTCCATGGCCGCAGGGACCGGTATAAAAGTCTCCCCCGGCTGTGCATTATCTGTCCAGCTAGTGGAGCCCAGTGCTGATTCAAAAAATATGGGGAACCCCTACGCTTTTTTTGTCCCCCTTATTTTTTGCACCAGGACCAGGCGCAGAGCCCGGTGCTGGTTCTAAAAAGATGGGGGATCCCGTGTCCATTTTTTCCGTATTCCTTCCGGAATTCGACTGCAATTGCATATACAGTACTGTACCCCTTAATGTCACTGCTTACAGTATACAGTATTTAGACATGAGCTTGTGTACAGTATCTGTCATGAGGTGCTTTTTTCACTGACACTATAACTTTTTTCTATTGTGATATACTGTACAGAGGCGGCAAACTAGCCAAACGGGAATAATCAGCTTCTGCAGAATAAAATGAGATGCTACAGTACATGCCTATATTCTGTGAGTGACTGCGGCTCTATGAAATTAAATCAGAAAATTTAAATATGAAATGCATTACTAATGTGTGGCATTACTGTACTGTATGTGTATAAGGTGTACTACAATATTTTCTGGTGTAACATAAGGAAAGGGCACTACTGCATGGTCTAATGCAGTGGTTCTCAAACTTGGTCCTCAGGACCCCACACAGTGCATGTTTTGCAGGTAAACCAGCAAGTGCACAGATGTATTCATTACTAACTGACACATTTTAGAAGGTCCATACAGTAGGTGGAGCTAATTTTTTCACTTGTGATTCTGTGAGACCTGCAAAACCTGCACTGTGTGGGGTCCTGAGGACTGAGTTTGAGAACCTGTGGTCTAATGTAAATAAAGATGAATGTGGTGGGGTGTAATGTGAATAAGGGGCATTACTGTTAGGAGTAATGTGGTACTATGATATGATGTCATGAGAATAAGAGACACCACTGCATGATATAATGTGAATAAAGTTGCAGTACTGTGTTGTGTCATTTCATCTTCGGGTATTATTGTGTTACCATGCCCCTTCCCAGCAAGAACATACTGTACACTGTTTTGGGCTGGCACTAAATGTGCACATTGTTCTTATTTAGATTATAGGGGGTAGGAGCGCCAAAATGGGTGATGGTGCTGGGAAAGGGGTGCAGGGTTAGAGGCGGAACTACGTAGCATCTGTGCAAGAGGGCATCAGCCAAAATCTAGCCTAGGGCATCATGTTGGTCAGGTTTGGCTCTGATAATACTGTATACTGTACTCTTACTGTACTTTGCATTCAATACAGATACTGTTTGCACACAGGTTTTACATGAATCATTGGCAATGCTGCAGGAGTGTCTCATTAGGCAATCTAAAATATACCACGACTATGGGTGGGGATACAGTAGGGAAGTTCTGTCACCATAAGCTGTCTGCTGTGTATAGCATATTTCCATCTGAGATGCATTTGTGTGTTTGTAATAAGAAAAAAACATTTTACTGTACATTTAGTGGATACAGTATTTCTCCCCCATAATGACGTATCATACTGTACAGGTACCCTCATGTACTGTACCGTACCATACTGTAAAATTGAATATTTATTGGAAAAACATCAATATTAATGTAAAAATAAAGTATTACAACATCCGATTCCATGTACTGCACTGATCAAAATGTACAGTACTCTTATTCAGGACTTATAAAACTGAAAATAACTGTTCATACAGTACACATCAATAACATTACTACTGTATAATATTCTACATTAGTTTATGCAATAATCAGACAAAGGCAATTTTATCATTTTTTTTAATAATGCACCAATTTAAAATTTTAAACAGAAAATACAGAACTACATATTTGTGGCTTGACCATTTCTTTCAACTACAACAGGTAATACTTTATACAGGTGATTTATATAATTATTACAATGTTCAGGTGTGAGTACTTCTAGCCAAAATTTCTTTATCCCATCCACCAGTTGCTGTTTTGTTGTTGGCTTTGCAACACTCCTAACGTACCTCTTCAATTGAGCCCACACTAATTCGATTGGGTTCATGTCTGGTGATCTATATAAAAATAAAAAAAAGCGTATAGAAAAAATTAATTACATTACAGTAAATAGAGAAAATTAAACATACAATATTGTACTGTTTATTAAACAAAATTTTTTTTTACAGTACTAGAGTGCTATCCAAAATTTTACTTGTACACTGTTGAAAGAATACTCACTCTGGTGGTGTGCGTTCCCAATTCATACCTTTCTCTTCCATAAATTTGGCTGAGGCGGAGTGTTTAGGATCATTGTCTTGGAATATCCTATGGTGAGTTGGGTAATATTTATTCACAAATGGCACCATACATTTCTCTACTATTGTTTCTTGGAAATATTTCTTATCCATGATTCCTACAGAAATCAAAAAATGTTGTTCATTAATAAGCAACTCCTTTCATTGTGCAGTTACACGTACTCTACAGTACAACATGTATTTTTACAGAACACAGGCACAGAATAAAGTATAGTACTGTACCTTCGAAAAATAATAGGGGACCAGCTCCTAATCGTGATATGCCTCCCCATACATGGACTTTCAATGGATGCTTTGGGCGTGGTTTTAAAGAGATATGGTTACGTTTCCTGAATGACATTCTGGAGAACCGCTCAAGGGCAACAGACGATTCATCTGTGAAAATGACATCATCAAATGTTTCACCACTCTCAATCCATCGCCGTGCCTGTTCCACTCTCTTTTCTTTATTCACATCTCTTATCATTGGAGATATCCTGTGAAGAGCCAAAAATAATGAAATCAGATACAGTTATGAAATTACAGATTTACAGATTACTGTATATACAGTAGACTGTATGTGCAGTATACTGTATTATATACCTACTGTATACATTAAACTGTACATACAGTACATTAAGTTACATACAGAGTAATATATATATACATACTGTACATACACACAAACACACACACACAGTATACAGTATGTAATCATCACAATAAGCCGGCAATGCTTCATTGCTGTCTCTGAGTGCCTATACAGTAGGTATCTCTTTTGGGATAGAATATATACAGTATATACACACACACATACTGTATATAGTATAAAGTACACACTCTGTATAATGATTTATGGCATTATTATATCACGTATCAAGGGATTATTAACAGTGCATTTACTGTATGGTTTATACTGCTTTCAGTATTTTACCTTGTTGCGCCAAAGGTCCATCCCATTTTCCGTCGCATCCTTCTGATGCTGGTGGCCGATATGTCCAGGTCATACTTGGAATGGAGAATTCGTTTTATTTGCAGAGCAGTACGCTCATCATCCTCACGAGTTAGTTCCTCCACAATTTGTTGCACTCTCCTACAGTACAATACAGTATGAAAAATATGAATTCATGAACAGCACAATCACAGTTACAATTGATGAAGTTTTTATTTTATTTCAAAAAAATTGTTTATGGTATAAAGCAAGTCATTTAAACATTACAGTAGTGTACAGTACGTACCATGTGCATTTTGTAGGAAATACAAATCTGGGCGTTGTTCTCTCGAATGCATGATAGCGCACCGTTTCTAAAGTGACTATAATGCCACTTTCCTTGAGCCATGCATGGATCTCTTTGATGGTTTTATTTTCTTTTTTCATGTTGGCGATTATCTTGCTCATCGTTTTGTTGATAGTTACTGGCATGTTGTCCAACTATAATTCCTGTATGGAGAGAAAACATTTGTGAATACTGTAGTCTAAAATTTACACATCTGAAAATGCATAAGAGTTTTATGATAGAAGTTAATACTGTACATGTTTACTATCCAGTACCTGATGTTCAAATTTAAGTATTGTATACTGTACAGTACTGAAAATACAACTTCAGTGTTATGGACTGCAATTAGTTTCCTGTATGAAACAGATACAGTACAGTAAATAACCCTCCTTGGAAGTGCATGGGCCCTGTGAGACTTACAGTAGTGTACAGCATAAGGGTCGACTGACATGATGTACAAGCATTACATACAGTACATGTCAGTACTGTATGTAAATTCTTCAATTATTGCCTAACAACAATGCTGCTTACTGTATATTAAATACTGTAGGCCTAGAAATGTGCATCTCAATATAGTAGTTAAAAACACAGGGGCCTATGTGGATAAGCGAGTTCTATGCACACTAAAAATGGCCACCGACCGTGAACCCCCAGCACGTGGCAGCGCTCGTATATGTAGTGAGATACAGTATGGCATACATTTCACAGTTCAGGGGGCAATGCTGAAGGAGCGTCACAATCCCCTAGCTCAATTACATTGGGATAAGCGAGGTCTATGCACATTACGGTATACCGAGCTGGATCGCTTAGCAACCTGACAAAATGGCCGCCGACCGTGAACCTGTATTTAACTCGTGTTGGAGGAGAGGCGATTTCGCACACAGAGGCGAAAAGGGGTCTTCACAGTGAGGGAAATACTGTACAGTACATGTTTGGAATTCCCTGCCTGAAAAGTAATAAAAGTGGACTTGGTCAATACTTTTAAGAATGGGCTTGAGAAAATCCTACTGTACTTACTATACTGTGGCGGCTCCTCCGACGACTCAGAGTCCACGTAAGTGACATCTGTGTTGAATATAAAAAAAACAAAAAGAAAAGTCAATGGGATTTCTGCAATCAGGATACCGCTGTCGGTCACTTGACTGCTGGAATCCTGACCACTGGTCACGCAAACCCAAGCCATTGGTACTGTTAATAAATCAATGAATGTAGAATGTAGAGTACTGTACAGTAGATTACAATTCTTACCAGGCTGGCCTGAAGGCTCCCCCATTTCCTCCTCCTCGGTATCAATAACGAGGCGGTCTGTGTGTACAAGATAACAAGTATTGTAAAATAAAAAAATTACAGTAATACTGTAGGAAACTAGTGTGTCTGTAACAAAAATAATGATTACCACTTCCAGAGCTCTGCTGGTCAGACGGTGTTGGTGGTGGTGGTGGTGGTGGTGGTGGTGGTACTGTGAGAAAAAACAACA
This sequence comes from Pseudophryne corroboree, assembly GCF_028390025.1. Classification (NCBI taxonomy): domain Eukaryota; kingdom Metazoa; phylum Chordata; class Amphibia; order Anura; family Myobatrachidae; genus Pseudophryne; species Pseudophryne corroboree. The sequence goes on from NC_086451.1 coordinate 91,205,670, forward strand.
GTGCTGTAAGTGAAGCTGTCAATTTGTAACATGTACTATACAGTATCCAGGACACATGTACAGTAGTGTAACAACGATGACAGTCACACCAGAATTCTCGTTACACAATACCTGGCAGCGCAGCAGGTGGTGGTGGTGGTGGTGGTGGTGTTGTTGGTACTGTGGGAAAAAAAATAACAGTACTGTAAGTGAAGCTGTCAATTGGAAACATGTACTGTACAGTATCCAGGACACATGTACAGTAGTGTAACGATGACAGTCACACCAGAATTCTCGTTACACAATACCTGGCAGCGCAGCAGGTGGTGGTGGTGGTGGTGTTGTTGGTACTGTGGGAAAAAAAATAACAGTACTGTAAGTGAAGCTGTCAATTTGAAACATGTACTGTACAGTATCCAGGACACATGTACAGTAGTGTAACGATGACAGTCACACCAGAATTCTCGTTACACAATACCTGGCAGCGCAGCAGGTGGTGGTGGTGGTGGTGGTGGTGGTGGTGTTGGTACTGTGGGAAAAAAAATAACAGTACTGTAAGTGAAGCTGTCAATTGGAAACATGTACTGTACAGTATCCAGGACACATGTACAGTAGTGTAACGATGACAGTCACACCAGAATTCTCGTTACACAATACCTGGCAGCGCAGCAGGTGGTGGTGGTGGTGGTGGTGTTGGTACTGTGGGAAAAAAAATAACAGTACTGTAAGTGAAGCTGTCAATTGGAAACATGTACTGTACAGTATCCAGGACACATGTACAGTAGTGTAACGATGACAGTCACACCAGAATTCTCGTTACACAATACCTGGCAGCGCAGCAGGTGGTGGTGGTGGTGGTGTTGTTGGTACTGTGGGAAAAAAAATAACAGTACTGTAAGTGAAGCTGTCAATTTGAAACATGTACTGTACAGTATCCAGGACACATGTACAGTAGTGTAACAACGATGACAGTAGCACCAGAATTCTCGTTACACAATACCTGGCAGCGCAGCAGGTGGTGGTGGTGGTGGTGGTGGTGGTGGTGTTGGTACTGTGGGAAAAAAATAACAGTACTGTAAGTGAAGCTGTCAATTGGAAACATGTACTGTACAGTATCCAGGACACATGTACAGTAGTGTAACGATGACAGTCACACCAGAATTCTCGTTACACAATACCTGGCAGCGCAGCAGGTGGTGGTGGTGGTGGTGGTGGTGTTGTTGGTACTGTGGGAAAAAAAATAACAGTACTGTAAGTGAAGCTGTCAATTTGAAACATGTACTGTACAGTATCCAGGACACATGTACAGTAGTGTAACAACGATGACAGTAGCACCAGAATTCTCGTTACACAATACCTGGCAGCGCAGCAGGTGGTGGTGGTGGTGGTGGTGGTGGTGGTGGTGGTGGTGGTGGTACTGTGGGAAAAAAAATAACAGTACTGTAAGTGAAGCTGTCAATTTGAAACATGTACTGTACAGTATCCAGGACCAAAAAGGGGTCCGGCCAATAAACAATCTGCATCAGAGAAGCAAGATACAGTATGCTTAAAGTATACAGTACTATATACTAGATCGCCAACAAACGTAAATTAACAAACAACTATCACTGGAATTTACCATCCTCATCCCGTAGCGAAGCACGGGTATTCAGCTATCTACAATGTTATTTATACTTTGTGTTTAATATTTACATTTAGTTTTGTAAACAGACATTCTTAACATTAACGGATTGCAGCGAGTTATCTGTGATGGTCAGGACAGGGGGTTGGGACTATAGAAATCACTATGTACTGTACACTACTGTATTTGACAATACTTACCAGCTTGGCGGCGCCTGTCCCGCCTCCTGTGACGTCGTGCTACCAGCCCTGTAAAAATATATATACAGTATAATGGCAGCATACTGTACAGCCAATGAAATTCAACATTGACAGCATCTTTATGACATCACAATAAATGGAATTGTTCATTCTAGTACCCTGCACCTAATCACTCAGGAGGGCATAGTGTACTGTACTGTCTTCAAAACTTAAGGGGCACATTTCTAAATGTGACATACAGTACACTTACAGTATCGCTACAGTACAGTAGGTCCAGGGTATTAGACAGAACACTACCTTTATACTGTAGACATTGTAACACACATAAGCATTGCCCTTATAAACATTATGACACACATCAGCATGCAGCCCTCCCACCCTTAACCATCTCAGTACTGTTCATTACATTACAAATTGATTTCATGACAGATGATGCAGTACTCACCTGAATTCATCTTATTCACGTCATGTCACAGTAGTGCAGTTTATTCACGTCACAGTACTGTCCTTGATTCACGTTGTGTCACACAGTAGAGCACCGTATTCACGTCACAGTACTGTCCTTGATTCACGTTGTGTCACACAGTAGAGCACCGTATTCACGTCACAGTACTGTCCTTGATTCACGTTGTGTCACACAGTAGAGCACCGTATTCACGTCACAGTACTGTCCTTGATTCACGTTGTGTCACACAGTAGAGCACCTTATTCACGTTACTGTACTGTACGTCACAGTAGTGCAGTAGTATATCCACATTACGTCACAAAGTAGAGATCTGCCAGTCATGAACCTTATGCAAGAGTAATGCACGTCAGAACACATTAGGCCACTGTAACATCCCTTAGAATAATTTCTGCCAAAGTAACATCCCTTAGAACACTGTACTATCTGAAACACAAATTTCGGCACACTGCACGACACACTGCAATTAAACCACACAATGCACTGCACGACTGCATAGTGTATGCACTGCGTGATATGACAAACTGCACATTTCCCTGCAAAATATGATACAATGTACACTACACAAAAAACTGCAATTACCACATGTGTATACAGTACACTGCACGACAGTGCTGGCCCTAGCCAGGTACAGATACAGCCGCAGTCACGCAAAATATAGGCATGCCGCATATCATTTTAATCAGCAGAAGCTGCTGGTGCCCCTAAGCATAGCAAATGCCCTAGGCATTTGCCTACTGTAGTTTGCCTATGCCTAAGGCCGGCTCTGCTGCACGATGTGATTCACTATGTATTACACTCACTGCACAATACCATATACTGAATCTACACTGCATGACACGCTGCAATTACGCAGCACGATACACTGTGATACATTGCATATACTGTACACTGCATGATACTGTACACTGCACAATCGTAGACCACCTGGATTGTAAAGAACTACTGTATATACACAAGTTTAAAAAAATAACAATTGTTTTTGTAAAACGCATGTCGATCTTTTTCCATGTCAACTTAACGACCATGTCAACCTACAGTAACTGGTGTCAACCAATTTCAAAAGCCGCACCATCTAGGTCGACGCAAAAAAACAAATTGACCTTTTGACCCGGGTTAATGTTTGGTCCTTGTTTAACCATTTGTTTACCACAAATACTGTACAGTGCTGTATAGACCGGATACCTGCTGCTACAGCAGCCCCTGCTATAATGTACTGTACCTGTAACTACAGTAACTTAAAGTACAGTAATCTACAGTAATGTACTGTACTTACAATCCCTTATGGCCTGCAGGCGTCGTGGGGTCCTCCTCACGAGGTCGCTCCATCTCCTCTGGAGAGACCTCACCGTTCTCCTCCGGTTGTAGGTCTGGAGGATAGCCCTACTTGCCCTCCTATATGCTCTAACTTTCTCCTCGTTGCTGGCGAGAGTTCTGTCCCGCCAGCGAACGAGGAGACGCAGCTCACCCAGAGCATAGGGACGGTCACGTACAGCAGCCATGCTTATGCTCAATGAGCGATCCAGACGTCGTGCGTCTCAGACGTCGTGCGTCTCAGACGTCGTGCGTTCCAGGCATTCAACGTACAGTACTGTAGTTACTGTACTTTGTGACAGTTTCCCTTAGTTTTAAATATGCCCTTTCTTTGACCACAGTATTTTCCACTGTCTTGCCCTACGCCCTTCCCTCCTGGGAGCCTTCACAGGTCTTATGCTATACACAAATACCGAAGATGCACAGTCCGTCAGAATACACTCATTTCATTCACGCTGTTTGGGTGCATTTAGCGTAAAGAATCGCTCCTGCAGATGTACTTTGATTTATGTGAAACCTGTGTGCATCCTTCCATTGACTGTCTTACAATGTAAATAAAATAATACAGTGCATTATTACAGAAAAAAAAAAAAAAAAGAAAGAAAGCACATCATGTCTCGAACCCTGGACCCCCAGTGAGGGAGGTGGGAGCCTTCACCCCTAGCCCACGATGCCTCATGAGAGATTTCTAATTTCATGTGTGAAAGTACTGCAAACAGCGCCCGGCCCTCGCCCCATTGCTGTTGGTTTATGCCTTAGAGGACTCGGACGCTCGCATTTGTAAAGCACGGTGTTTTCCTCCGCCTCCTGCTAGCCTGTTGCCCTTCCCCCATGGGAGCCTGCACAGATCATGCAGTAGACAGGGAGGGAATGCAGGTCATGTGCAATACACAAACGCCCACTGTAGTACTATTTTGCTCACTTACAGTACCGTACTGTAGGTTGCATTTAGCGTAAAGAATCGCTCCTGCAGATGTACTTTGATTTATGTGAAACCTGTGTGCATCCTTCCATTGGATGTACTGTATTGGAGAGAAAAAAAAAAATGTTAAAGTGAATGTCACGGGAACACATTAAAAATAAGGTTGGCACTTCCTTCCCATTGGTGTTGGTTTACAGTATGCCGTAGTGTACTCGGACGCTCATGTACTGTAATTGCATTTCAAAGGCACAGTATTTTCCATCGTCTCCCCCCTACCCCCATCGCCCTTCCCCCCTGGGGGCCTGCACAGGGAGGAAATTCAGGTCCTGTGCAATGCACAAACGCTGAAGATCTACAGTACTGTTTTGCTTAGTTGGTAGCGTCAGAATACACTCATTTCATTCACGCTGTTTGGGTGCATTTAGCGTAAAGAATCGCTCCTGCAGATGTACTTTGATTTATGTGAAACCTGTGTGCATCCTTCCATTGACTGTCTTACAATGTAAATAAAATAATACAGTGCATTATTACAGAAAAAAAAAAAAAAAAGAAAGAAAGCACATCATGTCTCGAACCCTGGACCCCCAGTGAGGGAGGTGGGAGCCTTCACCCCTAGCCCACGATGCCTCATGAGAGATTTCTAATTTCATGTGTGAAAGTACTGCAAACAGCGCCCGGCCCTCGCCCCATTGCTGTTGGTTTATGCCTTAGAGGACTCGGACGCTCGCATTTGTAAAGCACGGTGTTTTCCTCCGCCTCCTGCTAGCCTGTTGCCCTTCCCCCATGGGAGCCTGCACAGATCATGCAGTAGACAGGGAGGGAATGCAGGTCATGTGCAATACACAAACGCCCACTGTAGTACTATTTTGCTCACTTACAGTACCGTACTGTAGGTTGCATTTAGCGTAAAGAATCGCTCCTGCAGATGTACTTTGATTTATGTGAAACCTGTGTGCATCCTTCCATTGGATGTACTGTATTGGAGAGAAAAAAAAAATGTTAAAGTGAATGTCACGGGAACACATTAAAAATAAGGTTGGCACTTCCTTCCCATTGGTGTTGGTTTACAGTATGCCGTAGTGTACTCGGACGCTCATGTACTGTAATTGCATTTCAAAGGCACAGTATTTTCCATCGTCTCCCCCCTACCCCCATCGCCCTTCCCCCCTGGGGGCCTGCACAGGGAGGAAATTCAGGTCCTGTGCAATGCACAAACGCTGAAGATCTACAGTACTGTTTTGCTTAGTTGGTAGCGTCAGAATACACTCATTTCATTCACGCTGTTTGGGTGCATTTAGCGTAAAGAATCGCTCCTGCAGATGTACTTTGATTTATGTGAAACCTGTGTGCATCCTTCCATTGACTGTCTTACAATGTAAATAAAATAATACAGTGCATTATTACAGAAAAAAAAAAAAAAAAGAAAGAAAGCACATCATGTCTCGAACCCTGGACCCCCAGTGAGGGAGGTGGGAGCCTTCACCCCTAGCCCACGACGCCTCATGAGAGATTTCTAATTTCATGTGTGAAAGTACTGCAAACAGCGCCCGGCCCTCGCCCCATTGCTGTTGGTTTATGCCTTAGAGGACTCGGACGCTCGCATTTGTAAAGCACGGTGTTTTCCTCCGCCTCCTGCTAGCCTGTTGCCCTTCCCCCATGGGAGCCTGCACAGATCATGCAGTAGACAGGGAGGGAATGCAGGTCATGTGCAATACACAAACGCCCACTGTAGTACTATTTTGCTCACTTACAGTACCGTACTGTAGGTTGCATTTAGCGTAAAGAATCGCTCCTGCAGATGTACTTTGATTTATGTGAAACCTGTGTGCATCCTTCCATTGGATGTACTGTATTGGAGAGAAAAAAAAAAATGTTAAAGTGAATGTCACGGGAACACATTAAAAATAAGGTTGGCACTTCCTTCCCATTGGTGTTGGTTTACAGTATGCCGTAGTGTACTCGGACGCTCATGTACTGTAATTGCATTTCAAAGGCACAGTATTTTCCATCGTCTCCCCCCTACCCCCATCGCCCTTCCCCCCTGGGGGCCTGCACAGGGAGGAAATTCAGGTCCTGTGCAATGCACAAACGCTGAAGATCTACAGTACTGTTTTGCTTAGTTGGTAGCGTCAGAATACACTCATTTCATTCACGCTGTTTGGGTGCATTTAGCGTAAAGAATCGCTCCTGCAGATGTACTTTGATTTATGTGAAACCTGTGTGCATCCTTCCATTGACTGTCTTACAATGTAAATAAAATAATACAGTGCATTATTACAGAAAAAAAAAAAGAAAGAAAGAAAGCACATCATGTCTCGAACCCTGGACCCCCAGTGAGGGAGGTGGGAGCCTTCACCCCTAGCCCACGACGCCTCATGAGAGATTTCTAATTTCATGTGTGAAAGTACTGCAAACAGCGCCCGGCCCTCGCCCCATTGCTGTTGGTTTATGCCTTAGAGGACTCGGACGCTCGCATTTGTAAAGCACGGTGTTTTCCTCCGCCTCCTGCTAGCCTGTTGCCCTTCCCCCATGGGAGCCTGCACAGATCATGCAGTAGACAGGGAGGGAATGCAGGTCATGTGCAATACACAAACGCCCACTGTAGTACTACTGTATTTTGCTCACTTACAGTACCGTACTGTAGGTTGCATTTAGCGTAAAGAATCGCTCCTGCAGATGTACTTTGATTTATGTGAAACCTGTGTGCATCCTTCCATTGGATGTACTGTATTGGAGAGAAAAAAAAAAATGTTAAAGTGAATGTCACGGGAACACATTAAAAATAAGGTTGGCACTTCCTTCCCATTGGTGTTGGTTTACAGTATGCCGTAGTGTACTCGGACGCTCATGTACTGTAATTGCATTTCAAAGGCACAGTATTTTCCATCGTCTCCCCCCTACCCCCATCGCCCTTCCCCCCTGGGGGCCTGCACAGGGAGGAAATTCAGGTCCTGTGCAATGCACAAACGCTGAAGATCTACAGTACTGTTTTGCTTAGTTGGTAGCGTCAGAATACACTCATTTCATTCACGCTGTTTGGGTGCATTTAGCGTAAAGAATCGCTCCTGCAGATGTACTTTGATTTATGTGAAACCTGTGTGCATCCTTCCATTGACTGTCTTACAATGTAAATAAAATAATACAGTGCATTATTACAGAAAAAAAAAAAAAAAAGAAAGAAAGCACATCATGTCTCGAACCCTGGACCCCCAGTGAGGGAGGTGGGAGCCTTCACCCCTAGCCCACGATGCCTCATGAGAGATTTCTAATTTCATGTGTGAAAGTACTGCAAACAGCGCCCGGCCCTCGCCCCATTGCTGTTGGTTTATGCCTTAGAGGACTCGGACGCTCGCATTTGTAAAGCACGGTGTTTTCCTCCGCCTCCTGCTAGCCTGTTGCCCTTCCCCCATGGGAGCCTGCACAGATCATGCAGTAGACAGGGAGGGAATGCAGGTCATGTGCAATACACAAACGCCCACTGTAGTACTATTTTGCTCACTTACAGTACCGTACTGTAGGTTGCATTTAGCGTAAAGAATCGCTCCTGCAGATGTACTTTGATTTATGTGAAACCTGTGTGCATCCTTCCATTGGATGTACTGTATTGGAGAGAAAAAAAAAATGTTAAAGTGAATGTCACGGGAACACATTAAAAATAAGGTTGGCACTTCCTTCCCATTGGTGTTGGTTTACAGTATGCCGTAGTGTACTCGGACGCTCATGTACTGTAATTGCATTTCAAAGGCACAGTATTTTCCATCGTCTCCCCCCTACCCCCATCGCCCTTCCCCCCTGGGGGCCTGCACAGGGAGGAAATTCAGGTCCTGTGCAATGCACAAACGCTGAAGATCTACAGTACTGTTTTGCTTAGTTGGTAGCGTCAGAATACACTCATTTCATTCACGCTGTTTGGGTGCATTTAGCGTAAAGAATCGCTCCTGCAGATGTACTTTGATTTATGTGAAACCTGTGTGCATCCTTCCATTGACTGTCTTACAATGTAAATAAAATAATACAGTGCATTATTACAGAAAAAAAAAAAAAAGAAAGAAAGCACATCATGTCTCGAACCCTGGACCCCCAGTGAGGGAGGTGGGAGCCTTCACCCCTAGCCCACGACGCCTCATGAGAGATTTCTAATTTCATGTGTGAAAGTACTGCAAACAGCGCCCGGCCCCCGCCCCATTGCTGTTGGTTTATGCCTTAGAGGACTCGGACGCTCGCATTTGTAAAGCACGGTGTTTTCCTCCGCCTTCTGCTAGTCCTCCATTCCCATTATGCATTAGCGAACTCAGACGCTCATATATTTTAAAAGCACGGTGTTTATACATTGTACTGTACATTCTTCCTTTTACACAATTACTGTAGTTGCGTCTCCATACACATACAGTACTGTACTCCATACTTTTTCCACCGCCTCCCGTTACGCCTACAGTATTGCCAGAGCTGTAGATCAATCCGCCGCTATACTGTACGATCGAAAGTACTGGATTAGTGGAGCATTAGCCACACAGTGGTGGAGATGTGTAATGCATGATGAGTATCTAGATCGTCTCAACGCGCCTGCCTGTGATTAAACTCAGCTATCGCCTTAGCGTGGCTAAACGCCCGTCTCGGCGGAGAAACAGTCAAGATAAAGGTGGCTACATCTGTATACACCTATATAGCTGCCCAGGGCGCTCCCCCCTAGCGCCCTGAACCCTTGTAACAACCGTTGGCGGGTGGGAGCAATGGCGCGCAGCGCGGCCGTTGCGGTATCCGGCGGGAGTATCGTAAACAGTGGCCAGACACCTAAAAAGAACATATGCCAGCTGTAACAACTTACCGTAACTTGCTGCCCAGGGTGCACCCTCCCCCCCCCCAGCGCCCTGCACCCTGTGAGTGCCGTTGGTGTGTGGGAGCATGGAGCGCAGCATGACCGCTGCATGTTACCTCCATTACTGAAGTCTTCTGTTCTTCCTATACTCACCCGGCTTCTTTCTTCTGGCTTCTGTGAGGGGGGTGACAGCGCGGCTTCGGGAACAAGCAGCTAGGCGAACCAAGTGATTGAACCCTCTGGAGCTAATGGTGTCCAGTAGCTTAAGAAGCAGAGCCCTTGAACTAAGAAGAAGTAGGTCTGACTTCTCTCCCCTCAGTCCCACGCTGCAGAGAGCCTGTAGCCAGCAGGTCTGCCTGAAAATAAAAAGCCTAACATGAAGTCTTTTGGAGAAACTCAGTAGAGCTCCCCTAGAGTGTAAATAAAAATGAATTACAGCGCTAATACAACTGATGCTAATGATATATAAATTTATTCATTAAAACAGACTGATAATCAAATATATATAAAATTTGTAAAAATTGCTCATGGACCAATTTATGGACATATAATAGACTCCTCAGCAATGACCTTATCTAGGCGAAAGTCCATATGATATTGTTTGGACCACAGGTTTAGTTATTCACAAGGACCAGTATGATTAATTACCCATCAGGTGCTCCAATGTATGGATCCGGATCAAGGTCTTTATCTGTAAAGTGGATTCTGGTTCACAGTTCGATTTTATTTGACACTTTAATGTCCAGCACACTGTGTTCCGTTTACAAGTGAATCCTGGAAAATATTCCTTACTTTGACCAAGTTGGATTCGGGATCCTGGTTCACAAATAGCATGAAGATGGGTGGTCCTGGGTGAAGAGCCTGATGGAGCTGTCTTGAGTCACGTCCAATGACAGGCAGCTTTCTCAAAACACCCTTTGAGAAAGCTGCCTGGAGCGGCGAAACGCGTAAGGGAACACTGCTCCTGACCATTTACTTTACAGATAAAGACCTTGATCCGGATCCATACATTGGAACACCTGATGGGTAATTAATCATACTGGTCCTTGTGAATAACTAAACCTGTGGTCCAAACAATATCATATGGACTTTCGCCTAGATAAGGTCATTGCTGAGGAGTCTATTATATGTCCATAAATTGGTCCATGAGCAATTTTTACAAATTTTATATATATTTGATTATCAGTCTGTTTTAATGAATAAATTTATATATCATTAGCATCAGTTGTATTAGCGCTGTAATTCATTTTTATTTGTTTCTTTTGTTCTGGAGATTGACTTTCTCCATTTATAGCGGCTAGGAAAAACCACTCATTTTGGCGCCTCATATTATATGCTTGATATATAATCTTTTGCATCTCCCCTAGAGTGTGTCCAGTCACTCCTGGGCACAAAGTCTAACTGAGGTCTGTGGGAGGGGCATAGAGGGAGCAGCCAGTTCACACCCATTCAAAGTCTTATAGTGTTCTCATGTCTCCTTCCGATCCTGTCTATACCCCATGGTCCTTACGGAGTCCCCAGCATCCTCTAGGACGTATGAGAAATATATATATATATATATCTCATGTGCATTTCCTTTTCTTACTTACACTATCTTAGATTAGCTGAAGGCTGCATAAGCCTGAGGCCATATAAGAGCCCAATTTTTGTGATTGGTTGTTTTATGACTAAACAGTTGCTAGGTAGATCATGGTTTCCCTTTGTTTTTTCCTATAGGATCATAGGGTTGTACATCAAGCTTTAAGGGGTTGGTCTCAGGATAGTATATAATGTATAGTCATGTGCCTCAGACTTCCGTTTGCCATTATTCTATGCCCTCCCGCCCTTCCTGATTATTTTTTATTTGTTCTTGCCTTCTACAGTTGGCTATTGACAGCCAGATTGGCGGGAAGTCGCTACCAACCAGCGGTCAAACAGGCATAAGTGGTCATTGTGGGGCACCCTCTTTAGAAGCACGGCAGGTGTGTCCTTCTCTTGCGAGTGGACATTTAGACATTCCCCTGCAGGAACCGAACGTTTGCCAGAGAAAAGAGTGGTGAGGCCAGCACAATGCGGGTTATGCAGGAAGGAGGCGGGGTTTTGGTAGTCCCCTCCTTGGTTTGTTGGATTTCATCTAAGTGACTGGAGCTGGTGCCTGGTAGCGACTTTTCCTTTGCCATCCTCCAATCTAAATTTAACTTTACAATCTAAATTAATTCCAATTTAAATTACAATGATAGTTTAAAGAGTTGGTCAGCGATCAATAAATATCGTCTGACCTTTAACTCCAGCTACCGTGTCCGTGTCTTTATTTCAGTGTGTGTCATTTTATTTTAGTGATAAACTAGCTTAAGAAAGGTTTATGTTAATCACAATAAAGTTATGGGCGCCTTATACTCCATACTCCCTTTGATGGCACCTAACCCCGGGTTTTCTATACCTATCCTATATTGTCTTGAACTGTAAGTACTGTTTTCTTGTTTGCTCATTTGCTTATGTACTGTGTAACGGGCGCTGCGAATCCCTTGTGGCACCATATAAATAAATAATAATAATAACTATGATGTTAGAGTATCCATCGAGGAGAGTAATTTGAAGACCGAAGTGTTCTCGAAACCGACTGATCGGAACACGCTTTTATTATCCTCCAGTTTCCATCCGAATCCCCTCAAGAAAGGACTGCCAAAATCCCAGATGATACGGGTGGCTAGAATTGCAAGCAATTCTACGATAGCAGCAAGCAGCATCGATACTGTCATTGCCAAATTTGTTGCTAGGGGATACAATCTAAATGAATTGAAGAAACAAAAAATGGAGGTGTTAGCCCTAGACCGGAAACAATTACTCACCGCAAGAGGTAAAGATCAGAAATCAGTGATTCCTTGGAAGTTGGAGTATACAGCATCGAGTCAAGTGGTACAGCGGGCAAGTCGTGCTCTCTGGCCCATTGTAGCTTCCGACAAAAATGTACCATGTTTTACATCTAAAAGGCCGATGGCTTGTTACACCAGAGGCAAGAACCTTAAAGACATGGTGGTCCATACGGACATTACTGGATTGGCGTAATCCATCTCTGCCCCTCATTTTTTGTCTAAACCTCCTGGTTGCTACAAATGTCCCAGATGTACCACTTGCTCACATATGATAACGGGATCTTCATTCAAAGTTTCACCCTCATTCTTCAAGAACCATTTCCATCAAGCACACACTCTTGTATCTTTCCACCTACGTGAGCTATATTATCATTTGTCCATGTAAATTATATTACGTGGGCAAAACTGTCGCACAGCCCGAGAACGCATGGCGCTACACCGGTCGTCGATTGGGAAAGCCATTGCCAGTGGGAATTCTGATAAACCTGTGGCATGATATTTTCAACAAATGGGCCACCCTCTTTCCTCCCTTAGACACATGCTTATAGATCACGTACCAGCCTCTTTACGAAGTCGGGATCGAGGTGGAAAACTCCTTAGATGTGAAATAAAATGGATACACTATCTCAATACAGTGTCTCCAGCGGGCTTGAACAAACGGTGTAATTGGAACACTTTTCTGTGATTTGCAATTTTTTTGCTAAGCACATATTTTCATTCTGATTAGCGATGCAATCTCTTAACAATATCTTCTCTCCGTTATAACCAGATTTGATAGTTTTTGTCATTACCACTTTATTAATATATCCTGTAACTATTGTGCCATAACCTTCTTCACTCCAGAATAGCAGTGTTAATATGCATATTTTATAGTAGCAGTGTTAACATGTGTCTTGTCCCCTTTCCTTCAGCCGCTGTGGGGGGCCGGGGAGGCAATGCAGTCACCGGCGTCTGGTTGCCTGGCAACGCACAATGCGCTCCCGGGATCCTGCCGGCGCTGGCGGTCTGACGTCATCGGCAAGCGACCACAGTGGACGGACACCACGAGGCCGGTTGCCGGAACCCGGCCTCCTCCAGCGGCGGGAGACGCTTTAGTATTTAGGTAAGTTATTCTCTATTGTTATGCTTATTTCTTTGTTCAGCTTGACAGCATAGGGCTTGACAACGGTACCTGCACGTACCGAAACGTTGCCCCAGTACTTGCTGTCATGATTCTTCACTAAATATGCATTTATTCATTGGAGTGCCGCAGTTTCTTTTCTACATTTTATATATATATATATATATATATATATTTATTTGAACTTGAAATACTATACCAGTCCACTATGTTATCTTTAATATATATGTGTGGGGGTGTATATATATATATATATAAACTCCAAACTGACCCGGCACTCCAGCGGTCCCCTCCGCACAGTCGTTATTGCTCAAGGTGCCCTCCTCTCAGAGTCGATCCTCTGGCATATACCCAGTACAATGAGGCGGAACTCAGGACACTTCTTAATGGTGTTATTTTATTGCAGTGTCTACGTCTCGGGGACGCAGCCCCTTCAGCAGGATTAGTGCATATACAAATAAAAAGTGCTTAAATACCTGTATGAGATCAGTCCCACCCGCCGCCTCCAATCGCGTTGCCCGGTATCCGGTCGCGTCCTCCTGGTCCCCCCGGAAGTGAGGTCACGCCGGCCCGTCCAGCGTACGCGTTGTGGCTAAGGAAGAGCAACCATGGAAACCTATAAACAAACTGTCCGCCTCCATTCAACGCTATATACATGTGCAGTGTAATAAACACAGCCTTATTAAATGTAACACAGTGAAATTCACATGGTGCAACCCATAAACATATTAAGACAATCTGGTATATTCCAAAACATTAATCTATCACTCCTAAAAACACCAGATCGAGATCAGTGAAACATAAAAAACTGTGATACTATGTATAATCAAACATAACATATAATGCAGATTGTCATCTAGCTAACAATTCCCTATCTAGAATGAAGGTGCCCTACTTGCATTAAATAATGTTATAAGTCAGTGGGTAGGATCTACAATACTTATACTCAATCCACATATATAACCACCTTACCCTACTGTTAGCAAACTTCGCTGCTCATAAAAAGCACTTTAAATTAAGCGCCTCATTCAGCCCTTTTGGGGCTATTGTATCAAGTGTATGAATCCAGCGTGACTCTAATTGTAACAATTTTTTAGATCTATCCCCTCCCCTCAAGGATCTGGGGACCTGATCAATAATTTTGTATTGAAGTGTGGCCATATTATGTTGTTTTTTGGCAAAGTGCCGGGCCACAAGTTGATCGGGCCCCTACTTTAATGGCTTCCCGGATGGCGTACCTGTGTTGCCCCATTCTGATCTTAACGGCGCAATCCATCTTGCCCACATAAGATAGTCCACAAGGGCATGTGAGCAAGTAAACCACAAATTTTGATTCACATGACAGAAAATATTTGATGGTATACGATTTGCCCATGTAGGAGTGCAAAAATGTTGTGCCTGGTGTCATGTAGCTGCACGTAGTGCACCCACTGCAACGGTAACAACCTGCTTTTTTACTGAGAAAATGCTCTCTTGGAGTATTTAACTGGGAGATATCCGTTTTTACCACCAAATCTCGGATACTACGGTTTCTAGAGTAACTAGGTAATAGTGTAGACTGATAAGCATCGCCTAGCCCTTTATCTGTGGCCACAATGGGCCAAATCTGTTTGGTCCTTTTAGTCAGATAATGACTGCTTGAATTATATCGAGTGACCCAAGGAAACCTGCCTTGGATCTGTTTAGGCGGTTTTGGTTCTAGTAGTTGCTCTCTAGGAAGGTTCAAAGCCCTCCTTCTAGCTGCTTTTAACAACTTAATGAGGTAACCCCTCTCTAAAAATTTTAATGTCACGTTGTATAATGCTTGATCTCTTTCCAGTGGTTTATTAGTGATGCGGCACAATCTCAAAAATTGGGAGAACGGTAAGCTACGGATCGTAGCTTTAGGGTGAAAACTATCATATTTCAACAAATTATTTCTGTCTGTGGGTTTCACAAACAATGATGTATTGATCAACCCCTCCTCAATAGTTATACACACATCCAAAAAATTTATTGTTTTAGTATCAATTGTTAAAGTAAGTTTAATAGGACTGTCTGAAGCATTGTGCTCGTGCACAATCGTTTCTAAATCATTCTGACTACCTATCCAGAAGATAAGGACGTCATCTATATACCGACAATACAGACTCATCCTTTCTGCAATAGCAATGTTCTGTAGAAATAAATCCCGCTCTACCTCCCACATGTATGTGTTAGCAAAGGATGGCGCCACCGCCTATCCCATCGCACACCCAGTTCGCTGCACATAAAAGGTTTTATCGTACAGGAAATAATTGTGGGTTAGAGAAAATTCTAGCAATGCTATGAAAAAATCAGTATCAGGGCCTGTATAAAGAGGATTATTGGTGATCAATCTTCTGACAGCCTGTAACCCCGCCCCATGCGGTATACATGTATACAGACTAGTAACATCTATGGAAGCAAGGCTAATCTGACCAGAAAGCATACCAATAGCTCCCAACTTCCTGAGTAACATTGAAGCATCCTTTAAATGTGTACTAGTGTTCTGGATGCATGGTTGTAGAAAAGCATCACAATAGACAGACAGCGGTTCGCATATTGATCCCCTGGCCAAATAATCGGTCGTCCCGGAGGATCCAGTGGGTCCTTATGCACCTTAGGTATTGTATAAAATATTGGTACAATAGGGAATTGCCTGGACAAAGCATTACAGACACCGTGTTCCACTGCCTCTTGAAGCATACCATCTAGTTCTCGCTTAAAAGGCCCCGTGGGATCTTGACTCAACCGACCATAAGTAGCAGAATCCGATAATAAACGTTCGCATTCATGTCTATACTTATCAATATCAAGAACCACCAAGGTGGAATCTTATAGACTGACACGTTCTCTTAAACTAAAGGAACATTTCAGTAGGAAGACGGAGTATAATCCTGTGACATAGTTAGTAATACCATCACAAGTAAAGAAACTGATGAAATCAACATTCGAGCCCATGTCACAAAACCCGTCTATTAAAACATTTAGCAGAATGATGGACAGCATTTATGATGAACCATGTGATAAAGTTTGCTCCACCATGTCCCGCAAAGAATTTTCAGCCTTAAGAGGTCTTGGTAAGAGACATGACATTATTATTAGGAATTAGAGATGAGCGGGTTCGGTTCCTCTGAATCCGAACCCGCCCGAACTTCTGCTTTTTTTTCACAGGTCCGAGCAGGCTCGGATCCTCCCGCCTTGCTCGGTTAACCCGAGCGCGCCCGAACGTCATCATCCCGCTGTCGGATTCTCGCGAGACTCGGATTCTATATAAGGAGCCGCGCGTCGCCGCCATTTTCACACGTGCATTGAGATTGATAGGGAGAGGACGTGGCTGGCGTCCTCTCCGTTTAGATTAGACAGTCCACTTGAGTTGATTGATTGATTTACTAATTTGGGGGAGCATTAGGAGGAGTACTACTACTCAGTACAGTGCAGCAGAGTTTTGCTGATAGTGTGACCAGTGACCACCAGTTTAATTAATCCGTTCTCTGCCTGAAAAAAAACGATACAGTCACAGTCACATACCATATCTGTGCTCAGCCTGAGCAGCCTCTGTGTGCTGCATGATATATCATCTATGTATGTATAATATAATTATCTGACTGTGCTGAGTGCTCACTGCCAGTGCTGCTCACATAGCTTAATTGTGGGGGAGACTGGGGAGCAGTTATAGCAGTAGTACAGTGCACACTTTTGTTGCCAGTGTGACCACTGAGACTGACCACCAGTATATTGTCTGCCTGAAAAAGTTAAACAAACACTCCTGTGGTGTTTTTTTTTTAATTCTATAAACGCATTCTGCTGACAGTGTCCATCAGTTCCGTCATTCATTATATTATATAAATATTTACCTGCAGTAGTGTTATATTTTTTTTGTTCATCTCTATCATCTTTATCATCTCTATATTAGCAGACGCAGTACGGTAGTCCACGGCTGTGGCTACCTCTGTGTCGTCAGTGCTCGTCCATAATTGTATACCTACCTGTGGTGGGGGTTTTTTTCTATCTTCTTCATACTAGTAGTTCAGCAGTCTGCTGACAGTGTCCAGCAGGTCCGTCATTATATTATATATACCTGCAGTAGTGATATATATATATTTTTTATATCATTATCATCTCTATACTAGAAGATGCAGTACGGTAGTCCATGGCTGTAGCTACCTCTGTGTCGTCAGTGCTCGTCCATAATTGTATACCTACCTGTGGTTGGGTTTTTTTTTCTATCTTCTTCATACTAGTAGTTCAGCAGTCTGCTAACAGTGTCCAGCAGGTCCGTCATTATATTATATATACCTGCAGTAGTGATATATATATATATTTTTTATATCATTATCATCTCTATACTAGCAGACGCAGTACGGTAGTCCACGGCTGTAGCTACCTCTGTGTCGTCAGTGCTCGTCCATAATTGTATACCTACCTGTGGTTGGGTTTTTTTTTCTATCTTCTTCATACTAGTAGTTCAGCAGTCTGCTGACAGTGTCCAGCAGGTCCGTCATTATATTATATATACCTGCAGTAGTGATATATATATTTTTTTATATCATTATCTCTATACTAGCAGACACAGTACGGTAGTCCACGGCTGTAGCTACCTCTGTGTCGTCAGTGCTCGTCCATAATTGTATACCTACCTGTGGTGGGGGTTTTTTTTTCTATCTTCTTCATACTAGTAGTTCAGCAGTCTGCTGACAGTGTCCAGCAGGTCCGTCATTATATTATATATACCTGCAGTAGTGATATATATATATTTTTTATATCATCATCTCTATACTAGCAGACGCAGTACGGTAGTCCACGGCTGTAGCTACCTCTGTGTCGTCAGTGCTCGTCCATAATTGTATACCTACCTGTGGTGGGGTTTTTTTTTCTATCTTCTTCATACTAGTAGTTCAGCAGTCTGCTTACAGTGTCCAGCAGGTCCGTCATTATATTATATATACCTGCAGTAGTGATATATATATATTTTTTATATCATTATCTCTATACTAGCAGACACAGTACGGTAGTCCACGGCTGTAGCTACCTCTGTGTCGTCAGTGCTCATCCGTAATTGTATACCTACCTGTGGTTGGGTTTTTTTTTCTATCTTCTTCAAACTAGTAGTTCAGCAGTCTGCTGACAGTGTCCAGCAGGTCCGTCATTATATTATATATACCTGCAGTAGTGATATATATATTTTTTATATCATTATCATCTCTATACTAGCAGACACAGTACGGTAGTCCACGGCTCTAGCTACCTCTGTGTCATCAGTGCTCGTCCATAATTGTATACCTACCTGTGGTGGGGTTTTTTTTTCTATCTTCTTCATACTAGTAGTTCAGCAGTCTGCTGACAGTGTCCAGCAGGTCCGTCATTATATTATATATACCTGCAGTAGTGATATATATATTTTTTATATCATTATCTCTATACTAGCAGACACAGTACGGTAGTCCACGGCTGTAGCTACCTCTGTGTCGTCAGTGCTCGTCCATAATTGTATACCTACCTGTGGTTGGTTTTTTTTTTCTATCTTCTTCATACTAGTAGTTCAGCAGTCTGCTGACAGTGTCCAGCAGGTCCGTCATTATATTATATATACCTGCAGTAGTGATAAATATATATTTTTGATATCATTATCATCTCTATACTAGCAGACACAGTACAGTAGTCCACGGCTGTAGCTACCTCTGTGTCGTCAGTGCTCGTCCATAATTGTATACCTACCTGTGGTTGGGTTTTTTTTTCTATCTACTTCATACTAGTAGTTCAGCAGTCTGCTGATCGTGTCCAGCAGGTCCGTCATTATATTATATATACCTGCAGTAGTGATATATATATATTTTTTATATAATTATCATCTCTATACTAGCAGACGCAGTACGGTAGTCCACGGCTGTAGCTACCTCTGTGTCGTCAGTGCTCGTCCATAATTGTATACCTACCTGTGGTGGGTTTTTTTTTTCTATCTTCTTCATACTAGTAGTTCAGCAGTCTGCTGACAGTATCCAGCAGGTCCGTCATTATATTATATATACCTGCAGTAGTGATATATATATATTTTTTATATCATTATCATCTCTATACTAGCAGACGCAGTACGGTAGTCCACGGCTGTAGCTACCTCTGTGTCATCAGTGCTCGTCCATAATTGTATACCTACCTGTGGTGGGGGTTTTTTTTTCTATCTTCTTCATACTAGTAGTTCAGCAGTCTGCTGACAGTGTCCAGCAGGTCCGTCATTATATTATATATACCTGCAGTAGTGATATATATATATTTTTTATATCATTATCTCTATACTAGCAGACACAGTACGGTAGTCCACGGCTGTAGCTACCTCTGTGTCGTCAGTGCTCGTCCATAATTGTATACCTACCTGTGGTTGTTTTTTTTTTCTATCTTCTTCATACTAGTAGTTCAGCAGTCTGCTGACAGTGTCCAGCAGGTCCGTCATTATATTATATATACCTGCAGTAGTGATAAATATATATTTTTTATATCATTATCATCTCTATACTAGCAGACGCAGTACAGTAGTCCACGGCTGTAGCTACCTCTGTGTCGTCAGTGCTCGTCCATAATTGTATACCTACCTGTGGTTGGGTTTTTTTTTCTATCTACTTCATACTAGTAGTTCAGCAGTCTGCTGATCGTGTCCAGCAGGTCCGTCATTATATTATATATACCTGCAGTAGTGATATACATATATTTTTTATATAATTATCATCTCTATACTAGCAGACGCAGTACGGTAGTCCACGGCTGTAGCTACCTCTGTGTCGTCAGTGCTCGTCCATAATTGTATACCTACCTGTGGTGGGTTTTTTTTTTCTATCTTCTTCATACTAGTAGTTCAGCAGTCTGCTGACAGTATCCAGCAGGTCCGTCATTATATTATATATACCTGCAGTAGTGATATATATATTTTTTTTATATCATTATCATCTCTATACTAGCAGACGCAGTACGGTAGTCCACGGCTGTAGCTACCTCTGTGTCGTCAGTGCTCGTCCATAATTGTATACCTACTTGTGGTGGGGGTTTTTTTTCTATCTTCTTCATACTAGTAGTTCAGCAGTCTGCTGACAGTGTCCAGCAGATCCGTCATTATATTATATATACCTGCAGTAGTGATATATATATATTTTTTATATCATTATCATCTGTATACTAGCAGACGCAGTACGGTAGTACACGGCTGTAGCTACCTCTGTGTCGTCAGTCACTCGTCATCCATAAGTATACTAGTATCCATCCATCTCCATTGTTTACCTGAGGTGCCTTTTAGTTGTGCCTATTAAAATATGGAGAACAAAAATGTTGTGTTTCCAAAAATAGGGAAAGATCAAGATCCACTTCCACCTCGTGCTGAAGCTGCTGCCTCTAGTCATGGCGGAGACGATGAAATTCCATCAACGTCGTCTTCCAAGGCCGATGCCCAATGTCATAGTACAGAGCATGTAAAATCCAAAACACCAAATATCAGTAAAAAAAGGACTCAAAAATCTAAAATAAAATCGTCGGAGGAGAAGCGTAAACTTGCCAATATGCCATATACCACACAGAGTGGCAAGGAACGGCTGAGGCCCTGGCCTATGTTCATGGCTAGTGGTTCAGCTTCACATGAGGATGGAAGCACTCAGCCTCACGCTAGAAAAATAAAAGACTTAAGCTGGCAAAAGCACAGCAAAGAACTGTGCGTTCTTCGAAATCACAAATCCACAAGGAGAGTCCAATTGTGTCGTTTGCGATGCCTGACCTTTCCAACACTGGACGTGAAGAGCATGCGCCTTCCACCATTTGCACGCCCCCTGCAAGTGCTGGAAGGAGCACCCGCAGTCCAGTTCCTGATAGTCAGATTGAAGATGTCAGTGTTGAAGTACACCAGGATGAGGAGGATATGGGTGTTGCTGGCGCTGGGGAGGAAATTGACCAGGAGGATTCTGATGGTGAGGTGGTTTGTTTAAGTCAGGCACCCGGGGAGACACCTGTTGTCCGTGGGAGGAATATGGCCATTGACATGCCTGGTGAAAATACCAAAAAAATCAGCTCTTCGGTGTGGAAGTATTTCAACAGAAATGCGGACAACAGGTGTCAAGCCGTGTGTTGCCTTTGTCAAGCTGTAATAAGTAGGGGTAAGGACGTTAACCACCTCGGAACATCCTCCCTTATACGTCACCTGCAGCGCATTCATCATAAGTCAGTGACAAGTTCAAAAACTTTGGGCGACAGCAGAAGCAGTCCACTGACCAGTAAATCCCTTCCTCTTGTAACCAAGCTCACGCAAACCACCCCACCAACTCCCTCAGTGTCAATTTCCTCCTTCCCCAGGAATGCCAATAGTCCTGCAGGCCATGTCACTGGCAATTCTGATGAGTCCTCCCTGCCTGGGATTCCTCCGATGCATCCTTGCGTGTAACGCCTACTGCTGCTGGCGCTGCTGTTGTTGCTGCTGGGAGTCGATGGTCATCCCAGAGGGGAAGTCGGAAGACCACTTTTACTACTTCCACCAAGCAATTGACTGTCCAACAGTCCTTTGCGAGGAAGATGAAATATCACAGCAGTCATCCTGCTGCAAAGCGGATAACTGAGGCCTTGGCATCCTGGGCGGTGAGAAACGTGGTTCCGGTATCCATCATTACTGCAGAGCCAACTATAGACTTGTTTGAGGTACTGTGTCCCCGGTACCAAATACCATCTAGGTTCCATTTCTCTTGGCAGGCGAAACCGAAAATGTACATAGACCTCAGAAAAAGACTCACCAGTGTCCTAAAAAATGCAGTTGTACCCAATGTCCACTTAACCACGGACATGTGGACAAGTGGAGCAGGGCAGACTCAGGACTATATGACTGTGACAGCCCACTGGGTAGATGTATTGACTCCCGCCGCAAGAACAGCAGTGGCGGCACCAGTAGCAGCATCTCGCAAACGCCAACTCTTTCCTAGGCAGGCTACGCTTTGTATCACCGCTTTCCAGAATACGCACACAGCTGAAAACCTCTTACGGCAACTGAGGAAGATCATCGCAGAATGGCTTACCCCAATTGGACTCTCCTGTGGATTTGTGGCATCGGACAGCGCCAGCAATATTGCGCGTGCATTATATCTGGGCAAATTCCTGCATGTCCCATGTTTTGCACATACCTTGAATTTGGTGGTGCAGAATTATTTAAAAAACGACAGGGGCGTGCAAGAGATGCTGTCGGTGGCCAGAAGAATTGCGGGACACTTTCGGCGTACAGGCACCACGTACAGAAGACTGGAGCAACACCAAAAACGCCTGAACCTGCCCTGCCATCATCTGAAGCAAGAAGTGGTAACGAGGTGGAATTCAACCCTCTAAATGCTTCAGAGGTTGGAGGAGCAGCAAAAGGCCATTCAAGCCTATACATCTGACCACGATATAGGAGGTGGAATGCACCTGTCTCAAGCGCAGTGGAGAATGATTTCAACGTTGTGTAAGGATCTGCAACCTTTTGAACTTGCCACACGTGAAGTCAGTTCAGACACTGCCAGCCTGAGTCAGGTCATTCCCCTCATCAGGCTTTTGCAGAAGAAGCTGGAGACATTGAAGGAGGAGCTAAGACAGAGCGATTCCGCTAGGCATGTGGGACTTGTGGATGGATCCCTTAATTCGCTTAACCAGGATTCACGGGTGGTCAATCTGTTGAAATCAGAGCACTACATTTTGGCCACCGTGCTCGATCCTAGATTTAAAACCTACGTTGTATCTCTCTTTCCGGCAGACACAAGTCTGCAGGGGTTCAAAGACCTGCTGGTGAGAAAATTATCAAGTTAGTGGAACTTGATCAGTCAACAGCTCCTCCTTCACATTCTCCCGCAATCGGGGGTGCGAGGAAAAGGTTCAAAATTCCGAGCCCACCCGCTGGCGGTGATGCAGGGCAGTCTGGAGCGACTGCTGATGCTGACATCTGGTCCGGACTGAAGGACCTGCCAACGATTACGGACTTGTCGTCTACTGTCACTGCATATGATTCTCTCACCATTGAAAGAATGGTGGAGGATTATATGAGTGACCGCATCCAAGTAGGCACGTCAGACAGTCCGTACGTATACTGGCAGGAAAAAGAGGCAATTTGGAGGCCCTTGCACAAACAGGCTTTATTCTACCTAAGTTGCCCTCCCACAAGTGTGTACTCCGAAAGAGTGTTTAGTGCCGCCGCTCACCTTGTCAGCAATCGGCGTACGAGGTTACTTCCAGAAAATGTGGAGAAGATGATGTTCATTAAAATGAATTATAATCAATTCCTCCGTGGAGACATTCACCAGCAGCAATTGCCTCCACAAAGTACACAGGGAGCTGACATGGTGGATTCCAGTGGGGACGAATTGATAATCTGTGAGGAGGGGGATGTACATGGTGATGAATCGGAGGATGATGATGAGGTGGACATCTTGCCTCTGTAGAGCCAGTTTGTGCAAGTAGAGATTGATTGCTTCTTTTTTGGTGGGGGTCCAAACCAACCCGTCATTTCAGTCACAGTCATGTGGCAGACCCTGTCACTGAAATGATGGGTTGGTTAAAGTGTGCATGTCCTGTTTATACAACATAAGGGTGGGTGGGAGGGCCCAAGGACAATTCCATCTTGCACCTCTTTTTTCTTTAATTTTTCTTTGCGTCATGTGCTGTTTGGGGAGTGTTTTTTGGAAGGGCCATCCTGCGTGACACTGCAGTGCCACTCCTAGATGGGCCAGGTGTTTGTGTCGGCCACTAGGGTCGCTTATCTTAGTCACACAGCTACCTCATTGCGCCTCTTTTTTTTCTTCTTTGCGTCATGTGCTGTTTGGGGAGTGTTTTTGGAAGGGCCATCCTGCGTGACACTGCAGTGCCACTCCTAGATGGGCCAGGTGTTTGTGTCGGCCACTAGGGTCGCTTAGCTTAGTCACACAGCTACCTCATTGCGCCTCTTTTTTTCTTTGCGTCATGTGCTGTTTGGGGAGTGTTTTTTGGAAGGGCCATCCTGCGTGACACTGCAGTGCCACTCCTAGATGGGCCAGGTGTTTGTGTCAGCCACTAGGGTCGCTTAGCTTAGTCACACAGCTACCTCATTGCGCCTCTATTTTTATTTGCGTCATGTGCTGTTTGGGGAGTGTTTTTTGGAAGGGCCATCCTGCGTGACACTGCAGTGCCATTTCTAGATGGGCCAGGTTTTTGGTTCGGCCACTAGGGTCGCTTAGCTTAGTCACACAGCTACCTCATTGCGCCTCTTTATTTCTTTGCGTCATGTGCTGTTTGGGGAGTGTTTTTTGGAAGGGCCATCCTGCCTGACACTGCAGTGCCACTCCTAGATGGGCCAGGTGTTCGTGTCGGCCACTAGGGTCACTTATCTTACTCACACAGCTACCTCATTGTGCCTCTTTTTTTTATTCTTTGCGTCATGTGCTGTTTGGGGAGTAGATTTTTGAAGGGCCAGCCTGCGTGACACTGCAGTGCCACTCCTAGATGGGCCAGGTGTTTGTGTCGGCCACTAGGGTCGCTTAGCTTACTCACACAGCTACCTCATTGCGCCTCTTTTTTTCTTTGTGTCATGTGCTGTTTGGGGAGTAGTTTTTTGAAGGTCCAGCCTGCGTGACACTGCAGTGCCACTCCTAGATGGGCCTGGTGTTTGTGTCGGCCACTAGGGTCGCTTAGCTTACTCACACAGCTACCTCATTGCGCCTCTTTTATTTCTTCTTTGCGTCATGTGCTGTTTGGGGAGTGTTTTTTGGAAGGGCCATCCTGCGTGACACTGCAGTGCCACTCCTAGATGGGCCAGGTGTTTGTGTCGGCCACTAGGGTCGCTTAGCTTAGTCACACAGCTTCCTCATTGCGCCTCTTTTTTTCTTTGCGTCATGTGCTGTTTGGGGAGTGTTTTTTGGAAGGGCCATCCTGCGTGACACTGCAGTGCCACTCCTAGATGGGCCAGGTGTTTATGTCGGCCACTAGGGTCGCTTAGCTTACTCACACAGCTACCTCATTGCGCCTCTTATTTTCTTTGCATCATGTGCTGTTTGGGGAGTGTTTTTTGGAAGGGCCATCCTGCGTGACACTGCAGTGCCACTCCTAGATGGGCCAGGTGTTTGTGTCGGCCACTAGGGTCGCTTAGCTTAGTCACACAGCTACTTCATTGCGCCTCTTTTTTTCTTTGCGTCATGTGCTGTTTGGGGAGTGTTTTTTGGAAGGGCCATCCTGCCTGACACTGCAGTGCCACTACTAGATGGGCCAGGTGTTTGTGTCGGCCACTAGGGTCACTTATCTTACTCACACAGCTACCTCATTGCGCCTCTTTTTTTTCTTCTTTGCGTCATGTGCTTTTTGGGGAGTAGTTTTTTGAAGGGCCAGCCTGCGTGACACTGCAGTGCCACTCCTAGATGGGCCAGGTGTTTGTGTCGACCACTAGGGTCACTTAGCTTACTCACACAGCTACCTCATTGCGCCTCTTTTTTTCTTTGCGTCATGTGCTGTTTGGGGAGTAGTTTTTTGAAGGGCCAGCCTGCGTGACACTGCAGTGCCACTCCTAGATGGGCCAGATGTTTGTGTCGGCCACTAGGGTCGCTTAGCTTACTCACACAGCTACCTCATTGCGCCTCTTTTTTTTCTTCTTTGCGTCATGTGCTGTTTGGGGAGTGTTTTTTGAAAGGGCCATCCTGCGTGACACTGCAGTGCCACTCCTAGATGGGCCAGGTGTTTGTGTCGGCCACTAGGGTCGCTTAGCTTAGTCACACAGCTACCTCATTGCGCCTCTTTTTTTTCTTCTTTGCGTCATGTGCTGTTTGGGGAGTGTTATTTGGAAGGGCCATCCTGCCTGACACTGCAGTGCCACTCCTAGATGGGCCAGGTGTTTGTTTCGGCCACTAGGGTCGCTTAGCTTACTCACACAGCTACCTCATTGCGCCTCTTTTCTTTCGTCTTTGCGCCATGTGCTGTTTGGGGAGTAGTTTTTTGAAGGGCCAGCCTGCGTGACACTGCAGTGCCACTCCTAGATGGGCCAGGTGTTTGTGTCGGCCACTTGGGTCGCTTAGCTTAGTCATCCAGCGAACTCGGTGCAAATTTTAGGACTAAAAATAATATTGTGAGGTGTGAGGTGTTCAGAATAGACTGAAAATGAGTGGAAATTATGGTTATTGAGGTTAATAATACTTTGGGATCAAAATGACCCCCAAATTCTATGATTTAAGCAGTTTTTTAGGGTTTTTTTGAAAAAAACACCCGAATCCAAAACACACCCAAATCCGACAAAAAAAATTCGGTGAGGTTTTGCCAAAACGCGTTCGAACCCAAAACACGGTCGCGGAACCGAACCCAAAACCAAAACACAAAACCCGAAAAATTTCCGGTGCACATCTCTATTAGGAATGCGGACAAGGGGGGAGCATTGGTGGTTCTTGATATTGATAAGTATAGACATGAATGTGAACGTTTATTATCGGATTCTGCTACTTATGGTCGGTTGAGTCAAGATCTCATGGGGCCTTTTATGCGAGAACTAGATGGTATGCTTCAAGGCATTGGAACGTGGTGTGGTTACACAGTCTGTCTGTAATGCTTTGTCCAGGCAATTCCCTATTGTACCAATATTTTATACAATACCTAAGGTGCATAAGGACCCACTGGATCCTCCGGGACGACCGATTATTTGGCCAGGGGATCATTATGCGAACCGTTGTCTGTCTATTGTGATGCTTTTATACAACCATGCATCCAGGACACTAGTACACATTTAAAGGACACTTCAATGTTACTCAGGAAGTTTGGAGCTATTGGTATGCTTTCTGGTCAGATTAGCCTTGCTTCCATAGATGTTACTAGTCTGTATACATGTATACCGCATGGGGCGGGGTTACAGGCTGTCAGAAGATTGATCACCAATAATCCTCTTTATACAGGCCCTGATCTTGATTTTTTCATAGCATTGCTAGAATTTTCTCTAACCCACAATTATTTCCTGTACGATAAAACCTTTTATGTGCAGCGAACTGGGTGTGCGATGGGATCGGCAGTGGCGCCATCCTTTGCTAACACATACATGTGGGAGGTAGAGCGGGATTTATTTCTACAGAACATTGCTATTGCAGAAAGGATGAGTCTGTATTGTCGGTATATAGATGACGTCCTTATCTTCTGGATAGGTAGTCAGAATGATTTAGAAACGATTGTGCACGAGCACAATGCTTCAGACAGTCCTATTAAACTTACTTTAACAATTGATACTAAAACAATCAATTTTTTGGATGTGTGTATAACTATCGAGGAGGGGTTGATCAATACATCATTGTTTGTGAAACCCACAGACAGAAATAATTTGTTGAAATATGATAGTTTTCACCCTAAAGCTACGATTCGTAGCTTACCGTTCTCCCAATTTTTGAGATTGTGCCGCATCACTAATAAACCACTGGAAAGAGATCAAGCATTACACAACATGACATTAAAATTTTTAGAGAGGGGTTACGCAATTAAGTTGTTAAAAGCAGCTAGAAGGAGGGCTTTGAACCTTCCTAGAAAGCAACTACTAGAACCAAAACCGCCTAAACAGCTCCAAGGCAGGTTTCCTTGGGTTACTCGATATAATGCAATCAGTCATTATCTAGAGATGAGCGGGTTCGGTTCCTCGGAATCCGAACCCGCCCGAACTTCAGCCTTTTTTGCACGGGTCCGAGCAGACTCGGATCCTCCCGCCTTGCTCGGTTAACCCGAGCGCGCCCGAACGTCATCATCCCGCTGTCGGATTCTCGCGAGACTCGGATTCTATATAAGGAGCCGCGCGTCGCCGCCATTTTCACACGTGCATTGAGATTGATAGGGAGAGGACGTGGCTGGCGTCCTCTCCGTTTAGATTAGAGTAGAGACACTTGAGTTGATTTACTAATTTTGGGGAGCATTAGGAGGAGTACTCAGTACAGTGCAGCAGAGTTTTGCTGATAGTGTGACCACCAGTTTTATTTTAATCCGTTCTCTGCCTGAAAAAAACGATACATACCATATCTGTGCTCAGCCTCAGTGTGCTGCATGATATATCATCTATGTATATCTGACTGTGCTGAGTGCTCACTGCTCACACAGCTTAATTGTGGGGGAGACTGGGGAGCAGTTATAGCAGGAGTACAGTGCACACTTTTGCTGCCAGTGTGACTGACCACCAGTATATTGTCTGCCTGAAAAAGTTAAACAAACACTCCTGTGGTGTTTTTTTTTAATTCTATAAACGCATTCTGCTGACAGTGTCCAGCAGGTCCGTCATTCATTATATTATATAAATATTTACCTGCAGTAGTGTTATATTTTTTTTGTTCATCTCTATCATCATTATCATCTCTATATTAGCAGACGCAGTACGGTAGTCCACGGCTGTGGCTATCTCTGTGTCGTCAGTGCTCGTCCATAATTGTATACCTACCTACCTACCTGTGGTTGGGTGTTTTTTTCTATCTTCTTCATACTAGTAGTTTAGGAGTCTGCTGACAGTGTCCAGCAGGTCCGTCATTATATTATATGTACCTGCAGTAGTGATATATATATATTTTTTATATCATTATCATCTCTATACTAGCAGACACAGTACGGTAGTCCATGGCTGTGGCTATCTCTGTGTCGTCAGTGCTCGCCCATAATTGTATACCTACCTACCTGTGGTGGTTTTTCTTTTTCTATCTTCATACTAGTAGTTTAGGAGTCTGCTGACAGTGTCCACCAGGTCCGTCATTATATTATATACCTACAGTAGTAATATATTTAGTATATTAATATCTATACTAGCAGACGCAGTACGGTAGTCCACGGCTGTGGCTATCTCTGTGTCGTCAGTGCTCGCCCATAATTGTATACCTACCTACCTGTGGTGGGGTTTTTTTTCTATCTTCTTCATACTAGTAGTTTAGGAGTCTGCTGACAGTGTCCACCAGGTCCGTCATTATATTATTATATACCTACAGTAGTAATATATTTAGTATATTATCTATACTAGCAGACGCAGTATGGTAGTCCACGGCTGTGGCTATCTCTGTGTCGTCAGTGCTCGCCCATAATTGTATACCTACCTACCTGTGGTGTTTTTTTTTTTTTTCTATCTTCTTCATACTAGTAGTTTAGGAGTCTGCTGACAGTGTCCACCAGGTCCGTCATTATATTATATACCTACAGTAGTAATATATTTAGTATATTATCTATACTAGCAGACGCAGTACGGTAGTCCACGGCTGTGGCTATCTCTGTGTCGTCAGTGCTCGCCCATAATTGTATACCTACCTAACTGTGGTGGTTTTTTTTTTCTATCTTCATACTAGTAGTTTAGGAGTCTGCTGACAGTGTCCACCAGGTCCGTCATTATATTATATACCTACAGTAGTAATATATTAAGTATATTAATATCTATACTAGCAGACGCAGTACGGTAGTCCACGGCTGTGGCTATCTCTGTGTCGTCAGTGCTCGCCCATAATTGTATACCTACCTACCTGTGGTGGGGGTTTTTTTTCTATCTTCCTCATACTAGTAGTTTAGGAGTCTGCTGACAGTGTCCACCAGGTCCGTCATTATATTATTATATACCTACAGTAGTAATATATTTAGTATATTATCTATGCTAGCAGATGCAGTACGGTAGTCCACGGCTGTGGCTATCTCTGTGTCGTCAGTGCTCGCCCATAATTGTATACCTACCTACCTGTGGTGGGGTTTTTTTTCTATCTTCATACTAGTAGTTTAGGAGTCTGCTGACAGTGTCCACTAGGTCCGTCATTATATTATATACCTACAGAAGTAATATATTTAGTATATTAATATCTATACTAGCAGACGCAGTACGGTAGTCCACGGCTGTGGCTATCTCTGTGTCGTCAGTGCTCGCCCATAATTGTATACCTACCTACCTGTTGTGGGGTTTTTTTTTCTATCTTCTTCATACTAGTAGTTTAGGAGTCTGCTGACAGTGTCCACTAGGTCCGTCATTATAGTATATACCTACAGTAGTAATATATTTAGTATATTAATATCTATACTAGCAGACGCAGTACGGTAGTCCACGGCTGTGGCTATCTCTGTGTCGTCAGTGCTCGCCCATAATTGTATACCTACCTACCTGTGGTGGGGTTTTTTTTCCTATCTTCTTCATACTAGTAGTTTAGGAGTCTGCTGACAGTGTCCACCAGGTCCGTCATTATATTATTATATACCTACAGTAGTAATATATTTAGTATATTATCTATACTAGCAGACGCAGTACAGTAGTCCACGGCTGTGGCTATCTCTGTGTCGTCAGTGCTCGCCCATAATTGTATACCTACCTACCTGTGGTGGGGTATTTTTTTCTATCTTCTTCATACTAGTAGTTTAGGAGTCTGCTGACAGTGTCCACCAGGTCCGTCATTATATTATATATACCTACAGTAGTTATATATATATTTTTTTTATATCATTAATTATCATCTCTATACTAGCAGACGCAGTACGGTAGTTCATGGCTGTAGCTACCTCTGTGTCGTCAGTCACTCGTCATCCATAAGTATACTAGTATCCATCCATCTCAATTGTTTACCTGAGGTGCCTTTTAGTTGTGCCTATTAAAATATGGAGAACAAAAATGTTGAGGTTCCAAAAATAGGGAAAGATCAAGATCCACTTCCACCTCGTGCTGAAGCTGCTGCCACTAGTCATGGCCGAGACGATGAAATTCCATCAACGTCGTCTGCCAAGGCCGATGCCCAATGTCATAGTACAGAGCATGTAAAATCCAAAACACAAAAGATCAGTAAAAAAAAGGACTCAAAAATCTAAATTAAAATCGTCGGAGGAGAAGCGTAAACTTGCCAATATGCCATTTACCACACGGAGTGGCAAGGAATGGCTGAGGCCCTGGCCTATGTTCATGGCTAGTGGTTCAGCTTCACATGAGGATGGAAGCACTCAGCCTCTCGCTAGAAAAATTAAAAGACTTAAGCTGGCAAAAGCACAGCAAAGAACTGTGCGTTCTTCGAAATCACAAATCCACAAGGAGAGTCCAATTGTGTCGGTTGCGATGCCTGACCTTCCCAACACTGGACGTGAAGAGCATGCGCCTTCCACCATTTGCATGCCCCCTGCAAGTGCTGGAAGGAGCACCCGCAGTCCAGTTCCTGATAGTCAGATTGAAGATGTCAGTGTTGAAGTACACCAGGATGAGGAGGATATGGGTGTTGCTGGCGCTGGGGAGGAAATTGACAAGGAGGATTCTGATGGTGAGGTGGTTTGTTTAAGTCAGGCACCCGGGGAGACACCTGTTGTCCGTGGGAGGAATATGGCCATTGACATGCCTGGTGAAAATACCAAAAAAATCAGCTCTTCGGTGTGGAAGTATTTCAACAGAAATGCGGACAACAGGTGTCAAGCCGTGTGTTGCCTTTGTCAAGCTGTAATAAGTAGGGGTAAGGACGTTAACCACCTCGGAACATCCTCCCTTATACGTCACCTGCAGCGCATTCATCATAAGTCAGTGACAAGTTCAAAAACTTTGGGCGACAGCGGAAGCAGTCCACTGACCAGTAAATCCCTTCCTCTTGTAACCAAGCTCACGCAAACCACCCGACCAACTCCCTCAGTGTCAATTTCCTCCTTCCCCAGGAATGCCAATAGTCCCGCAGGCCATGTCACTGGCAATTCTGACGAGTCCTCTCCTGCCTGGGATTCCTCCGATGCATCCTTGCGTGTAACGCCTACTGCTGCTGGCGCTGCTGTTGTTGCTGCTGGGAGTCGATCGGTGGACACTGGTCAGCAAAACTCTGCACTGTACTCCTCCTATATAATATACTGGTGGTCCCCAGTCCCACAATAAAGCAGTGTGAGCACAGATATATGCAGCACACTGAGCACAGATAAGGAGCATTTTTTTCAGGCAGAGAACGGATAAAAAATATTGCTTAATTGTGGGGACTGGGGAGCAGCTGTATAATGTAGGAGGAGTACAGTGCAGAGTTTTGCTGATCAGTGACCACCAGATCCAGCAACTGCAGAGACACAGATTTTGGAGATGAGGACTCATTTCCTGGAGAGGGAATACAAAAAAAGTACGATCAATACTTGTCTGGAGAAGGCACGTTCGAAATGTGCAGAGCCGAAACCATCAAAAGAGGCACGAATGATATACGTTACACAGTTTGTTGGTAAATTGACCAGCATTGGATCATCATTAAGGCAACATTGGCCAATATTAAAATCTGACCCTAAATTGAAGGGAATGTTCGAACATCCACCAATGATGGCCTACAGACGCGGCCGCAATCTGAAGCAGCTCCTAATGCATCCAGCAAAACAGGTTGCTAGTGGAGAAAGTGGCTGGCTAAATCCACAAAGAAGGGCTGCATAAAATGTCTGGGATGTGTCACATGCCGTTCCATGCTGGTTGGGGATAAGTTCCCGCATCCCCGGAGTGGGAAATTGATTAACATCAGATTTTGGCTACATTGCCGCCTTGACCATGTAATCTATATGTTGCTCTGGCCGTGTGGCCTCCCTTATGTGGGGATGACCACATGTACATTTAGGGAGAGGATGGCGAACCACCGTAGCTCGATCCATCAAGCACTATTGACCGGACACAACCCAGAATTCTGCCGACGCTGGGCTGCGGTTTTGAACAAGTGCTCGTATGATTTGATCCTCCTAGTTGTAGAGGAATCACGTATGGAGCTCTCGTTAGCTAAAGAAAAAATCACGGCCTTTGAAGAAAGTCACTCAGACATTATTCAAGCAGAGACATCTCAAGATTTATTAAACAAACTTACAGCGGATATAGAGAAGTACCGCCAGGACCTTATACAGTTCAA
The DNA here is from genome assembly GCF_028390025.1 of Pseudophryne corroboree. Lineage (NCBI taxonomy): Eukaryota > Metazoa > Chordata > Amphibia > Anura > Myobatrachidae > Pseudophryne > Pseudophryne corroboree. The sequence continues at coordinate 91,238,750 of NC_086451.1, forward strand.
AAGAACTAAACGCAACACTGTGGACAGAGACTATCTGGAACAAAAGGTTTACGCTTGGGCATATGGTCGGCACCCAGACACCAATAGAAAACCCAAATACAGACGCTATAAGAAATTCAATTTGGAAACAGACAACTCCAGCGCGCTTTCATCTAGTGAAGCAGAATGTGTAGAGGCTACAACGTCAAAAAACTTGAAAAAAAAACCAGCGGGGGTCACTACTCGGGCAGCTCGTCAGCCCAAAAAAAGCCCTATACCCGCCGAGGTGGACAATGGGCAAGGCAAATTAAAAAAAGCCAAAAACAAGAAAACTTAGTTTGCAATTTGTCAACCCGTGTGTTAACACCAGACGAACTGTCAGTACTCAACAAAGGTTTGTCATATGTTCCAACCAAGAATTCAGATGCATTCACCAACAAAGTGGATTTGTATAAATTCGGCCGGAGGGTGCGGCTGAAGGAACACTTTGGAGAGGATACATCCAGTCTGATTCGGGACATCCCTCTACACAAATCTTAAACCTTTGATCCTGTTTCCACCAATTTGAATATTAAATGTTTCATTATCCACATGAATAGTGTCTATGATGAGTTCCAGCCACAGAGTAAATCCAAAGATAGTAATTTAACATCCTTGGAATACACAGCACTGAACAACCTTGCCAAGTATAAGGACATTGTCATCCATCCGGCGGACAAGGGCGGAGGCATAGTGGTTCAAGATCTACTTGCGTATAAAACAGAAATCTACAGCCAATTAGCGGACGCAGCGACTTACCAACTATTACCTACAGACCCTACGGCAGAGTATAAAACAGAAATCGATGAGATCCTTGAGGAGGCAGTCAAGGAGAACATCATTGATTCCAAGACCAAGGAACTACTTACAGAGGAATGGCCGGTAATACCAGTTCTATATTCTATCCCCAAACTTCATAAGAATCCGACATGCCCTCCCGGACGGCCAATCATAGCTGCCCGGGATTCCCTTTTCTACAATATATCCAAATTTTTAGATTTTTATTTACAACCTATTGTACAAGATCAGGCTGTATGTTTGAAAGATACGACTGCATTTCTGGTAGAGATAGAAAGACTTTCCCCTTTACCAGATAAATTCTTGATGTGTACGATAGATGTGATAAGCCTCTATACCAACATTCCCCATCGTAGAGGTATTGAGGCTGTCAGACGTTGTATTACAAGTACACAGAAATACTCTGGTCCGGATGCAGATTTCTTTATTCAGCTTTTAGAGCTGACCCTGACACACAATTATTTTTTGTTCGACGGTAAGATATACAGGCAGAGCTCGGGGTGCGCAATGGGGTCTTGCGTAGCTCCGAGCTTCGCCAACATCTTTATGCGGGAAGTCGAAAATTATCTTTTTTTGTCTAATCCCATGGTATCTGATAACATTCAGGCATATTACAGATACATAGATGACATCTTTTTGTTGTGGTCAGGTACAGAAGAAAGCTTCCAACAAGCTATGCAGGATATTAATACTCTGGATACTTCAATTAAATTTACTTTTTCTTGCAGCTTTGAGGAAATTCATTTTTTGGACGTGTCTGTCAAACAGGACAATTTTCATCAAATACACACTTCCCTTTATGTAAAGGACACTGACAGGAATACAACACTACATGCGAATAGCTATCACCCTCCAGCTCTCAAATGGGGATTACCCTATTCGCAATTTATCATGATCAAGCGCATTTGCAGTGATCCAATGGAAGCTAATAAACAAATAGACATCATGACCCGTAAATTTATCCTCAGGGGTTATAAATTAAAATATTTAAAGAAAGCAAAAGAAAGAGCATTGACGCAGGATCGTGCAAGCCTATTATCAAAATCTCATTTCACCCAGAAGAAGAATTGTATAGTATGGCCACAGGACTATTCTACATCAAATACAGAGGCCATGCGTAAGGCATCGGCCTTGGCAGACGACGTTGATGGTATTTCATCGTCTCGGCCGATTGTCACCCAAGACAAACAATTAAGGGCCCTCAAAGACACTTCGATCTTACCGTCCTATCGTCGGGGACGCAACATCAAGGATGCAGTGGTGCATAATGATATTACCAATTTTAGACCTCCGCCGGTTACACACTTTCTGACACGGAAACCGGGTAACTATAAATGCCTTGGCTGTACCACATGTAGCAGCCTGGAAACAGGTGCTACCTTTTACCATCCAAGGTCGGGCAGGGAATTCAAGATCAAGAATCCATATACATGCTCTAGTCGGTTCGTGATCTACTATATCAAGTGCCCATGTGGCCTGTTATATATCGGAAAGACCATCCGACAATCCGAAGAAAGAATTGCCTTGCACCGATCTAGTATAAGAGCGGCCCTAGAAGGCCGAGGTGGAGATCAACCGGTGGCCAGACATTTCAAAGAATTTAACCACAGCATTGCTTCCATCCGATACAAAATTATAGATGGGGTGCCAGAATCCTCAAGAGGGGGCAACCGAGGCCGGATCTTATTACAAAAAGAGGCTCGTTGGATCCATATCCTGCAGACAGTGAAACCCATGGGACTTAATGATTTACTTTCTTACACTTGTTTTTTATGAGCTGAAGAGATAGTTATGTTTTATATACTCAGAGGAGACAATTGGGTCTGATATATATAGTGCAGTGCCTATTTATCACAAGCAGTTATTTATTACACTCTATATAGGGTTGTTATTTTATTGATGTAAAATATACCCCTGTTTAACATTTTATATATAAGAATCAAGAAAAGTGGGTTCCTTATCCTAGCATTGAATGGGCATGTTAGTAGGGACATCAATGTGTATAATTACGTAGCATTGAGTCCTTGTTATTTTGTGCTATTTGTCCTTCCTATATGCTGATTAGTGATTTCGCAGCAAAATGCTTTGTTATTTATCAGACATTCATTGTTTTCTCCTATAGCCGTGTCTGGTCTCCATGGTGATGGGTCACTCTTTACTGTTCTGTCACGCCCCCCTCTGACGCCGGGTCGCCGGCGCTGGCCAGCGCCAATGATGTCATTGGGTCTCTGCGGGCGCCGTGGATGGACTACACACGCAGTGTTTGGTAAGGTATAAATGTTTTTATGTTGTAACTATATGGTTGTCTTGATAAAAGGGGTTACACCCTGAAACGTTGGCATCAAACTGTGTAGTTTGCTGATATAACTAAGTCTCTGCGAGTGCCAGCTCATTCCCTTGCTATATACTGTTTTCAGAGGGCTGGGCACCGGAGCATATTGACCTACATCTTGGAACTCGAGTGCCGGACTTCTCTTTATCATAGATGTGTGTCTGTATATGGAATGTGGTTTAGTTTTAACTATACTATTTGTAAATGCATGAATTTCTTCCTTCTTAATGGTAGTTGATAGACTGTGGCTGCTCATTGGTGGGTTAGGATGAATTTTGGTTAGCCCTATGGGAGAAGTAAATTGTAGTTATGAAATCTTCCCCTAGAATAATATGGGTCTGTCCCAAAAACCCTTCCTATTAGTAGCCACAGTGTTATGTTTTAGTGTTGTATGGGGATTGTTTTTATCTGCAGCTGATTGGCTCTATCACCGGGATTAGTGGTGCGCACTCGTGTTGCTAGGATCCCTTTATCTATACATCCTAATTTTGGAGACTTATATATAAATGATATCCCGATCTATAACAGTCTTTATGTGTTACAATTGAGATGAGATTAATGTTTATTAGATCTATGCCGCTGCGGGGAGTTATCCTGTTTGCGTTCCATTGAACACGGTTGCACTTCTGCCCGCATGACGCGTGCGTTCCACGGGCGGGAAGTGTTGTCCATTGCTTAGTTACGTGCGGCGAGGGGCGCTGCTGTCCCTCCCTGCCCTGTTGGCGTGAGTATCTTACTGGCTAGAGGGGCCGCAGATGTGAATCCACCGTGGCGTTTGCGGCGGGACTAGACTGGTGTCTAAAGTAAGTTTTAGTTGTAACACGAGTGTGCTCTACATCCTCCTCTTCTATGTTTATTTGTATAAGTTGTAGCCTAAGTTATTTATTTGTATATGATAAGTCGCATTGATATGAGGTCACAAAAGGGGCGTTTTTGGCGCCAATTCTAAATTGTGTATAGGTGTATATAGAGCAAGTCAGGCATGGCATATTGTACTGCTGGATGCCTGGGCTGATCTGCTGCTTGGTTTCATTACCTGATGTGTAGTTGCTTTATATAGCCTCCTGAGGAAGGGCCGCTGAGGGCCGAAAGCGCTTGAGGATACTATTCAAGTGGATTATGTAACGTATATCATAATAAATGAGAACTCTTTTTGCATGTTTGTAAAATCTGGAGAGTGCCTCTACCTTTTATATATATATATATATATATATATATATATGCGTATGACCGGCACTCCAACTAAAATGTATATAGATACCTGGGTGCCCTCCCGTGGCACTACAAGGCCCAGCAGACAGCACAGATTGGTGGGCGGCACTCCAAGGATTTGTAAAGAAAAGCAGCTACACAAGCTAAATAACTTCAACGTTTCAGACGCCTTTTATTTGCGCCTTTCGTCAGGATCGAAAGGCGCAAATAAAAGGCGTCTGAAACGTTGAAGTTATTTAGCTTGTGTAGCTGCTTTTCTTTACAAATCCTTGGAGTGCCGCCCACCAATCTGTGCTATATATATATATATATATATATATATATATATAAAATATGATTTTAAAATACCTACCGGTAAATCCTTTTCTCTTAGTCCGTAGAAGATGCTGGGGACTCCGTAAGGACCATTGGGTATAGACGGGATCCACAGGAGACATGGGCACACTATAAGACTTTGAATGGGTGTGAACTGGCTCCTCCCACTATGTCCCTCCTACAGCCCTCCGTTAGAAAACTGTTCCCAGGGCGATGGACATTTCGAGGAAAGAATTTATTGTTTAAACACAGTGAGTGTCATACCAGCTCACACCATGAACATACCGCAGAACGTGGCAATCAATAGAATACCAGCCAACGGCATGAAAAATACACAGCCACATGCTGAGAGAATATGCAACACAACCAGTGTGTCAACACCAGGGCCGGCTCCAGGCATACTAGCACCCTGAGCGAGAAAATTTAAAAGCGCCCCCCAACCCCTATGCGCGCGCCGAAGTCGCGCGCGCTTCGGGAAAAGTGGGCGTGGCCTCCTGGGAAAGTGGGTGTGGCCTCTTAACTTCATATTATTAAACTATAAATAAATATATTTTTTCACACCCCCTCTATGCACACAATTAGCAGCCTTATGCAGAACAGCCACAGTAGTGTTCCTTACACACAATGTCTCCAGTGTAGTGCCAGCTACACATGACATGCCCCGCAGCAGTGCCAGCAACACATGACATGCCCCGCAGCAGTGCCAGCTACACATGACATGCCCCGCAGCAGTGCCAGCTACACACAATAGACCCCCAGCAGTGCCAGCTACACATGATAGTGTTCACGTTTTAGGGCAGGGTGCTGATCACAAGGAGGGCACATTTTTAAGTAAGGAGGGCAAAATGATGTACATACTGTAATGCTTGGTGCTCCTCCACCCACATGCTGAAGCAGGGACAGTGCGCGCAGCAAAAATTTAGGGGCGTTGCTTCGTGGGGAAGGTGCATGACCACAGAATAGTGGCAATTCGCATTACACCACATAGTAGTGCAGCTAATACACTTTGCACCAGGTAGAACCTCCTATACACTTTGCGCCAGGCAGAGCACGTTAGACACTTTGTGCCAGGCAGAGCACGATAGACACTTTGCGCCAGGCAGCGCACGATAGACACTTTGCGCCAGGCAGCGCACGATAGACACATTGCCTAGCCACAGACGCCTAGTAGATACACTACATCAGGGGTGTCAAAGACAAGGCCCGCGGGCCAAATCCGGCCCGCCAGACCTCGTCTGATGGCCCGCGGTGCCGCCGCCATGAAACCCCCTTCTCCCGAGTGCCCAGCTCGGGGGGGGGGGGGGGGGGGCGGGGTTTCGCGGAATGACGCGATTGCGTCGTGACGTCACGGCGCAAACGCGTCATTCAACGAAACCCCGTCGGAGGAGGGAGAAGGGAGCAGCGCAGACGAGGAGGGAGAGGCGGCTGAAGAGCGGCGAGAACCGCTTCAAATGTAAGTCAGCCCCTCTCCCTTCCTCTCTTTCTCTCTCTCTCCCTCCTTCCACCACCTGCCGCAATGTGTAAAATGGGGACCTGTGCCTGCCACAATGTGTAAAATGGGGACCTGTACCTGCCGCTATGTGTAAAATGGGGACCTGTGCCTGCCACAATGTGTAAAATGGGGACCTGTACCTGCCGCTATGTGTAAAATGGGGACCTGTGCCTGCCACAATGTGTAAAATGGGGACCTGTGCCTGCCACAATGTGTAAAATGGGGACCTGTACCTGCCGCTATGTGTAAAATGGGGACCTGTGCCTGCCACAATGTGTAAAATGGGGACCTGTGCCTGCCACAATGTGTAAAATGGGGACCTGTACCTGCCGCTATGTGTAAAATGGGGACCTGTGCCTGCCACAATGTGTAAAATGGGGACCTGTGCCTGCCACAATGTGTAAAATGGGGACCTGTGCCTGCCACAATGTGTAAAATGGGGACCTGTGCCTGCCACAATGTGTAAAATGGGGACCTGTACCTGCCGCTATGTGTAAAATGGGGACCTGTGCCTGCCACAATGTGTAAAATGGGGACCTGTACCTGCCGCTATGTGTAAAATGGGGACCTGTGCCTGCCGCAATGTGTAAAATGGGGACCTGTGCCTGCCGCAATGTGTAAAATGGGGACCTGTACCTGCCACAATGTGTAAAATGGGGACCTGTACCTGCCGCTATGTGTAAAATGGGGACCTGTGCCTGCCACAATGTGTAAAATGGGGACCTGTACCTGCCGCTATGTGTAAAATGGGGACCTGTGCCTGCCGCAATGTGTAAAATGGGGACCTGTGCCTGCCGCAATGTGTAAAATGGGGACCTGTGCACTATAAAAGGGGGCACATGGCTGGGCACTATAAAAGGGGGCACATGGCTGGGCACTTTAAAAGGGGGCAGATGGCTGGGCACATATAAGGCAGGTGGAGCGGTAAATTTTGGATAGACCTACAGATACAACCGGCCCTTTGATGGGGACCAAACTGCTGATGCGGCCCCCGATGAATTTGAGTTTGACACCCCTGCACTACATGATATGCCCCCCAGCAGTGCCAGCTACACGTGAGATGCCCCCCAGCAGTGCCAGCTACACGTGACATACCCCCCAGCAGTGCCAGCTACACGTGACATGCCCCCCAGCAGTGCCAGATACATAAATGGCCACACAGTGCAGATATGCCCCCAGTGCCAGATACATAAATGCCCCCACAATGCCAGATACATAAATGACCACACAATGCCAGATACATAAGTGCCCCCACAGTGCCAGATGCATCAATGACCCCACAGTGCCAGATACATAAGTGCCAGATACATAAATGCCCCCAGTGCCACAAAACATAAATGCCCCCACAGTGCCAGATAAATAAATGCCCGCCGTGCCACAAAACATAAAAGCCCCCACAGTGCAGATATGCCCCCACAGTGCCAGATACATAAATGCCCCCAGTGCCAGAAACATAAATGCCCCCACAGTGCCAAAAACATAAATGCCCCCACAGTGCAGATATGCCCCCACACTGCCAGAAAAATAATGCCCCCACAGTGCCAGAAAAATAATGCCCCCACAGTGCAGATATGCCCCCACAGTGCCAGAAAAATAATGCCCCCACAGTGCAGATATGCCCCCACAGTGCCAGAAAAATAATGCCCCCACAGTGCCAGAAAAATAATGCCCCCACAGTGCAGATATGCCCCCACAGTGCCAGAAAAATAATGCCCCCACAGTGCAGATATGCCCCCACAGTGCCAGAAAAATAATGCCCCCACAGTGCAGATATGCCCCCACAGTGCCAGAAAAATAATGCCCCCACAGTGCAGATATGCCCCCACAGTGCCAGAAAAATAATGCCCCCACAGTGCCAGAAAAATAATGCCCCCACAGTGCAGATATGCCCCCACAGTGCCAGAAAAATAATGCCCCCACAGTGCAGATATGCCCCCACAGTGCCAGAAAAATAATGCCCCCACAGTGCCAGAAAAATAATGCCCCCACAGTGCAGATATGCCCCCACCGTGCCAGAAAAATAATGCCCCCACAGTGCAGATATGCCCCCAGAGTGCCAGAAAAATAATGCCCCCACAGTGCCAGAAAAATAATGCCCCCACAGTGCCAGAAAAATAATGCTCCCACAGTGCCAGAAACATAAACGGCCCCACACAGTGCCAGACAGATTTTAACTTACCTGTCACTGACACTGCGGTGCTGCTGGGAGCCGGGAATACTGCTGTGGGCGCGGGCGGGCCGCGGACGGAGGATCGAAACTGTCTGCACGCTATGCACGCTGCGCGGCGCCGGCGTCCAACGTCAGACGCCGGCGCCGCACAGCGCGCTGCATAGCGCGCACACAAGCGGCCGGGAGTGGGACACACAGAGGCTGGCTCCAGGCAGGAATATGGCGGCCGCAGCGTGCGGCGCCCTGTAAGAGTGGCGCCCCGCGCGGCCGCTCTAGTCGAACATGCCTGGAGCATGCCCTGGTCAACACAACCAATAATAAAACACCGCCTGCCATGGCAAGCACCACGTCAGCAACAGCCTGACAGAAAGAAACACCACCAGAGTAACTATAACCAAGAACTGCAGACACAGTACGCACTGGGACGGGCGCCGAGCATCCTCTACAGACTAAGAGAAAAGGATTTACCGGTAGGTATTAAAATCCTATTTTCTCATACGATCTAGAGGATGCTGGGGACTCCGTAAGGACCATGGGGTTTATACCAGAGCTCCAGACCGGGCGGGAGAGTGCGGATGACTCTGCAGCACCGACTGAGCAACCATGAGGTCCTCAGCAGCCAGGGTATCAAATTTGTACAGTTTAGCAAAAGAGTTTGAACCCGACCAAGTAGCCGCTCGGCAAAGTTGAACCGCCGAGACTCCTCAGGCATCCGCCCAAGAAGATCCCATCTTCCTAGTAGAATGGGTCTCCACCAACAACGGTAACGGCAATCCAGCCGTAGAACGAGTACACCGAATCATATCACGGAGGGAACACAAAGACCGACTGAAAACACCCAAGGTGTCACGAGGGCGTCCACTGCCATAGCTTGAGTGTCCCTTGACCTGGAACAATATCCTTGAGGCCTCTCGTTGAGGTGAAACACCAACATGTCCAATTGAGGTACTCCTCAAAGACTTGCCACTTCTGTGAAAACTTCTCGATGACGACTGTATTTCTCCCGGAAGGAGATTGCAGCTGCAGAGGAAATCTAATTCTCCGTCGTTTTCCTCCGGAGCGAAGACCACTAATAAAGCGTTTATCAGTCTTTCCACCCAGCGGCAAATTTTTTGCACCTTCTGCCATTTCCGCTTTGCTTCTTGTTCCGCCTTAGCGGCTTACTTACGCCACTGCTGTCAAGTCGTCCGACAGAAGTAACACGGGCAGACCACGAAAAATATGTTCGTCGAAAATAGCTCTTAATTCAAGAAAGCATAGTACAGACAAGCTTCCCAGCTTGACCTTTTCCTCCGGAAATACATCCCTTGCAAGGACTAATCCCCAGCCTCGGAGATCTGCATGCATGAACACCAGGATCTAATCTTGGATCCCGAACTTTCGTCCCTCCAGAAGGTGAGAACCGAGCAGACACCACAGGAGCGACGTCTTGGCCAATAGGATCACATTCCGGTGCATGTGCAGGTGAGACCCGGACCACATTTCCAACTGGTCCCTTGAAAACACTCTATCATTTTACCTGCTCACCGAAAAGGCCTCTTAGGCCGCACCCCTCCACTTCATAATGGAACATAATGATGGATTGTCACTGCAAAACTGATCCAACTCCGGATCCTCAGACCTCTTTCCACAGGAAAAACACAGAACCTCAACCGTTCAGTATCTACTCTGATACCCACCCCCGTCATCTGCGTCATTGGGAACAACAGCCATTCCCTGTGTTGAAGAACAGTCAGAGAGAAACAACGCCATGCACCACTTGTTTCTTGACCTCGCTTTAATCAGGAGAGCGTCTCAGTACAGAATAACAATGGCTCCTATTATTGAAAGAAAACCATCATACTGCCATCACTCCGGTGAAATGGCAAATACAATCCTGGATCTCCCGCCAGGTAAACTGAATGCAGAAAACAACGCATTTAAACCGCTTATTTTTTTTTTATTTTTTTTTAAATAGGGGACAGCAGGACAATGCCTTGAACCTGACGCACCTCTGGTATGGTGTCGCATACTACCTCCCCTTCCAGAGGGGAAATTGCAAGATCTATTAGAAAATCAGTGAGGGGAACATCTGTAACTCCAGAATGTCCCCCTTTGGATTCTACAAGCAACTCACAGGTCCTGGTCTATTCCCGGACTAATGGAAAAGTAGTAGACGAGTCTCCACCGGAGTGGGGTCCAGTCAGATAGACTCAGAACCATGTGGTGGATGTGGTAGAAACAGAAAATGCCATCCACCTCTGCGAACCTAACAAGGTTGCAGAACACCTACCTTATCACCTTCCATTGTCTGCACAGAAAAGGAAAAAAAGAACAGTATTGAACCAGTTAAAGCTACTGCATCCCACAAAAGAATGCGTCACCAACCGTTGTGAGGGAATCTATCTCACAAAGTTAGATTTACCAGCAGTATCCGCCGAGATTGACTGAACTGAGGCATCCCCAAACAGCGGTACACCGTCCCAGGGAAAAACTCCAGTATCTCTCAGAGTCAGCCTCAGCGGTCCCCCGGCCACCTCCTTTATACGCACGGCAGTCTAAAGAGAAGAACCCACATAAGGAACTTCACCTCTCCTTTTAGGGTAAATCTATCGGATGCCAATCCGAATATAAACACTCCCCCATGCGCATGTAATGCAAATAACATCAAAGCATAGAAATAAAATATCACTTAGCTTCCTGTATACGATCCTTTGAGACAGGGTCCCGTGTCAACCAGGAGCTGACCTTCGCAGCATTCTATCCGCGGTGGGAAAAGAATAACCATTCAGACTCCTTGAGATGATCCGAGACCAACTCGTCACTGCCGATCTAGAGCTTTATCAACAGAGCGACCAGCACATGAGAAGGAATACTGTTACAGTACCTCAGCATCTCCTATATATTTGTCTAAATCTGTGACTCTGTGCCTGTAACGCTGGGCGGAGTTACAGTGGTGGGTGGAGTTATTCAAATGAGTCACAGAACTGGGCAAATCTATAGGAGAGCAGCAGCAGTAGCAGATGGTATGGGCATGGCACAGGCAGGGGTGCACACCTCCCAGCTTTCTTCAGACAGAAGGAGGGACACACACACACACACACACACACACAACACCACACAGCGAAAAGGGGGCGTGGTCAACGAAAGGGGCTTGGCTTCACGGGAGGGCACCCGTTTTCGTCAGTGAGGGGGAATGCCCAGCGCTCTGTGAGCTGCTGGCATGCCCCCAGGGGCAGATTATGAGTCTGGGAGGTCCAGGGCACTTAAGACAAGGGGCCCTCTCTCCTTGCTGTGCCTGCTGTGGTATTGGGGGCGTGGCCTAATCGCGCCCGCGAAGCCACGCCCCCTTATGCAAATTCCATGAATTTTTTGTTTTAATGGAATTTTGGCCCCTCAGCTAGAGGTAAATCCAGAGGAGGTGGTCGCTCCCCCCTACACACCCGCACAGGCAGCAGAAAGCAGGGAGACTGCTGCCTCCCTGCACCACCACAGACCTGCCTACACGTAGCAGCATGTGCTGACTGTAGCACAATGCTGCCGCTGTTGCTGGCAGGACCAGGGAGCTTCTGAGCTGGGACAGAGCTACTCCAGCCGGGGGGCCCCCTAAAACTGTGGGGCCCATGGTACGTACTCCCTGCCCCCCTTAATCCGGCTCTGCTGCTGGAACCCCCCCTTAATCCGTACCCCCTGATGCCCCCTCTCCCTCTGTCTCCACTAAATTCACCGCTGCTCTAAGCAGAACAGTGAGCACAGGAGCTTCCCAACTGACCCCCCCCCCCCCTAACACCACCACCACCGCGGGACACTGTGGCCCACGGGTGGGACAGCGGGACAGACCCTAAAAAATGGGACTGTCCCGCGAAAATTGGGACGGTTGGAAGGTGTGGGGGTGTGTGAGGGGGTATGCCGTACAGACAGACGGGCACCGGCTCACTGTGTGCTTGACCCCACACATCAGCATACTCAGCAGGGTCTCTCTGGTGCGGAGGAGCGTCACTTTCTGGCACAGTCCACGCTTCTTAGCTGCAGTTTTGTGGGGCACCTGCCGCTGTGCAGGTTCCGTACTGCCTCTGTTATCTCCAGCCCCGGCAACCCCACCGCTAGCTGCAGCGCTGCCACCCGCAGTGAAGTGCGCCCAGCTTCTTCACACACTTTAGCCGGCGGGTAGCGCTGCAGAAGTCCGAGCTGCTTGCAGGCTCTGACCCCCTCCTCCCTCCAGCCACAGCGTCTCCTGGGAGCTAACCAGTCACTACCAGTCTCCCCTTACCACAGTGCCCAGCAGCCGCGAGATCCGCGCCACGTGCATGCTATGACCCCCTCCTCCCTCCAGCCGCAGCATCTCCTGGGGGCTAACCAGTCACTCCCAGTCTCCCCTTACCACAGTGCCCGGCAGCTGCTCGAGGTCTGCGGTGTGTGACTGAGGAGGGGGGGAGGGATGCGGACGGGCAGAGGAAGCAGGACTCCAGCCTGAGAGAGTCAGCCATGCCAAGTCTCCACCAGCAGCAGATCCTAACAGGTTGGAGTGGAACAGCAGCAGCCAGCAGCAGTGACTCTGGTAAGACACCTCTGTCTGTCACCACTGTTCTGTCCCTAATACCAATCTCTCCCGTGCCCTGTGTTCTGTCATGTCCCTGTCACCGTTATCCTGGCCCTGTCACCCTTATCCTGGCCATGTCACCCCTATCCTGTCCCTGTAATTTCTGTCCTGGCCCCGTCGCCCCTGTTCTGGCCCCGTCACCCCTGTCCTGGCCCTGTCACCCCTGTTCTGACCCTGTCACCCATATTCTTACCCTGTCACCCCTGTCCTGGCCCCGTCACCCCTGTCCTGACCCTGTCACCCCTGTCCTGGCCCTGTTACTGCATACCCTCCAACTACCTTTTTGGCAGGTACAGTACCCGTAGCGCCTCCAGACTCCTCCTCAATGCACCACACCTCCGCACCTTCCCCTCTACCACATGCGGCACCCCACCCCTCCCCCACACGCTGTGCCTCCAGACCCCCTACACCACCCGCGGCTTCCACTTCTCCGCCCCTCCACCACCCACAGCACCTCCAGACCACCTCCACCATCCACCCCCCATATATGTCTCCCCCCACACCTGCCCCCCCTCCACCCGCAGCATCTGCAGACACCCTCCTCCATCCGCGGTGCCCCCCTCATCCACCCCTCCCCCACCTGCCCCTCCACCACCTGAAGCACCTCCGGACCCCCTTCCCCATCTGCCACACCACCTGTATTTGCCCCTCCCCTACTCACGGCACCTCCGGACCCCCTACCCCACCCCCGCCCCTTCCCATCCCACAGCACCTCCGGAACCCTTCACCCATCCGCAACATCCCCGCACCTGCCCCTTTCCCACCCTTGGCACCCCTGCCCTTCCCCCACTGGCAGTGCCTCAGGACCCCATCTCCCATCTGCAGCCCCCACTCCTCTGCCCCTCCCCCACCCGCAGCATCTCCCGACCCTTCCCCATCCGGGCCCCCCCGCTTCCACCCCCTCTCTACCCGCAGCATCTACAGACACCCTCCCCCATCCACAGCCCCCCCCCGCACCTGCTACATTCTGTACATTGTGCCCTGCAGGTGCTGTTCACGCCGTCGCAAGGGGCTGCGCATACTTCACCATCACACGCCCTTTCATTGTGCAATATTTAACCACTAACAAAGGAATGCAGGTAATACTCCATATAATACAAATATTGAACCCCAGAAAGGCATGCAAGAGTTAAGGGGGATAAGCCCCTTGCGACGGTGTGAAGAGCGCCCGTAGGGCGCGATGAAGCACCTAGTCCATTATAAGTCATAATATGAATATACATAAAGCAATACACAATTACACGCATATCCTGAATATATATATATATATATATATATATATATATATATATAGCAGTAGAAGATAGGAGGTACGGCACTCCAAGCGACTTGAATAATTCACTCTTACACCAGCATGAAGTTAGACAACGTTTCAGGGCTTTTATTATAGCCCTTTCATCAGGTCAGCATAAAAACAAGTGATTTAAACATACCTTTATAGCAGTCATAAATCTCCCAGTGACTGGCGTCTTCCGGAAGGCGGATCACCCGCCCGCCCCGGCCGGCGCTCTAACGATGACGAGCACCTAGACTCCGTCATCATTGTGCTCCCCATCACCATGGCAACGCGGTACAATCTAGTGAAACAAAGTCCGCAGCTAAACAAAAGTTGTACTATACCATCCAGGATCTACATTAGGCTAACAATGGCTAGTAACCATCCAATGTATACACATGGGTAACATTACATACAAAACATGCGTATATCAAAAATCTTATTGACGATACGTACATCATGTTACACTAACAAACCCTATTACCTCCTAGCAGTTTAACATGATATTTCCCAGTTAAATGAAATTATAAGAAATATTAAGAAATATACTAATCATGCTACTAAAGCGTCTTAAACACTGAACAGGTAATAGTTCTGGAAGCAGAATTTTTTTTTTTAAAAAGTACTAGATCATACTAAAAGAAGCAACTGAGGCCAATATGGTCATTAAGCCCTCTCGGATGCACCGTATCTAATCTGTGGATCCATTGGGATTCCAATTGCAGCAATCGCCTGCCACGGTCGCCTCCCCTAGGCAGAGGTTGCACCTGATCAATCATTCTGTAACGTAATGACACCAGGGGGTGTCGTGCCTGGCAAAAGTGCCTGGCCACTGGTTGCTCACTATCTCCTTTATTAATCGCAGCCTTAATTGCTGATCTGTGGGCTGCCATACGTTCCTTGAACATACGTTCGGTCTTACCAACGTATGACAGCCCACAGGGGCATATAAGTTGGTACACCACAAATCTTGAAGAACAGGTAAATTGATGTTTAATAAAAAATGTGCGACCAGAATGTGGATGCTGAAAAGTCTCTCCTGCAATCAAAAACTGACAGGTAATACAGGTGCATCTAAAACAACCCTTCTTAAGGCCCTGTCTTGCTTCAAACCTAGGCGTTATATCAGTACGAACCAAGATGTCCCTCAGGTTTTTACTAGAGATGAGCGGGTTCGGTTCCTCGGAATCCGAACCCGCCCGAACTTCATGTTTTTTTACACGGGTCCGAGCGACTCGGATCTTCCCGCCTTGCTCGGTTAACCCGAGCGCGCCCGAACGTCATCATCACGCTGTCGGATTCTCGCGTGGCTCGGATTCTATCGCGAGACTCGGATTCTATATAAGGAGCCGCGCGTCGCGGCCATTTTCACACGTGCATTGAGATTGATAGGGAGAGGACGTGGCTGGCGTCCTCTCCATTTAGATTATAAGAGAGAGAGATTTACTGGAGCTTAGGACTAGGAGGAGTACTGTAGAAGTGTAGAGAGTGCAGAGAGTTTACTAGTGAGTGACCACCAGACAGTGCAGTTTATTTAATATATCCGTTCTCTGCCTGAAAAAAGCGATACACACAGTGACTCAGTCACATACCATATCTGTGTGCACTGCTCAGGCTCAGCCCAGTGTGCTGCATCATCTATATATATTATATATCTGTCTGACTGCTCAGCTCACACAGCTTATTATTGTGGGGGAGACTGGGGAGCACTGCAGTGCCAGTTATAGGTTATAGCAGGAGCCAGGAGTACATAATATTATATAGTGAGTGACCACCAGACAGTGCAGTTTATTTAATATATCCGTTCTCTGCCTGAAAAAAGCGATACACACAGTGACTCAGTCACATACCATATCTGTGTGCACTGCTCAGGCTCAGCCCAGTGTGCTGCATCATCTATATATATTATATATCTGTCTTACTGCTCAGCTCACACAGCTTATAATTGTGGGGGAGACTGGGGAGCACTGCAGTGCCAGTTATAGGTTATAGCAGGAGCCAGGAGTACATAATATTATATTAAAATTAAACAGTGCACACTTTTGCTGCAGGAGTGCCACTGCCAGTGTGACTGACCAGTGACCTGACCACACTGACCACCAGTATAGTTAGTAGTATACTTATATTGTGATTGCCTGAAAAAGTTAAACACTCGTCGTGTGACTTCACTTGTGTGTTGTTGTTTTTTTTTATTCTATAAAAATAAAACTCATTCTGCTGACAGATAGTGTCCAGCAGGTCCGTCATTATATAATATATAATATATACCTGTCCGGCTGCAGTAGTGATATATATATATATTTTTTATATCATTTATCATCCAGTCGCAGCAGACACAGTACGGTAGTTCACGGCTGTGGCTACCTCTGTGTCTGCACTCGGCAGGCAGTCCGTCCATAATTGTATACCACCTAACCGTGGTTTTTTTTTCTTCTTTATACATATATACTACTACGACATCTCTTTATCAACCAGTCTATATTAGCAGCAGACACAGTACAGTACGGTAGTTCACGGCTGTGGCTACCTCTGTGTCTGCACTCGGCAGGCAGTCCGTCCATAATTGTATACCACCTAACCGTGGTTTTTTTTTCTTTCTTCTTTATACATACATAGTTACATAGACATCTCTTTATCAACCAGTCTATATTAGCAGCAGACACAGTACAGTACGGTAGTTCACGGCTGTGGCTACCTCTGTGTCTGCACTCGGCAGGCAGTCCGTCCATAATTGTATACCACCTAACCGTGGTTTTTTTTTTTTTCTTCTTTATACATACATAGTTACATAGACATCTCTTTATCAACCAGTCTATATTAGCAGCAGACACAGTACAGTACGGTAGTTCACGGCTGTGGCTACCTCTGTGTCTGCACTCGGCAGGCAGTCCGTCCATAATTGTATACCACCTAACCGTGGTTTTTTTTTCTTTCTTCTTTATACATACATAGTTACATAGACATCTCTTTATCAACCAGTCTATATTAGCAGCAGACACAGTACAGTACGGTAGTTCACGGCTGTGGCTACCTCTGTGTCTGCACTCGGCAGGCAGTCCGTCCATAATTGTATACCACCTAACCGTGGTTTTTTTTTCTTTCTTCTTTATACATACATAGTTACATAGACATCTCTTTATCAACCAGTCTATATTAGCAGCAGACACAGTACAGTACGGTAGTTCACGGCTGTGGCTACCTCTGTGTCTGCACTCGGCAGGCAGTCCGTCCATAATTGTATACCACCTAACCGTGGTTTTTTTTTCTTTCTTCTTTATACATACATAGTTACATAGACATCTCTTTATCAACCAGTCTATATTAGCAGCAGACACAGTACAGTACGGTAGTTCACGGCTGTGGCTACCTCTGTGTCTGCACTCGGCAGGCAGTCCATAATTGTATACTAGTATCCATCTCCATTGTTTACCTGAGGTGCCTTTTAGTTGTGCCTATTAAAATATGGAGAACAAAAATGTTGAGGTTCCAAAATTAGGGAAAGATCAAGATCCACTTCCACCTCGTGCTGAAGCTGCTGCCACTAGTCATGGCCGAGACGATGAAATGCCAGCAACGTCGTCTGCCAAGGCCGATGCCCAATGTCATAGTACAGAGCATGTCAAATCCAAAACACCAAATATCAGTAAAAAAAGGACTCCAAAACCTAAAATAAAATTGTCGGAGGAGAAGCGTAAACTTGCCAATATGCCATTTACCACACGGAGTGGCAAGGAACGGCTGAGGCCCTGGCCTATGTTCATGGCTAGTGGTTCAGCTTCACATGAGGATGGAAGCACTCAGCCTCTCGCTAGAAAACTGAAAAGACTCAAGCTGGCAAAAGCACCGCAAAGAACTGTGCGTTCTTCGAAATCCCAAATCCACAAGGAGAGTCCAATTGTGTCGGTTGCGATGCCTGACCTTCCCAACACTGGAGGTGAAGAGCATGCGCCTTCCACCATTTGCACGCCCCCTGCAAGTGCTGGAAGGAGCACCCGCAGTCCAGTTCCTGATAGTCAGATTGAAGATGTCAGTGCTGAAGTACACCAGGATGAGGAGGATATGGGTGTTGCTGGCGCTGGGGAGGAAATTGACCAGGAGGATTCTGATGGTGAGGTGGTTTGTTTAAGTCAGGCACCCGGGGAGACACCTGTTGTCCGTGGGAGGAATATGGCCGTTGACATGCCTGGTGAAAATACCAAAAAAATCAGCTCTTCAGTGTGGAGGTATTTCAACAGAAAAGCGGACAACAGGTGTCAAGCCGTGTGTTGCCTTTGTCAAGCTGTAATAAGTAGGGGTAAGGACGTTAACCACCTCGGAACATCCTCCCTTATACGTCACCTGCAGCGCATTCATAATAAGTCAGTGACAAGTTCAAAAACTTTGGGCGACAGCGGAAGCAGTCCACTGACCAGTAAATCCCTTCCTCTTGTAACCAAGCTCACGCAAACCACCCCACCAACTCCCTCAGTGTCAATTTCCTCCTTCCCCAGGAATGCCAATAGTCCTGCAGGCCATGTCACTGGCAATTCTGACGAGTCCTCTCCTGCCTGGGATTCCTCCGATGCATCCTTGCGTGTAACGCCTACTGCTGCTGGCGCTGCTGTTGTTGCTGCTGGGAGTCGATGGTCATCCCAGAGGGGAAGTCGTAAGCCCACTTGTACTACTTCCAGTAAGCAATTGACTGTCCAACAGTCCTTTGCGAGGAAGATGAAATATCACAGCAGTCATCCTGCTGCAAAGCGGATAACTGAGGCCTTGACAACTATGTTGGTGTTAGACGTGCGTCCGGTATCCGCCGTTAGTTCACAGGGAACTAGACAATTTATTGAGGCAGTGTGCCCCCGTTACCAAATACCATCTAGGTTCCACTTCTCTAGGCAGGCGATACCGAGAATGTACACGGACGTCAGAAAAAGACTCACCAGTGTCCTAAAAAATGCAGTTGTACCCAATGTCCACTTAACCACGGACATGTGGACAAGTGGAGCAGGGCAGGGTCAGGACTATATGACTGTGACAGCCCACTGGGTAGATGTATGGACTCCCGCCGCAAGAACAGCAGCGGCGGCACCAGTAGCAGCATCTCGCAAACGCCAACTCTTTCCTAGGCAGGCTACGCTTTGTATCACCGCTTTCCAGAATACGCACACAGCTGAAAACCTCTTACGGCAACTGAGGAAGATCATCGCGGAATGACTTACCCCAATTGGACTCTCCTGTGGATTTGTGGCATCGGACAACGCCAGCAATATTGTGTGTGCATTAAATATGGGCAAATTCCAGCACGTCCCATGTTTTGCACATACCTTGAATTTGGTGGTGCAGAATTTTTTTAAAAACGACAGGGGCGTGCAAGAGATGCTGTCGGTGGCCAGAAGAATTGCGGGACACTTTCGGCGTACAGGCACCACGTACAGAAGACTGGAGCACCACCAAAAACTACTGAACCTGCCCTGCCATCATCTGAAGCAAGAAGTGGTAACGAGGTGGAATTCAACCCTCTATATGCTTCAGAGGTTGGAGGAGCAGCAAAAGGCCATTCAAGCCTATACAATTGAGCACGATATAGTAGGTGGAATGCACCTGTCTCAAGCGCAGTGGAGAATGATTTCAACGTTGTGCAAGGTTCTGATGCCCTTTGAACTTGCCACACGTGAAGTCAGTTCAGACACTGCCAGCCTGAGTCAGGTCATTCCCCTCATCAGGCTTTTGCAGAAGAAGCTGGAGACATTGAAGGAGGAGCTAACACGGAGCGATTCCGCTAGGCATGTGGGACTTGTGGATGGAGCCCTTAATTCGCTTAACAAGGATTCACGGGTGGTCAATCTGTTGAAATCAGAGCACTACATTTTGGCCACCGTGCTCGATCCTAGATTTAAAGCCTACCTTGGATCTCTCTTTCCGGCAGACACAAGTCTGCTGGGGTTGAAAGACCTGCTGGTGACAAAATTGTCAAGTCAAGCGGAACGCGACCTGTCAACATCTCCTCCTTCACATTCTCCCGCAACTGGGGGTGCGAGGAAAAGGCTCAGAATTCCGAGCCCACCCGCTGGCGGTGATGCAGGGCAGTCTGGAGCGACTGCTGATGCTGACATCTGGTCCGGACTGAAGGACCTGACAACGATTACGGACATGTCGTCTACTGTCACTGCATATGATTCTCTCAACATTGATAGAATGGTGGAGGATTATATGAGTGACCGCATCCAAGTAGGCACGTCACACAGTCCGTACTTATACTGGCAGGAAAAAGAGGCAATTTGGAGGCCCTTGCACAAACTGGCTTTATTCTACCTAAGTTGCCCTCCCACAAGTGTGTACTCCGAAAGAGTGTTTAGTGCCGCCGCTCACCTTGTCAGCAATCGGCATACGAGGTTACATCCAGAAAATGTGGAGAAGATGATGTTCATTAAAATGAATTATAATCAATTCCTCCGCGGAGACATTGACCAGCAGCAATTGCCTCCACAAAGTACACAGGGAGCTGAGATGGTGGATTCCAGTGGGGACGAATTGATAATCTGTGAGGAGGGGGATGTACACGGTGATATATCGGAGGGTGATGATGAGGTGGACATCTTGCCTCTGTAGAGCCAGTTTGTACAAGGAGAGATTAATTGCTTCTTTTTTGGGGGGGGTCCAAACCAACCCGTCATATCAGTCACAGTCGTGTGGCAGACCCTGTCACTGAAATGATGGGTTGGTTAAAGTGTGCATGTCCTGTTTTGTTTATACAACATAAGGGTGGGTGGGAGGGCCCAAGGACAATTCCATCTTGCACCTCTTTTTTCTTTTCTTTTTCTTTGCATCATGTGCTGATTGGGGAGGGTTTTTTGGAAGGGACATCCTGCGTGACACTGCAGTGCCACTCCTAAATGGGCCCGGTGTTTGTGTCGGCCACTAGGGTCGCTAATCTTACTCACACAGTCAGCTACCTCATTGCGCCTCTTTTTTTCTTTGCGTCATGTGCTGTTTGGGGAGGGTTTTTTGGAAGGGACATCCTGCGTGACACTGCAGTGCCACTCCTAGATGGGCCCGGTGTTTGTGTCGGCCACTAGGGTCGCTAATCTTACTCACACAGCTACCTCATTGCGCCTCTTTTTTTCTTTGCGTCATGTGCTGTTTGGGGAGGGTTTTTTGGAAGGGCCATCCTGCGTGATACTGCAGTGTCACTCCTAGATGGGCCCGGTGTTTGTGTCGGCCACTAGGGTCGCTAATCTTACTCACACAGCTACCTCATTGCGCCTCTTTTTTTCTTTGCGTCATGTGCTGTTTGGGGAGGGTTTTTTGGAAGGGACATCCTGCGTGACACTGCAGTGCCACTCCTAGATGGGCCCGGTGTTTGTGTCGGCCACTAGGGTCGCTTATCTTACTCACACAGCGACCTCGGTGCAAATTTTAGGACTAAAAATAATATTGTGAGGTGTGAGGTATTCAGAATAGACTGAAAATGAGTGTAAATTATGGTTTTTGAGGTTAATAATACTTTGGGATCAAAATGACCCCCAAATTCTATGATTTAAGCTGTTTTTTAGTGTTTTTTGAAAAAAACACCCGAATCCAAAACACACCCGAATCCGACAAAAAAAATTCGGTGAGGTTTTGCCAAAACACGTTCGAACCCAAAACACGGCCGCGGAACCGAACCCAAAACCAAAACACAAAACCCGAAAAATTTCAGGCGCTCATCTCTAGTTTTTACCCCGTTTGTAACATGACATCAATTTGGTATCATTAAGTTTGAGTTCTGGATCACTTTGGACAATGTGCCAAAGATTTTTTGATACAGGTTGAGTATCCCTTATCCAAAATGCTTGGGACCAGAGGTATTTTGGATATCGGATTTTTTCGTATTTTGGAATAATTGCATACCATAATGAGATATCATGGCGATAAGACCCAAGTCTAAGCACAGAATGCATTTATATTACATATACACCTTATACACACAGCCTGAATGTCATTTTAGCTAGAGATGAGCGCCTGAAATTTTTCGGGTTTTGTGTTTTGGTTTTGGGTTCGGTTCCGCGGCCGTGTTTTGGGTTCGAACGCGTTTTGGAAAAACCTCACCGAATTTTTTTTGTCGGATTCGGGTGTGTTTTGGATTCGGGTGTTTTTTTCAAAAAACACTAAAAAACAGCTTAAATCATAGAATTTGGGGGTCATTTTGATCCCAAAGTATTATTAACCTCAAAAACCATAATTTACACTCATTTTCAGTCTATTCTGAATACCTCACACCTCACAATATTATTTTTAGTCCTAAAATTTGCACCGAGGTCGCTGTGTGAGTAAGATAAGCGACCCTAGTGGCCGACACAAACACCGGGCCCATCTAGGAGTGGCACTGCAGTGTCACGCAGGATGTCCCTTCCAAAAAACCCTCCCCAAACAGCACATGACGCAAAGAAAAAAAGAGGCGCAATGAGGTAGCTGTGTGAGTAAGATTAGCGACCCTAGTGGCCGACACAAACACCGGGCCCATCTAGGAGTGGCACTGCAGTGTCACGCAGGATGGCCCTTCCAAAAAACCCTCCCCAAACAGCACATGACGCAAAGAAAAAAAGAGGCGCAATGAGGTAGCTGTGTGAGTAAGATTAGCGACCCTAGTGGCCGACACAAACACCGGGCCCATCTAGGAGTGGCACTGCAGTGTCACGCAGGATGTCCCTTCCAAAAAACCCTCCCCAAACAGCACATGACGCAAAGAAAAAAAGAGGCGCAATGAGGTAGCTGTGTGAGTAAGATTAGCGACCCTAGTGGCCGACACAAACACCGGGCCCATCTAGGAGTGGCACTGCAGTGTCACGCAGGATGTCCCTTCCAAAAAACCCTCCCCAATCAGCACATGATGCAAAGAAAAAGAAAAGAAAAAAGAGGTGCAAGATGGAATTGTCCTTGGGCCCTCCCACCCACCCTTATGTTGTATAAACAAAACAGGACATGCACACTTTAACCAACCCATCATTTCAGTGACAGGGTCTGCCACACGACTGTGACTGATATGACGGGTTGGTTTGGACCCCCCCCAAAAAAGAAGCTATTAATCTCTCCTTGCACAAACTGGCTCTACAGAGGCAAGATGTCCACCTCATCTTCACCCTCCGATATATCACCGTGTACATCCCCCTCCTCACAGATTATCAATTCGTCCCCACTGGAATCCACCATCTCAGCTCCCTGTGTACTTTGTGGAGGCAATTGCTGCTGGTCAATGTCTCCGCGGAGGAATTGATTATAATTCATTTTAATGAACATCATCTTCTCCACATTTTCTGGATGTAACCTCGTACGCCGATTGCTGACAAGGTGAGCGGCGGCACTAAACACTCTTTCGGAGTACACACTTGTGGGAGGGCAACTTAGGTAGAATAAAGCCAGTTTGTGCAAGGGCCTCCAAATTGCCTCTTTTTCCTGCCAGTATAAGTACGGACTGTGTGACGTGCCTACTTGGATGCGGTCACTCATATAATCCTCCACCATTCTATCAATGTTGAGAGAATCATATGCAGTGACAGTAGACGACATGTCCGTAATCGTTGTCAGGTCCTTCAGTCCGGACCAGATGTCAGCATCAGCAGTCGCTCCAGACTGCCCTGCATCACCGCCAGCGGGTGGGCTCGGAATTCTGAGCCTTTTCCTCGCACCCCCAGTTGCGGGAGAATGTGAAGGAGGAGATGTTGACAGGTCGCGTTCCGCTTGACTTGACAATTTTCTCACCAGCAGGTCTTTCAACCCCAGCAGACCTGTGTCTGCCGGAAAGAGAGATCCAAGGTAGGCTTTAAATCTAGGATCGAGCACGGTGGCCAAAATGTAGTGCTCTGATTTCAACAGATTGACCACCCGTGAATCCTTGTTAAGCGAATTAAGGGCTGCATCCACAAGTCCCACATGCCTAGCGGAATCGCTCCGTGTTACCTCCTCCTTCAATGTCTCCAGCTTCTTCTGCAAAAGCCTGATGAGGGGAATGACCTGACTCAGGCTGGCAGTGTCTGAACTGACTTCACGTGTGGCAAGTTCAAAGGGCATCAGAACCTTGCACAACGTTGAAATCATTCTCCACTGCGCTTGAGACAGGTGCATTCCACCTACTATATCGTGCTCAATTGTATAGGCTTGAATGGCCTTTTGCTGCTCCTCCAACCTCTGAAGCATATAGAGGGTTGAATTCCACCTCGTTACCACTTCTTGCTTCAGATGATGGCAGGGCAGGTTCAGTAGTTTTTGGTGGTGCTCCAGTCTTCTGTACGTGGTGCCTGTACGCCGAAAGTGTCCCGCAATTCTTCTGGCCACCGACAGCATCTCTTGCACGCCCCTGTCGTTTTTTTAAAAATTCTGCACCACCAAATTCAAGGTATGTGCAAAACATGGGACGTGCTGGAATTTGCCCATATTTAATGCACACACAATATTGCTGGCGTTGTCCGATGCCACAAATCCACAGGAGAGTCCAATTGGGGTAAGCCATTCCGCGATGATCTTCCTCAGTTGCCGTAAGAGGTTTTCAGCTGTGTGCGTATTCTGGAAAGCGGTGATACAAAGCGTAGCCTGCCTAGGAAAGAGTTGGCGTTTGCGAGATGCTGCTACTGGTGCCGCCGCTGCTGTTCTTGCGGCGGGAGTCCATACATCTACCCAGTGGGCTGTCACAGTCATATAGTCCTGACCCTGCCCTGCTCCACTTGTCCACATGTCCGTGGTTAAGTGGACATTGGGTACAACTGCATTTTTTAGGACACTGGTGAGTCTTTTTCTGACGTCCGTGTACATTCTCGGTATCGCCTGCCTAGAGAAGTGGAACCTAGATGGTATTTGGTAACGGGGGCACACTGCCTCAATAAATTGTCTAGTTCCCTGTGAACCAACGGCGGATACCGGACGCACGTCTAACACCAACATAGTTGTCAAGGACTCAGCTATCCGCTTTGCAGTAGGATGACTGCTGTGATATTTCATCTTCCTCGCAAAGGACTGTTGAACAGTCAATTGCTTACTGGAAGTAGTACAAGTGGGCTTACGACTTCCCCTCTGGGATGACCATCGACTCCCAGCGGCAACAACAGCAGCGCCAGCAGCAGTAGGCGTTACACGCAAGGATGCATCGGAGGAATCCCAGGCAGGAGAGGACTCGTCAGAATTGCCAGTGACATGGCCTGCAGGACTATTGGCATTCCTGGGGAAGGAGGAAATTGACACTGAGGGAGTTGGTGGGGTGGTTTGCGTGAGCTTGGTTACAAGAGGAAGGGATTTACTGGTCAGTGGACTGCTTCCGCTGTCACCCAAAGTTTTTGAACTTGTCACTGACTTATTATGAATGCGCTGCAGGTGACGTATAAGGGAGGATGTTCCGAGGTGGTTAACGTCCTTACCCCTACTTATTACAGCTTGACAAAGGGAACACACGGCTTGACACCTGTTGTCCGCATTTCTGGTGAAATACCTCCACACCGAAGAGCTGATTTTTTTGGTATTTTCACCTGGCATGTCAACGGCCATATTCCTCCCACGGACAACAGGTGTCTCCCCGGGTGCCTGACTTAAACAAACCACCTCACCATCAGAATCCTCCTGGTCAATTTCCTCCCCAGCGCCAGCAACACCCATAACCTCCTCATCCTGGTGTACTTCAACACTGACATCTTCAATCTGACTATCAGGAACTGGACTGCGGGTGCTCCTTCCAGCACTTGCAGGGGGCGTGCAAATGGTGGAAGGCGCATGCTCTTCACGTCCAGTGTTGGGAAGGTCAGGCATCGCAACCGACACAATTGGACTCTCCTTGTGGATTTGGGATTTCGAAGAATGCACAGTTCTTTGCTGTGCTGCTTTTGCCAGCTTGAGTCTTTTCATTTTTCTAGCGAGAGGCTGAGTGCTTCCATCCTCATGTGAAGCTGAACCACTAGCCATGAACATAGGCCAGGGCCTCAGCCGTTCCTTGCCACTCCGTGTGGTAAATGGCATATTGGCAAGTTTACGCTTCTCCTCCGACAATTTTATTTTAGGTTTTGGAGTCCTTTTTTTACTGATATTTGGTGTTTTGGATTTGACATGCTCTGTACTATGACATTGGGCATCGGCCTTGGCAGACGACGTTGCTGGCATTTCATCGTCTCGGCCATGACTAGTGGCAGCAGCTTCAGCACGAGGTGGAAGTGGATCTTGATCTTTCCCTAATTTTGGAACCTCAACATTTTTGTTCTCCATATTTTAATAGGCACAACTAAAAGGCACCTCAGGTAAACAATGGAGATGGATGGATTGGATACTAGTATACAATTATGGACGGGCTGCCGAGTGCCGACACAGAGGTAGCCACAGCCGTGAACTACCGCACTGTACTGTGTCTGCTGCTAATATATAGACTGGTTGATAAAGAGATAGTATACTCGTAACTAGTATGTATGTATAAAGAAAGAAAAAAAAACCACGGTTAGGTGGTATATACAATTATGGACGGGCTGCCGAGTGCCGACACAGAGGTAGCCACAGCCGTGAACTACCGCACTGTACTGTGTCTGCTGCTAATATATAGACTGGTTGATAAAGAGATAGTATACTCGTAACTGGTATGTATGTATAAAGAAAGAAAAAAAAACCACGGTTAGGTGGTATATACAATTATGGACGGGCTGCCGAGTGCCGACACAGAGGTAGCCACAGCCGTGAACTACCGCACTGTACTGTGTCTGCTGCTAATATATAGACTGGTTGATAAAGAGATAGTATACTCGTAACTAGTATGTATGTATAAAGAAAGAAAAAAAAACCACGGTTAGGTGGTATATACAATTATGGACGGACTGCCGAGTGCCGACACAGAGGTAGCCACAGCCGTGAACTACCGCACTGTACTGTGTCTGCTGCTAATATAGACTGGTTGATAAAGAGATAGTATACTCGTAACTAGTATGTATGTATAAAGAAAGAAAAAAAAACCACGGTTAGGTGGTATATACAATTATGGACGGGCTGCCGAGTGCCGACACAGAGGTAGCCACAGCCGTGCACTACCGCACTGTACTGTGTCTGCTGCTAATATATAGACTGGTTGATAAAGAGATAGTATACTCGTAACTAGTATGTATGTATAAAGAAAGAAAAAAAAACCACGGTTAGGTGGTATATACAATTATGGACGGGCTGCCGAGTGCCGACACAGAGGTAGCCACAGCCGTGAACTACCGCACTGTACTGTGTCTGCTGCTAATATAGACTGGTTGATAAAGAGATAGTATACTCGTAACTAGTATGTATGTATAATGAAAGAAAAAAAAACATGGTTAGGTGGTACAGGTTGAGTATCCCTTATCCAAAATGCTTGGGACCAGAGGTATTTTGGATAACGGATTTTTCCGTATTTTGGAATAATTAGATACCATAATGAGATATCATGGTGATGGGACCTAAATCTAAGCACAGAATGCATTTATGTTACATATACACCTTATACACATAGCCTGAAGGTCATTTTAGACAATATTTTTTATAACTTTGTGCATTAAACAAAGTGTGTGTACATTCACACAATTCATTTATGTTTCATATACACCTTGTACACACAGCCTGAAGGTCATTTAATACAATATTATTAATAACTTTGTGTATTAAACAAAGTTTGTGTACATTGAGCCATCAAAAAACAAAGGTTTCACTATCTCACTCTCACTCAAAAAAGTCCGTATTTCAGAATATTCCGTATTTCGGAATATATGGATATGGGATACTCAACCTGTATATACAATTATGGACGGGCTGCCGAGTGCCGACACAGAGGTAGCCACAGCCGTGAACTACCGCACTGTACTGTGTCTGCTGCTAATATAGACTGGTTGATAAAGAGATAGTATACTACTAATATTATATATACTGGTGGTCAGGTCACTGGTCACTAGTCACACTGGCAGTGGCACTCCTGCAGCAAAAGTGTGCACTGTTTAATTTTAATATAATATTATGTACTCCTGGCTCCTGCTATAACCTATAACTGGCACTGCAGTAGTGCTCCCCAGTCTCCCCCACAATTATAAGCTGTGTGAGCTGAGCAGTCAGACAGATATATAATATATATAGATGATGCAGCACACTGGCCTGAGCCTGAGCAGTGCACACAGATATGGTATGTGACTGACTGAGTCACTGTGTGTATCGCTTTTTTCAGGCAGAGAACGGATATATTAAATAAACTGCACTGTGTGTCTGGTGGTCACTCACTATATAATATATTATGTACTCCTGGCTCCTGCTATAACCTATAACTGGCACTGCAGTAGTGCTCCCCAGTCTCCCCCACAATTATAAGCTGTGTGAGCTGAGCAGTCAGACAGATATATATAATATTATATATAGATATTATGATAATAGATGATGCAGCACACTGGCCTGAGCCTGAGCAGTGCACACAGATATGGTATGTGACTGAGTCACTGTGTGCTGTGTATCGCTTTTTTCAGGCAGAGAACGGATTATAAATAAAACTGGTGGTCACTATCAGCAAAACTCTGCACTGTACTGAGTACTCCTAATGCTCCCCAAAATTAGTAAATCAAGTGTCTCTCTAATCTATTCTAAACGGAGAGGACGCCAGCCACGTCCTCTCCCTATCAATCTCAATGCACGTGTGAAAATGGCGGCGACGCGCGGCTCCTTATATAGAATCCGAGTCTCGCGATAGAATCCGAGCCTCGCGAGAATCCGACAGCGTCATGATGACGTTCGGGCGCGCTCGGGTTAACCGAGCAAGGCGGGAAGATCCGAGTCGCTCGGACCCGTGAAAAAAAACATGAAGTTCTGGCGGGTTCGGATTCAGAGAAACCGAACCCGCTCATCTCTAATTTTAGCCAATATTTTTTGTGACTTTGTGCATTGAACAAAGTGTATCTACTTTCACACAATTCATTTATGTTTCATATACACCTTATACACATAGCCTGAAGGTCATTTAATACAATATTTTTAATAACTTTGTGTATTAAACAAAATTTGTGTACATTGAGCCATCAAAAAACAAAAGGTTTCACTATCTCAGTCTCACTCAAAAAAGTCCGTATTTCGGAATATTCCGTATTTCGGAATATTTGGATATGGGATACTCAACCTGTATTTGATTAATTCCCTTACTTGCAGCATTATATTGACCTACCCACGGAATAATGGGACCTGCTTGGGATGTTACTGATTGTTTGTCTAATAATTCTGCTCTATCCAAACTGAGAGCCCTAATCTTTGCTTGTTCCAAAAAATTTGTATTATACCCTCTCTCAATAAATTTTAGCATCATCTGATTCATCTGAGTCTCTGCCAAATTACGGTCAGACGTGATGCGTCTCACACGTACAAACTCCGCTGTGACATGCTAAATGTCTTTTGTTACTGTATGCACATCACTGCACTGTCTCACTAGTGCCTACAAGCAATGTGGAAAAAAAAATTTTCAAGCACGGTTTGCACTTTTTTGGATAACGGATACATTACAATGAACTATTGCTGCTAAATACAATATACTATCACTGCTATCTAGTATATCATATCCTACTCTGCATCTGGTTTTTTATGTATCACCTTGAATTGCTGCACTTTTTTGGATAATAAGGCATTATAATGAACTATTGCTGCTAAATACAAAACACTATTATTGCTGCTAAATATACCATATCCTGCTTCGCATCTGGTTTTTGCACATTATCTTGAACTTTTGCTGCTAATTATATGCTACCTTCTTTCTGTGCATGGTGATTAGGTGTGCATGATGATTAATTGGATTTAGCTGGATCTAAGGTGATATAGGTGCCAGAAAAACTACTATATGAATATTAGCATGCTCTAACTTTGGGTGCCAAAAAAAACTTTCCTTTGTAAGGTTCTCTATTAAGGTGGTATTGCTACCATTAAAGTGTGCAGTATATGTGGAACCAATATGATTATTGGTATTTTTTTGGCTTTTGCTGCTGTTCGGTAAAAGTGATTATTGCACTTAATTAAGTCTCTACCAGTGACTATTGTTGGCCATTTTTCTGAACTTTTTGTGGCTCTGGATACAAAAAATCGCTTTAGTTTGACATCTTTTACTGGTTGAATATTTTATCAACTATATTGTGAGCAGTATTCTGAACATAGTTGGTGGTATGGCTGAATCAGCAATTACACAAGACCCGAGTGGTTTTTCATTTAATCAATATGCGATTGGTGAGTCACATAGTTACTCAGAGGCAGAGGCGGAGGATATCCTGTACACAGGGGTTTTACGGGATCAAATTGAATCCACCTCCACAGCTGACACTTATCATGAATTACTACGCCTCAAAAAGAAGGAAATTGATTATTTGTACCACTGTATTTCACTATCTGAGTACTATCGTGCTAAAAAAATCCCCAGAGGCCTACGGGTCCGCAATTCACCAACTATAGGACGAAATGACCCCAATTTTTGTAAAAAATGGGTAGGAATACTTAACAAATGCTCGATGGACCTCATGTTGCTCATTATTGAGCAGTCAACGAAAGAGATGAATATCCTAAAAGAAAAAATTGCTGTATTGGAGTCAGCCCAGAAAGCCATACTGGAGGCTGACAGTACAGTAAACTGGTATGAGAAATTGAATGGACAGATTCAAGTCTATAAGAGAGATTTGATTAAATTCAAAACTCAAAAGAGAGTAAAAGTTGATCAAGACTATGAAAATCACAGTGTATATAGATGGTCTGATACAACTAATAGACGTGAGTTTAAGCATCCTTTCTTCAGACGACGCCCACAGAGACAACGTGATCTGGAATCCTCCAATGAGTTCACTTCCACTGGGAGTGAATCTGTAAATAAAAATACGGCAACCAGCAGTACTCACCCTTTAGGGGTGGATTCCAAGGCAAAGGGCCCAGGAGGAGGCGCCAGCGTGCGTTCACAAGGAGAGGACAGCAATGCCAAAGGCAGAGGAAGAGTGGGCAGACCACCCAAGAACAAGCCACAGTAATTGTTAATCTGTCTGATTACGAGTTGTCAACCACTGAAACCAAAGTTTTGTCAAAGGGACTCTCATTTGTACCTACGGGCTACTGGGACCCTTTGCAGTGGCAAGTTGAAAAATCAAAATTACATAGATCCTTGAAACTTAAGGAGTATTTTTCAAAAAATTCTCTAGTATCTGTACCGGCCACGTCTGAGATTCCGGCAAAAGTGCAGAAAATACTGCCAAAATCTACATTTGATCCATTATCATCTAACGCATCAGTCCGTACCTTCATGCGCTTGTTGGATAAACAAACAGATGAATTTTTGGAGAATATCCCTACAGTACGTAACAATCTGACAAAATTGGAAACCCAAGCCTTAAAACATCTGGCAGCACAGTCACATATTATTTTTAGACCTGCTGATAAGGGGGGAGCACTGGTGATCCAAAATTTGGAGCAATACAAACTGGAAATTGAACGTCAACTTGCAAACCAAGTAACGTATAAGAAGCTGTCCCATGACCCGACAACTAGATATAAGAAAGAACTTACCATCATGTTGGACGAAGGAGTACGAGAGGGCATTATCTCTAGTAAAATACGTGAGGCATTAGTTCCAAGTCATCCTGTAATGCCTGTATTATATACTATACCGAAGATCCATAAATCTATGATTGATCCTCCTGGACGCCCAATAATTTCGGCAAGACAGTCTTTATTTCAACCAACAGCACTTTTTTTGGACTCTTTTTTTCAGCCATGTATTCTGACCGATTTCTTTTGGACACTACCTCACTTCTTAAAAAATTACAACAATTACCGAAATTAGATGATGATGTATTACTCTGTTGCATTGATGTGCAAAGTTTATACACAATTATCCCACATCAGATGGGGCTAGAAGCGGTAGAACGTTACTTACAAGGTCATGCTGAGTTCAAAGGCCCGAATATTCAGTTCTGTATACAGCTACTTAATATGATTTTGAAAAAAAAACTTCTTCTTACATGATGGTGCTATCTATCTGCAATGTACAGGGTGTGCTATGGGGTCCTCAGTGGCACCGGCATACTCCAATATTTTTATGTTTGAAGTAGAACAAAAACATTTTTTTGATAGTCCAGAGATAGCTGACAGAATTGTATTTTATTGTCGCTACATAGACGACCTGCTCCTTTTTTGGAAAGGATCACGACAGGATTTGATAAATATAATTGACCTACATAATAAGCAAAATCATCCAGTCAAGTTGACATATACTATTGAGGATAGAAGTATTAACTATCTTGATGTCAATATTACTTTGGAGGCAGGTTATATCCAAACATCTATATTTTCTAAACCGACGGATCGGAATAATCTTTTACATTATTCCAGTTTTCACCCAATACCTCTTAAGCATGGTCTACCATATTCACAGTTTGTACGTGTGAGACGCATCACGTCTGACCGTAATTTGGCAGAGACTCAGATGAATCAGATGATGCTAAAAATTTATTGAGAGAGGGTATAATACAAATTTTTTGGAACAAGAAAAGATTAGGGCTCTCAGTTTGGATAGAGCAGAATTATTAGACAAACAATCAGTAACATCCCAAGCAGGTCCCATTATTCCGTGGGTAGGTCAATATAATGCTGCAAGTAAGGGAATTAATCAAATATCAAAAAATCTTTGGCACATTGTCCAAAGTGATCCAGAACTCAAACTTAATGATACCAAATTGATGTCATGTTACAAACGGGGTAAAAACCTGAGGGACATCTTGGTTCGTACTGATATAACGCCTAGGTTTGAAGCAAGACAGGGCCTTAAGAAGGGTTGTTTTAGATGCACCTGCATTACCTGTCAGTTTTTGATTGCAGGAGAGACTTTTCAGCATCCACATTCTGGTCGCACATTTTTTATTAAACATCAATTTACCTGTTCTTCAAGATTTGTGGTGTACCAACTTATATGCCCCTGTGGGCTGTCATACGTTGGTAAGACCGAACGTATGTTCAAGGAACGTATGGCAGCCCACAGATCAGCAATTAAGGCTGCGATTAATAAAGGAGATAGTGAGCAACCAGTGGCCAGGCACTTTTGCCAGGCACGACACCCCCTGGTGTCATTACGTTACAGAATGATTGATCAGGTGCAACCTCTGCCTAGGGGAGGCGACCGTGGCAGGCGATTGCTGCAATTGGAATCCCAATGGATCCACAGATTAGATACGGTGCATCCGAGAGGGCTTAACGACCATATTGGCCTCAGTTGCTTCTTTTAGTATGATCTAGTACTTTTTCAAAAAAAAAATTCTGCTTCCAGAACTATTACCTGTTCAGTGTTTAAGACGCTTTAGTAGCATGATTAGTATATTTCTTAATATTTCTTATAATTTCATTTAACTGGGAAATATCATGTTAAACTGCTAGGAGGTAATAGGGTTTGTTAGTGTAACATGATGTACGTATCGTCAATAAGATTTTTGATATACGCATGTTTTGTATTGAATGTTACCCATGTGTATACATTGGATGGTTACTAGCCATTGTTAGCCTAATGTAGATCCTGGATGGTATAGTTCAACTTTTGTTTAGCTGCGGACTTTGTTTCACTAGATTGTACCGCGTTGCCATGGTGATGGGGAGAACAATGATGACGGAGTCTAGGTGCTCGTCATCGTTAGAGCGCCGGCCGGGGCGGGCGGGTGATCCGCCTTCCGGAAAAGACGCCAGTCACTGGGAGATTTATGACTGCTATAAAGGTATGTTTAAATCACTTGTTTTTATGCTGACCTGACGAAAGGGCTATAATAAAAGCCCTGAAACGTTGTCTAACTTCATGCTGGTGTAAGAGTGAATTATTCAAGTCGCTTGGAGTGCCGTACCTCCTATCTTCTACTGCTGTTATCTCCTCGTTCGGGCACCCGGCGCACAGACCACATAAGGGAGAGCCGTACCATCCACTGTATGTATATATATATATGGAGAGCGTATTGACTGCATAGGAGAGAAAAGAGTTAAACATCTGGGGAGGGGTGGACCTAGCTGTGAGGAAAGTACAGCCTTCTTTAGGGGGAGGGCTTGATATATATAGGGAAGGTGAAGCCATCTTAAGTCTCTTGGTGATTTGGTTTGGTGAGTACTGCATTGCAGACGATTTTGTTCTTTTATTAGCTGCAAAGCAGTATATTAGAAAACCCTACAGTGTTGTGCTTCCCCTCTCCTACTTCTTGTTACTCCTGTTATGGCTGCTCGCCCCCGTCGTGTGCTTAGGGCCCCGGCTCGGTACCGTGGGTCAGACGGTCGAGCGGGCCCTGAGATTGCAGAGGGCAGCAGGGGGGACGGGGCTCCGTCCCTCGGGGCCTCTGCAGATACGGCCGTGGGCAGCGCAAGCGGGGCCCGGTCGGGCTCGCTGCCGGCAGCCGAGGCGGTTACACCGGCCGGGCGAGGGCGGCATGGGGGACCTGGGGTCCAGTCAGGCCGCTCGGGAAGTAGCGGGTGTCGGCCGTCCCCGCCGGGAGCCGCCGGGCCCGAGATCATGTCGGGCGCCCGCGGGCGCGCGCGTGCACGCCGCGGGGGGCGCCCGGTGCATGCAGGGCCTAGCCCTCCTCCCTTGCCGCGGCCGAGTGTTAGTGCCGGGCGGGGGGGGACGTCGAGAAGGGGAGCAGGCGGTCGCCGCGCGGGGCCTGTGCAGGAGCCTCGCGCGGCGGCCGAAGAGGAGTCGCAGTCCGGGAGCCCGATGGCGGGAGGAAGTGGGGCGCGCGCACGGGGTGCGCGCGCGCCCACGCTCGCTCCGGACGGCGCCGGCCACGCACGTGCGCGCGCAGCGGCGCCACCACAGCATCAGGCACTCAGCTCTGCTCCCCGGATGCCGGAATCCGGCAGGGGGACGGGACCCAAAAGGGGGGTGCAGCGTGTGCCTCTGGTAGGCAGCGCTGGGCGCAGAAATGTGGCTCAAAGAGAAGGAGGCGCGGCAGGAGCTGAACGGGGTGGCCGGGAGCGGTATGCGCGTGGGCTCTCAGCGGGTCACGTGACACGCGGGGAAACACGCGCGGGTGCACCGCGGTTTCCTGTGGCGACCAGCCCCACAGAGGCGGGTCGCAGCGGGTCCCGCGGGTGGCGGAGAGATAGGGAATGGGTCAGCGGCCGCAGGGCCGCGGCTCGGGCCGCTGCGCACGACAGCGGGTCCTCCCCGGAACCGGGGGATGTTTCTGCTTCGTCGCGGCAAGAGGACGAAAGATCAGAAGAGGGGGACGGATGGTCCGGCCGGAGGGCCCCAGCCTTCACATCGGAACAGCGGGGGCCGGGTCCCCGGGTCACATCGGCTGGTCGCCGGGCGCGGGCTCGCTCCCACCCAAGGACCGGTCGTCCTTCGGGCGCTGTCGACAACGGTCGCGATAGGCGGGATCCTCCTGGGGCCATAGCATCGGCGCTGGCCACGGTGGTAGAGGCTCTGGGGCCGTTAGCTGCAGTGGCCCCCCCTAGGTCGATGGCTGATCTCGGCCAGTCTGCGGGAGGCAGGGCGTCCGGCAAGCGGAGGGCCTCGGCGGCCCGGCGGGTGGCACGAGCCTGCCGGGAGCTGGGGGCCGCCGCTGCGGAGCTGGAGCTGGGGACGGACCGGGAGCAGCAGGGGCGCGCACTCACTGCGTTTTCCGCTCGGGGGGCCCGGCGTGCGCCGCAAGCATGGGCCGGGCCCTCTTCTGTTTTGTCTTCCACAGAGGGCCGAGAAGAAGGGGACTTGGCAGATTTCGTGGAGGACGAGGATTGGGCTGAGGAGGATGAAGATTGCGGCTCGGAGAGGTCGATGGCATCCGGTGAGTTGGTACAGGATATATCAAGTTCCCCCACGAGCTCGAGTTCGCATAGCTCTTCGTCTTCCTCCTCTTCCTCTTCTTTGGCGTCGCAAGCGTCCAACGCAGATAGTACTGCTAGAGCAAGGAGGGAGGCCGAGAAATTGGCCAAACGGGCAGCGAAACAGCAGAAGAGGCGTAAGCGGCGCAAGCGACTTAGTGAGGAAGAGCGTAGGGCGAAGAAGCGGCGCGATATGCCGGGGGTAGTGCGCTGCGAGTACACCGCAGTTATGCGGGGGCTGCGAGACAGCTGCCGCAAGAAGATACGTAGGGGTAACTTCGTGGACTTATTCGTTTTGACTAAGGCCATGAAGAAGGACTACAAAGCGGCGGCCGCTAAGACGGGCATGGGGACAGAGGTGTTCCGGTCTTTTGATAATTGGCTGGCCGGTTTCTGGGTGTTTGCGGCAAGCTATTTGGAGGATAGGCCGGAAGAGCACATGAATATTATCCGGTACCTGCATCTCGTCCATGACATGCAGCGCACGTCCTCGGGCTCGGAATGGCGGCAGTATGACCAAGAGTTTCGGGAGAAACAGGACGGGCTGCGGGTCATGGATTTTGGGTTCAAAGACGTGGAGGTCAGGCTCAAAGTGACCCGGGCATCCCAGCAGGAGGAGGAGCCCCAGAAACAGGGAACAGGTGGGCGTCGCGCGGGGTCATCAGCCCAGGGGTCAGGCGCGGACGGAGGATTTGCCAGGACAGGCGGATTGGCCGTTCGCGTGGGCGGGCGGTCTGCCCCTCGGGGGAAATGCTTTGCTTTTAACAGCGGAACATGTTCCTATGGCAAGCAGTGTCGGTTTCGTCACTCCTGCCAGCAGTGTGGAGGAGCACACCCAGCCTCCTCGTGTTTCAAAGGGGGGCGACAGGGAAACCGGGGAAAGCAGGCTTACTCGAAGCAGGCCGCGAGCGGGATCGCTCAGCAGAGCACCAACGCCAGTTAAGTTGGAAACGATGGGTGAATGGTTGAATCTGTATCCCAATAAAAGGGATGCAAAATTTTTGTTAGATGGTTTTAAGTTCGGTTTTCGCTTGCCTGTTGCAAGCGAAGTGTCCGTGCGCGCGCACAGGAACCTTCAGTCTGCCCTAGCCTTGCCGGCGGTGTTACGGGAGAAAGTGGATAAGGAGGTCAGGTTGGGTAGGATGGAGGGGCCGTTTAAGTCACCCCCGGTGGATGACTTGGTCATCTCCCCGGTCGGGGTGGTACCA
The DNA here is from genome assembly GCF_028390025.1 of Pseudophryne corroboree. Classification (NCBI taxonomy): domain Eukaryota; kingdom Metazoa; phylum Chordata; class Amphibia; order Anura; family Myobatrachidae; genus Pseudophryne; species Pseudophryne corroboree. The sequence continues at coordinate 91,275,930 of NC_086451.1, forward strand.
AAGAAGACTCCAGGATCTTTTCGGCTCATTCAGCATCTTTCTTACCCGCCAGGGGCATCGGTCAACGACGCAATACCACCGGCTTATTGCTCGGTGGTGTATCAGTCATTTGACGAGGCGCTGGAGATGGTCCGCGGCTACGGGAGCGGGGCCCTCATGGCTAAGATTGATGTTGAGTCAGCTTTTAGATTACTGCCATTGCATCCGGACTCATTCCGTTTTATGGGTTTACGGATTGGGGCGGAGTATTTCATCGACAAATGTCTGCCGATGGGATGTTCCGTTTCATGCTCGTTTTTCGAGCGCTTTAGCACTTTTCTTCATTGGTGCGTGGAGTCTGCGTCAGGCGGTCACGGGATCGCACATTACCTCGATGATTTCCTGTGTGCGGGGCCGGCTAATGACACAAGATGCGGCGACTTGCTGTTTAGCACACAAGCCCTTTTTTACCACTTCGGTGTCCCGGTAGCCAGGGATAAAACGGAGGGTCCGGCCTCCTGTCTATCATTTTTGGGGATTGAAATTGACACCGTGGCGGGAGAGTGTCGCCTGCCCCAGGACAAAGTGTCAAAGCTCCGCAAAACTATTGGCCGTTTCAGCGGCTCGCGTAAAGTCACGCTGCGGCAGGCGCAGTCCTTGCTGGGCATGCTGAATTTTGCTTGTCGGGTGATACCGATGGGCAGGGTTTTCTGCCGGAAGCTCGAAAGGGCAACAGCGGGGTGTGCCAGGCCGCATCATTTCGTTCGATTGTCCTCGGAATTAAAAAGGGATTTGGCCGTCTGGGCTTCGTTCCTGGAGGATTTCAACGGGGTGAGCATATGGCAAGCGCCAGCCGTGGACAGCGAGAGTTTGCAGCTTTTTACTGATGCTGCAGGTGCCTCTGGATTCGGTTGTTTTCTGGAGGGATCGTGGTGCGCGGCATCTTGGCCGGCAAACTGGCATAGCGAGGGGCTTACAAGAGATCTGGTGCTGCTGGAGCTTTTTCCCATTATGGTAGCGTTGGAAGTTTGGGGCGATCGGTTAGCTAACCGCAGCATAGTGTTCAGGTGCGATAATCTGGGCGTGGTACATGCGATTAATAACCAGAGGGCGAAATCGCTAGTGGTACTGCGGGTACTTGGGCAATTGCTTTTGACATGCTTGCGTAGGAACCTATGGTTCCGAGCGCAGCACGTGCCCGGTTTGGAAAACGGAATCGCAGACGCGTTGTCGCGTGGACAGTGGGAGAGATTTTGGGATTTGGCACCTGAGGCCGAAGAGCAAGGTTTTCACTGTCCTGGTTATGTTTGGCAGATGATCGGGCCGGACTGGAGGGTCTAGCGTTGCGGTCAATCGCGCCGGCCACGCTCAAGGTGTACGGACAAGCTTGGAGTGAATGGGAGGAGTTTGTCCAGGGGCGTCAGCATCAAGGTAAGAGCAGGCATAGGCTGATGCTTTCTTTTATGTGGGAGCTGTACGTCTCCGGTAGGTCACGAGCAGTGGTTTCGCGGTATTTGGCAGGCATATCGTTTTTCTGCAAGCTGCGAGGCGTCCCTGACGTAACAAAAAGCGAGGTTCTGCGGAAGGCAATGAAAGGGTGGGCGCGAGTCGCGCCGTCGCCACCGGATAGGAGGCGGCCCATCGATGCGGCGTTGTTGCCGGCCGTCATCGAGGCAGTTGGGCGAGTCGCGTCGTCCAAGTTTGAGACGCTTTTGTTTAGTTTGGCGTTCTCTATGGCTTACCACGGGGCCTTTCGAGTTTCTGAGTTGGTAGCGCCTTCCAAGAGAGCAGATTCGCGCATGCTGGTCGGAGACGTAGTAGTGGGTGAGAGGTCCTTGCTGGCAGGTTGCGACGCTCCAAGACGGATCAAGTGGGGAGAGGACGCTGGGTTACAATGGTCCCAGCGCTGGAGGAGAGCGTTTGCCCGGTGGGGCTGGCAAGGCAATACGTGGTGGTGCGACCCGTTAAGGAGGGGTCTTGGCTGTTGCATTATGATGGGCTGCCAGTCACGAAATACCAGTTTCGATGGATGCTGAGTCGCTGTTTGGCGGGCTTGGGCCTCCCACCCACTGCTTTCGGTACCCATTCCTTTCGCATTGGCGCAGCGACGTCGGCTGCTGCGGCGGGTTGCTCCAGAACTGAAATACAGGCGGTGGGGCGATGGAAGTCGTCAAGCTATAGACGATATATTCGCCCCGTCACATGAGCGGTCGGTTTGCGCTTGGTGCTTTGTTTAAATTTGCAATGTATTATGTTGTTACAGTTCTGTGAATTTATGGTTGTGCGTCTGTTGATGTTACCCCTTTTGTTTTGTTTTATCCTACTCAGGGATTAGCTACTCGCCGTTGCTGGCATGAGTCGGCAGCGGGGGTCTGGAGTTATTTGCGATTTTTTGCCTGACTTGACGGACTGAATTCTAATCTACAATTCGGCTAATTTGGTCTAATCAGAGTCCCTCAGCAGGTCTTTACGTTTCACCTCCAGCTGAGTTATTACATGTGTTTCCCATTTTATACCCCCCCTCCCCCCCCCCCCTGTTTTTTATTTTGTTTGTTTTATTTGATCTTTCCCCTTTGTGTCTTTAATTGCGCTTTTAAATTGGCTACGAAACATGGTGCAGTCGGCTAGGCCATGACTGCTACAATAGCGAGATCTAAAGTTTTCTTTTTTGGCAGATCCTTCAGTATAAACAATTAATAAGCCTCTTAGTAATCAATTCTACCCCTCTTTTTCCCTTCAGGATGGTTTGACGACAATTTGACCATTTGGGTGGTTGGCCACTCTTACATTTATTGGGCGGCCAGGTTTGTGGCCTCGGAAGGGTCTCAGGCATTGCTTGGAGTACAGGGTGTCAGATGGCTTGGCTGGCGAGGAATGATGTGGGGTGAGCTGAGGAGTAGGTTAGTGAGTCAGGCCAGCAAGCATGGAGTCCCTAAGGTGTTGGTTGTCCATCTAGGTGGCAACGACTTGGGGAAGAGGACATCCTTGGATCTGCGGTGGGCCATGATACAGGATCTGGCAAGGGTGACCGCGGCATGGACCAATTGTGTGTTGGTTTTTTCCATGATGGTGCCAAGATTGTGTTGGAGGGGTGTGGCGGATGGTCGCCAGATTGATGAGGCCCGGAAAAAGGTGAACGGTGCGGTGGCAAAGTGGGTGCTGTCCCACGGTGGGAGGGTGGTTCGCCACCCGAGGATACGGTTCAGAGACAGCCACCTTTTCCGGCGCGATGGAGTACATCTATCCAATGAGGGGATGATGTTTTTTCTGGAGGATCTAGGTTTCGCTTTGCAGGAGTTAGGGTAGGTTTATGGTGGCGGTGCGAAAGACTGTTGGGGATGAGTCTTTCGCTGTTGGAGGAAAAGAACGGCAGTTTGGTATTGTAGGGAAAACTGTAGTGTTTTACAGTTTGTTGTGGTTTAGGTGCACTCACCTCCATCGACTTATGGCCGCTTGACCACCCGTCCGGGAAGGCAGCGGCAGGGCACCCAGGAGCGGTGGGTAGTCACTGTGGGGGTTGAGTTGTCACCTATTACCGGTTTATGGTAAGTTTTTAGTAAATTTATAGGGTTAAGTTATTTAAGGTTAATTTAGATTAATTGAGCCGTTCTTTTGGGCCGCCACCATATGCCAGCTGGAGCGGCATATTAAATTAATCTCTTTATTTACAGGTTTCCTAATGGTTAGGGACAAATAAATAGCTAGCAATTTTCTGCCAAAATTCAAGTCTCAGTGTCGTTATTTCTGGTTCTTGGTTATGAATGCTTTACTTTCAAAGAAAGGGGTCCACCAAATATCACTAAGATGTTTAGGAGAGAGTATTGACTGCATAGGAGAGAAAAGAGTTAAACATCTGGGGAGGGGTGGACCTAGCTGTGAGGAAAGTACAGCCTTCTTTAGGGGGAGGGCTTGATATATATAGGGAAGGTGAAGCCATCTTAAGTCTCTTGGTGATTTGGTTTCCCACCCTCCCGCCCTGGTAGTTGGAAATTTTGGCACGTGGTGCTTTGGCTTTAAAGTTGTTGGCTGTTTTCGTTGGCTATTTATTGGCGGAAAAGAACGGCAGTTTGGTATTGTAGGGAAAACTGTAGTGTTTTACAGTTTGTTGTGGTTTAGGTGCACTCACCTCCATCGACTTATGGCCGCTTGACCACCCGTCCGGGAAGGCAGCGGCAGGGCACCCAGGAGCGGTGGGTAGTCACTGAGGGGGTTGAGTTGTCACCTATTACCGGTTTATGGTAAGTTTTTAGTAAATTTATAGGGTTAAGTTATTTAAGGTTAATTTAGATTAATTGAGCCGTTCTTTTGGGCCGCCACCATATGCCAGCTGGAGCGGCATATTAAATTAATCTCTTTATTTACAGGTTTCCTAATGGTTAGGGACAAATAAATAGCTAGCAATTTTCTGCCAAAATTCAAGTCTCAGTGTCGTTATTTCTGGTTCTTGGTTATGAATGCTTTACGGCCCTCATTCCGAGTTGATCGGTCGCAAGGCGAATTTAGCAGAGTTACACACGCTAAGCCGCCGCCTACTGGGAGTGAATCTTAGCTTCTTAAAATTGCGACCGATGTATTCGCAATATTGCGATTACTAACTACTTAGCAGTTTCAGAGTAGCTTCAGACTTACTCTGCCTGTGCGATCATTTCAGTGCTTGTCGTTCCTGGTTGACGTCACAAACACACCCAGCGTTCGCCCAGGCACTCCCACCGTTTCCCCGGCCACTCCTGCGTTTTTTCCGGAAACGGTAGCGTTTTCAGCCACACGCCCCTGAAACGCCGTGTTTCCGCCCAGTAACACCCATTTCCTGTCAATCACATTACGATCGCCGGAGCGAAGAAAAAGCCGTGAGTAAAAATACTTTCTTCATAGTAAAGTTACTTGGCGCAGTCGCAGTGCGAACATTGCGCATGCGTACTAAGCGGATTTTCACTGCGATGCGATGAAAAAGAACGAGCGAACAACTCGGAATGAGGGCCTACTTTCAAAGAAAGGGGTCCACCAAATATCACTAAGATGTTTAATAACATATATATAAGCGGATAATCCGGAACCATCGGGTCCCAAGTGACATTAATGTGTTCTGAATATATATGACTAAGTACTGAATATCCCAGTTGTGGATCTACTAGGAAACAGTATGTTCGACAGAAACAAGTATTCGTCGACAGCAGGGAGTAGCAAGAAGGCAAAATAACAGTCATGCAACTCCGAGAGGACCGAGGGAAGTATACAGAAATAAATTTAAATACACTCCCCCCCCCCTTCCTTATACTACCATGTCTGTGCTCGGGCTACAGGTCCATGGCAACAGCACAATAAATATATACATATAAACATATATACAGGTCCAAGCTAGTTACTGCATGTTAATTTACACCCAGTAAAAACAGCTGGTGCCGACAGAGTCGGCCACACACTAACTGTGTCTCCCCTACAGTAATTACTGTTAACAAGTACACAACTACCGACCCGCTGAAACAGGCGTCGGCGATGCCGACAGTGATCCCCAACTATGACAGAGCACTCACTCCTGACGACATATGTTGACTAAAGCTATATTGGATAACCGACAGGGAGCACACCAATCTATATCTATATATATATATATATATATATATATATATATATATAAGTGATGAGCGGGTTCGGTTTTACTCGGTTCTACTCGGTTCTCAAAACGGCATCTTATTTGTTCACGGGTGTCACGTGTTTTGGATAGCCAAACAGATGCCGTATTTAGAACCGAGTAAAACCGAACCCGCTCATCACTAATATATATATATATATATATATATATATACAGAGTATATGCCCATATGTCAAAAATAGTGCTATAACTTACACCATATAGCACTAAACACCGTGCGCCCCCCCCCCCCCCACAACTGCACTGTTTTTGGTGGGGACATATAGAAAATGGCGCTGTATCCCCAAGTGAGGGCTTAGCCCCTCCCCTTCTCAAAGAGCTTCAGCGCTCTATCAATATAGCCTTAATTATGCAATCGGGGGTGCCTATACAGTGTCACATACTGTATAGGTGCCTCAAAGGTATAAATACACCTATATAGCTGCCCAGGGCGCTCCCCCCTAGCGCCCTGAACCCTTGTAACGACCGTTGGTGGGTGGGAGCAATGGCGCGCAGCGCGGCCGTTGCGGTATCCGGCGGGAGTATCGTAAACAGTGGCCAGACACCTAAAAAGAACATATGCCAGCTGTAACAACTTACAGTAACTTGCTGCCCAGGGTGCACCCCCCCCCCCCAGCGCCCTGCACCCGGTGAGTGCCGTTGGTGTGTAGGAGCATGGAGCGCAGCGTGACCGCTGCATGTTACCTCCATTACTGAAGTCTTCTGTTCTTCCTATACTCACCCGGCTTCTTTCTTCTGGCTTCTGTGAGGGAGGTGACGGCGCGGCTCCGGGAACAAGCAGCTAGGCGAACCAAGTGATTGAACCCTCTGGAGCTAATGGTGTCCAGTAGCCTAAGAAGCAGAGCCCTTGAACTAAGAAGAAGTAGGTCTAACTTCTCTCCCCTCAGTCCCACGCGGCAGAGAGCCTGTAGCCAGCAGGTCTCCCTGAAAATAAAAAGCCTAACATGAAGTCTTTTGGAGAAACTCAGTAGAGCTCCCCTAAAGTGTGTCCAGTCACTCCTGGGCACAAAGTCTAACTGAGGTCTGTGGGAGGGGCATAGAGGGAGCAGCCAGTTCACACCCATTAAAAGTCTTATAGTGTTCCCATGTCTCCTGCCGATCCTGTCTATACCCCATGGTCCTTACGGAGTCCCCAGCATCCTCTAGGACGTATGAGAAATATATATATATATCTCATGTGCATTTCCTTTTCTTACTTACACTATCTTAGATTAGCTGAAGGCTGCATAAGCCTGAGGCCATATAAGAGCCCAATTTTTGTGATTGGTTGTTTTATGACTAAACAGTTGCTAGGTAGATCATGGTTTCCGGTTGTTTTTTCCTATAGGATCATAGGGTTGTCCGTCAAGCTTTAAGGGGTTGGTCTCAGGATAGTATATAATGCATAGTCATGTGCCTCAGACTTCCTATTGCCATTATTCTATGCCCTCCCGCCCTCCCTGATTATTTTTAATTTGTTCTTGTCTTCTACAGTTGGCTATTGACAGCCAGATTGGCGGGAAGTCGCTACCAACCAGCGGTCAAACAGGCATAAGTGGTCATTGTGGGGCACCCTCTTTAGAAGGACGGCAGGTGTGTCCTTCTCTTGCTGGTGGACATTTAGACATTCCCCTGCAGGAACCGAATGTTTGCCAGAGAAAAGAGTGGTGAGGCCAGCACAATGCGGGTTATGCAGGAAGAAGGCGGGGTTTTGGTAGTCCCCTCCTTGGTTTGTTGGATTTCATCTAAGTGACTGGAGCTAGTGTCTGGTAGCGACTTTTCCTTTGCCATCCTCCAATCTAAATTTAACTTTACAATCTAAATTAATTCCAATTTAAATTACAATGATAGTTTAAAGAGTTGGTCAGCGATCAATAAATATCGTCTGACCATTAACTCCAGCTACCGTGTCCGTGTCTTTATTTCAGTGTGTGTCGTTTTATTTTAGTGATAAACTAGCTTAAGAAAGGTTTATTTTAATCACAATAAAGTTATGGGCGCCTTGTACTCCATACTCCCTTTGATGGCACCTAACCCCGGGTTTTCTATACCTATCCTATATTGTCTTGAACTGTAAGTACTGTTTTCTTGTTTGCTCATTTGCTTATGTACTGTGTAACGGGCGCTGCGAATCCCTTGTGGCACCATATAAATAAATAATAATAATAACTATGATGTTAGAGTATCCATCGAGGAGAGTAATTTGAAGACCGAAGTGTTCTCGAAACCGACTGATCGGAACACGCTTTTATTATCCTCCAGTTTCCATCCGAATCCCCTCAAGAAAGGACTGCCAAAATCCCAGATGATACGGGTGGCTAGAATTGCAAGCAATTCTACGATAGCAGCAAGCAGCATCGATACTGTCATTGCCAAATTTGTTGCTAGGGGATACAGTCTAACTGAATTGAAGAAACAAAAAATGGAGGTGTTAGCCGCCCTAGACCGGAAACAATTACTCACCGCAAGAGGTAAAGATCAGAAATCAGTGATTCCTTGGAAGTTGGAGTATATAGCATCGAGTCAAGTGGTACAGCGGGCAAGTCGTGCTCTCTGGCCCATTGCAGCTTCCAACAAAAATGTACCATGTTTTACATCTAAAAGGCCGATGGCTTGTTACACCAGAGGCAAGAACCTTAAAGACATGGTGGTCCATACGGACATTACTGGATTTGCGAAATCCATCTCTGCCCCTCATTTTTTGTCTAAACCTCCTGGTTGCTACAAATGTCCCAGATATACCACTTGCTCACATATGATAACGGGATCTTCATTCAAACACCCTCATTCTTCAAGAACCATCTCCATCAAGCACACACTCTTGTGTCTTTCCACCTACGTGAGCTATATTATCATTTGTCCATGTAAATTATATTACGTGGGCAAAACGATTCGCACAGCCCGAGAACGCATGGCGCTACACCGGTCGTCGATTGGGAAAGCCATTGCCAGTGGGAATTCTGATCAACCTGTGGCATGACATTTTCAACAAATGGGCCACCCTCTTTCCTCCCTTAGACACATGCTTATAGATCATGTCCCAGCCTCTTTACGAAGTCGGGATCGAGGTGGAAAACTCCTTAGATGTGAAATAAAATGGATACACTATCTCAATACAGTGTCTCCAGCGGGCTTGAACAAACGGTGTAATTGGAACACTTTTCTGTGATTTGCTATTTTTTTGCTAAGCACATATTTTCATTCTGATTAGCGATGCAATCTCTTAACAATATCTTCTCTCCGTTATAACCAGATTTGATAGTTTTTGTCATTACCACTTTATTAATATATCCTGTAACTATTGTGCCATAACCTTCTTCACTCCAGAATAGCAGTGTTAATTAGAGATGAGCGGGTTCGGTTTCTCTGAATCCGAACCCGCCCGAACTTCATGTTTTTTTCACGGGTCCGAGCGACTCGGATCTTCCCGCCTTGCTCGGTTAATCCGAGCGCGCCCGAACGTCATCATGACGCTGTCGGATTCTCGCGAGGCTCGGATTCTATCGCGAGACTCGGATTCTATATAAGGAGCCGCGCGTCGTCGCCATTTTCACACGTGCATTGAGATTGATAGGGAGAGGACGTGGCTGGCGTCCTCTCCATTTAGATTAGGGTTGAGAGAGAGAGAGAGAGATTGACCTGAGGCTGTGATACTGTAGAAGAGAGTGCAGAGTTTAGTGACTGACGACCACAGTGACCACCAGACAGTGCAGTTGTTTGTTTTATTTAATATATCCGTTCTCTGCCTGAAAAAAACGATACACACAGTGACTCAGTCACATACCATATCTGTGTGCACTGCTCAGCCCAGTGTGCTGCATCAATGTATATATATATCTGACTGTGCTCAGCTCACACAGCTTATAATTGTGGGGGAGACTGGGGAGCACTGCAGTGCCAGTTATAGGTTATAGCAGGAGCCAGGAGTACATAATATTATATTAAAATTAAACAGTGCACACTTTTGCTGCAGGAGTGCCACTGCCAGTGTGACTAGTGACCAGTGACCTGACCACCAGTATATATAATATTAGTAGTATACTATCTCTTTATCAACCAGTCTATATTAGCAGCAGACACAGTACAGTGCGGTAGTTCACGGCTGTGGCTACCTCTGTGTCGGCACTCGGCAGCCCGTCCATAATTGTATATACCACCTAACCGTGGTTTTTTTTTCTTTCTTTATAGTCATACTAGTTACGAGTATACTATCTCTTTATCAACCAGTCTATATTAGCAGCAGACACAGTACAGTGCGGTAGTTCACGGCTGTGGCTACCTCTGTGTCGGCACTCGGCAGCCCGTCCATAATTGTATATACCACCTAACCGTGGTTTTTTTTTCTTTCTTTATACATACATACTAGTTACGAGTATACTATCTCTTTATCAACCAGTCTATATTAGCAGCAGACACAGTACAGTGCGGTAGTTCACGGCTGTGGCTACCTCTGTGTCGGCACTCGGCAGCCCGTCCATAATTGTATATACCACCTAACCGTGTTTTTTTTTTCTTTCTTTATACATACATACTAGTTACGAGTATACTATCTCTTTATCAACCAGTCTATATATTAGCAGCAGACACAGTACAGTGCGGTAGTTCACGGCTGTGGCTACCTCTGTGTCGGCACTCGGCAGCCCGTCCATAATTGTATATACCACCTAACCGTGGTTTTTTTTTCTTTCTTTATACATACATACTAGTTACGAGTATACTATCTCTTTATCAACCAGTCTATATATTAGCAGCAGACACAGTACAGTGCGGTAGTTCACGGCTGTGGCTACCTCTGTGTCGGCACTCGGCAGCCCGTCCATAATTGTATATACCACCTAACCGTGGTTTTTTTTTCTTTCTTTATACATACATACTAGTTACGAGTATACTATCTCTTTATCAACCAGTCTATATTAGCAGCAGACACAGTACAGTGCGGTAGTTCACGGCTGTGGCTACCTCTGTGTCGGCACTCGGCAGCCCGTCCATAATTGTATATACCACCTAACCGTGTTTTTTTTTTCTTTCTTTATACATACATACTAGTTACGAGTATACTATCTCTTTATCAACCAGTCTATATTAGCAGCAGACACAGTACAGTGCGGTAGTTCACGGCTGTGGCTACCTCTGTGTCGGCACTCGGCAGCCCGTCCATAATTGTATATACCACCTAACCGTGGTTTTTTTTTTTCTTTCTTTATACATACATACTAGTTACGAGTATACTATCTCTTTATCAACCAGTCTATATATTAGCAGCAGACACAGTACAGTGCGGTAGTTCACGGCTGTGGCTACCTCTGTGTCGGCACTCGGCAGCCCGTCCATAATTGTATATACCACCTAACCGTGGTTTTTTTTTCTTTCTTTATAGTCATACTAGTTACGAGTATACTATCTCTTTATCAACCAGTCTATATTAGCAGCAGACACAGTACAGTGCGGTAGTTCACGGCTGTGGCTACCTCTGTGTCGGCACTCGGCAGCCCGTCCATAATTGTATATACCACCTAACCGTGGTTTTTTTTTCTTTCTTTATACATACATACTAGTTACGAGTATACTATCTCTTTATCAACCAGTCTATATATTAGCAGCAGACACAGTACAGTGCGGTAGTTCACGGCTGTGGCTACCTCTGTGTCGGCACTCGGCAGCCCATCCATAATTGTATACTAGTATCCAATCCATCCATCTCCATTGTTAACCTAAGGTGCCTTTTAGTTGTGCCTATTAAAATATGGAGAACAAAAATGTTGAGGTTCCAAAATTAGGGAAAGATCAAGATCCACTTCCACCTCGTGCTGAAGCTGCTGCCACTAGTCATGGCCGAGACGATGAAATGCCAGCAACGTCGTCTGCCAAGGCCGATGCCCAATGTCATAGTACAGAGCATGTCAAATCCAAAACACCAAATATCAGTAAAAAAAGGACTCCAAAACCTAAAATAAAATTGTCGGAGGAGAAGCGTAAACTTGCCAATATGCCATTTACCACACGGAGTGGCAAGGAACGGCTGAGGCCCTGGCCTATGTTCATGGCTAGTGGTTCAGCTTCACATGAGGATGGAAGCACTCAGCCTCTCGCTAGAAAAATGAAAAGACTAAAGCTGGCAAAAGCAGTAGCACCGCAAAGAACTGTGCGTTCTTCGAAATCCCAAATCCACAAGGAGAGTCCGACTCCAATTGTGTCGGTTGCGATGCCTGACCTTCCCAACACTGGACGTGAAGAGCATGCGCCTTCCACCATTTGCACGCCCCCTGCAAGTGATGGAAGGAGCACCCGCAGTCCAGTTCCTGATAGTCAGATTGAAGATGTCAGTGTTGAAGTACACCAGGATGAGGAGGATATGGGTGTTGCTGGCGCTGGGGAGGAAATTGACCAGGAGGATTCTGATGGTGAGGTGGTTTGTTTAAGTCAGGCACCCGGGGAGACACCTGTTGTCCGTGGTAGGAATATGGCCGTTGACATGCCTGGTGAAAATACCAAAAAAATCAGCTCTTCGGTGTGGAAGTATTTCACCAGAAATGCGGACAACAGGTGTCAAGCCGTGTGTTCCCTTTGTCAAGCTGTAATAAGTAGGGGTAAGGACGTTAACCACCTCGGAACATCCTCCCTTATACGTCACCTGCAGCGCATTCATAATAAGTCAGTGACAAGTTCAAAAACTTTGGGTGACAGCGGAAGCAGTCCACTGACCAGTAAATCCCTTCCTCTTGTAACCAAGCTCACGCAAACCACCCCACCAACTCCCTCAGTGTCAATTTCCTCCTTCCCCAGGAATGCCAATAGTCCTGCAGGCAATGTCACTGGCAATTCTGACGAGTCCTCTCCTGCCTGGGATTCCTCCGATGCATCCTTGCGTGTAACGCCTACTGCTGCTGGCGCTGCTGTTGTTGCTGCTGGGAGTCGATGGTCATCCCAGAGGGGAAGTCGGAAGACCACTTGTACTACTTCCAGTAAGCAATTGACTGTTCAACAGTCCTTTGCGAGGAAGATGAAATATCACAGCAGTCATCCTGCTGCAAAGCGGATAACTGAGGCCTTGACAACTATGTTGGTGTTAGACGTGCGTCCGGTATCCGCCGTTAGTTCACAGGGAACTAGACAATTTATTGAGGCAGTGTGCCCCCGTTACCAAATACCATCTAGGTTCCACTTCTCTAGGCAGGCGATACCGAGAATGTACACGGACGTCAGAAAAAGACTCACCAGTGTCCTAAAAAATGCAGTTGTACCCAATGTCCACTTAACCACGGACATGTGGACAAGTGGAGCAGGGCTGGGTCAGGACTATATGACTGTGACAGCCCACTGGGTAGATGTATGGACTCCCGCCGCAAGAACAGCAGCGGCGGCACCAGTAGCAGCATCTCGCAAACGCCAACTCTTTCCTAGGCAGGCTACGCTTTGTATCACCGCTTTCCAGAATACGCACACAGTTGAAAACCTCTTACGGCAACTGAGGAAGATCATCGCGGAATGGCTTACCCCAATTGGACTCTCCTGTGGATTTGTGGCATCGGACAACGCCAGCAATATTGTGTGTGCATTAAATATGGGCAAATTCCAGCACGTCCCATGTTTTGCACATACCTTGAATTTGGTGGTGCAGAATTTTTTAAAAAACGACAGGGGCGTGCAAGAGATGCTGTCGGTGGCCAGAAGAATTGCGGGACACTTTCGGCGTACAGGCACCACGTACAGAAGACTGGAGCACCACCAAAAACTACTGAACCTGCCCTGCCATCATCTGAAGCAAGAAGTGGTAACGAGGTGGAATTCAACCCTCTATATGCTTCAGAGGTTGGAGGAGCAGCAAAAGGCCATTCAAGCCTATACAATTGAGCACGATATAGTAGGTGGAATGCACCTGTCTCAAGCGCAGTGGAGAAGGATTTCAACGTTGTGCAAGGTTCTGATGCCCTTTGAACTTGCCACACGTGAAGTCAGTTCAGACACTGCCAGCCTGAGTCAGGTCATTCCCCTCATCAGGCTTTTGCAGAAGAAGCTGGAGACATTGAAGGAGGAGATAACACGGAGCGATTCCGCTAGGCATGTGGGACTTGTGGATGGAGCCCTTAATTCGCTTAACAAGGATTCACGGGTGGTCAATCTGTTGAAATCAGAGCACTACATTTTGGCCACCGTGCTCGATCCTAGATTTAAAGCCTACCTTGGATCTCTCTTTCCGGCAGACACAAGTCTGCTGGGGTTGAAAGACCTGCTGGTGACAAAATTGTCAAGTCAAGCGGAACGCGACCTGTCAACATCTCCTCCTTCACATTCTCCCGCAACTGGGGGTGCGAGGAAAAGGCTCAGAATTCCGAGCCCACCCGCTGGCGGTGATGCAGGGCAGTCTGGAGCGACTGCTGATGCTGACATCTGGTCCGGACTGAAGGACCTGACAACGATTACGGACATGTCGTCTACTGTCACTGCATATGATTCTCTCAACATTGATAGAATGGTGGAGGATTATATGAGTGACCGCATCCAAGTAGGCACGTCACACAGTCCGTACTTATACTGGCAGGAAAAAGAGGCAATTTGGAGGCCCTTGCACAAACTGGCTTTATTCTACCTAAGTTGCCCTCCCACAAGTGTGTACTCCGAAAGAGTGTTTAGTGCCGCCGCTCACCTTGTCAGCAATCGGCGTACGAGGTTACATCCAGAAAATGTGGAGAAGATGATGTTCATTAAAATGAATTATAATCAATTCCTCCGCGGAGACATTGACCAGCAGCAATTGCCTCCACAAAGTACACAGGGAGCTGAGATGGTGGATTCCAGTGGGGACGAATTGATAATCTGTGAGGAGGGGGATGTACACGGTGATATATCGGAGGGTGATGATGAGGTGGACATCTTGCCTCTGTAGAGCCAGTTTGTGCAAGGAGAGATTAATTGCTTCTTTTTTGGGGGGGGGTCCAAACCAACCCGTCATATCAGTCACAGTCGTGTGGCAGACCCTGTCACTGAAATGATGGGTTGGTTAAAGTGTGCATGTCCTGTTTTGTTTATACAACATAAGGGTGGGTGGGAGGGCCCAAGGACAATTCCATCTTGCACCTCTTTTTTCTTTTCTTTTTCTTTGCGTCATGTGCTGTTTGGGGAGGGTTTTTTGGAAGGGACATCCTGCGTGACACTGCAGTGCCACTCCTAGATGGGCCCGGTGTTTGTGTCGGCCACTAGGGTCGCTTATCTTACTCACACAGCTACCTCATTGCGCCTCTTTTTTTCTTTGCGTCATGTGCTGTTTGGGGAGGGTTTTTTGGAAGGGACATCCTGCGTGACACTGCAGTGACACTCCTAGATGGGCCCGGTGTTTGTGTCGGCCACTAGGGTCGCTTATCTTACTCACACAGCTACCTCATTGCGCCTCTTTTTTTCTTTGCGTCATGTGCTGTTTGGGGAGGGTTTTTTGGAAGGGACATCCTGCGTGACACTGCAGTGCCACTCCTAGATGGGCCCGGTGTTTGTGTCGGCCACTAGGGTCGCTAATCTTACTCACACAGCTACCTCATTGCGCCTCTTTTTTTCTTTGCGTCATGTGCTGTTTGGGGAGGGTTTTTTGGAAGGGCCATCCTGCGTGACACTGCAGTGCCACTCCTAGATGGGGCCGGTGTTTGTGTCGGCCACTAGGGTCGCTTATCTTACTCACACAGCGACCTCGGTGCAAATTTTAGGACTAAAAATAATATTGTGAGGTGTGAGGTATTCAGAATAGACTGAAAATGAGTGGAAATTATGGTTTTTGAGGTTAATAATACTTTGGGATCAAAATGACCGCCAAATTCTATGATTTAAGCTGTTTTTTAGGTTTTTTGGAAAAAAAACACCCGAATCCAAAACACACCCGAATCCGACAAAAAAAATTCGGTGAGGTTTTGCCAAAACGCGGTCGAACCCAAAACACGGCCGCGGAACCGAACCCAAAACCAAAACACAAAACCCGAAAAATTTCCGGCGCTCATCTCTAGTGTTAATATGCATATTTTATAGTAGCAGTGTTAACATGTGTCTTGTCCCCTTTCCTTCAGCCGCTGTGGGGGGCCAGGGAGGCAATGCAGTCACCGGCGTCTGGTTGCCTGGCAACGCACAATGCGCTCCCGGGATCCTGCCGGCGCTGGCGGTCTGACGTCATCGGCAAGCGACCACAGTGGACGGACACCACGAGGCCGGTTGCCGGAACCCGGCCTCCTCCAGCGGCGGGAGATGCTTTAGTATTTAAGTAAGTTATTCTCTATTGTTATGCTTATTTCTTTGTTCAGCTTGACAGCATAGGGCTTGACAACGGTACCTGCACGTACCGAAACGTTGCCCCAGTACTTGCTGTCATGATTCTTCACTAAATATGCATTTATTCATTGGAGTGCCGCAGTTTCTTTTCTACATTTTATATATATATATATATATATATATTTATTTGAACTTGAAATACTATACCAGTCCACTATGTTATCTTTAATATATATGTGTGGGGGTGTATATATATATATATATAAACTCCAAACTGACCCGGCACTCCAGCGGTCCCCTCCGCACAGTCGTTATTGCTCAAGGTGCCCTCCTCTCAGAGTCGATCCTCTGGCATATACCCAGTACAATGAGGCGGAACTCAGGAGACTTCTTAATGGTGTTATTTTATTGCAGTGTCTACGTTTTGGGAACGCAGCCCCTTCAGCAGGATTAGTGCATATTAGAGATGTGCACTTGAAATTTTTCGGGTTTTGTGTTTTGGTTTTGGGTTCGGTTCCGCGGCCGTGTTTTGGGTTCGACCGCGTTTTGGCAAAACCTCACCGAATTTTTTTTGTCGGATTCGGGTGTGTTTTGGATTCGGGTGTTTTTTTTAAAAAAACACTAAAAAACAGCTTAAATCATAGAATTTGGGGGTCATTTTGATCCCAAAGTATTATTAACCTCAAAAACCATAATTTCCACTCATTAGAGATGAGCGCCTGAAATTTTTCGGGTTTTGTGTTTTGGTTTTGGGTTCGGTTCCGCGGCCGTGTTTTGGGTTCGAACGCGTTTTGGCAAAACCTCACCGAATTTTTTTTGTCGGATTCGGGTGTGTTTTGGATTCGGGTGTTTTTTTCAAAAAACACTAAAAAACAGCTTAAATCATAGAATTTGGGGGTCATTTTGATCCCAAAGTATTATTAACCTCAAAAACCATAATTTCCACTCATTTTC
The DNA here is from genome assembly GCF_028390025.1 of Pseudophryne corroboree. NCBI lineage: Eukaryota > Metazoa > Chordata > Amphibia > Anura > Myobatrachidae > Pseudophryne > Pseudophryne corroboree. The sequence continues at coordinate 91,292,737 of NC_086451.1, forward strand.
AGTCTATTCTGAATACCTCACACCTCACAATATTATTTTTAGTCCTAAAATTTGCACCGAGGTCGCTGTGTGAGTAAGATAAGCGACCCTAGTGGCCGACACAAACACCGGGCCCATCTAGGAGTGGCACTGCAGTGTCACGCAGGATGTCCCTTCCAAAAAACCCTCCCCAAACAGCACATGACGCAAAGAAAAAAAGAGGCGCAATGAGGTAGCTGTGTGAGTAAGATTAGCGACCCTAGTGGCCGACACAAACACCGGGCCCATCTAGGAGTGGCACTGCAGTGTCACGCAGGATGGCCCTTCCAAAAAACCCTCCCCAAACAGCACATGACGCAAAGAAAAAAAGAGGCGCAATGAGGTAGCTGTGTGAGTAAGATTAGCGACCCTAGTGGCCGACACAAACACCGGGCCCATCTAGGAGTGGCACTGCAGTGTCACGCAGGATGTCCCTTCCAAAAAACCCTCCCCAAACAGCACATGACGCAAAGAAAAAAAGAGGCGCAATGAGGTAGCTGTGTGAGTAAGATTAGCGACCCTAGTGGCCGACACAAACACCGGGCCCATCTAGGAGTGGCACTGCAGTGTCACGCAGGATGTCCCTTCCAAAAAACCCTCCCCAAACAGCACATGACGCAAAGAAAAAAAGAGGCGCAATGAGGTAGCTGACGGTGTGAGTAAGATTAGCGACCCTAGTGGCCGACACAAACACCGGGCCCATTTAGGAGTGGCACTGCAGTGTCACGCAGGATGTCCCTTCCAAAAAACCCTCCCCAATCAGCACATGATGCAAAGAAAAAGAAAAGAAAAAAGAGGTGCAAGATGGAATTGTCCTTGGGCCCTCCCACCCACCCTTATGTTGTATAAACAAAACAGGACATGCACACTTTAACCAACCCATCATTTCAGTGACAGGGTCTGCCACACGACTGTGACTGATTTGACGGGTTGGTTTGGACCCCCCCAAAAAAGAAGCAATTAATCTCTCCTTGCACAAACTGGCTCTACAGAGGCAAGATGTCCACCTCATCATCACCCTCCGATATATCACCGTGTACATCCCCCTCCTCACAGATTATCAATTCGTCCCCACTGGAATCCACCATCTCAGCTCCCTGTGTACTTTGTGGAGGCAATTGCTGCTGGTCAATGTCTCCGCGGAGGAATTGATTATAATTCATTTTAATGAACATCATCTTCTCCACATTTTCTGGATGTAACCTCGTACGCCGATTGCTGACAAGGTGAGCGGCGGCACTAAACACTCTTTCGGAGTACACACTTGTGGGAGGGCAACTTAGGTAGAATAAAGCCAGTTTGTGCAAGGGCCTCCAAATTGCCTCTTTTTCCTGCCAGTATAAGTACGGACTGTGTGACGTGCCTACTTGGATGCGGTCACTCATATAATCCTCCACCATTCTATCAATGTTGAGAGAATCATATGCAGTGACAGTAGACGGCATGTCCGTAATCGTTGTCAGGTCCTTCAGTCCAGACCAGATGTCAGCATCAGCAGTCGCTCCAGACTGCCCTGCATCACCGCCAGCGGGTGGGCTCGGAATTCTGAGCCTTTTCCTCGCACCCCCAGTTGCGGGAGAATGTGAAGGAGGAGATGTTGACAGGTCGCGTTCCGCTTGACTTGACAATTTTGTCACCAGCAGGTCTTTCAACCCCAGCAGACTTGTGTCTGCCGGAAAGAGAGATCCAAGGTAGGCTTTAAATCTAGGATCGAGCACGGTGGCCAAAATGTAGTGCTCTGATTTCAACAGATTGACCACCCGTGAATCCTTGTTAAGCGAATTAAGGGCTCCATCCACAAGTCCCACATGCCTAGCGGAATCGCTCCGTGTTATCTCCTCCTTCAATGTCTCCAGCTTCTTCTGCAAAAGCCTGGTGAGGGGAATGACCTGACTCAGGCTGGCAGTGTCTGAACTGACTTCACGTGTGGCAAGTTCAAAGGGCATCAGAACCTTGCACAACGTTGAAATCATTCTCCACTGCGCTTGAGACAGGTGCATTCCACCTACTATATCGTGCTCAATTGTATAGGCTTGAATGGCCTTTTGCTGCTCCTCCAACCTCTGAAGCATATAGAGGGTTGAATTCCACCTCGTTACCACTTCTTGCTTCAGATGATGGCAGGGCAGGTTCAGTAGTTTTTGGTGGTGCTCCAGTCTTCTGTACGTGGTGCCTGTACGCCGAAAGTGTCCCGCAATTCTTCTGGCCACGACAGCATCTCTTGCACGCCCCTGTCGTTTTTTTAAAAATTCTGCACCACCAAATTCAAGGTATGTGCAAAACATGGGACGTGCTGGAATTTGCCCATATTTAATGCACACACAATATTGCTGGCGTTGTCCGATGCCACAAATCCACAGGAGAGTCCAATTGGGGTAAGCCATTCCGCGATGATCTTCCTCAGTTGCCGTAAGAGGTTTTCAGCTGTGTGCGTATTCTGGAAAGCGGTGATACAAAGCGTAGCCTGCCTAGGAAAGAGTTGGCGTTTGCGAGATGCTGCTACTGGTGCCGCCGCTGCTGTTCTTGCGGCGGGAGTCCATACATCTACCCAGTGGGCTGTCACAGTCATATAGTCCTGACCCTGCCCTGCTCCACTTGTCCACATGTCCGTGGTTAAGTGGACATTGGGTACAACTGCATTTTTTAGGACACTGGTGAGTCTTTTTCTGACGTCCGTGTACATTCTCGGTATCGCCTGCCTAGAGAAGTGGAACCTAGATGGTATTTGGTAACGGGGGCACACTGCCTCAATAAATTGTCTAGTTCCCTGTGAACTAACGGCGGATACCGGACGCACGTCTAACACCAACATAGTTGTCAAGGCCTCAGTTATCCGCTTTGCAGCAGGATGACTGCTGTGATATTTCATCTTCCTCGCAAAGGACTGTTGAACAGTCAATTGCTTACTGGAAGTAGTACAAGTGGGCTTACGACTTCCCCTCTGGGATGACCATCGACTCCCAGCAGCAACAACAGCAGCGCCAGCAGCAGTAGGCGTTACACGCAAGGATGCATCGGAGGAATCCCAGGCAGGAGAGGAATCGTCAGAATTGCCAGTGACATGGCCTGCAGGACTATTGGCATTCCTGGGGAAGGAGGAAATTGACACTGAGGGAGTTGGTGGGGTGGTTTGCGTGAGCTTGGTTACAAGAGGAAGGGATTTACTGGTCAGTGGACTGCTTCCGCTGTCACCCAAAGTTTTTGAACTTGTCACTGACTTATTATGAATGCGCTGCAGGTGACGTATAAGGGAGGATGTTCCGAGGTGGTTAACGTCCTTACCCCTACTTATTACAGCTTGACAAAGGGAACACACGGCTTGACACCTGTTGTCCGCATTTCTGGTGAAATACCTCCACACCGAAGAGCTGATTTTTTTGGTATTTTCACCTGGCATGTCAACGGCCATATTCCTCCCACGGACAACAGGTGTCTCCCCGGGTGCCTGACTTAAACAAACCACCTCACCATCAGAATCCTCCTGGTCAATTTCCTCCCCAGCGCCAGCAACACCCATATCCTCCTCATCCTGGTGTACTTCAACACTGACATCTTCAATTAGACTATCAGGAACTGGACTGCGGGTGCTCCTTCCAGCACTTGCAGGGGGCGTGCAAATGGTGGAAGGCGCATGCTCTTCACGTCCAGTGTTGGGAAGGTCAGGCATCGCAACCGACACAATTGGACTCTCCTTGTGGATTTGGGATTTCGAAGAATGCACAGTTCTTTGCTGTGCTGCTTTTGCCAGCTTGAGTCTTTTCATTTTTCTAGCGAGAGGCTGAGTGCTTCCATCCTCATGTGAAGCTGAACCACTAGCCATGAACATAGGCCAGGGCCTCAGCCGTTCCTTGCCACTCCGTGTCGTAAATGGCATATTGGCAAGTTTACGCTTCTCCTCCGACAATTTTATTTTAGGTTTTGGAGTCCTTTTTTTTCTGATATTTGGTGTTTTGGATTTGACATGCTCTGTACTATGACATTGGGCATCGGCCTTGGCAGACGACGTTGCTGGCATTTCATCGTCTCGGCCATGACTAGTGGCAGCAGCTTCAGCACGAGGTGGAAGTGGATCTTGATCTTTCCCTAATTTTGGAACCTCAACATTTTTGTTCTCCATATTTTAATAGGCACAACTAAAAGGCACCTCAGGTAAACAATGGAGATGGATACTAGTATACAATTATGGACTGCCTGCCGAGTGCAGACACAGAGGTAGCCACAGCCGTGAACTACCGTACTGTACTGTGTCTGCTGCTAATATAGACTGGTTGATAAAGAGATGTCTATGTAACTATGTATGTATAAAGAAGAAAGAAAGAAAAACCACGGTTAGGTGGTATACAATTATGGACGGACTGCCTGCCAAGTGCAGACACAGAGGTAGCCACAGCCGTGAACTACCGTACTGTACTGTGTCTGCTGCTAATATAGACTGGTTGATAAAGAGATGTCTATGTAACTATGTATGTATAAAGAAGAAAGAAAAAAAAACCACGGTTAGGTGGTATACAATTATGGACAGACTGCCTGCCGAGTGCAGACACAGAGGTAGCCACAGCCGTGAACTACCGTACTGTACTGTGTCTGCTGCTAATATAGACTGGTTGATAAAGAGATGTCTATGTAACTATGTATGTATAAAGAAGAAAGAAAAAAAAACCACGGTTAGGTGGTATACAATTATGGACGGACTGCCTGCCGAGTGCAGACACAGAGGTAGCCACAGCCGTGAACTACCGTACTGTACTGTGTCTGCTGCTAATATAGACTGGTTGATAAAGAGATGTCTATGTAACTATGTATGTATAAAGAAGAAAGAAAAAAAAACCACGGTTAGGTGGTATACAATTATGGACGGACTGCCTGCCGAGTGCAGACACAGAGGTAGCCACAGCCGTGAACTACCGTACTGTACTGTGTCTGCTGCTAATATAGACTGGTTGATAAAGAGATGTCTATGTAACTATGTATGTATAAAGAAGAAAGAAAAAAAAACCACAGTTAGGTGGTATACAATTATGGACGGACTGCCTGCCGAGTGCAGACACAGAGGTAGCCACAGCCGTGAACTACCGTACTGTACTGTGTCTGCTGCTAATATAGACTGGTTGATAAAGAGATGTCTATGTAACTATGTATGTATAAAGAAGAAAGAAAAAAAAACCACGGTTAGGTGGTATACAATTATGGACGGACTGCCTGCCGAGTGCAGACACAGAGGTAGCCACAGCCGTGAACTACCGTACTGTACTGTGTCTGCTGCTAATATAGACTGGTTGATAAAGAGATGTCTATGTAACTATGTATGTATAAAGAAGAAAGAAAAAAAAAACCACGGTTAGGTGGTATACAATTATGGACGGACTGCCTGCCGAGTGCAGACACAGAGGTAGCCACAGCCGTGAACTACCGTACTGTACTGTGTCTGCTGCTAATATAGACTGGTTGATAAAGAGATGTCGTAGTAGTATGTATGTATAAAGAAGAAAAAAAAACCACGGTTAGGTGGTATACAATTATGGACGGACTGCCTGCCGAGTGCAGACACAGAGGTAGCCACAGCCGTGAACTACCGTACTGTGTCTGCTGCGACTGGATGATAAATGATATAAAAAATATATATATATCACTACTGCAGCCGGACAGGTATATATTATATATTATATAATGACGGACCTGCTGGACACTGTCTGTCAGCAGAATGAGTTTTATTTTTATAGAATAAAAAAACAACAACACACAAGTGAAGTCACACGACGAGTGTTTAACTTTTTCAGGCAATCACAATATAAGTATACTACTAACTATACTGGTGGTCAGTGTGGTCAGGTCACTGGTCAGTCACACTGGCAGTGGCACTCCTGCAGCAAAAGTGTGCACTGTTTAATTTTAATATAATATTATGTACTCCTGGCTCCTGCTATAACCTATAACTGGCACTGCAGTGCTCCCCAGTCTCCCCCACAATTATAAGCTGTGTGAGCTGAGCAGTCAGACAGATATATAATATATATAGATGATGCAGCACACTGGGCTGAGCCTGAGCAGTGCACACAGATATGGTAGTGACTGAGTCACTGTGTGTATCGCTTTTTTCAGGCAGAGAACGGATATATTAAATAAACTGCACTGTCTGGTGGTCACTCACTATATAATATTATGTACTCCTGGCTCCTGCTATAACCTATAACTGGCACTGCAGTGCTCCCCAGTCTCCCCCACAATTATAAGCTGTGTGAGCTGAGCAGTCAGACAGATATATAATATATATAGATGATGCAGCACACTGGGCTGAGCCTGAGCAGTGCACACAGATATGGTATGTGACTGAGTCACTGTGTGTATCGCTTTTTTCAGGCAGAGAACGGATATATTAAATAAACTGCACTGTCTGGTGGTCACTCACTAGTAAACTCTCTGCACGCTCTACACTTCTACAGTACTCCTCCTAGTCCTAAGCTCCAGTAAATCTCTCTCTCTTATAATCTAAATGGAGAGGACGCCAGCCACGTCCTCTCACTATCAATCTCAATGCACGTGTGAAAATGGCGGCGACGCGCGGCTCCTTATATAGAATCCGAGTCTCGCGAGAATCCGACAGCGTCATGATGACGTTCGGGCGCGCTCGGGTTAACCGAGCAAGGCGGGAGGATCCGAGTCTGCTCGGACCCGTGAAAAAAACCATGAAGTTCGGGCGGGTTCGGATTCAGAGAAACCGAACCCGCTCATCTCTACTCATTTTCAGTCTATTCTGAATACCTCACACCTCACAATATTATTTTTAGTCCTAAAATTTGCACCTAGGTCGCTGGATGACTAAGCTAAGCGACCCTAGTGGCCGACACAAACACCGTGCCCATCTAGGAGTGGCACTGCAGTGTCACGCAGGATGGCCCTTCCAAAAAAACTTCCCCAAACAGCACATGACGCAAAGAAAAAAAGAGGCGCAATGAGGTAGCTGTGTGAGTAAGATAAGCGACCCTAGTGGCCGACACAAACACCGGGCCCATCTAGGAGTGGCACTGCAGTGTCACGCAGGATGGCCCTTCCAAAAAACCCTCCCCAAACAGCACATGACGCAAAGAAAAAAAGAGGCGCAATGAGGTAGCTGTGTGAGTAAGATAAGCGACCCTAGTGGACGACACAAACACCGTGCCCATCTAGGAGTGGCACTGCAGTGTCACGCAGGATGGCCCTTCCAAAAAACCCTCCCCAAACAGCACATGACGCAAAGAAAAAAAGAGGTGCAATGAGGTTGCTGTGTGAGTAAGATAAGCGACCCTAGTGGCCGACACAAATACCGTGCCCATCTAGGAGTGGCACTGCAGTGTCACGCAGGATGGCCCTTCCAAAAAACCCTCCCCAAACAGCACATGACGCAAAGAAAAAAAGAGGCGCAATGAGGTAGCTGTGTGAGTAAGATAAGCGACCCTAGTGGCCGACACAAACACCGGGCCCATCTAGGAGTGGCACTGCAGTGTCACGCAGGATGGCCCTTCCAAAAAACATTCCACAAACAGCACATGACGCAAAGAAAAATTAAAGAAAAAAGAGGTGCAAGATGGAATTGTCCTTGGGCCCTCCCACCCACCCTTATGTTGTATAAACAGGACATGCACACTTTAACCAACCCATCATTTCAGTGACAGGGTCTGCCACATGACTGTGACTGAAATGACGGGTTGGTTTGGACCCCCACCAAAAAAGAAGCAATTAATCTCTCCTTGCACAAACTGGCTCTACAGAGGCAAGATGTCCACCTCATCATCATCCTCCGATATATCACCGTGTACATCCCCCTCCTCACAGATTATCAATTCGTCCCCACTGGAATCCACCATCTCAGCTCCCTGTGTACTTTGTGGAGGCAATTGCTGCTGGTCAATGTCTCCACGGAGGAATTGATTATAATTCATTTTAATGAACATCATCTTCTCCACATTTTCTGGATGTAACCTCGTACGCCGATTGCTGACAAGGTGAGCGGCGGCACTAAACACTCTTTCGGAGTACACACTTGTGGGAGGGCAACTTAGGTAGAATAAAGCCAGTTTGTGCAAGGGCCTCCAAATTGCCTCTTTTTCCTGCCAGTATAAGTACGGACTGTGTGACGTGCCTACTTGGATGCGGTCACTCATATAATCCTCCACCATTCTTTCAATGGTGAGAGAATCATATGCAGTGACAGTAGACGACATGTCCGTAATCGTTGTCAGGTTCTTCAGTCCGGACCAGATGTCAGCATCAGCAGTCACTCCAGACTGCCCTGCATCACCGCCAGCGGGTGGGCTCGGAATTCTGAGCCTTTTCCTCGCACCCCCAGTTGCGGGAGAATGTGAAGGAGGAGATGTTGACAGGTCGCGTTCCGCTTGACTTGACAATTTTCTCACCAGCAGGTCTTTCAACCCCAGCAGACTTGTGTCTGCCGGAAAGAGAGATCCAAGGTAGGCTTTAAATCTAGGATCGAGCACGGTGGCCAAAATGTAGTGCTCTGATTTCAACAGATTGACCACCCGTGAATCCTTGTTAAGCGAATTAAGGGCTCCATCCACAAGTCCCACATGCCTAGCGGAATCGCTCCGTGTTATCTCCTCCTTCAATGTCTCCAGCTTCTTCTGCAAAAGCCTGATGAGGGGAATGACCTGACTCAGGCTGGCAGTGTCTGAACTGACTTCACGTGTGGCAAGTTCAAAGGGCATCAGAACCTTGCACAACGTTGAAATCATTCTCCACTGCGCTTGAGACAGGTGCATTCCACCTCCTATATCGTGCTCAATTGTATAGGCTTGAATGGCCTTTTGCTGCTCCTCCAACCTCTGAAGCATATAGAGGGTTGAATTCCACCTCGTTACCACTTCTTGCTTCAGATGATGGCAGGGCAGGTTCAGTAGTTTTTGGTGGTGCTCCAGTCTTCTGTACGTGGTGCCTGTATGCCGAAAGTGTCCCGCAATTCTTCTGGCCACCGACAGCATCTCTTGCACGCCCCTGTCGTTTTTTTAAAAATTCTGCACCACCAAATTCAAGGTATGTGCAAAACATGGGACGTGCTGGAATTTGCCCATATTTAATGCACACACAATATTGCTGGCGCTGTCCGATGCCACAAATCCACAGGAGAGTCCAATTGGGGTAAGCCATTCCGCGATGATCTTCCTCAGTTGCCGTAAGAGGTTTTCAGCTGTGTGCGTATTCTGGAAAGCGGTGATACAAAGCGTAGCCTGCCTAGGAAAGAGTTGGCGTTTGCGAGATGCTGCTACTGGTGCCGCCGCTGCTGTTCTTGCGGCGGGAGTCCATACATCTACCCAGTGGGCTGTCACAGTCATATAGTCCTGACCCTGCCCTGCTCCACTTGTCCACATGTCCGTGGTTAAGTGGACATTGGGTACAGCTGCATTTTTTAGGACACTGGTGAGTCTTTTTCTGAGGTCTGTGTACATTTTCGGTATCGCCTGCCTAGAGAAGTGGAACCTAGATGGTATTTGGTAACGGGGGCACACTACCTCAAGAAATTGTGTAGTTCCCTGTGAACTAACGGCGGATACCGGACGCACGTCTAACACCAACATAGTTGTCAAGGCCTTAGTTATCCGCTTTGCAGCAGGATGACTGCTGTGATATTTCATCTTCCTCGCAAAGGACTGTTGGACAGTCAATTGTTTACTGGAAGTAGTACAAGTGGTCTTCCGACTTCCCCTCTGGGATGACCATCGACTCCCAGCAGCAACAACAGCAGCGCCAGCAGCAGTAGGCGTTACACGCAAGGATGCATCGGAGGAATCCCAGGCAGGAGAGGACTCGTCAGAATTGCCAGTGACATGGCCTGCAGGACTATTGGCATTCCTGGGGAAGGAGGAAATTGACACTGAGGGAGTTGGTGGGGTGGTTTGCGTGAGCTTGGTTACAAGAGGAAGGGATTTACTGGTCAGTGGACTGCTTCCGCTGTCACCCAAAGTTTTTGAACTTGTCACTGACTTATTATGAATGCGCTGCAGGTGACGTATAAGGGAGGATGTTCCGAGGTGGTTAACGTCCTTACCCCTACTTATTACAGCTTGACAAAGGCAACACACGGCTTGACACCTGTTGTCCGCTTTTCTGTTGAAATACCTCCACACTGAAGAGCTGATTTTTTTGGTATTTTCACCAGGCATGTCAACGGCCATATTCCTCCCACGGACAACAGGTGTCTCCCCGGGTGCCTGACTTAAACAAACCACCTCACCATCAGAATCCTCCTGGTCAATTTCCTCCCCAGCGCCAGCAACACCCATATCCTCCTCATCCTGGTGTACTTCAACACTGACATCTTCAATCTGACTATCAGGAACTGGACTGCGGGTGCTCCTTCAAGCACTTGCAGGGGGCGTGCAAATGGTGGAAGGCGCATGCTCTTCACGTTCAGTGTTGGGAAGGTCAGGCATCGCAACCGACACAATTGGACTCTCCTTGTGGATTTGGGATTTCGAAGAACGCACAGTTCTTTGCGGTGCTTTTGCCAGCTTGAGTCTTTTCAGTTTTCTAGCGAGAGGCTGAGTGCTTCCATCCTCATGTGAAGCTGAACCACTAGCCATGAACATAGGCCAGGGCCTCAGCCGTTCCTTGCTACTCCGTGTGGTAAATGGCATATTGGCAAGTTTACGCTTCTCCTCCGACAATTTTATTTTAGGTTTTGGAGTCCTTTTTTTACTGATATTTGGTGTTTTGGATTTGACATGCTCTGTACTATGACATTAGGCATCGGCCTTGGCAGACGACGTTGCTGGCATTTCATCGTCTCGGCCATGACTAGTGGCAGCAGCTTCAGCACGAGGTGGAAGTGGATCTTGATCTTTCCCTAATTTTGGAACCTCAACATTTTTGTTCTCCATATTTTAATAGGCACAACTAAAAGGCACCTCAGGTAAACAATGGAGATGGATTGATACTAGTATACTTATGGATGGACTGCCGAGTGCCGACACAGCGGTAGCTACAGCCGTGGACTACCGTACTGTGTCTGCTGCTAATATAGACTGGATGATAATGAGATGAAATCAATATATATATATGTATGTATATATAATATCACTAGTACTGCAGCCGGACAGGTAGATAATATATTTATTAGGTAATGATGACTGATGACGGACCTGCTGGACACTGTCAGCTCAGCAGCACCGCAGACTGCTACAGTAAGCTACTATACTCTATAGTAGTATGTACAAAGAAGAAAGAAAAAAAAAACCACGGGTAGGTGGTATACAATTATGGATGGACTGCCGAGTGCCGACACAGAGGTAGCTACAGCCGTGGACTACCGTACTGTGTCTGCTGCTAATATAGACTGGATGATAATGAGATGAAATCAATATATATATATGTATGTATATATAATATCACTAGTACTGCAGCTGGACAGGTAGATAATATATTTATTAGGTAATGATGACTGATGACGGACCTGCTGGACACTGTCAGCTCAGCAGCACCGCAGACTGCTACAGTAAGCTACTATACTATAGTAGTATGTACAAAGAAGAAAGAAAAAAAAAAACCACGGGTAGGTGGTATACAATTATGGATGGACTGCCGAGTGCCGACACAGAGGTAGCTACAGCCGTGGACTACCGTACTGTGTCTGCTGCTAATATAGACTGGATGATAATGAGATGAAATCAATATATATATATATGTATGTATATATAATATCACTAGTACTGCAGCCGGACAGGTAGATAATATATTTATTAGGTAATGATGACTGATGATGGACCTGCTGGACACTGTCAGCTCAGCAGCACCGCAGACTGCTACAGTAAGCTACTATACTCTATAGTAGTATGTACAAAGAAGAAAGAAAAGAAAAACCACGGGTAGGTGGTATACAATTATGGATGGACTGCCGAGTGCCGACACAGAGGTAGCTACAGCCGTGGACTACCGTACTGTGTCTGCTGCTAATATAGACTGGATGATAATGAGATGAAATCAATATATATATATATGTATGTATATATAATATCACTAGTACTGCAGCTGGACAAGTAGATAATATATTTATTAGGTAATGATGACTGATGACGGACCTGCTGGACACTGTCAGCTCAGCAGCACCGCAGACTGCTACAGTAAGCTACTATACTATAGTAGTATGTACAAAGTAGAAAGAAAAAAAAGACCACGGGTAGGTGGTATACAATTATGGATGGACTGCCGAGTGCCGACACAGAGGTAGCTACAGCCGTGGACTACCGTACTGTGTCTGCTGCTAATATAGACTGGATGATAATGAGATGAAATCAATATATATATATGTATGTATATATAATATCACTAGTACTGCAGCTGGACAAGTAGATAATATATTTATTAGGTAATGATGACTGATGACGGACCTGCTGGACACTGTCAGCTCAGCAGCACCGCAGACTGCTACAGTAAGCTACTATACTATAGTAGTATGTACAAAGAAGAAAGAAAAAAAAAACCACAGGTAGGTGGTATACAATTATGGATGGACTGCCGAGTGCCGACACAGAGGTAGCTACAGCCGTGGACTACCGTACTGTGTCTGCTGCTAATATAGACTGGATGATAATGAGATGAAATCAATATATATATATATGTATGTATATATAATATCACTAGTACTGCAGCCAGACAGGTAGATAATATATTTATTAGGTAATGATGACTGATGACGGACCTGCTGGACACTGTCAGCTCAGCAGCACCGCAGACTGCTACAGTAAGCTACTATACTATAGTAGTATGTACAAAGAAGAAAGGAAAAAAAAACCACGGGTAGGTGGTATACAATTATGGATGGACTGCCGAGTACCGACACAGAGGTAGCTACAGCCGTGGACTACCGTACTGTGTCTGCTGCTAATATAGACTGGATGATAATGAGATGAAATCAATATATATATATATATGTATGTATATATAATATCACTAGTACTGCACCCGGACAGGTAGATAATATATTTATTAGGTAATGATGACTGATGACGGACCTGCTGGACACTGTCAGCTCAGCAGCACCGCAGACTGCTACAGTAAGCTACTATACTATAGTAGTATGTACAAAGAAGAAAGAAAAAAAACCACGGGTAGGTGGTATACAATTATGGATGGACTGCCGAGTGCCGACACAGAGGTAGCTACAGCCGTGGACTAACGTACTGTGTCTGCTGCTAATATAGACTGGATGATTGATAATGAGATGAAATCAATATATATATGTATGTATATATAATATCACTAGTACTGCAGCCGGACAGGTAGATAATATATTTATTAGGTAATGATGACTGATGACGGACCTGCTGGACACTGTCAGCTCAGCAGCACCGCAGACTGCTACAGTAAGCTACTATACTCTATAGTAGTATGTACAAAGAAGAAAGAAAAAAAAAACACGGGTAGGTGGTATACAATTATGGATGGACTGCCGAGTGCCGACACAGAGGTAGCTACAGCCGTGGACTAACGTACTGTGTCTGCTGCTAATATAGAGTCTAGACTGGATGATAAATTATTGATGAGATGAAATCAATATAATATCACTAGTACTGCAGCCGGACAGGTACTATATATATTTATTATGTAATGACTGATGACGGACCTGCTGGACACTGTCAGGTCAGCACAGCACCGCAGACTGCTACAGTAAGCTACTATAGTAGTATGTATAAAGAAGAATGAAAAAAAAAAAAAAAAACACGGGTAGGTGGTATACAATATTATATATATATATATATATATATATATATATTATATACAATTATATATATATATATATATATATTAAACTGGTGGTGATTGATTATTAAACTGGTGGTCACTTCAGGTCACGTTGCAACTTGCAACTAGTACTCCGAGGCCTAAGCAGACAATCACAAAATATATTATTATACTGGTGGTCAGTGTGGTCACAACAATGGCAGTGTGGCACTGACTCTGGCAGCAAAAGTGTGCACTGTACGTTATATGTACTCCTGAGTCCTGCTCTCAGACTCTAACTGCTCCCCACTGTCAGTGTCTCCCCCACAAGTCAGATAATACACTTACAGTCACACTATCTAATCTATAAATATCACTTCAGCAAGTAGTATAGTAGTTTACAGTATAGTAGTACTCCTCCTAATAATGCTCCCCAAAATACTGTGTCTCTCTCTTCTCTAAACGGAGAGGACGCCAGCCACGTCCTCTCCCTATGACTCTCAATGCACGTGTGAAAATGGCGGCGACGCGCGGCTCCTTATATAGAATCCGAGTCTCGCGATAGAATCCGAGCCTCGCGAGAATCCGACAGCGTGATGATGACGTTCGGGCGCGCTCGGGTTAGCCGAGCAAGGCGGGAAGATCCGAGCCTGCTCGGACCCGTGTAAAAAACCTGAAGTTCGGGCGGGTTCAGATTCAGAGGAACCGAACCCGCTCATCTCTAGTGCATATACAAATAAAAAGTGCTTAAATACCTGTATGAGATCAGTCCCACCCGCCGCCTCCAATCACGTCGCCCGGTATCCGGTCGCGTCCTCCCGGTCCCCCCGGAAGTGAGGCCACACCGGCCCGTCCGGTGTACGCGTTGTGGCTAAGGATGAGCAACCATGGAAACCTATAAACAAACTGTCCGCCTCCATTCAACGCTATATACATGTGCAGTGTAATAAACACAGCCTTATGAAATGTAACACAGTGAAATTCACATGGTGCAACCCATAAACATATTAAGACAATCTGGTATATTCCAAAACATTAATCTATCACTCCTAAAAACACCAGATCGAGATCAGTGAAACATAAAAAACTGTGATACATTGTATAATCAAACATAACATATAATGCAGATTGTCATCTAGCTAACAATTTCCTATCTAGAATGAAGGTGCCCTACTTGCATTAAATAATGTTATAAGTCAGTGGGTAGGATCTACAATACTTATACTCAATCCACATATATAACCACCTTACCCTACTGTTAGCAAACTTCGCTGCTCATAAAAAGCACTTTAAATTAAGCGCCTCATTCAGCCCTTTTGGGGCTATTGTATCAAGTGTATGAATCCAGCGTGACTCTAATTGTAACTATTTTTTAGATCTATCCCCTCCCCTCAAGGATCTGGGGACCTGATCCATAATTTTGTATCGAAGTGTGGCCATATTATGTTGTTTTTTGGCAAAGTGCCGGGCCACAGGTTGATCACTATCCCCTACTTTAATGGCTTCCCGGATGGCGTACCTGTGTTGCCCCATTCTGATCTTAAAGGCGCAATCCGTCTTGCCCACATAAGATAGTCCACAAGGGCATGTGAGCAAATAAACCACAAATTTTGATTCACATGACAGAAAATATTTGATGGTATACGATTTCCCCGTGTAGGGGTGCAAAAATGTTGTGCCTGGTGTCATGTAGCTGCACGTAGTGCACCCACTGCAACGGTAACAACCTGCTTTTTTACTAAGAAAATGCTCCCTTGGAGTATTTAACTGGGAGATATCCATTTTTACCACCAAATCTCGGATACTACGGTTTCTAGAGTAACTAGGTAATAATGTAGACTGATAAGCATCGCCTAGCCCTTTATCTGTGGCCACAATGGGCCAAATCTGTTTGGTCTTTTTAGTCAGATAACGACTGCTTGAATTATATCGAGTGACCCAAGGAAACCTGCCTTGGAGCTGTTTAGGCGGTTTTGGTTCTAGTAGTTGCTCTCTAGGAAGGTTCAAAGCCCTCCTTCTAGCTGCTTTTAAAAACTTAATGAGGTAACCCCTCTCTAAAAATTTTAATGTCATGTTGTGTAATGCTTGATCTCTTTCCAGTGGTTTATTAGTGATGCTGCACACTCTCAAAAATTGGGAGAACGGTAAGCTACGGATCGTAGCTTTAGGGTGAAAACTATCATATTTTAACAAATTATTTCTGTCTGTGGGTTTCACAAACAATGATGTATTGATCAACCCCTCCTCGATAGTTATACACACATCCAAAAAATTGATTGTTTTAGTATCAATTGTTAAAGTAATTTTAATAGGACTGTCTGAAGCATTGTGCTCATGCACAATCGTTTCTAAATCATTCTGACTACCTATCTAGAAGATAAGGACGTCATCTATATACCGACAATACAGACTCATCCTTTCTGCAATAGCAATGTTCTGTAGAAATAAATCCCGCTCTACCTCCCACATGTATGTGTTAGCATTAGCAAAGGATGGCGCCACCGCCTATCCCATCGCACACCCAGTTCGCTGCACATAAAAGGTTTTATCGTACAGGAAATAATTGTGGGTTAGAGAAAATTCTAGCAATGCTATGAAAAAATCAATATCAGGGCCTGTATAAAGAGGATTATTGGTGATCAATCTTCTGACAGCCTGTAACCCCGCCCCATGCGGTATACATGTATAGAGACTAGTAACATCTATGGAAGCAAGGCTAATCTGACCAGAAAGCATACCAATAGCTTACAACTTCCTGAGTAACATTGAAGTGTCCTTTAAATGTGTACTAGTGTTCTGGATGCATGGTTGTATAAAAGCATCACAATAGACAGATAACGGTTCGCATAATGATCCCCTGGCCAAAATAATCAGTCGTCCCGGAGGATCCAGTGGGTCCTTATGCACCTTAGGTATTGTATAAGATATTGGTACAATAGGGAATTGCCTGGACAAAGCATTACAGACAGACTGTGTAACCACACCACGTTCCAATGCCTTGAAGCATACCATCTAGGTCTCGCATAAAAGGCCCCGTGGGATCTTGACTCAACCGACCATAAGTAGCAGAATCCGATAATAAACGTTCACATTCATGTCTATACTTATCAATATCAAGAACCACCAACGCTCCCCCCTTGTCCGCATTCCTAATAATAATGTCCTGTCTCTTACCAAGACCTCTTAAGGTTGAAAATTCTTTGCGGGACATGTTGGAGCATACTTTATCACATGGTTCATCATAAATGCTGTCCATCATTCTGCTAAATGTTTTAATAGACGGGTTTTGTGACATGGGCTCGAATGTTGATTTCATCAGTTTCTTTACTTGTGATGGTATTACTAACTATGTCACAGGATTATACTCCGTCTTCCTATTGAAATGTTCCTTTAGTTTAAGAGAACGTATCAGTCTATAAGATTCCACCTTCCACTGCAGAGAATCTGCTGAACTGGTAGGAATAAAAGACAAGCCTTTAATCAAGAGCTGGATCTCGGATTCTGCTACTTATGGTCGGTTGAGTCAAGATCCCACGGGGCCTTTTAAGCGAGAACTAGATGGTATGCTTCAAGAGGCAGTGGAACACGGTGTCTGTAATGCTTTGTCCAGGCAATTCCCTATTGTACTAATATTTTATACAATACCTAAGTTGCATAAGGACCCACTGGATCCTCCGGGACGACCGATTATTTGGCCAGGGGATCAATATGCGAACTGCTGTCTGTCTATTGTGATGCTTTTCTACAACCATGCATCCAGGACACTAGTACACATTTAAAGGATGCTTCAATGTTACTCAGGAAGTTGGGAGCTATTGGTATGCTTTCTGGTCAGATTAGCCTTGCTTACATAGATGTTACTAGTCTGTATACATGTATACCGCATGGGGCGGGGTTACAGGATGTCAGAAGATTGATCACCAATAATCCTCTTTATACAGGCCCTGATATTGATTTTTTCATAGCATTGCTAGAATTTTCTCTAACCCACAATTATTTCCTGTACAATAAAACCTTTTATGTGCAGCAAACTGGATGTGCGATGGGATAGGCGGTGGCGCCATCCTTTGCTAACACATACATGTGGGAGGTAGAGCGGGATTTATTTCTACAGAACATTGCTATTGCAGAAAGGATGAGTCTGTATTGTCGGTATATAGATGACATCCTTATCTTCTGGATAGGTAGTCAGAATGATTTAGAAACGATTGTGCATGAGCACAATGCTTCAGACAGTCCTATTAAACTTACTTTGACAATTGATACTAAAACAATCAATTTTTTGGATGTGTGTATAACTATCGAGGAGGGGTTGATCAATACATCATTGTTTGTGAAACCCACAGACAGAAATAATTTGTTGAAATATGATAGTTTTCACCCTAAAGCTACGATCCGTAGCTTACCGTTCTCCCAATTTTTGAGAGTGTGTCGCATCACTAATAAACCACTGGAAAGAGATCAAGCATTACACAACATGACATTAACATTTTTAGAGAGGGGTTACCCCATTAAGTCGTTAAAAGCAGCTAGAAGGAGGGCTTTGAACCTTCCTAGAAACAACTACTAGAACCAAAACCGCCTAAACAGCTCCAAGGCAGGTTTCCTTGGGTCACTCGATATAATTCAATCAGTCATTATCTGACTAAAAGGACCAAACAGATTTGGCCCATTGTGGCCACAGATAAAGGGCTAGGCGATGCTTATCAGTCTACACTATTACCTAGTTACTCTAGAAACCGTAGTATCCGAGATTTGGTGGTAAAAACGGATATCTCCCAGTTAAATACTCAAAGAGAGCATTTTCTCAGTAAAAAAGCAGGTTGTTACCGTTGCAGTGGGTGCACTACGTGCAGCTACATGACACCAGGCACAACATTTTTGCACCCCTACACGGGGAAATCGTATACCATCAAATATTTTCTGTCATGTGAATCAAAATTCGTGGTTACTTGCTCACATGCCCTTGTGGACAAGACGGATTGCGCCTTTAAGATCAGAATGGCGCAACACAGGTATGCCATCCGGGAAGCCATTAAAGTAGGGGCCCGATCAACCTGTAGCCCAGCACTTTGCCAAAAAACAACATAATATGGCCACACTTCGATACAAAATTATTGATCAGGTCCCCAGATCCTTGAGGGGAGGGGATAGATCTAAAAAATTGTTACAATTAGAGTCACGCTGGATTCATACACTTGATACAATTGCCCCAAAAGGGCTGAATGAGGCGCTTAATTTAAAGTGCTTTTTATGAGCAGCGAAGTTTGCTAACAGTAGGGTAAGGTGGTTATATATGTAGATTGAGTATAAGTATTGTAGATCCTACCCACTGACTTATAACATTATTTAATGCAAGTAGGGCACCTTCATTCTAGATAGGTAATTGTTAGCTAGATGACAATCTGCATTATATGTTATTTTTGATTATACAATGTATCACAGTTTTTTATGTTTCACTGATCTCGATCTGATGTTTTTAGGAGTGATAGATTAATGTTTTGGAATATACCAGATTGTCTTAATATGTTTATGGGTTGCACCATGTGAATTTCACTGTGTTACATTTCATAAGGCTGTGTTTATTACACTGCACATGTATATAGCGTTGAATGGAGGTGGACAGTTTGTTTATAAGTTTCCATGGTTGCTCTTCCTTAGCCACAATGCGTACGCCGGACGGGCCGGCGTTATGTCACTTCCGGGGGGAACGGGAGGACGCGACCGGATACCGGGCGACGCGATTGGAGGCAGCGGGTGGGACTGATCTCATACAGGTATTTAAGCACTTTTTATTTGTATATGCACTTATCCTGACGAAGGGGCTGCGTCCCTGAAACGTAGACACTGCAATAAAATAAGACCATTAAAAAGTCTCCTGAGTGCCGCCTCATTGTACTGGGTCTATATATATATATATACACACACACACATATATATACAAATACACATACACACACATATATATACAAATACACACACACATACACACAAACACACACAGTACATATACATACACACACATATACACTACACTTTGTGTATGTAAAGTAAATGTATACATACCTTGTGCGTGTGTACAGATAGATAGATAGATAGATAGATAGATAGATAGATAGATAGATAGATAGATAGATAGATAGATAGATAGATAGATAGATAGATAGATAGATATATAGATAGATAGATAGATAGATAGATAGATAGATAGATAGATAGACAGTTGTGATAATGCTGATTTATCCTTAGGAATGAAAGCTATACCTTAAACACACCTTAAATACACTTTAAACCTTTTACAGCAATGCAATGATAGATACACTTTAAACCTTAGCAGGGCAATGAAGACACGACACCAGATTATAATTAAACCACTGGGTTTCGACACCACAGGGTATTATTGCTGAAAGGGGGTTACAATACAAATAATACAATACAATATAACAGAGTAAATGGCTACATTCAATGGTACATACGTGAGTGGATAAGCTTGCACAACCGAGTCTGGTCCTTGGTCATCTGATATATAACTTTGTGAGTCTTGTGTCTGACCAGGCCTGCAGCAGGCTCTCTTTATACAATTCTTCCAAAAAGCAATACAATAGATACTGTAATCTCTTTGTCCATTGGACACAGGGATGCACATTTACAGTACAGGAGAGGTCATAGGTCGGTTTGAATAGGTAGGCCGCATACATAATGTACAGTAAATACAGTTTATATCTATATTCTGCTCCTGCACCTAACTATCTGCAGGAACATGCGATCTTTCTCAAACGAACACCGGAATGTTACCCTTAAAATACCCTTCAGCTGGATACCAAACACCACCTTATAACCTTGTTCGGTCCCCTCCTATTCTGTAAAGGTGAATCCCTTTGTTCTGAAACCATTCAAACTGTTGTTACTTTCTGTTGTGGTGCAGGGAGGCTATGTGTACATTGTGCACTATTTGGATTAAATATGTAATGTGTTTTGATAGCTTTCCATGCGTTCACAAACTCTACCGTAAATATCCATACCATGCGCTAATGCACAGGACCATACGCAAATTGTGGATATGTGCACGCACAGCAGAGCAAGTACGCGCATGGAGGCCATCGGTGTGTAGTTTTTACTTGGTGTGTGTAGTGTAATATTTTTCGACTTTGACAGTACACCCTATGGCAGTCACCAATAACTGCCACTATCTAATCACTAAAAACAGAAAAATATCTACACAATATCTACAGAAGCTTGGAGTTGTCGGAGGAGAATTGTAGGTGGAAAATGTATGACCTAGTGGGTCAGTAAAAGTATGTATTGTCAAAGTCGAAAAATATCATGATTCACATGCCTTGTACTAACCCCAATGCACATGCCCACTGCTCATGCCCCCCCCCCTGTGCATACACATCCCCGCAGGTTGCGTAAGGGACGCTCCAATGTCTCGTGTGCATGGAGATGTGTATTTACGGAGGAGTTTGTAAGCATCTAGAGTGCGACTCAATCGTAACATATTTAACCCAAATAGCGTATATTATAGTTAATATTCCCCTAGACAACGTCAGCAAGTATGTTTAGTTTAAACTGTTCCTGGACAGAGAGATTCCTCTTTGCATGATAGGAAGGGTCAGACAAAGGTTGAATGGGAGTGTCTAGTATCCAGCTGTAGGGTATTTTAAGGGTAATAATCCTATGATAGTTAGGAAAGATTTGCATGTTCCTGCGCATAGTTATGCGCAGAAGTAGGAAATAGATATAAAATTGTATTTAAAATATATTACGAATGTGGAGAGGATGAGAATGGAATTCACATTTAAATTTCCCACAGACTGAGATACAATGGCCTTATTTACACTAAGCTTTGAGATTCTATGAAGAGGGCATACACCTTTGTTAATGAATAGGGCCAGGTTTCTCCCCAGAATAATGAGTGCTGAGTTGCCATTGTCTCAACTGAAAGAGACATAAACAAGGGTGAACAATATCTAGGAACAGAGTTTGTTTGGAAGATCCGAAACAATAGCTTTCCACAACATAACTAGACAGAGAGGAATTTAGAATACTAACAAGTCCTAGCCATCGCCCACTTCTTGAGCTAACCAATGATCCCTGGTGCAGGACATGTCCCACCCCCTAACCAATGGAAGAAGAGCACATAGTGTCTATTGTATTATGTCTTGAGCTAGTGAATAAATATAGCTTGCAGCAGGCTTTGACACACAAGACTCTCTCCAAAAGGCTTTCTCTTTGAATGCTGAGGGCTGGAATCCAGGACGCGCTTGCGAATCATCCCCACGTATGTATATTTCTCTGTAGCCATTTTATTATCCTTAGTGTTTGCCATTTATTCTCATTCTGTTTGCTTGTATTTGTAATTGTATGCTATTGTTCATATTATTCCTTGTTATTCTGTTTAGATTTTGATGTTAGTTTTGTAGTGTATAAGCTGTACTGTTTTTCCCTTTTTACTCTAAAGAATCATCCACGAAGGTGTTAGAGCCGGAGTGGTTTTTAAATCCAAACCAGGTCTTGTGTTTTCACTAGTTACTGTAAAGGGCTTTTCTTAGTGACTCAATTGTTTTAACACCATACACATTGCTTAGAAGGTTCTATTCATTACATCTTTTCGGTACTATGTTATTAAGGTTTAGAGTATAAGTATATCCTCACTGTGTTTCATTAGCAAGGTTTAAAAGGTTAACCACTGTGTGTGTTCCCGCTGTTTGTAATCCGTACACACAGCGCAGCGTGCATACGCCAAGTGCGTAGCACGAGCACGTGGTCTAGCAGCCATTACGGCTTCACGGTATTGGTATATAGCTTCATGTTTAAAGATAATAATTGACATTATCAATTGGGGGCAATCATCCAGTTCTCCTCATATCTGCAGCCTTTTTATCTATCAGCAAAGGCCGGGAAGGTAGTATCCCCAGTTAGCCGTTTTGTGGTCGGGGATACATTGGTGCTGATTAAATAAGCATCTGCTCTGCTTGGTTTGTAGGGATGCTGGTGGGATCCGGGATCCGAAAGGTAAAAAGGTAAAGCTATGGTGTTTTGTTTTTTTTAAATCTGTGAAATTTCTGTTTGGTGCCAACCGCGCACGCAACACATGTAACAAACGCACACACCTGTACTCTGCACATCTGATTATATTGTGAGTCATATTGTGTTTGATTCAGATTGGATTGCTTATCTGTTTAATTAGGTTTAAAAGTATATTTAAAAGTTGCTGCAAAAGCCTTGATATAGTGTTGTGTTTTTTTTTTTTTAACTCAGGCCTAAAATAACTTCAAGGGCTTGCATGGTGATTTTTTTTGTGACAAAGGAAGCCGCATGGTCTGTACTCCATTATGTGTAACCCTCATGGAAGTGGAAGGGGGAGGAGCAGCGGCCATTTTGGGAAGGTCATTTTATTTTTTTCTAAATGGCTGATTTTCAGTCTGCTCAGGAATAATCAGCCATCCTTGGTCAAAAAGAAATCACCATTTATGAGTTACCAATGCATATATTTAACCCATGCCATAGTCAATTACAAAAAGATTCAGATGGGGTTTAATAAAAGTTAATAGTAAGATGAATATTTGATGTAAGAACGACACACAGATATAAAACAAAGGTTTTATTTTGTTTTATTTTTTCTTTACCTCCACGATTCTGTTAAACTCTGTGTTACGCACACCAGTGCTTACAGGAGTATACCGGTGTATGAACAGAGAGGGATGCGAAGCAAACAAACTCACAGACAGTATAACACAACATACATAGTAGGTGATGGAATAACTAATAAACACAAAGTGAACGGAGAAGCCCAAAGGCTCAGGAATTGGGTGTCTCCCTAGTGTCAGGAATGCTCAGATGGAATAGAGCGGACAATGAAGCGAGATGTAGTGATTTAACCTGTGGAGCACCCAAAATGATGTTGCTAAGAGCAACAGAAAAAACCCCAAAGGGTTACCAACGGGTGTGGGAATAAACTCCTTGGTCAGAGATAGAAATATAGACACAAGGAGAGTATCCACAATCCTAACCCCCACTTGCAGGGCACAGGTTCAGCTTACTGCCACTAAATTGACACCTGGACGCCCTGCACAGTGAGGGAGGATTAAGCAAGCAGGTCTGAGAGTACAGCGGCAAACCTGCTGGGTTCACAGCATAGCAAAAGAACCCCAGCAGGTTAAACAACTGACTCCAGTCTTACTGCTAGGTCCGGATTGGCAGAATGAAGTCCCGAATCCCAGGGCCTATTCGCAGTAAGCAACAAGTAAATACAAAGTCACACAGTACTAGCTAACTCTCTGGAACTGACTAACAAACAAAGATTCAGCATCATTTGCCTAGCTTGAGAGTATGGTTTATATACAGTAGCAGGTGCTGTCCACGCCCCACTCAGACCTCACAGACTGTGAACACAAAACCAGCGCCGGATTCCCTGCCGTGCACAGAGCCTGTAACCACTACACAGTAAAAACACGGACCGGAGTATCAGCTGCGCTCAGGTTACTTCACTAACACTTGCCTCCCGGTTGCCATGGCGACGTGGCAGCACAGAACAGGAGATCCTAACAGTACCCCCCCTCTGACGAGGGGTCAAAGAACCCCTACCACCGGGTTTATCGGGGAACTGTGAGAAGAAAGAGCGTATCAGTCTGGGGGCATGAAGATCACAACTGCGCACCCACGACCGCTCCTCCGGGCCATACCCCTTCCAGTGCACCAAAAATGACAGCCGACCCCGAACCATCTTGGAGTCAAGAACCCTTTCAACCACAAACTCCCTCTGACCCAGTATCAGAAGAGGAGAAGGTCTTCCACTGGAAGAAGGATTTCTAACCGCCAGTTTTAAAAGGGAACAATGAAATGTTTTATTGATACCCAATGAACGTGGCAGATCTAACTGAAATGCCACCGGATTGATAACCCTGGTGATCTTATAAGGGCCGATGAACCGGGGGCCTAACTTATGAGATGGCTGTCTCAACTTCAAATTCTTGGTGGACAACCAGACGAAGTCTCCTAATTTAAAGCTGCAGGGTCTTCTCCGCTTATCAAAAATCCTATTGGTCACTAATGACACAGACACAAGGGCTTTCTTCATATTCCTCCAAATACCCCGAAACCACAGAGGAACCACCAGGCGTGGAATCCAGGGGGTCAAAAGAATTGGCCTTAGGATGATGCCCATACACACAAAGGAAGGGAGAGATCCCTGTAGCCGAGTGAGCCGCGTTGTTATAGGCAAACTCCGCCATGGACAGATGAGCAACCCAGTCAGTATGACACTTGGAGACATTTCACCTGAGGAACTGCTCCAAGGACTGGTTCACCCTCTCAGTCTGCCCATTAGACTGTGGATGGTAGCCTGACGACAAGCTCACAGAAATCTGGAGATCAGAACAAAATGCCCTCCAGAATTTGGCCACAAACTGGGATCCACGGTCAGAGACCACATCAAGTGGCAACCCGTGGAGGCGCACTACATGCTACATAAATAACTCAGACAGGCGTCTGGCCGATGGCAACCCAACCAGTGGAACGAAATGCGCCATCTTCGAAAACCTGTCAACGACAACCCAAATGGCTGTCATCCCCGAGGATTTGGGCAAGTCCACCACAAAATCCATGGAAATGTGGGTCCATGGCTTAGATGGAATAGAGAGTGGATATAATGGGCAGACAGGAACCCCTCTAGGAGTTTTATTTCGGGCACAAACTTCACATGCCCGAACCCACTGATCCACATCCCTAGCCACCGAGGGCCACCACACCGCCCTAGACAGCAACTCCCAAGTTCTGGCAATACCCAGATGCCCTGCCGACCTCTTGGCATGGAATTCCAGACACTCGCTGTCTTAACCTAGGAGGCACAAACAAGAGACCTACCGGAAGGTCTGGAGGAGCCTGCTTCTGTGCTCTAAGGACTAATGACAAGAGGTCCTGGGTAATGCCCACTTTAATACATGATGGGCACACAATGGGCAATGGCTCCTCTGTGGTTTCTTGGACTGGAGCAAAACTCCGCGAGAGCGCATCAGCCTTGATGTTTTTTGACCCAGGGCGATATGTTATCAAAAAATTTAAGCGAGCAAAAAACAAAGCCCATCGTGCCTGCCTGGCATTGAGCCGCTTTGCTGACTCTAAATATGCCAGATTCTTATGGTCGGTGAGAATTGAGACCACAAACTTAGCTCCCTCAAGCCAGTGTCTCCACTCCCCGAGTGCATCCTTTATAGCCAACAATTCCCAGTTACCCACATCATAATTCATCTCGGTAGATGAAAATTTACGGGAAAAGTAAGCACAGGGATGAAGGCGATTATCAGACACCCCCATCTGAGAGAGCACTGCCCCAATACCTATCTCAGAGGCATCCACTTTGATAAAGCTAAATATTTATCTTATATAATACCCTTTATGAGGTCTAAGAACACTGTACGCTATCTACGTATGAAGTACCGTAAGGGTACGCACGTTGCGTAACAATCGCTTAGCCGTGGTCGAGACGCTCAAGCTTTACGTTCGCTCACTGTCAAGAGATCACTGGCAGGCACGCTATTGGCTGCCGACTACCGTAATGATTCGCTATAGCGATGCGAACGCTCGAGACCACGAGGAGATCACCAGCGGCGCAGACGCTCACAATGTTAAACCTTTATATCTAAACCATAAACAGTGTATTATGCAGCAAACCCTTAGTGTAGTGATATGGTGTAAATGCAACACAGTATAACCTTACTAACTTAAAAGCTGTTTTGAGCGTCACCGACGCTATGAGAATACTTAACACTATAAGAAATACACAGATACCGTGCTTAGGGTCCAACGCCTAATATATATATTATGAATGTTATACTTGCAAAAGAATTAATACAATACAAGTCACACACTACAATATAACATAGACTAACTAACCAGGTAACTACACAGTAAATACAGTACAATTACGTTTAAGAGAAAATGAGAGAAAGAGAAGAGAGAGAGAGAGAGATATGGCCCATAATAACAAGAGAGAAACAATATGATTACGGAGAAAAACTTACGCACAAGGGGAAACGATCACATGCGCCTCTGGACATCCAGCTCCCGATTATCAGCAATGATAACCGTTGAAGAGTGAGAGCTGGATGTGATCGGCCTGCCTATTTATGCCCCACACACAATACAATTCAATGGTCCCTACAATCTCATTGTTCATTGGACACAGGAATTCCTCCTCGCATTATAACAAAAGGTCATAGGTTGATTCATACAGGTGGGCTGTGACTATTTCCAACAGCTCAGGTGGGAGGGAAACTGGGTTTCCCACCGCATGGGTAATAAAGTGCAAATACAGTAAATGTTCATAAACTTCTTATGCCCATAACTATTCGCACGAGCGATTGATCCGCTTCAAACCAACACCGGAATATTGCTAATTAAATATTCATCCGATAGATACTAAACACCACTGTACTACTCCTGTCTGACCCTTTGTATCAAACAATGAGGGATCTCTCTGTCAAGGAACATCCTATATTAACTAAACTTTCAGAATCTATCAAAGGGACCATGATCTACAAAATACATTATATAGTGAAAATATGTAACGATTGAGTCGCACGCTATGATCACATAAACTCTACCGTAAATACGCATACCGTGCGCCTGCGGGTGCCCGTGACTGTGAGTATGCGCACGTACGGGAGAGCGTACGCACGCGCAGCACGGACCTGTGTGAGGTGCAAATATGGTAGTGTGCATAGAGATATTTTTCTGACTTTGACAGTCCACCCTTTGGCAGTCAATAATAACTGCCACTTCCTGAAAACATTTCAAAAAGATTAAAATATATGTCAGGGGTTAATACATTTACATGGTTGGGAAAGGGAGGAGAGAGGAGAAGGTGTGAAGAGGGTATGACCTAGTGAGATAGCAGAAGCATGTGTGTATGAGTCCATGTTTGGGGGTCATGTAGCATCGTGCCGTTCGTGTTTTAAATTAAGCTTCGAGGTATTGCGAAGTATACATTTGGATTCCTTCTTATCCCGTGGTACGGGTCTGTGGATGGGCTGTCAAACTTTACCGAGCTCCTTCCGGCTTTTGGTTGTAACAAAATGGGGAGCACATTTTAGTTGATGATACATGAATGGGGGAATATGTGATTGCTGATATCTGTGCCTGTATTCCCTATACTATGTGTGTAATTACCTGAAGGTTGTAGAGATGAAGAAAAGACATAATTACGGTAAATGCAGTGGTATTCTATGTCAGGTTAATGAACATTCGTCGATTGAGGTCTTGTTAGGTGTCTGTTGAATGCAGTCTTCTTTGTGCTTTTGCCCATTAGGTGCGAGCAAAAGCTGTCAATGTCCATAGATTTACAAAAAATGTTGGGCTAGCGTAATTTTAAAATTTCTAGGGAAACTGGGGATCTATGGCAAAGTTCATCAAATCTGTGTATAAGGTTGTCAAAACTTCTTCTTTTATTCCATCTGTTGTCTGTATATCGGCTCATCAAATTCCTCGTCCAAGTGGGTCTTTTTACCTTGGAGGAAAACGGAAAAACAGGTGAAAGAAACGGACCGTAGAAATCACATTTTCATCACATCCTTGTTTCTACATTTGGGTCATAAATCAAGTCCATTGGAATTACAGTTTCCTCACTCCTCAAACTCATTACCCTAGTACGACTTTTGCACCTCATTAAAGCCTGACCGCATCTAAATATCAAACCAATTGATATGACAACACCTAAGATACATAGGAGAAACTTCCCAACATCCATTATAACTCCTTGAGCCCATTCTCCTAAACCGGAGAACCAATTTCGCGGGTTCAACGATGACACCCAACCAGTCAGCTCATTACTCACAGCAGCAAGGGTGAGATTGTGTCTTCTGCGAAATTCCCACTTTAGTTGGAGAATGTCGTCCATCTTTTGGTCTATGACCTCGACCGGGTCCTCGGTGCTATTCGTAATATATGTGCAACATTTCACGCCGTATTGTGTTGCCAGTGTGACACAATATCCGCCTGTTACTGCTGTGAGGTAATTGAGAACCATTCTATGCTGTACCAGTTCTGTTTTGTAAGCTTGAAGTTCCCTTCCAGTATACCTAAACGTGTCATCATACATTTCAGTGATATTATCTAACAAATTTGCAAGCGCAGAGATGTATCTATAGTTCAGCACTCCTCTAGCAGTGCGAGTGATATCTAACGCGATTAAGAATTGAATCCCGGTGGATTCACTGATCATGTCAGAGGCCGGGTGCTCTGTTCTTTCTATCAGGTGCCGTTTAACGTTGTGCTCGTAATGAGTATGAGTATAAGGAGTTTGGGCAACACGGTGTATGTCTTTCATTTTGTCATGTGATACAGTCATCACTTCAGGCAATACTTTTCCAATATAACACAATCCTTCAGAGTTTGGGGCAAGCCACTTATACGCCTTCCTCCCGCATATGAAATATGCATCATCGGGGAGGACATATGGGACGGAGTAGGACATAACCATATTGCACACCTTCCATGTGAAATCTCCTAACCCTAATTCTTCCATCTGCTTAGTACACGTATCAGGTTGTACGATATGTGCACAGTATCCTGGTGATACCTCTCCAACTCTCGTAATCCTACTTCCTAAGGTGTACCTATACCGGAAAGATTTTCCTCTACTGGCTATGTGGCGTATAAGCTCTGTATCTGTAGGCATTCTATCTGCTCTATGCGAAAAGGTCATGGTTTGGTTACTCCATGACACTTCCCAATTTCCCGGCTTTCGGGGATTGGAGATGTTAAAACATAATAGGGACCTATCCACATGGTATTGGTGGAGCTTCAAACTAGGAGGGCTGGAGATATTAAACCTCCTGTCCACCGGCCTCCCACCACTTAGCTCAAGTACCTCCCCTATCGTTAAAGGAAATGGTACTAGCCCTGATTTGCTATGACCTTGAGGTACTTGAGAGCATACCCAACAATCTGTTTTATTTAACACACTACCCACTAAAGAGTGATAGTCACTCAATGGATGCCGGTCCATATGGATATTAAAACTGGATTGGCATTTCTTAATGCACCCATCCTCAATGACATTGTTACAGAGCCTCGACCTCACTGATACTCTCACCGAAACAGACTGCTCTGGTCAACATCATGGTCAACAGGAAAATCCATATCACAGTCTCTTGGGGCAAGTCCATCTTACAGGAGGAGAAAAGAAGAAATTTGTAATGGGGTACAGAAAATCAGTTTGAAGGGGAGAGAGACTTGTTACGATAATTAAGTTCTCTAGTCTTTGTCGTTCTTCTTGTTCTGTCGTCATCTCAAAGGTGCTGTCTCTCAGTCTTCCAAACGAACATTCCGGTGATGCAATATTTCTTCCAAACCAGCGATCTTTCTGTAAGGAGCAAAAATCTTGCATTACCATTTGTCTAACTGATGGGTGACATACCATCTTTAAATCATGAAAACATGAGAAAGAAGAGAGAAAACAAAAAAAACAAAAGAGAGAGAGAACAATTCATATATGTATATAACATAACACATCAATAAACAACAGAAAAAGAAAGAAACATTTTTCAAACATATACATTTTCTAAAACATTGTCAGATCATCAGGCTGTCATCTCTACCTGTCCAATGGTTTCCTTGCGCAGTCCCTCCCCCCAGCACTTCCATATTCCATTGTCTGTATCTGGCCAGAATACATTGGTGCGGATAGGTCATGCTGGGGTTTGGTAGACTTCTGCAAAGACCAAGTATATATGCAATGTTTGAATCCTACCAATAATCGTCAGAGATGGGGAGAGAGAAAAAGAAACATTTTCACAGATACATTTACAACGTTTCACCCGGTCATTCCTGTGTCTTCGGGGAATGACCTCCCAACTTGTTAACTATAACCTCAGGCTTACCATCAGTCCTACTGATCACCTTTCCTGACTGCACATTATGGGGGTGGGCCAACATTTTTCCTATATGATCCCTGATTACAATTTGGTGTGTTATAATTTTGCTCATTTCTTGGTCTAGGGGGTCTAACTTTATGTGGGTTATTACAGTTGTTGGCATAATGCCCTTCTCTTCTACAATTATAACAAATCCTTGGTTTCCTCCAAGTGTCAATGACCTGAGGTCTTGGTTGATTTGATGCCTCCTCAAACGCTCGGATGCTCATCGCCATCAACCGTTCTCCCTGCGCTTCCCTGGTTCTTTGGATATTGCGGTCATGCTCGATAGCGGACTCTCTTAATGCAGCCACCGAGATGCCTCTCCAGTGAGGTATGGAGGTTTGTACCCTGATTTTTAGTGTGTCTTTTAAGCTGTCCATTAATACAGACACAGCTACCTCTCTGTGGTGTACGTTAGTTTCAATGTCATCTATACCAGTGTACCTAGCCATATCCTGCAGAGCCCGGTGAAAATACTCTGATGCGGATTCACCTTCTTTTTGTTTTATTGTAAAGATTTTATTCCACTTAACTACTGCAGGAAAATATACTCCTAACTGTAGATGGATTCTTTTTACATTATCTTGGTTATACACATCTGTAAGAGGTACATCCAGATCCAATCCACAGTCAGCTAAAAATCGAGCTGAGTCGACATTGGAGGGTAAACATGCCCTCAGCAATATCTGCCAGTCTTTGTTATTGGGCTCTAAAGTGTTTCCTAGGTCTCTGATGTATTTTTGGCTAGCAACTAAGTCTTTTCTGGGGTCAGGGAATTCAGACACTATGGTCCTTAATTCCATTCTGGAAAATGGGCTATACATGGCAATGTTCCTGACAGGAGTGACTCCTGAAGAGTCAGTTTTCCCATTTGGTACTGCAATTACCCTGACAGGATTAAGTCCAGTAACGTCATTCTGAATTGATTCTACGATATGAGGTACATTTGTTTGTGCGTGATGTATAACACCATACGTACCTGTGGACACGACCTCACCTGACCCTCCGTTAGGGGGTTTGATTACAGTCTTTACCGATTTGGTCGCGTCCACCTGGATGTCTTGGGTGATGGCTGCTGGAAAAGGCTCCGACATTGCGCTGGGCTCACTTCCTTGTTGGTGTTCCTGAGGAAAGTTTAACAAGGGGTGCGACTTGCATGGGTTAATAGTTGTACATTTAACACTTTCATTTTTATAAACCTTATTACGTTTGTTACATTCATTCTTAATATAGTTACTAAGTGCACTTTTATCGCACCCCATTGTGCCTTTCTCCGCAACCATAATCCTCTCCATTGTCATGTCTCTCCTCTCAAGATGAAAGTTAGGTATGTAAGTTACATTTCTTTGCATTTCACTTTCCTGTAGCCATAACTGCAAACAATCATCATGTTTAACCCGTTGTTTCCAGGATTTTATGAGACAGATCCTCCGCCGTAGATTATGCAATACCTCTAAGTCAAAACTACCTATCCCAGGAAATGGTGTTTTATCCCCCGCAGTCATTCGTGTCCATTCATCACAAAAGGTCTCAGTGTGGGGACCATATCTCCTCCACATTACTAACCGAGCAGACCCTCGGGGTCTGCAAGCCTCTGCAGTCTGAACCCTGACTGTTAAACGTCCCTGTGTTGTGCACTTGGCTTCCATTGTGGACCTTTTTTAACACAGAAAAACTTCCTAAAATGCACCAAACACAGAAGTCTACGGTGGAAATCCTTAAAGCTCTTCCACTGAACTTCTTCTGCTCCGAGTACAACGGATCCGCCCCTTTTAGCAGACACACGTAATCGTTGCAGGCCTTATCTCTAGAGATTTTCCTGAGAAAATTCCCTTCCTTTTTCTTTACACAAATCACGCTTGCATGTGCTCCCTACAACACGTATGAGGGCAACTACCTCATATCACGTTGCGTTTTTGGTCACACATACAACCGTGCGGTCCAATCGTACCACTTATAGACACTTGTTGACCATAAATGGTAGGATCATTGGAGTCTCCCTACTGTGCTCCAAAACAGCCAAAGCGTAATACAACGAAAACTTTATCACACTCTGTTGCACGTTTTCACTCAGACCGTGCTCATCACGTCTTTACACAAAGATCACCCAGATCACTCAGTTCACAAAGCGGGATTCAATACACTCATACCGTTTTCAACCCACTATCATTCTTATAGTTTTCTGATCAGAAAAATCATTTCCCGTAGTCTGATAGCTGTCCCCAGAGGTATTACAGTAAAGTAAGGTATTTAAACTAAGTTTTGGAAAAACTGAAATCAATTTGTGCTACTATCACGT
Source organism: Pseudophryne corroboree (assembly GCF_028390025.1). NCBI lineage: Eukaryota > Metazoa > Chordata > Amphibia > Anura > Myobatrachidae > Pseudophryne > Pseudophryne corroboree. Next base: position 91,325,677 of record NC_086451.1, read on the forward strand.
GGCTATGCTATACCTCCCCCGCTAAAACAATGCTATTGTGCGATTTGAGTTTCGGTGGGCGTACCCAGACGCTCCGTTGCGTAATATGCGTGCGTCGGCCTTTGTGTTGCGTTCGCGAGTCTCAGCCTTTTGTTAGAGACACGTGTACGCTGGCCATGCAAAAATACAATTAGCACGTTTATCAATGTAGATGATCTTTAACTGTAATCATCTACCAAGCACCACACAGGTCTTTCCTTGTATCTCAGGCGAAGCTGTGCGTGTGTTTTACAAATTACCCCTTAATGTATCGTTTTTACTCTTTAACTACCAATAGCACAAATCTTTCTCAGCACGTTATCAATTGTGAAATGGCAAACAGGAGAGTGACATGAAAATACACGAAAAAGGAATGCAGCTATATGCATGTGTACGCAAGACAGAAATAAACAGTTTTAAAAAAACACTATCGTTTTGTTCTTACCTCCGGTCCCGGATTCCTTCAGCACCCTTTACTAAGCGAAGCAGACGCTTATCCAAACAGCACTACGAGGAATATGACCTCCCGCCCTTTGCTGCTGGATAATGTCTGCTGAAGTTACCTAGTGCAGATATGTGAAGGACGGGCGAGCCGCCATTTGATAAAGCTAAATATTTATCTTATATAATACCCTTTATGAGGTCTAAGAACACTGTACGCTATCTACGTATGAAGTACCGTAAGGGTACGCACGTTGCGTAACAATCGCTTAGCCGTGGTCGAGACGCTCAAGCGTTACGTTCGCTCACGGCCAAGAGATCACTGGCAGGCACGCTATTGGCTGCCGACTACCGTAATGATTCGCTATAGCGATGCGAACGCTCGAGACCACGAGGAGATCACCAGCGGTGCAGACGCTCACAATGTTAAACCTTTATATCTAAACCATAAACAGTGTATTATGCAGCAAACCCTTAGTGTAGTGATATGGTGTAAATGCAACACAGTATAACCTTACTAACTTAAAAGCTGTTTTGAGCGTCACCGACGCTATGAGAATACTTAACACTATAAGAAATACACAGATACCGTGCTTAGGGTCCAACGCCTAATATATATATTATGAATGTTATACTTGCAAAAGAATTAATACAATACAAGTCACACACTACAATATAACATAGACTAACTAACCAGGTAACTACACAGTAAATACAGTACAATTACGTTTAAGAGAAAATGAGAGAAAGAGAAGAGAGAGAGAGAGATATGGCCCATAATAACAAGAGAGAAACAATATGATTACGGAGAAAAACTTACGCACAAGGGGAAACGATCGCATGCGCCTCTGGACATCCAGCTCCCGATTTTCAGCAATGATAACCGTTGAAGAGTGAGAGCTGGATGTGATCGGCCTGCCTATTTATGCCCCACACACAATACAATTCAATGGTCCCTACAATCTCATTGTTCATTGGACACAGGAATTCCTCCTCGCATTATAACAAAAGGTCATAGGTTGATTCATACAGGTGGGCTGTGACTATTTCCAACAGCTCAGGTGGGAGGGAAACTGGGTTTCCCGCCGCATGGGTAATAAAGTGCAAATACAGTAAATGTTCATAAACTTCTTATGCCCATAACTATTCGCACGAGCGATTGATCCGCTTCAAACCAACACCGGAATATTGCTAATTAAATATTCTTCCGATGGATACTAAACACCACTGTACTACTCCTGTCTGACCCTTTGTATCAAACAATGAGGGATCTCTCTGTCCAGGAACATCCTATATTAACTAAACTTTCAGAATCTATCAAAGGGACCATGATCTACAAAATACATTATATAGTGAAAATATGTAACGATTGAGTCGCACGCTATGATCACATAAACTCTACCGTAAATACGCATACCGTGCACCTGCGGGTGCCCGTGACTGTGAGTATGCGCACGTACGGGAGAGCGTACGCACGCGCAGCACGGACCTGTGTGAGGTGCAAATATGGTAGTGTGCATAGAGATATTTTTCTGACTTTGACAACTTCTACCACAAAAGGACGCTCTGGATCTGGGTGTCGCAGCACCTTGGCCGAGACAAATGCCCTTTTGAGACGGGCAAAGGCCGCTTTGGCCTCACAAGACCAGTGAGCGACATCCGCCCCTTCTTAGTGAGTGCCACCAAGGGGGCCACTATAGACGAAAATCCAGCGATAAACCATCTATAAAAATTTGCAAAGCCCAGAAAACGCTGAAGCGCCTTCAAACTAGTGGGCTGCACCCAATCCAGGACTGCCTGTACCTTAGAACCCTCCATTTGGAAACCTTCTGAGGAGATAATATACCCTAGAAATGCGATTTGCTGGACTTCAAATTCGCACTTCTCCAGCTTCGCCCCATGCTGGTGGTCTCTGAGTTTCTGGAGGACTAAGCGTACTTGCTTCCGATGTTCCTCCAGGGAATGGGAGGAGATTAGGATGTCATCTAGATAAACAACTAAGAATCTATACAAATATTCCCTGAGCACATTGTTCATGAATTCCTGGAAGACTGCCGGGGCATTAGAGAGCCCAAAAGGCATAACCAAATATTCATAATGCCCTGAGTGGGTATTAAAGGCAGTCTTCCATTCATCCCCCTCTCTTATTCGGATTAGATTGTAAGCACCGCGTAGGTCAATCTTAGAAAAAATGGTGGCAGTACGAAGCTGGTCAAACAAAACCGAAATGAGAGGCAGTGGGTACGAGTTTTTAATCGTGATATGGTTCAATTCCCTGAAGTCGATGCAGGGTCGCAACGAACCGTCTTTTTTGACCACGAAGAAGAACCCCGACCCGACTGGGGACTGTGAGGGTCTGATAAATGCCTTAGCCAAGTTCTCCTAAATGTACTCTGCCATAGCCTGAGTCTCAGGACGTGACAGGGAGTACAACCTGCTCTTGGGAAGCTTAGCATCCGGCAACAAATCAATGGCACAGTCATAGGGGCGATGGGGAGGCAGTACCTCCGCAACTTTTTTGGAGAACACATCCGCAAAGTTTGCATAACATCCTGGCAATCCTGGCAAACTTAGCTGCGAGAGCCTGACTGGAAGGCTCAAGCAACTCCTGAAACAATCACTACCCCAACTAAGAATCTCCCCAGAGACCCAGTCAAATTGAGGGTTATGGGCCCTTAACCAGGGTAACCCCAAAACCAATGGGGCAAAAGAACAGACAGTCACATAGAAAGACAATTTTTCAGAGTGTGTGGCTCCAATAAACAAAGGAATTTGGCTGGTGCAGGAGGTAATTTTACCCTGGGACAATGGTTCCCCGTTTAACCCATAGATCTCAATCTCTGATGCCAAAGGTACTGAGGGAACAGAGTGTTCCAGGGCGAATTGACGGTCCATGAAAACCCCATCGGCCCCACTGTCAACAAAGGCCTCAGTCTTGACAGTTTGACCGAGGATCTCCAAAGTCACCGGAATGAGAAAAGTCTTTTTAGGAAATTCTGACTTCTGGCCTGACAGGATATTTCCCATCACCCTCAGGCCCTGAAGTTTTCCGGCTTTTCTGGGCATGATACTACAACATGACCTTTATTCCCACAGTACAAACACAAACCCTGCTGTCTCCTCCGCGTCTTCTCACGCGAGGAGAGGCGGGTAGCCCCAATCTGCATAGGCTCCTCGGAATATTCCTCAGAGTCTGAGGTTCCCTTGGGAAAAAAGGAAAATGCAGTCTCCCTTTCAAGCCTACGCTCTCTCAGCCGTCTATCCACCCGGATGGATAACTGCATGAGCTGATTTAAGCAATCAGGCGAGGGATATTGTACCAGTTGGTCCTTTATCTGGTCAGAAAGGCCCCTTCGGTACTGGTTTCTCAGGGCTGGGTCATTCCACTGGATATCATGAGCCAACCTCCGAAACTCCATACTATAAACCTCAGCTGGCCATCGCCCTTGCTTAAGGACCGTAATCTGAGCCTCGGCTGAAGCCATCTTGTCAGGGTCATCATACAAAATACCCAGTGCCGTAAAAAAAGCATCAACACTTTTAAGCAACGGACAGTCAGGCTGCAACCCATATGCCCAGACCTGTGGGTCTCCTTGTAGCAAGGAAATCACCATGCCCACCCGCTGAATCTCCGACCCAGAAGACTGGGGCCTAAGCCTGAAATATAGCTTACAGCTCTCCTTGAAACAAAAAAACTGCGAGCGATCTCCAGAAAAACGATCCGGGAGATTTACTTTCGGCTCCTTAACCCCTGAACTTGCCGCTGCTGCTGCAGGAGCTCCGCTAGCGGCCTGTGGGGTGTTCATTTTAATGGACATCTCATTAAATTGTCGAGTCAGGACCTGCACCTGATCGACCACCTGTTGCAAAGTATTTTGAGGGGTAAGCTCCATATTCCCACAAAATTTCAACAGAAGTAGGGCTGCTGAATATGTTACGCACACCAGTGCTTACAGGAGTATACCGGTGTATGAACAGAGAGGGATGCGAAGCAAACGAACTCACAGACAGTATAACATAACATACACAGGAGGTGATGGAATAACTAATAAACACAAAGTGAACGGAGAAGCCCAAAGGCTCAGGAATTGGGTGTCTCCCTAGTGTCAGGAATGCCCAGATGGAATAGAGCGGACAATGAAGCGAGATGTAGTGATTTAACATGTGGAGCACCCGAAATGATGTTGCTAAGAGCAACAGACAAAACCCCAAAGGGTTACCAACGGGTGTGGGAATAAACTCCTTGGTCAGAGATAGAAATATAGACACAAGGAGAGTATCCACAATCCTAACCCCACTTGCAGGGCACAGGTTCAGCTTACTGCCACTAAACTGACACCTGGACGCCCTGCACAGTGAGGGAGGATTAAGCAAGCAGGTCTGAGAGTACAGCCGCAAACCTGCTGGGTTCACAGAATAGCAAAAGAACCCCAGCAGGTTAAACAACTGACTCCAGTCTTACTGCTAGGTCCGGATTGGCAGAATGAAGTACCGAATCCTAAGGCCTATTCGCAGTAAGCAACAAGTAAATACAAAGTCACACAGTACTAGCTAACTCTCTGGAACTGACTAACAAACAAAGATTCCGCAGCATTTGCCTAGCCTGAGAGGATGGTTTATATAGCAGGTGCTGTCCACGCCCCACTCAGACCTCACAGACTGTGAACACAAAACCAGCGCCGGATTCCCTGCCGTGCACAGAGCCTGTAACCACTACACAGTAAAAACCCGGACCGGAGTATCAGCTGCGCTCAGGTTACTTCGCTAACACTTGCCTCCCGGTTGCCATGGCGACGTGGCAGCACAGAACAGGAGATCCTAACACTCTGCTTGTTGTAAAATAGCCACTGAAATGCAAATTAACCTGTGTGTCTGCTTTTTCCTGGCAGTGAAAAAACACTTTCACAGACAGTCAAAAGCACATTCATATGCAAATTAGAAGCACTTAATGAGTAAATGAGTCTCAGGAGACCAGTGAATAGTACATGGATATAATATTATAATTATGTGTGGGTGTTTATATCAATGTATGTTCTGCAAGATAGCTATCCAATATGAATCATACTATTGGAAGCATTGATTACTAGATTCATTCAGACCTGTATTTTGTGTATTTTCGCATATCTACTCGCTTGTTGCCATTAGCATTGATCACGTGCTGAGAAATTTGTTGCTATTTCGTTAAAAGTAAAAGTAATATTTAAGGGAGTAATTGTAAAACACACACGCAGCCTGACCCAGTTATAAAGGTTTATACAGGAGATACTGTGTGGTGCTTGGTAAGCGAGTATAGTTAAATATCGCTACATTTATAGAAGCGTGTTATTTGTGTTACTGCGGATGTATCCGGCCTTTGTATACGTGTCTCGGACCACGTGCGAGATTGCGTATGCAACGCAGAGGCCTACACACGTGGCGTATATTATGCAACGTGCGTACAGATATGCCCACTAAATACAAATCACACGATAACATTGTTTTAGTTTAAGTGATACGGTAGCCACGCGATAATAGCACAAATTTGTTCAGTTTCCAAAATTTTAGTTTAAAAGATACTTCTCTTATTGCATCACCTCTGGGATTAGCCTGTTTTACCTGAATGAAAGTAATTTTCTGTACAGAAAAATCAAAGTGTATATGAGTGAGCAGGAGTGAGTGTGAAAAATAAAGTTTTTTTGTGAACCCATAATTCGGGATCCCGTCGGAGACCACATCAGGTGAGTGGACACTTGGTGGCGTGGGAGAAAGCCATCTCACGTTAACATTGTATAAGGTATAAAGGAGCAATTAGTTTTACAGCAGACCAAGAGGTCAGCGAAAGTCAGAAACCCGTTAAACGTAAGTAATGAAGTTCTGAAAACCCTGACTTAAGAAAGGTCAGAGGTAGTGAGCGCAGCCCCGGGGGTTTGCATAGTACCCATAGAGGCCCGTTTGAGAATATGCTCCGGCTGAGGTTTCGCAGCCTAAACAACCGATTCCGTTGGTCGTTCAGCGGATAAGTAATAGCTACTTATACGCAGTGCGACTGGACCGCACGCTACGGTGTACATTAGTTAGTTCACCTTGATACCCACTAAAATTGCTGTGGGATCATAGTCGCTAATTGTACAGGTAAGCGTGATTTATGTAGGTTTTTGTTATTTTAAGGGAGTTTCACTGTCCACTCAGGAAATCTCCAACAACTGATATTTACTGGGAGGGGTAGCATACTCCCACACGCTCTCAGTAAATAGAGGTTATAAAAGATCCGAGGTTGGGTACTACTGGCACTGGCAACTGGTTACGGACACAGTGCTGGTGTATAGGCCAACAGGGGCGTGAGTGGGTGAAAGCGCTCGGAGAACTTTCACCGTCGCCTTACCACTGAGTAAGTTGGTTTTTGTAAGGGTTCGCTGAAAAGGCAATACTTGCAAAGAATGGGGGCCACTTGCTCAAGTAGGGGACGATCAACAAGGGTTCACGTTGATATTTGTCGGCCCAAAGGGTCGGCGAGGTACATAATGTGTGAGAAATATGGATCACACTCAGAGGTCTTGTGCAATGAGTGGGAACGTATGACTGTGAACGATGGGGAACAGTTCCCCAAGGTAGGCAGTTTTAATCCTGAGGTTTTGCAAAATTTAAGGAGAAGGATATGTCTGATTAAATCTGGAAAGTAACAGATTAGACATTATGATTATTTACAGTTATGGCAACAGGAAGGTGAGATACAAAGGGGATTAGCTCAAGCAGCTGGTTCCAACCCTAACAGGAAACTGATAGCAACTGGAGAAACAATGGCTACAGAGAATGGCATACTGGGATATGATGATAATAGTGCACTTAATAAATGTAGTAATGACAATAATAGTAAGCGTAATAAATGTGTTAATAATGATAGAAGTAAAACTGATAAATGTACAAATTCTAACCCGTGCAAGTTCACCCCATGTTAAACTTCCCTCAGGTTTACAAGCAAGAAAGTGAGCCCAGCACGATGTCGACACCGTCTCCAGCAGCCATCATACGAGACACCCAGATGAGCACGGCCCAATCGGTAAAGGCAGTACTAAAAACCCCTTACGGAGGGTCAGGTGAGGTCGTGTCCACAGGTAAGTACGGTATTGTATGTTATGCACAGACAATTGCACCTCACATTGTAGTGTATAGAGAGGTAGCGGTTTCTGTATTAATGGATGGTTTAAAGGAAGTGTTGAGGACAAGGGTACAGACCACTCAACCTAAGTGGAGAGGTATGTCGTGGCTGCTTTGAGAGAGACCGCTATTGAGCATGATCGGAACATCGTAAAACACAGGGAGTCACAAGGGGGTAAGCAAATGACAATAAGTAGACAGGCCCTGACAACGAAGCCACATCAGCCTAAACCCCAGACCCCGGTTGGTAAGTCGTATGTGGTAAGATGTTATAACTGCCAGAGGGAAGGACATTATGCACAGAGTTGTATGTTTAGAGACCCACATAAGGTATATCAACCCCCTAGACAACGACATAACGCACGTAACTGTAAGCAGGGATCATATAGGAAAAATTTTGGGCCACACCTGTAATTTGCAGCCAGTGAAGTTGATTATTAGCCTTGATAGTAAGCCTGAGGTTACAGTCGATGTAATTGGTAGGTCATTCCTTGTAGACACAAGGGCGGCCAGGTAAACTCTGTAATTTATCTTTGAATGTTTCCTCTTCATCTCTGACGTTCACCAGCAGAACCACAGCTCAAACGTCACATGTCTACTTGGTCTTTTCAGAGGTCTACCCAACCCCAGTATATCTTACCAGCATCATTGTGCCTGGCCATGCACAGAGGGTGGAGAGTGGAAATACTGGTGGGGGAGACTGTGCAGAGATACCGATGGACATGTTGGTGTGACAGCATGATGGTAAACGGAAATCTGACAATGTTTTTTTCCTATTGTTCTCTCTCTCTTTGTTCTTTCATATTTTACGGATGGTATGTCACACAACAGTTAAACAAATGGTAATGCAAGATTTATGCTCCTTACAGAAAGATCGCTGATTCTGAAAGAATATAGTATCACTGAAGTGTTCGTTTTGGGAAGACTAGAGACGAATTATCGTAACAATTTTCTTTACCTTCAATTATTTTCTTTCCCCCATTACAACTCTTTCTTTCTCCTCCTGCAAGATGGACTTGCCCCAAGAGACTGCATTCCATGTTTTCCTGTTGACCCTGTTGTTGACCAGAGCAGTCTGTTTCGGTGAGAGTACCAGTGAGGTCGAGAAAGGATCTGGAATGGGTTCTGATGACCAGGATGGATTCGTAGAATTCCGAGAGCAACACAATCACCGAGCAAAGGCGAGTATCAGAAAACGATCTGGTAGCCATGACACTAACAGACATTGTGAAGGATTGTTAGCTGAAGAGAGTTGTATCTGTAGGAATTGTGACAACATAGTTGAGGACGGGTGCATCCAGAGATGTCAGTCCAGCATTAATATCAATATGGACCGTCATCCATTGAGTGACTATCACTCATTAGTGGGTAAGGTTTTAAACCAAACGGAATGCTGGGTGTGCTCACAAGTACCTCAAGGTCATAGAAAGTCAGGACTAGTGCCATACTCTTTAACGATAGATGAGGTACTTGAATTAAGGGGTGGGAGACCGGTGGACAAGAAATTTAATATTTCTAAGCCTCCTAGTTTGAAGCTCCACCAATATCATGTGGATAGGTCCTTAACATGTTTTAACATTTCCAATCCTCGAAAGCCGGGAAATTGGGAAGTGACATGGAACAACCAAACCATGGCATTTTCACACAGAGCAGATAGAATGCCCGTAGACTCAGAGCTTATACGCCAAACAGCCGACAGTGGGAGATGTTTTCAGTATAGGTACACTCTAGGAAGTAGGCCCATGCGAGTTGGAGAAGTATCACCAGGATACTGTGCGCATATCATACATCCTGATACATGTACTAGACAAATGAGAGAGTTAGGGATAGGATTTTTCACCTGGAAGGTTTGTAATATGGTGATGTCATATTCTGTCCCATATGTCCTCCCCGATGATGCATATTTCATATGTGGGAGGAAGGCGTATAAGTGGCTTGCCCCAAACTCAGAGGGATTGTGTTACATTTGGGAGAGTGTTACCGGAAGTAATGACCATTACCCATGATAGAATGAAAGACGTTCACCGCAATGCTCAAGTTCCTTACACTCACACCTATTACAAACACATTGTAAAGAGACACCTTATAGATAGGACAGAGCATGCAGCCTCTGATTTGATCCACGAATCCATCGGGATTCAACTCCTACTCACGCTAGATATCACCCGTACCGCCAGAGGAGTTATAAATTTTAGGTATATTACCGCGCTAGCGAACCTGATAGACAATATCACCGAGATGTATGATGACACCTTTAGGTATACTGGGAGAGAATTGCAAGCTTACAAAACAGAACTGATCCAGCACAGGATGGTTCTAAATTACATCACAGCAGTGACAGGAGGGTATTGTGTCACCCTAGCAACTCAGTATGGTGTAAAGTGCTGTACGTATATCACAAACAGCACTGAGGACCCAACCGAGGTCATAGATCAAAAGATGGATGAAATCTTGCAATTGAAGTGGGAGTTCCGAAGGAGGCACAACCTTACCCTTACTTCTGTGAGTAATGAACTGACCGGCTGGGTATCATGGTTGGACCCACGCAATTGGTTCTCAGGTTTAGGAGAATGTGCCCAAAATGTTATCGTTACTGTCGGGAAATTCCTCTTATGTATCCTAGGAGTTGTCATAATGATTGGATTGATATTTAGATGTGTTCGGATTTCAATGAATTGCAAGCGTAGTACCAAATTGATGAGTTTGAGGAGCGAGGGCATTGTAACAACAACTGGTTTAATTTATGACCCATCAATCGAGACAATGCTGTGATAAAATGTGATTCCACAGTCCGTTTTTTTCACCTGTTTCTCCTTTGTTTTTCTCCAAGGTAAAAAGACACAGACTCGGAAGAAAATTTTGATGACCCTTTATACAAACCACTGATGAACTTTTATACAGACATTTGATGAACTTTTAGAGACTTTAACTTTATGGACACATGAAAAACTTTGCTTGCCATTTACAGCAAAGATACAGCAACCCGGACAAGACATCAACAAGACTTCAACAAGACATCCAAGGACAATCACATACAATATCATATGAATGCATTTATAATGCATGTTTCTTATCTTTATCTCTACTATCTTCAGGTAGTGACACACATAGTCGACAGGTAATATAGGCACATATATTAGCACTCACATATTTCCCCCCCTTCATGTATCATCAACTAATGTGCACCCCATTTGTTGGAACTAAAAAGCTGAAAAGAGCTCGGTAGAGTTTGTTAGCCCACTTACAGACCCTTAATACAGGATAAGAAGGATTCAATGTATACTTCGCAATACCTCGAAGCTTATTTTAGAACATGTACGACACGATGATACATGACCCCTCAGACATGAATTTCATACATACATGCTTTTACTATCTCACTAGGTCATACATTTCCCACCTTCTCCTCTCCTCCCTACTCCCAATCATAAATAGATAGTTCATGGTATTATATATTTTTCTGCTTACTTGTTTAGATAAGTGGCAGTTATTGGTGACTGCCAAAGGGTGGACTGTCAAAGTCGAAAAATATCATGATTCACATGCCTTGTACTAACCCTAATGCACATGCCCTCTGCTCATGCACCCCCCCCCCGTGCGTACACACCCCTGTAGGTTGCGTAAGGGACGCTCCAACGTCTCGTGCGCATGGAGATGTGTATTTACGGCAGAGTTTGTAAGCGTCTAGCGTGCGACTCGATCGTAACATATTTAACCCAAATAGCGTATATTATAGTTAATATTCCCCTAGACAACGTCAGCAAGTATGTTTAGTTTAAACTGTTCCTGGACAGAGAGATTCCTCTTTGCATGATAGGAAGGGTCAGACAAAGGTTGAACGGTGGTGTCTAGTATCCAGCTGTAGGGTATTTTAAGGGTAATATTCCTATGATAGTTAGGAAAGATACGCATGTTCCTGCGCATAGTTATGCGCAGAAGTAGAAATTAGATATAAAATTGTATTTAAAATATATTACGAATGGGGAGAGGATGAGAATGGAATTCACACATAAATTTCCCACAGATTGAGATACAATGGCCTTATTTACACTAAGCTTTGAGATTCTATGAAGAGGGCATACACCTTTGTTTATGAATAGGGCCAGGTTTCTCCCCAGAATAATGAGTGCTGAGTTGCCATTGTCTCAACTGAAAGAGACATAAACAAGGGTGAACAATATATAGGAACAGAGTTTATTTGGAAGATCCGAAACAATAGCTTTCCACAACATAACCAGACAGAGAGGAATTTAGAATGCTAACAAGTCCTAGCCATCGCCCACTTCTTGAGCTAACCAATGATCCCTGGTGCAGGACATGTCCCACCCCCTAACCAATGGAAGAAGAGCACATAGTGTCTATTGTATTATGTCTTGAGCTAGTGAATAAATATAGCTTGCAGCAGGCTTTGACACACAAGACTCTCTCCAAAAGGCTTTCTCTTTGAATGCTGAGGGCTGGAATCCAGGACGCGCTTGCGAATCATCCCCACGTATGTATATTTCTCTGAAGCCCTTTTATTATCCTTAGTGTTTGCCATTTATTCTCATTCTGTTTGCTTGTATTTGTAATTGTATGCTATTGTTCATATTATTCCTTGTTATTCTGTTTAGATTTTGATGTTAGATTTGTAGTATATAAGCTGTACTGTTTTTCCCTTTTTACTCTAAAGAATCATCCACGAAGGTGTTAGAGCCAGAGTGGTTTTTAAATCCAAACCAGGTCTTGTGTTTTCACTAGTTACTGTAAAGGGCTTTTCTTAGTGACTCAATTGTTTTAACACCATACACATTTCTTAGAAGGTTCTAATCGTTACATCTTTTCGGTACTATGTTATTAAGGTTTAGAGTATAAGTATATCCTCACTGTGTTTCATTAGCAAGGTTTAAAAGGTTAACCACTGTGTGTGCGCCCGCTGTGTGTAATCCTTTTTCACAACGCAGCGTGCGTACGCCAAGTGCGTAGCACGTGCACGTGGTCTAGCGGCCATTACGGCTTCACGGTATTGGTATATAGCTTCATGTTTAAAGATAATAATTGACATTATCCGTATGTATGAATGAATCCATGTCTGAGGGGCATGTATCATCGTGCCGTATATGTTCTAAATAAGCTTCGAGGTATTGCGAAGTATACATTAAATCCTACTCATCCCGTATCAAGGGTCTGTAAATGGGCCCACAAACACTACCGTGCTCTTTTCGACTTCTTGTTAAAACAAATGGGGTGCACATTTAGTTGATGATACATGGAGGGGGAAACATATGCGAGTGCTAGTATATGTGGATATCACCTGTCGACTATGTGTGCTATTAACTGGAGGTTGCAGAGGTGAAGATAAGACACATAACTAAAATACACTCATATAAACATTTTGGGTAGGGCAGATGTCCTTTCCGGATGGATGTATCTGGGCAGAGGGGGAAACAAAAGAAAAACAGGTGAAAGAAACAGGCCATGAAATTCATTTGCAATCCTTATCATAACACTGTCTCTATGGATTGGTCATAAATGAAATCTGCTGCTATAACAGCGCCCTCGCTCCTTAGACTCATCAACTTTGTACCGTGCTTGCGCCGCGTCAGAATTCGAACACACCTAAATATCAAACCAACAATTATGACGACTCCCAGGATACAAAGGAGAAACTTCCCTACACTCATAATTACATTTTGAGCCCACTCTCCTAAACCTGAGAACCAATTTCGTTGGTTCAACCATGAGACCCAGCCGGTCAGTTCATTACTCACAGCCGCCAAGGTAAGGTTGTGTTTCCTCCTGAACTCCCACTTCAACTTCAAGATATCATCCATCTTTTGATCGATAATCTCCGTTGGATCATCAGTACTGTTCGTAATATACGTACAGCACTTCACCCCATATTGAGTTGCCAGAGTAACACAGCACCCACCTGTCATGGCTGTGACATAATTAAGGACCATTCTGTGCTGAATCAGTTCCTTCTTGTAAGCTTGTAACTCCCTTCTCGAGGTGTCGTCATACATCTCAGTGATATTATCTATCAAGTTCGCTAGCGCATGGATATACCTATAATTTAGAATTCCTCTGGCAGTACGGGTGATGTCTAATGCGACAAGGAATTGAATCCCGGTGGATTTGTGGATCAAATCAGAGGCTGCGTGCTCTGTTCTATCTATGAGGTGCCTCTTGATGATGTGTTCATAGTGAGTATGAGTATAAGGAGCCTGAGCACTGCGGTGAACGTCTTTCATTTTATCATGGGTTATGGTCATGACCTCTGGTAATACTCTCCCAATATAACACAATCCCTCTGAGCTCGGGGCAAGCCACTTGTATGCCTTCCTCCCACATATGAAATAGGCATCATCTGGGAGAACATAGGGGACAAAATATGACATCAGAGCCGGCGCTAACCGCTCAGCAGCTCCTGCAAAGCAGGGAGGCGCTGGTCGGAAGAGGCGCTCTCCCTGCTCTGCTGTTGCTGCTGGCTCCTGGTTGCTGCTGCGTCTGTCACACTGTATGACAGACGCAGGCAACGTTAAGTGCGGCTCCGGCTCCCTCCCTCCTGTTTCCACCACCTCCTCATGGCCAGGGCTAGGGGGGCATGTCACCTGGGCGCCTGATAGGAGAGGGCGCCGATCCCCCCTAACGCACCCTTCCCTATACAGCAGCCGTCGGCATCGAGATGAAACTGAACAAAAAACTACATCTCCCAGCAGCCCTTACTGCCGGGAGCTGTAGTTTACTTTCAGTTTCATCTTGCAGTGATCATCTGAACAGGATTGAGGGGGCAGAGGTAGGGGACAAGTTACCCCAGCCTTTCCCCACCCCCCTCTTCCCCCCCACTGCCATTAATCATGGCAGCACTGTAAACTAAGAAGTTACCCGGCGTCCGAAAAGGGGGCGGGGCTAGACGGCACTGTACTACACAGTGCCTTGCCACTGTCAGTTGCCAGCAGCATGGGAGAATGGACGATGCTGAAGTTAGCTTCTTATTCGGCCAGCTTCTTATTCACTTCTTATTCAAGTTCTAGCTTCTTATTCACTTCTTATTCGAACTCCAGCTTCTTATTCAGATCATTCAGTTTTGCAAGGGTTAATGAGTCTTGGGTAACAAATTTGACACCTGAAATCAACAGAGTAGGTTCCCTTACATATGACCCACTTGTATTTTGCCTGGCCCAACGCTGTTTTGGGCATAAAATACACTGGCAAAGTGGGCACACACACCATATTTTACCATTTTGAATAAGTAGCTGTAGTTTTGCAAGGGTTAACCAGTCTTGGGCCACAAATCTGACACCTGAAATCAACAGAGGGTGGTCACTTACATATGACGCAGTTGTATTTTGCCTGGCCCAACGCTGTTTTGGGCATGAAATACACTGGCAAAGTGGGCACATACACCATATTTTGCCATTTTGAATAAGTAGCTGTAGTTTAGCAAGGGTTAACTAGTCTTGGGCCACAAATTTGACCCCCAAAAACAACAGAGGGTGGTCACTTACATATGACACAGTTGTATTTTGCCTGGCCCAACGCTGTTTTGGGCATGAAATACACTGGCAAAGTGGGCACACACACCATATTTTACCATTTTGAATAAGTAGCTGTAGTTTAGCAAGGGTTAACTAGTCTTGGGCCACAAATTTGACACCTGAAATCAACAGAGAGTTGTCACTTGCATGTGACCCACTTGTATTTTGCCTGGCCCAACGCTGTTTTGGGCATGAAATACACTGGCAAAGTGGGCACACACAGCATATTTTGCCATTTTGAATAAGTAGCTGTAGTTTTGCAAGGGTTAACTAGTCTTGGGCCACAAATTTGACACCTGAAATCAACAGAGAGTGGTCACTTGCATGTGACCCACTTGTATTTTGCCTGGCCCAATGCTGTTTTGGGCATGAAATACACTGGCAAAGTGGGCACACACACCGTATTTTGCCATTTTGAATAAGTAGCTGTAGTTTTTCAAGGGTTAACTAGTCTTGGGCCACAAATTTGACCCCCAAAAACAACAGAGGGTGGTCACTTACATATGACACAGTTGTATTTTGCCTGGCCCAACGCTGTTTTGGGCATGAAATACACTGGCAAAGTGGGCACACACACCATATTTTGCCATTTTGAATAAGTAGCTGTAGTTTAGCAAGGGTTAACTAGTCTTGGGCCACAAATTTGACACCTGAAATCAACAGAGAGTTGTCACTTGCATGTGACCCACTTGTATTTTGCCTGGCCCAACGCTGTTTTGGGCATGAAATACACTGGCAAAGTGGGCACACACACCATATTTTGCCATTTTGAATAAGTAGCTGTAGTTTTGCAAGGGTTACCTAGTCTTGGGCCACAAATTTGACACCTGAAATCAACAGAGAGTGGTCACTTGCATGTGACCCACTTGTATTTTGCCTGGCCCAATGCTGTTTTGGGCATGACATACACAGGCAAAGTGGGCACACACACCGTATTTTGCCATTTTGAATAATTAGCTGTAGTTTTTCAAGGGTTAACTAGTCTTGGGCCACAAATTTGACCCCTGAAATCAACAGAGGGTGGTCACTTACATATCATCCACTTGTATTTTGTTTGGCCCAACACTGTTTTGGGCATGAAATACACTGGCAAAGTGGGCACACACACCATATTTTACCATTTTGAATAAGTAGCTGTAGTTTTTCAAGGGTTAACTAGTCTTGGGCCACACATTTGACCCCCAAAAACAACAGAGGGTGGTCACTTGCATGTGACCCACTTGTATTTTGCCTGGCCCAACGCTGTTTTGGGCATGAAATACACTGGCAAAGTGGGCACACACACTATATTTTGCTATTTTGAATAAGTAGCTGTAGTTTTGCAAGGGTTAACCAGTCTTGGGCCACAAATTTGACACCTGGAATCAGGAGCCTGCAATACAGGCTCTGTGCATAAAGCTTTTCTTAAATTCTGCAATGTAGTCTCTGCGGGCCTAGGGGGTAATTCAGACTGCATCACTGCAGCAGCAGCAGCGATCGCAGTCTGAATTACTTTGTGGAGTGCGCCCTGCGCGTGCGCAATCCGGGAGCCCAGTGAGATTCTATCAGCATCTCAGGGCTTTGATCGCCTCTGCCTGATTGACAGGCAGAGGCGGTCATGTGGTGGTAAGGGGCATGCCACCGGCTTTAGAACCACGGTCCGGACAACGGAGGCCTGTGTGCACCGTTGGGGGGTGGCCCGAGGCAGCTGCGTGGTGTTACACACAGACTCTGCGACCCGGGATGTGGCGAGTAGCGGACTGCCAGCGTGCAGGAGCTTCGTTTGCAGGGAGTTACTCATCAGGTGCAAAATCATCGACACCGTGCAATGGTTTTGTACCTGTGCGAGGGGGATGGGGGGGGGGGGGGGGGGGGGGGCTAGGGCCAGTCATGCAGGGCGGACCAGCCCTGTGCTGGGCATCCACCCGCATGTCAGAGTACATGATTGTAGATGTGCTACATTTAGCACATCTGTGATTAGATCTTGTCTGGGGACTGTTTCCTCAGACATTCAGTGAATGATGCTGCCCTGTGGCAAATTCGCACATGCACCTACGCAGTGGCGGAACAAGACCATGGTGGGCCGAGGTGCAACAAAATGCGTTGCCCCAGCCCGCCCAAGATCCAAAACGTGTGTCAAAAAATAGGGCATGGTCTCATTGAAAAGGGGTGTGGGCACACAATAGTACCACCAATTCAAATTATGCCACACAGTAGTGCAACCTTATTACATTACACCGATTTACATTACATTACACTGAACAGTAGTACTCCTTATATGCATTACGCTACACAGTACTGCTCCTGAAACACGTTATGCCACACAGTACTGCTTCTTATACACATTACGCCACACAGTAGTACTTATACACATTACAACACACAGTAGTGCCTCTTATACATGTTACGCCACACAGTAGTATCTTAATATACGTTATACCACACAGTAGTGCTCCTGATACACGTTACTCCACCCAGTACTGTTCCTTATACATGTTACGCAACACAGTAGAGCTCCTTATACACGTTACAACACACTGTAATGGTCCTTATACACTTTACGCCACACAATAGTGCTCCTTATACACGTTACGCCGCACAGTGGTGCTTCTTATAGACGTTACACCACACAGTAGTACCCCTTATACAGGTTAAGCCACACAGTAGAGCTCCTTATACACATTACGCCACACAGTAGAGCTCCTTTTACACGTAACGCCAATATAGTAGGCACTACGGTAAAGTTTTAGGGTTAGGCTGCTGGGGGGGGGGGGTGAGGCACTGGGGTGGTGGCTAGGGTTAGGCTGTGGGGAGGGGTAAAGGTTAAGGTTAGCTACTAGGGAAAGGTTTAGGGATTAGGGATAATGGGGAAAATACTCACCAGAACACTGCTGATACATCGCCAATGCAATGTGATCCAGAAAAAGGCACTGCTGTCACCGGTATAAAGTACGAAACTGCTATATCACAAGGGACTGTTTGTTGACAGTTCTTTATGTCGACATAATGAATATCAATATGATAACTGTCGGCCAATTGTATCCAACTCCCACAAAAACTCAGGAGACTTCTCACTGTATAAAGATGGGACAATTCCTTTGTACAAGGATACACAAGGCCCATGGAGATAGATGCCCACACTATGCATCATGCAGCCAGCAGCAGCACATGCACCCTGGGTGACAATACATGACCCTGTGCCTGGCTGCCTTAGTGGGGTCACTCTATGCTGTGCTGTATGTTATATGTCACTGCACAGTCACCATTACTATTTGCAGAGAGACCAGCTTACTGTAACAACCCCGCCCACCACCTCCCAATCTCCGTCCCCTCAATGTAGGCTCCGCCTCTTCGAGGTCCGCGATTCTGCGTTTGCAGGATGAAATGTACAATTAGAAAAATGTATAATAAAATAAAAATAAATAAACACACAGCTGCCTGACCACCTTACAAGGAATGCTGCTGCACTAACTCTATAGTTTAGCCGCATGGTCACGTGATGCTCCGGCTCCGGTAGCAAAAAGAAACAGCTGGGCTGCCCGTGAATGAGAGGGGAAGATGGGTACTTCTCCTTCACCAGACTCCTCCACTGCATCCTCCTCCCCCTCTGGCCAGACTGCAGCTCTGCACACCAGCTCAGCCTCATTCTGTTAAGGGGAAGCGGCGGCTTGCAGCGCGCCGGCAGGTGGCATGTAATGAGTCAGTCTCACTCATTGTAGTGCCTCCGGCTGTGGGCCCCTTCATCGTGGAGGGGCCCTGCCGGTTGCACCGCTGCAAGTTCCACCCCTGAACCTACGATAATAGCCCACCAGACCAAAGAATATCCTGAGTTGCGACATACATTTTAGCTTAGGCCATGTGAAGACTGCTTCCACCTTGCTAGGTTGAGGTTTAACTTACCCTTGGCATACAATATACCCCAGATACTTTGCCTCCACAGATATGATGGCACACTTCTCCAGGTTAGCTGTGAACCCTTGTGCCTGTAGAGACTGTAACACTGCATCCACCTTTGGAAGGTGCGACTGGAACAAACCCACTGTGGTAGAGAAGGCTGTTGTTGCTTTGGCAGCTTCCATCAGAGGAATTTGCCAGTACCCCTTCAGTAAATCTAGCGTAGTTAGATACTGGCAAATTGCTAAGTTTTGTACTAGTTCATCAACCCGGGGCATAGGATAGGAATCAAACCGAGGAACTTTATTTAACTTTCTAAAGTCATTACAGAATCTCAAAGCTCCAAAAGGCTTGGGCTCTAAAAAAAAAATGGGATTATTCCATTCACTACAAAAATATGTCTGGCCAGACTGCAGCTCTGCACACCAGCTCAGCCTCATTCTGTTAAGGGGAACCAGCGGCTTGCAGCGCGCCGGCAGGTGGCATGTAATGAGTCAGTCTGACTCATTGTAGTGCCTCCGGCTGTGGGCCCCTTCATCGTGGAGGGGCCCTGCCGGTTGCACCGCTGCAAGTTCCACCCCTGAACCTACGATAATAGCCCACCAGACCAAAGAATATCCTGAGTTGCGACATACATTTTAGCTTAGGCCATGTGAAGACTGCTTCCACCTTGCTAGGTTGAGGTTTAACTTACCCTTGGCATACAATATACCCCAGATACTTTGCCTCCACAGATATGATGGCACACTTCTCCAGGTTAGCTGTGAACCCTTGTGCCTGTAGAGACTGTAACACTGCATCCACCTTTGGAAGTTGTAACTGGAACAAACCCACTGTGGTAGAGAAGGCTGTTGTTGCTTTGGCAGCTTCCATCAGAGGAATTTGCCAGTACCCCTTCAGTAAATCTAGCGTAGTTAGATACTGGCTTATTGCTAAGTTCATCAACCCGGGGCATAAGATAGGAATCAAACCGAGGAACTTTATTTAACTTTCTGAAGTCATTACAGAATCTCAAAGCTCCAAAAAGCTTGGGCTCTAAAAAAAATGGGATTATTCCATTCACTGTTTGACTACTCTATGACCCCCAAGCGCCGCATCACTTCCAGTTCCCGATTTACTGCTGCCTGTTGGGCCTCAGATATACAATATTGCCTTTGTTTTATCACCCCCCTGGGTGGAGTAACATTGTCATGCTGTATGATTTGAGTTTTCCCCAGGAGGGCAGAGAACACAACCTGGTACTGTGCTACTAAGTTTACCACTTCTTGTTTCTGGCTAGGACTCAAAGTTACTTCAGTAGGCACCTGACATTCTGGGGTTTTCATGGCCACTAAAGAGGGATGACTGGCACTTTCCAAGTAACCAAGTGACAGCAGTAACGCCATGACTGCGTTTTTGATCCTGTTGAGCTCTTGCCATATGCTTGGTCAGAAGTGGCGCAATTTGCCTTAGACAGCCATACAATTGGGACACAAACTGAACGATGTTAGGCTCTTGGGACGGGATCAGTACTAAATCCCGCAGGATGGGATCCCGGCGGTCGAAATACTGACGCCGGAATTTCGACCACACAATCCCGACAGGGGTGGCGAGCAGAACGCAGCCCATTGCGGGCTCGCTTTGCTCGTTACGCTGCAGGCACGGTGCTTTGCTATGCTCAGCACACTATTATATTCTCCCTCTATGGGTGTCGTGGACACCCACGGAGGCAGAATATGTCGGGATTGTGCCGGTCGGGGTTCCGGCGTCGGTATTTCGACCGCCGGGATTCCGTCCGGCGGGATCTTAACCGCATCCCCTTGGGACAATTGCTGCTCCCACCCATCTTTTAATAGATCTAGTATCCCTCTGCGTTGTCTACCATAGGGGAGTTTGAAGGGTCTAAACCTCATACAGTCTCTATATAAAGTCTCTATATAGATAAAGGATAATAATAATAATAATAATAAAAGAGGCTTGGGGTACCTCTCAAACTGCCAACATTAGTTAAGGTAAGAGTAGGTCCTAATCTCGCTTCTCCTGTGACACTGCCCTTTTCATCATCTGCATAAGGGTTCTGTTAAAGCATTCAACCAAGCCGTCTGTCTGCGGGTGGTAAACCGAAATGGTAATTCTATCCACCTTTAACAGGCGACACAGGTATTTCATTAATTTAGACACAAAAGGGGTACCTTAGTCGGTCAGGACCTCTATTGGTATTCCTAGACGGGTATACAGCATCAAGAACTCCTGGACAATAGTGCTAGATTTCATGTTACATAGTGGTATGGTCTCCGGGTACCCGGTGGAGTAGTCCACCGTCACCAATATATACTGATGCCCATGATCCGATTTTTCTACTGGCCCCATCAGATCTATAAAAATTGGCTCAATAGGCATGGAAATTATAGTCAGGAAAACCAAGGTCACCCTAAATTCTGTCTGGGGTGCATTCTTTTAGTACACTGGGCATTCCTGACAATATTCTTTTACTGCAGCATGAATGCCTGGCCAGGAGAAACATAGCTGGATACGCTGGAGAGTTATCCTCTCCCCTAAATGGCTACCCCATAAATGCTTGTGAGCCGCCCTCAGTACCAGCTGCTCGTGTTTTCGGGGAATCAGCAACTGGTCTACCCTTTTACCTTGCAAATAAGTTACAAGGTAAAAAAAAAATGTTTTTCACATAAAGTAAGGTACACCTTCAGGTGGTAAAGCAGAGTTTACCTTACCATTTACCACTACCACATTTTAAAAAGTATTAGACAAGTTGCCATCGTTATGTTGATCTCGCCTAAAGTCCTGCAAAGACACTCTTTCGCAAATGGGGGACTAATGTGTCTCAATCTCACTGGCAAGAGAGGGCTTTACAGTCATACAACCTTGGCTTCCAGTAGATCTTGGCCCCTGCGACAGCTTAACCTTTGTCTGTCTGCCAATGTCATGCCAGGTAACAAACTCCTGCAACAGTGGGAAGTCCTGGCCCAGGATTAGTGGATAAAGAGGTTTGGAAGCTACTGTGACTACCATTTTTACTGGTCTTACTTTAATCACCATCGGCAGGTGCACTCATGGGCATTCTTCTATGTCACCAAGTATACATAGCATCTTTACCAGAAGCACAACCTGGCCAGACCCGGGAAGAACCAGGTTAGCAGAGATGATAGACAATTCATTGCCAGTATCAACCAAGGCCCAGATATCCCAGCCTTCAATCTGTACCATCAGATGAAATGGTAGTTTCAGCTGGGGAAATAATTCCAGGCGCCATACTGAATACAGGTTGTACTGTTTTCCCTGAGCTGCAATCCACTAGCTCACCCTGCTTTAGGAAGTACCGCTGTGCATGACTGGGCTCTCTGCACTCAAAACATATGACTGGAGATGAGCTGTTTGATTTAACAATGGGGATCTGGGTATTGGGCTTAGGTACTGGCTGTAACCCTTGCTTGGCTTTATTAAAATTTCCCAGGGTCAGGTACCTCTCAATCACCACTGCTAGCTCCTCAATTGTCTGGGGGTCAGCCTGCAAAGGCCCAGTGATTTACACTACGGTCTGATACCCGTATAGCCTGGTCTAGAGCCATCACTTCCACTGCCCACTAAGAAGAATTTTTATCTGTAACCAGGTTTTACTCAGTTTGGCCAATTATGCCAGTTTGACCACTGGAGGCTCAGATGGGTTCAGCTGCAACTCATAATATTCTTGGGCTTTGCTGGGACCCGTCACCCCAATCCTGCTGAGTATAGCTTCCTTCAAGCAAGGATAAGAGCTGACTTCAGACAACTTTAACGCAACATAGGCTCTCTATGACTCCCCTGTGCGATAAGGAGCTAATCTAACCCTTCATTTCTGGTATCAAATATGTCGCCCAAGACTAGTTAACCCTTGCAAAACTACAGCTACATATTCAAAATGGTAAATTATAATATGGTGGTTGTGCCTACTTTCCCAGCGTATTTCATTCACAAATCAATGTTGGGCCAAGCAGAATACAAGTGGGTGACATGTAAGTGACCACATTCTGTTGATTGCAGGTCTCACAATTGTGTCCCAAAACTAGTTAACTCTTGCAAAACTACAGCTACTTATTCAAAATGGCAATTTATAAAATGGTGTTTGTGCCCACTTTGCCAGTGTATTTCATGCCCAAAACCGCGTTGGGCCAAGCAAAATACAAGTGGGTCATATGTAACTGACCACCCTCTGTTGATTTCAGGTGTCAAATTTGTGGCCCAAGACTGGTTAACCCTTGCAAAACTACAGCTACTTATTCAAAATGGAAAATATGGTGTGTGTGCCCAGTTTGCCAGTGTATTTCATGCCCAAAACAGCGTTGGGCCAAGCAAAATACAAGTGGGTCATATGTAAGTGACCACCCTCTGTTGATTTCAAGTGTCAAATTTGTGGCCCAAGACTGGTTAACCCTTGCAAAACTACAGCTACTTATTCAAAATAGCAAAACATGGTGTCTGTGCCCACTTTGCCAGTGTATTTCATGCCCAAAACAGCGTTGGGCCAAGCAAAATACAAGTGGGTCATATGCAAGTGACCACTCTCTGTTGATTTCAGGGGTCAAATTTGTGGCCCAAGACTGGTTAACCCTTGCAAAACTACAGCTACTTATTCAAAATGGCAATTTATAAAATGATGTGTGTGCCCACTTTGCCAGTGTATTTCATGCCCAAAACAGCGTTGGGCCAGGCAAAATACAAGTGGGTCACATGCAAGTGACCACTCTCTGTTGATTTCAGGGGTCAAATTTGTGGCCCAAGACTAGTTAACCCTTGCAAAACTACAGCTACTTATTCAAAATAGCAAAACATGGTGTGTGTGCCCACTTTGCCAGTGTATTTCATGCCCAAAACAGCGTTGGGCCAGGCAAAATACAAGTGGGTCACATGCAAGTGACCACTCTCTGTTGATTTCAGGGGTCAAATTTGTGGCCCAAGACTGGTTAACCCTAGCAAAACTACAGCTACTTATTCAAAATGGAAAATATGGTGTGTGTGCCCACTTTGCCAGTGTATTTCATGCCCAAAACAGCGTTGGGCCAGGCAAAATACAAGTGGGTCACATGCAAGTGACCACTCTCTGTGGATTTCAGGGGTCAAATTTGTGGCCCAAGACTAGTTAACCCTTGCAAAACTACAGCTACTTATTCAAAATAGCAAAACATGGTGTGTGCCCACTTTGCCAGTGTATTTCATGCCCAAAACAGCGTTGGGCCAAGCAAAATACAAGTGGGTCATATGTAAGTGACCACCCTCTGTTGATTTCAGGTGTCAAATTTGTGGCCCAAGACTGGTTAACCCTTGCAAAACTACAGCTACTTATTCAAAATAGCAAAACATGGTGTCTGTGCCCACTTTGCCAGTGTATTTCATGCCCAAAACAGCGTTGGGCCAAGCAAAATACAAGTGGGTCATATGCAAGTGACCACTCTCTGTTGATTTCAGGGGTCAAATTTGTGGCCCAAGACTGGTTAACCCTTGCAAAACTACAGCTACTTATTCAAAATGAAAAATATGGTGTGTGTGCCCACTTTGCCAGTGTATTTCATGCCCAAAACAGTGTTGGGCCAGGCAAAATACAAGTGGGTCATATGTAACTGACCACCCTCTGTTGATTTCAGGTGTCAAATTTGTGGCCCAAGACTGGTTAACCCTTGCAAAACTACAGCTACTTATTCAAAATAGCAAAACATGGTGTCTGTGCCCACTTTGCCAGTGTATTTCATGCCCAAAACAGCGTTGGGCCAAGCAAAATACAAGTGGGTCATATGCAAGTGACCACTCTCTGTTGATTTCAGGGGTCAAATTTGTGGCCCAAGACTGGTTAACCCTTGCAAAACTACAGCTACTTATTCAAAATGGAAAATATGGTGTGTGTGCCCACTTTGTCAGTGTATTTCATGCCCAAAACAACGTTGGGCCAGGCAAAATACAAGTGGGTCAAATGCAAGTGACCACTCTCTGTTGATTTCAGGGGTCAAATTTGTGGCCCAAGACTGGTTAACCCTTGCAAAACTACAGCTACTTATTCAAAATGGAAAATATGGTGTGTGTGCCCACTTTGCCAGTGTATTTTATGCCCAAAACAGCGTTGGGCCAAGCAAAATACAAGTGGGTCATATGTAACTGACCACCCTCTGTTGATTTCAGGTGTCAAATTTGTGGCCCAAGACTGGTTAACCCTTGCAAAACTACAGCTACTTATTCAAAATGGAAAATATGGTGTGTGTGCCCACTTTGCCAGTGTATTTCATGCCCAAAACAACGTTGGGCCAGGCAAAATACAAGTGGGTCATATGCAAGTGACCACTCTCTGTTGATTTCAGGGGTCAAATTTGTGGCCCAAGACTAGTTAACCCTTGCAAAACTACAGCTACTTATTCAAAATGGAAAATATGGTGTGTGTGCCCACTTTGCCAGTGTATTTCATGCCCAAAACAGTGTTGGGCCAGGCAAAATACAAGTGGGTCATATGCAAGGGACCTTACTCTGTGGATTTCAGGTGTCAAATTTGTGGCCCAAGACTGGTTAACCCTTGCAAAACTACAGCTACTTATTCAAAATGGAAAATATGGTGTGTGTGCCCACTTTGCCAGTGTATTTCATGCCCAAAACAACGTTGGGCCAGGCAAAATACAAGTGGGTCATATGCAAGTGACCACTCTGTTGATTTCAGGGGTCAAATTTGTGGCCCAAGACTGGTTAACCCTTGCAAAACTACAGCTACTTATTCAAAATGGAAAATGGTGTGTGTGCCCACTTTGCCAGTGTATTTCATGCCCAAAACAGTGTTGGGCCAGGCAAAATACAAGTGGGTCATATGTAAGGGACCCTACTCTGTTGATTTCAGGTGTCAAATTTGTGACAGAAGACTCATTAACCCTTGCGAAACTGAATGATCTGAATAAGAAGCTGGAGTTCGAATAAGAAGTGAATAAGAAGCTGGAGCTTGAATAAGAAGTGAATAAGAAGCTGGCCGAATAAGAAGCTAACTTCAGCCTCGTGGATTATGGAGGGGATGTGAGCAGCAGCATGGCCAAAACAGTGAGTATGACTCAGGGAAGGGCACTGTGTGTGTGATTGACTGCTATATGTGTGTATATGTGTTTGCTTGTGTGTGACTGTATGTGAATAGGTGTGTGACTACATAGCTGTATGTGTGCTGGTATGTCACTGTATGTATATGTGTCACTATATATGTATTTATACAGGTGTGTGATATGTATGCATGTGAGAGAATGTATGTGTGCGTGTATGTTTTTAGGTGTGTGACAGCATGTATTTGTATAGGTGTGTGATTTCATGTATGTATCAATGTATGAGTTAATATTGTATACCCCTTTTACACCGCCAGCTAGTAACACAGGTTATTGGACATGAGCACACATAACCCATGTTGCTGGTTGCTGTAAAAGGGCTTAGTTGGAATAATCCGGGTCGATTGACCTGGTATTCCAACTCAGGTATCTTGCAGGGTTGAACACGGGTTCAACACGGCACACTGTGCTGTGCAAAAGGGAGCTGGGTCGATGCAACCCGGCTCCTGTTCACAGTGTATGTACAGGCAGCGCTTGGAGATCATGTGATCTCCAAGTGCCGCACCCGCTGCGTCACCAGCAATGTCACCAACCCGGCAATATGCCAAGTTGGAATCTGCAGTGGGAAAAGGGCCTGAGGCGGGTCGCACCCGGGAATCCGTGTCAGGCTCCCAGGTGCAATCCACCTCAGATGATATAACAGAGGTATTATTTTATCTTTATCGTAGCCCAAATAAAAAAAAAAAATACAAGTAAAAAGTGTGAAAATGCCTACAGTAGCTATCCCCTTTGCCCTTGTGGAGTTATATATATATATATATATATATATATATATATGCACAACAAGTTAATGGCTTACCCCGGGTGACAAAACTCCTGGTTTCGGGCCTGCCCTCCTCCCCACTGCACTTTAGGCAGCGGCGCCAGCAGCACTCTCCCGCACAGAGCCGGTGCTCTCCAGCCCAGCACCGTGAAGCGCGGCTTCAGCTTGGTCCCTCCAGCTCCGTCCCTCCTCCCCACTGCACTTTAGGCAGCGGCGCCGGCAGCACTCTCCACGGATCTGTGTGCGGTATGTACCGCACACCACCTCTATCTCCCCTCCGGTTTACTTAAGTGTAAGGTTCATTAATTGTTGCACTACTTCTGTGGGCATTCTATGTGGCACTAGTACTGTGAGCGCTTTGTGGATCACTACTGCTGTGGGCATTATGTGTGGCACGTCTACTGTGGGTGCTCTGTGGGGCACTACTGCTGTGGGCGCTCTGTGTGGCACAACTACTGTGGGCGCTCTGTGGCACGACTACTGTGAGCGTTATTTGTGGCACAACTACTGTAGGCGTTCTGTGTGGCATGACTCTCGGTGTGGCACGACTACTGTGGGCGTTCTGTGTGGCATGACTCTCGGTGAGGCACGACTACTGTGGGCGTTCTGTGTGGCATGACTACTGTGGGCACTCGGTGTGGCACAACTACTGTGGGCGTTCTGTGTGGAACTACAACTGTGGGCGTTCTGTGTGGCACAACTACTGTGGGCGTTCTGTGTGGCACGACTGCTGTGGGCGTTCTGTGTGGCACAACTACTGTGGGCGTTCTGTGTGGCACGACTGCTGTGGGCGTTCTGTGTGGCACGACTGCTGTGGGCGTTCTGTGTGGCACGACTGCTGTGAGCGTTCTGTGTGGCACGACTGCTGTGGGCGTTCTGTGTGGCACGACTGCTGTGGGCGTTTTGTGTGGCACGACTGCTGTGGGCGTTCTGTGTGGCACGACTACTGTGGGTGTTCTGTGTGGCACGACTACTGTGGGTGTTCTGTGTGGCATGACTGCTGTGGGCGTTCTGTGTGGCACGACTGCTGTGGGCGTTCTGTGTGGCACGACTGCTGTGGGCGTTCTGTGTGGCACAACTACTGTGGGCGCTCTGTGGCACGACTACTGTGAGCGTTATTTGTGGCACAACTACTGTAGGCGTTCTGTGTGGCATGACTCTCGGTGTGGCATGACTACTGTGGGCGTTCTGTGTGGCATGACTCTCGGTGAGGCACGACTACTGTGGGCGTTCTGTGTGGCATGACTACTGTGGGCACTCGGTGTGGCACAACTACTGTGGGCGTTCTGTGTGGAACTACTACTGTGGGCGTTCTGTGTGGCACAACTACTGTGGGCGTTCTGTGTGGCACGACTGCTGTGGGCGTTCTGTGTGGCACAACTACTGTGGGTGTTCTGTGTGGCACGACTGCTGTGAGCGTTCTGTGTGGCACGACTACTGTGGGTGTTCTGTGTGGCACGACTGCTGTGGGCGTTCTGTGTGGCACGACTGCTGTGGGCGTTCTGTGTGGCACGACTGCTGTGGGCGTTCTGTGTGGCACGACTGCTGTGAGCGTTCTGTGTGGCACGACTACTGTGGGCGTTCTGTGTGGAACTACTACTGTGGGCGTTCTGTGTGGCATGACTACTGTGGGCGTTCTGTGTGGCACAACTGCTGTGGGCATTCTGTGTGGCACAACTGCTGTGGGCGTTCTGTGTGGAACTACTACTGTGGGCGTTCTGTGTGGCATGACTACTGTGGGCGTTCTGTGTGGCACGACTGCTGTGGGCGTTCTGTGTGGCACAACTACTGTGGGTGTTCTGTGTGGCACGACTGCTGTGAGCGTTCTGTGTGGCACGACTACTGTGGGTGTTCAGTGTGGAACTACTACTGTGGGCGTTCTGTGTGGCACAACTACTGTGGGCGTTCTGTGTGGAACTACTACTGTGGGCGTTCTGTGTGGCATGACTACTGTGGGCGTTCTGTGTGGCACAACTACTGTGGGCGTTCTGTGTGGCACAACTACTGTGGGCGTTCTGTGTGGAACTACTACTGTGGGCGTTCTGTGTGGCACAACTACTGTGGGTGTTCTGTGTGGAACTACTACTGTGGGCGTTCTGTGTGGCACGACTGCTGTGGGCGTTCTGTGTGGCACGACTGCTGTGGGCGTTCTGTGTGGCACGACTGCTGTGGGCGTTCTGTGTGGCACGACTGCTGTGGGCGTTCTGTGTGGCACGACTGCTGTGGGCGTTCTGTGTGGCACGACTGCTGTGGGCGTTCTGTGTGGCACGACTGCTGTGGGCGTTCTGTGTGGCACGACTGCTGTGGGCGTTCTGTGTGGCACAACTACTGTGGGTGTTCTGTGTGGCACGACTGCTGTGAGCGTTCTGTGTGGCACGACTACTGTGGGTGTTCTGTGTGGAACTACTACTGTGGGCGTTCTGTGTGGCACGACTACTGTGGGCGTTCTGTGTGGCACAACTACTGTGGGCGTTCTGTGTGGCACGACTGCTGTGGGCGTTCTGTGTGGCACAACTACTGTGGGTGTTCTGTGTGGCACGACTGCTGTGAGCGTTCTGTGTGGCACAACTACTGTGGGCGTTCTGTGTGGAACTACTACTGTGGGCGTTCTGTGTGGCACAACTACTGTGGGCGTTCTGTGTGGCACGACTGCTGTGGGCGTTCTGTGTGGCACAACTACTGTGGGTGTTCTGTGTGGCACGACTGCTGTGAGCGTTCTGTGTGGCACGACTACTGTGGGTGTTCTGTGTGGCACGACTGCTGTGGGCGTTCTGTGTGGCACGACTGCTGTGGGCGTTCTGTGTGGCACGACTGCTGTGGGCGTTCTGTGTGGCACGACTGCTGTGGGCGTTCTGTGTGGCACAACTACTGTGGGTGTTCTGTGTGGCACGACTGCTGTGAGCGTTCTGTGTGGCACGACTACTGTGGGTGTTCTGTGTGGCACGACTGCTGTGAGCGTTCTGTGTGGCACGACTACTGTGGGTGTTCTGTGTGGCACGACTGCTGTGGGCGTTCTGTGTGGCACGACTGCTGTGGGCGTTCTGTGTGGCACGACTACTGTGGGTGTTCTGTGTGGCACGACTACTGTGGGTGTTCTGTGTGTCACGACTGCTGTGGGCGTTCTGTGTGGCACGACTGCTGTGGGCGTTCTGTGTGGCACGACTGCTGTGGGCGTTCTGTGTGGCACGACTGCTGTGGGCGTTCTGTGTGGCACGACTGCTGTGGGCGTTCTGTGTGGCACGACTGCTGTGGGCGTTCTGTGTGGCACGACTGCTGTGGGCGTTCTGTGTGGCACGACTGCTGTGGGTGTTCTGTGTGGCACGACTACTGTGGGCGTTCTGTGTGGCACGACTACTGTGGGCGTTCTGTGTGGCACGACTACTGTGGGTGTTCTGTGTGGCACGACTACTGTGAGCATTGTGTATTAGGCACGCTATCATTGTGGGCATTTTGTGTGGCACTACTACTGCGGGTGTTATTTGTATAAGGGACACTACTGTGGGTATTGTGTATAAGGAGCACTACTGTGTAGCGTAATGTGAATTAGGTACACAACTATCGGGTGCAATATGAATCAGGCACTACGTGTGGTATAATGTGAATACGATTGTGATACTGTGTGGCGTAATTTGAATTGGGGATACTATTATGTGGCCATGACCCTTCCATATGAGACCATGCCCCTTTGGCGGGCACTCTCCCTTTATTCCATATGGGAGGGAGGGCGCAAATTTATTGTTTGCAGGAGGGCGCCGGACACCCTAGCACCGGCCCTGTATGACATCACCATATTACAAACTTTCCAAGTAAAGAAACCAGTCCCTAGTTCTCCCATCTGCTTAGCACAAGTATCGGACTGGATGATATGAGCACAATAACCTGGCGATACTTTTCCAACCCACATGGTCTTACTTCAACGTGTATACCTATACCGAAAATACCTCCCACTGTTGGCTATTTGACGTACAAGTTCAGAGTCTATGGGTATCCTATCAGCTCTGTGTGAAAAGGTCATTGTCTGGTTATTCCACGTCACTTCCCAATTTCGGTTTTCGGTAATTGGAAATATTAAAACATAATAAGGATGTGTCTACATGATACTGGTGGAGCTTCAAACTAGGGGGCCTAGAAGTATTGAATTTCTTGTCCACCGGTCTCCCACCCCGTAATTTGAGTACCTCATCTATTGCTAAAGGGTACGGTACTAATCCTGACTTGCTCTGACCTTGAGGTACCTGTGAGCACACCCAGCATTCTGTCTGGTTTAAGACCGTACCCACTAGTGAGTGGTAATCACTCAACGGATGACGGTCCATGTCGATATTAGGGTTGGACTGACATCTCTGGATGCACTTATCCTCAACTATATTCTCACAATTCCTACAAATACAATATTCATCAGATAATAACCCCTCACAGTGCCTCCGAGCTCCCTGACTACCAGAGCACTTACTGATGCCAGCCTTTACTGAAGTGATGTGCTGCTCCTGTGATCCTACAAATTCGTACTTGCCATCAGAACCCATTCCAGATCCCCGCTCGACCTCTCTGGGACCCTCACAAAAACAAACTGTCCC
This sequence comes from Pseudophryne corroboree, assembly GCF_028390025.1. NCBI lineage: Eukaryota > Metazoa > Chordata > Amphibia > Anura > Myobatrachidae > Pseudophryne > Pseudophryne corroboree. The sequence goes on from NC_086451.1 coordinate 91,357,094, forward strand.
TATCAAAACCAGAATTACTAATAGAACCCGAAACGCAGTCTCTTGTGATCGATCCATTTCATTAGGGGAAAGGAGGAAAATAAGACTGAGAAAAGAAAGGAGAAATGCAGGGGGAGGTGAAAAAAGAAAGTGGTACGACAACCGTTCTCTCTCTTGTTACTCTCTGTGCTCGATGCTCTTCAACAGTCCTGCCTCTCAACTTTCCCGGAACAGACACTCCAGTGATACGAGATTCTCTACACTCTGCTCTTTGTCACGAGTTCTCTCCGGGTTAGCGACCTTCTTGCAGTGGGACGAGTGGATCCAAGTCTCTCTTTCGGCGACCTTCAATGCTGTTGTGCTGGTTAACAAGACTTGATACGGTCCTTCCCACCTGTCTATGAGGCAACCTGAGCGTAAGAAATTTCAAATCATCACATAATCCCCAGGTTCAATGTCATGACAATTACTGCTCGGCAGGTCAGGAATCGCCAGCTTTAAATTTCTTTGTTGATTTCTCAGCTTCTGGCTCATCCCAACCAAATATTTTACAGTCACTTCATTATTACATTTCATATCATCCTGGGGGTCTATCATTACATGAGGTTGTCGACCAAAAAGAATTTCAAAGGGTGATAAGTTAATGGGAGACCTGGGAGTGGTTCTGATGCTGTACAACACTAGTGGCAAAGCTTCTGGCCACGACAATCCAGTCTCAGCCATCAGCTTGCTCAGCTTGTTCTTAATAGTGCTGTTCACTCTCTCTACCTTTGCACTCGCCTGTGGACGGTACAGAGTATGCAGCTCGCTATTAATTCCCATCAGTTTGCACATGACCTGAAAGACTTCACCTGTAAAATGGGTACCCCTATCACTTTCAATTATTCTAGGGATACCATATCTACACACAAATTCCAGCACAATTTTCTTTGCAGTGAACGTAGCAGTATTTGTGGCAGCAGGGAATGCTTCTACCCAATTAGAAAATACATCAATACAAACTAACACATATTTTTAATTCCTACAGGGTGGTAACCAGAGGCGTATCTAGCATGGGGCGAGCAGGGCATGTGCCCTGGGCGCCGTGGACGCCCCAACAGAGGGGGCGCCACCGGCACCTGCACGGCCCGCTCGCCCCATGCGACAGGGATTCCGCCGGCGCTACCCGCGGCGCTCTCCCTGTCTCCCCGGCTGCTGTGCCTGTCATACTTGAAAGGCAGCAGCAGCCAGGAGCCTCCCCTACTCCCCCCCACCTCCTCCCTGCAAATTGTATAGTGCTCGATCGCGCTTGCGCGCGACCTCGGAGGTATGAGACCGCGACCTCGGAGGTACGCGCGCGCGGCCTCAGAAGTGCAGGTGAGCGGGCCATACAGTTTGGAGGGGAGAGGGGAGGGGGGTGCAGGACAGTGTGTGTGTGTGACAGTGTGAGTGTGTGTTAATTGTGTGTGTGGGACAGTGTGCATGTGACTCAGTGTGCGTATGTGTTAATTGTATATATGTGTGTGGGACAGTGTGAGTGTGTGTTAATTGTATGTGTGAGGGACAGTGTGCGTGTGTGTTAATTGTGTGTGTGTGGGACAGTGTACGTGTGTGTAAATTGTGTGTGTGTGTGTGACAGTGTGAGTGTGTGTTAATTGTCCTGGCGGTGATTAGCGTCTCCAGTGTGCCCCCCCCCCCGTCCTCTTTGGCCGCTGACAGGAGCGGTGTCTTGCGTCACTCCCCTTCCTCCGCCGGCTCCGTCCTCCTGCTGACAGGAGCGGCGTTCTGCGGCTTCCCCCTCCTCCGCCGGCTTCGTCCTCCTGGCGTGGCCCTGCAGTGTGTGCGGCTCTCCCCAGCAGCAGCAGCAGGTTAGTCTCTCTCTCTCTCTCTCTCTCTCCCCCCCTCTCTCTCTCTGTCTCTCCACCTGTGAATTGAAGTTTGTAAGCATAATTTTCATTTTTACAGGTACCCCTATAGGATTCTACTGGACAAGTGGACGTGACCGCCGAGGGATGTAGGTAAGTAATCTGTCTCTCATTTTTACAGGTACCCCTTTTGGATTCTTCTGGACAAGTGGACGTGACCAGCGTGGGATGTAGGTAAGTAATCTGTCTCTCATTTTTAAAGGTACCCCTATTGGATTCTACTGGACAAGTGGACGTGACCGGCGTGGGATGTAGGTAAGTAATCTGTCTCTCATTTTTACAGATTACCCTACTGGATTCTACTGGACAAGTGGACGTGACCGGCGTGGGATGTAGGTAAGTAATCTGTCTCTCATTTTTACAGGTACCCCTATTGGATTATACTGGACAAGTGGACGTGACCATCGTGGGATGTAGGTAAGTAATCTGTCTCTCATTTTTACAGATTCCCCTACTGGATTCTACTGGACAAGTGCACGTGACCGGTGTGGGATGTAGGTAAGTAATCTGTCTCTCATTTTTACAGGTACCCCTATTGGATTCTACTGGACAAGTGGACGTGACCGGCGTGGGATGTAGGTAGGTAAACTGTCTCTCATTTTTAAAGGTACCCCTATTGGATTCTACTGGGCAAGTGAACGTAACCAGCGTGGGATGTAGGTAAGTAATCTGTCTCTCACTTTTACAGATTCCCCTACTGGATTCTACTGGACAAGTGGACGTGACCGGCGTGGGATGTAGGTAAGTAATCTGTCTCTCATTTTTACAGGTACCCCTATTGGATTCTACTGGACAAGTGGACGTGACCAGCGTGGGATGTAGGTAAGTAATCTGTCTCTCATTTTTACAGGTACGCCTATTGGATTCTACTGGACAAGTGGACGTGACCAGCGTGGGATGTAGGTAAGTAATCCGTCTCTCATTTTTACAGATTCCCCTACTGGATTCTACTGGACAAGTGGACGTGACCAGCGTGGGATGTAGATAAGTAATCTGTCTCTCATTTTTACAGGTACCCCTATTGGATTCTACTGGACAAGTGGACGTGACCGGCGTGGGATGTAGGTAAGTAATTTGTCTCTCATTTTTAAAGGTACCCCTATTGGTTTCTACTGGAAAAGTGGACGTGACCGGTGTGGGATGTAGGTAAGTAATCTGTCTCTCATTTTTACAGATTCCCCTACTGGATTCTACTGGACAAGTGGACGTGACCGGCGTGGGATGTAGGTAAGTAATCTGTCTCTCATTTTTACAGGTACCCCTATTGGATTCTACTGGACAAGTGGACGTGACCAGCGTGGGATGTAGGTAAGTAATTTGTCTCTCATTTTTACAGGTACCCCTATTGGATTCTACTGGATAAGTGAACGTAACCAGCGTGGGATGTAGGTAAGTAATCTGTCTCTCATTTTTACAGATTCCCCTACCGGATTCTACTGTACAAGTGGACGTGACCGGCGTGGGATGTAGGTAAGTAATCTGTCTCTCATTTTTAAAGGTACCCCTATTGGTTTCTACTAAACAAGTGGACGTGACCGGCGTGGGATGTAGGTAAGTAATCTGTCTCTCATTTTTACAGATTCCCCTATTGGATTCTACTGGACAAGTGGACGTGACCAGCGTGGGATGTAGGTAAGTAATCTGTCTCTCATTTTTAAAGGTACCCCTATTGGTTTCTACTGAACAAGTGGACGTGACCGGCGTGGGATGTAGGTAAGTAATCTGTCTCTCATTTTTACAGATTCCCCTACTGGATTCTACTGGACAAGTGGACGTGACCGGCGTGGGATGTAGGTAAGTAATCTGTCTCTCATTTTTACAGGTACCCCTATTGGATTCTACTGGACAAGTGGACGTGACCAGTGTGGGATGTAGGTAAGTAATTTGTCTCTCATTTTTACAGGTACCCCTATTGGATTCTACTGGACAAGTGAACGTAACCAGCGTGGGATGTAGGTAAGTAATCTGTCTCTCATTTTTACAGGTATCCATATTGGATTCTACTGGACAAGTGGACGTGACCGGCGTGGGATGTAGGTAAGTAATCTGTCTCTAATTTTTACAGGTACCCCTATTGGATTCTACTGGACAAGTGGACGTGACCAGCGTGGGATGTAGGTAAGTAATCTGTCTCTCATTTTTACAGGTACCCCTATTGGATTCTACTGGACAAGTGGACGTGACCGGTGTGGGATGTAGGTAAGTAATCTGTCTCTCACTTTTACAGATTCCCCTACTGGATTCTACTGGACAAGTGGACGTGACCGGCGTGGGATGTAGGTAAGTAATCTGTCTCTCATGTTTACAGGTACCCCTATTGGATTCTACTGGACAAGTGGACGTGACCAGCGTGGGATGTAGGTAAGTAATCTGTCTCTCATTTTTACAGGTACCCCTATTGGATTCTACTGGACAAGTGGACGTGACCAGTGTGGGATGTAGGTAAGTAATCTGTCTCTCATTTTTAAAGGTACCCCTATTGGTTTCTACTGGACAAGTGGACTTGACCGGCGTGGGATGTAGGTAAGTAATCTGTCTCTCATTTTTACAGATTCCCCTACTGGATTCTACTAGACAAGTGGACGTGACCGGCGTGGGATGTAGGTAAGTAATCTGTCTCTCACTTTTACAGGTACCCCTATTGGATTCTACTGGACAAGTGGACGTGACCAGCGTGGGATGTAGGTAAGTAATTTGTCTCTCATTTTTACAGGTACCCCTATTGGATTCTACTGGATAAGTGAACGTAACCAGCGTGGGATGTAGGTAAGTAATCTGTCTCTAATTTTTACAGATTCCCCTACTGGATTCTACTGGACAAGTGGACGTGACCGGCGTGGGATGTAGGTAAGTAATCTGTCTCTCATTTTTACAGGTACCCCTATTGGATTCTACTGGACAAGTGGACGTGACCAGCGTGGGATGTAGGTAAGTAATCTGTCTCTCATTTTTAAAGGTACCCCTATTGGTTTCTACTGGACAAGTGGACGTGACCGGCGTGGGATGTAGGTAAGTAATCTGTCTCTAATTTTTACAGATTCCCCTACTGGATTCTACTGGACAAGTGGACGTGACCGGCGTGGGATGTAGGTAAGTAATCTGTCTCTCATTTTTACAGGTACCCCTATTGGATTCTACTGGACAAGTGGACGTGATTAGCGTGGGATGTAGGTAAGTAATTTGTCTCTCATTTTTACAGGTACCCCTATTGGATTCTACTGGACAAGTGAACGTAACTAGCGTGGGATGTAGGTAAGTAATCTGTCTCTCATTTTTACAGGTATCCCTATTGGATTCTACTGGACAAGTGGACGTGACCAGCGTGGGATGTAGGTAAGTAATTTGTCTCTCATTTTTACAGGTACCCCTATTGGATTCTACTGGATAAGTGAACGTAACCAGCGTGGGATGTAGGTAAGTAATCTGTCTCTCATTTTTACAGATTCCCCTACTGGATTCTACTGGACAAGTGGACGTGACCGGCGTGGGATGTAGGTAAGTAATCTGTCTCTCATTTTTACAGGTACCCCTATTGGATTCTACTGGACAAGTGGACGTGACCAGCGTGGGATGTAGGTAAGTAATCTGTCTCTCATTTTTAAAGGTACCCCTATTGGTTTTTACTGGACAAGTGGACGTGACCGGCGTGGGATGTAGGTAAGTAATCTGTCTCTCATTTTTACAGATTCCCCTACTGGATTCTACTGGACAAGTGGACGTGACCAGCGTGGGATGTAGGTAAGTAATTTGTCTCTCATTTTTACAGGTACCCCTATTGGATTCTACTGGACAAGTGAACGTAACTAGCGTGGGATGTAGGTAAGTAATCTGTCTCTCATTTTTACAGGTCTCCCTATTGGATTCTACTGGACAAGTGGACGTGACCGGCGTGGGATGTAGGTAAGTAATCTGTCTCTCATTTTTACAGGCACCTCTATTGGATTCTACTGGACAAGTGGACGTGACCAGCGTGGGATGTAGGTAAGTAATCTGTCTCTCATTTTTACAGGTACCCCTATTGGATTCTACTGGACAAGTGGACGTGACCAGCGTGGGATGTAGGTAAGTAATCTGTCTCCCATTTTTACAGGTACCCCTATTGGATTCTACTGGACAAGTGGACGTGACCGGCGTGGGATGTAGGTAAGTAATCTGTCTCTCATTTTTACAGATTCCCCTACTGGATTCTACTGGACAAGTGGACGTGACCGGCGTGGGATGTAGGTAAGTAATCTGTCTCTCATTTTTAAAGGTACCCCTATTGGTTTCTACTAAACAAGTGGACGTGACCGGCGTGGGATGTAGGTAAGTAATCTGTCTCTCATTTTTACAGATTCCCCTATTGGATTCTACTGGACAAGTGGACGTGACCAGCGTGGGATGTAGGTAAGTAATCTGTCTCTCATTTTTAAAGGTACCCCTATTGGTTTCTACTGAACAAGTGGACGTGACCGGCGTGGGATGTAGGTAAGTAATCTGTCTCTCATTTTTACAGATTCCCCTACTGGATTCTACTGGACAAGTGGACGTGACCGGCGTGGGATGTAGGTAAGTAATCTGTCTCTCATTTTTACAGGTACCCCTATTGGATTCTACTGGACAAGTGGACGTGACCAGTGTGGGATGTAGGTAAGTAATTTGTCTCTCATTTTTACAGGTACCCCTATTGGATTCTACTGGACAAGTGAACGTAACCAGCGTGGGATGTAGGTAAGTAATCTGTCTCTCATTTTTACAGGTATCCATATTGGATTCTACTGGACAAGTGGACGTGACCGGCGTGGGATGTAGGTAAGTAATCTGTCTCTAATTTTTACAGGTACCCCTATTGGATTCTACTGGACAAGTGGACGTGACCAGCGTGGGATGTAGGTAAGTAATCTGTCTCTCATTTTTACAGGTACCCCTATTGGATTCTACTGGACAAGTGGACGTGACCAGCGTGGGATGTAGGTAAGTAATCTGTCTCTCATTTTTACAGGTACCCCTATTGGATTCTACTGGACAAGTGGACGTGACCAGTGTGGGATGTAGGTAAGTAATCTGTCTCTCATTTTTAAAGGTACCCCTATTGGTTTCTACTGGACAAGTGGACGTGACCGGCGTGGGATGTAGGTAAGTAATCTGTCTCTAATTTTTACAGATTCCCCTACTGGATTCTACTGGACAAGTGGACGTGACCGGCGTGGGATGTAGGTAAGTAATCTGTCTCTCATTTTTACTGGTACCCCTATTGGATTCTACTGGACAAGTGGACGTGATTAGCGTGGAATGTAGGTAAGTAATTTGTCTCTCATTTTTACAGGTACCCCTATTGGATTCTACTGGACAAGTGAACGTAACTAGCGTGGGATGTAGGTAAGTAATCTGTCTCTCATTTTTACAGGTATCCCTATTGGATTCTACTGGACAAGTGGACGTGACCACCGTGGGATGTAGGTAAGTAATTTGTCTCTCATTTTTACAGGTACCCCTATTGGATTCTACTGGATAAGTGAACGTAACCAGCGTGGGATGTAGGTAAGTAATCTGTCTCTCATTTTTACAGATTCCCCTACTGGATTCTACTGGACAAGTGGACGTGACCAGTGTGGGATGTAGGTAAGTAATCTGTCTCTCATTTTTAAAGGTACCCCTATTGGTTTCTACTGAACAAGTGGACGTGACCGGCGTGGGATGTAGGTAAGTAATCTGTCTCTCATTTTTACAGATTCCCCTACTGGATTCTACTGGACAAGTGGACGTGACCGGCGTGGGATGTAGGTAAGTAATCTGTCTCTCATTTTTACAGGTACCCCTATTGGATTCTACTGGACAAGTGGACGTGACCAGTGTGGGATGTAGGTAAGTAATTTGTCTCTCATTTTTACAGGTACCCCTATTGGATTCTACTGGACAAGTGAACGTAACCAGCGTGGGATGTAGGTAAGTAATCTGTCTCTCATTTTTACAGGTATCCATATTGGATTCTACTGGACAAGTGGACGTGACCGGCGTGGGATGTAGGTAAGTAATCTGTCTCTAATTTTTACAGGTACCCCTATTGGATTCTACTGGACAAGTGGACGTGACCAGCGTGGGATGTAGGTAAGTAATCTGTCTCTCATTTTTACAGGTACCCCTATTGGATTCTACTGGACAAGTGGACGTGACCGGTGTGGGATGTAGGTAAGTAATCTGTCTCTCACTTTTACAGATTCCCCTACTGGATTCTACTGGACAAGTGGACGTGACCGGCGTGGGATGTAGGTAAGTAATCTGTCGCTCATGTTTACAGGTACCCCTATTGGATTCTACTGGACAAGTGGACGTGACCAGCGTGGGATGTAGGTAAGTAATCTGTCTCTCATTTTTACAGGTACCCCTATTGGATTCTACTGGACAAGTGGACGTGACCAGTGTGGGATGTAGGTAAGTAATCTGTCTCTCATTTTTAAAGGTACCCCTATTGGTTTCTACTGGACAAGTGGACTTGACCGGCGTGGGATGTAGGTAAGTAATCTGTCTCTCATTTTTACAGATTCCCCTACTGGATTCTACTAGACAAGTGGACGTGACCGGCGTGGGATGTAGGTAAGTAACTGTCTCTCACTTTTACAGGTACCCCTATTGGATTCTACTGGACAAGTGGACGTGACCAGCGTGGGATGTAGGTAAGTAATTTGTCTCTCATTTTTACAGGTACCCCTATTGGATTCTACTGGATAAGTGAACGTAACCAGCGTGGGATGTAGGTAAGTAATCTGTCTCTCATTTTTACAGATTCCCCTACTGGATTCTACTGGACAAGTGGACGTGACCGGCGTGGGATGTAGGTAAGTAATCTGTCTCTCATTTTTACAGGTACCCCTATTGGATTCTACTGGACAAGTGGACGTGACCAGCGTGGGATGTAGGTAAGTAATCTGTCTCTCATTTTTAAAGGTACCCCTATTGGTTTCTACTGGACAAGTGGACGTGACCGGCGTGGGATGTAGGTAAGTAATCTGTCTCTAATTTTTACAGATTCCCCTACTGGATTCTACTGGACAAGTGGACGTGACCGGCGTGGGATGTAGGTAAGTAATCTGTCTCTCATTTTTACAGGTACCCCTATTGGATTCTACTGGACAAGTGGACGTGATTAGCGTGGAATGTAGGTAAGTAATTTGTCTCTCATTTTTACAGGTACCCCTATTGGATTCTACTGGACAAGTGAACGTAACTAGCGTGGGATGTAGGTAAGTAATCTGTCTCTCATTTTTACAGGTATCCCTATTGGATTCTACTGGACAAGTGGACGTGACCACCGTGGGATGTAGGTAAGTAATTTGTCTCTCATTTTTACAGGTACCCCTATTGGATTCTACTGGATAAGTGAACGTAACCAGCGTGGGATGTAGGTAAGTAATCTGTCTCTCATTTTTACAGATTCCCCTACTGGATTCTACTGGACAAGTGGACGTGACCGGCGTGGGATGTAGGTAAGTAATCTGTCTCTCATTTTTACAGGTACCCCTATTGGATTCTACTGGACAAGTGGACGTGACCAGCGTGGGATGTAGGCAAGTAATCTGTCTCTCATTTTTAAAGGTACCCCTATTGGTTTTTACTGGACAAGTGGACGTGACCGGCGTGGGATGTAGGTAAGTAATCTGTCTCTCATTTTTACAGATTCCCCTACTGGATTCTACTGGACAAGTGGACGTGACCGGCGTGGGATGTAGGTAAGTAATCTGTCTCTCATTTTTACAGGTACCCCTATTGGATTCTACTGGACAAGTGGACGTGACCAGCGTGGGATGTAGGTAAGTAATTTGTCTCTCATTTTTACAGGTACCCCTATTGGATTCTACTGGACAAGTGAACGTAACTAGCGTGGGATGTAGGTAAGTAATCTGTCTCTCATTTTTACAGGTATCCCTATTGGATTCTACTGGACAAGTGGACGTGACCGGCGTGGGATGTAGGTAAGTAATCTGTCTCTCACTTTTACAGGCACCTCTATTGGATTCTACTGGACAAGTGGACGTGACCAGCGTGGGATGTAGGTAAGTAATCTGTCTCTCATTTTTACAGGTACCCCTATTGGATTCTACTGGACAAGTGGACGTGACCAGCGTGGGATGTAGGTAAGTAATCTGTCTCCCATTTTTACAGGTACCCCTATTGGATTCTACTGGACAAGTGGACGTGACCGGCGTGGGATGTAGGTAAGTAATCTGTCTCTCATTTTTACAGATTCCCCTACTGGATTCTACTGGACAAGTGGACGTGACCGGCGTGGGATGTAGGTAAGTAATCTGTCTCTCATTTTTACAGGTACCCCTATTGGATTCTACTGGAGAAGTGGACGTGACCGGCGTGGGATGTAGGTAGGTAATCTGTCTCTCAATTTTTAAGGTACCCCTATTGGATTCTACTGGACAAGTGGACGTGACCGGTGTGGGATGTAGGTAAGTAATCTGTCTCTCACTTTTACAGATTCCCCTACTGGATTCTACTGGACAAGTGGACGTGACCGGCGTGGGATGTAGGTAAGTAATCTGTCTCTCATTTTTACAGGTACCCCTATTGGATTCTACTGGACAAGTGGACGTGACCAGCCTGGGATGTAGGTAAGTAATCTGTCTCTCATTTTTACAGATTCCCCTACTGGATTCTACTGGACAAGTGGACGTGACCGGCGTGGGATGTAGGTAAGTAATCTGTCACTCATTTTTACAGGTACCCCTATTGGATTCTACTGGACAAGTGGACGTGACCAGCGTGAGATGTAGGTAAGTAATCTGTCTCTCATTTTTACAGGTACCCCTATTGGATTCTACTGGACAAGTGGACGTGACCAGCGTGAGATGTAGGTAAGTAATATGTCTCTCATTTTTAAAGGTACCCCTATTGGATTCTACTGGACAAGTGGACGTGACCAGCGTGGGATGTAGGTAAGTAATCTGTCTCTCATTTTTACAGGTACCACTATTGGATTCTACTGGACAAGTGGACGTGACCAGCGTGGGATGTAGGTAAGTAATCTGTCTCTCATTTTTAAATTTACCCCTATTGGATTCTACTGGACAAGTGGACGTGACCGGCGTGGGATGTAGTTAAGTAATCTGTCTCTCATTTTTACAGATTCCCCTACTGGATTCTACTGGACAAGTGGACGTGACCGGCGTGGGATGTAGGTAAGTAATCTGTCTCTCATGTTTACAGATTCCCCTACTGGATTCTACTGGACAAGTGGACGTGACCGGCGTGGGATGTAGGTAAGTAATCTGTCTCTCATTTTTACAGGTACCCCTATTGGATTCTACTGGACAAGTGGACATGACCAGCGTGGGATGTAGGTAAGTAATCTGTCTCTCATTTTTACAGATTCCCCTATTGGATTCTTCTGGACAAGTGGACGTGACCAGCGTGGGATGTAGGTAAGTAATGTGTCTCTCATTTTTACAGGTACCCCTATTGGATTCTACTGGACAAGTGGACGTGACCGGCGTGGGATATAGGTAAGTATGTGTGAGTGTGTCAGTGTGTTTTAATACATTTTTACTGTCACGGTGTGTGAGTTGTGTTTTTATTTGGGTATTTTTTCTGTTGTAGAACTACAGGTACCGGCGGGCCCGTTATTTCCCTGCATGTTGGTACTTGAGGTTCTCCAAGTACCAGCAAGCGGGGGAGGCTTTCTGGGCCTTGTAGTTCCACAACAAAAAACAAAATTCTTTATTTACTTACATGGCTATCAGCCTCCCATCCACAGCCCACAGATGGGGGGGACAGCCTCGGGCTTCACCCCTGGCCCACGGGTGCCTGGAGGGGGGGGGGTGACCCCTTGATTTAAGGGGTCCCCACTCCTGCAGGGAACCCCGGCCAGTGGTGACTAGTTGGGGGGGTAATGCCACGGCCGCAGGGACCTACATAAATGTGTCCCCCGGCTTTGGCATTATGTCCCTGGCTAGAGGAGCCCGGTGCTGGTTTTAAAAATACAGGGGGACCCCTACATCTTTTGTCCCCCGTATTTTTGGAACCAGGACCGGACTAAGAGCCCAATGCTGGTTGTCTAAATACAGGGAACCCCTTCCAATTTTTTTCCAGTATTTAAACAACCAGGACCGGCTCAAAGAGCCCGAGGCTGGTTATACTTAGGAGGGGGGACCTCACGCATTTTTTTTTAACCCATTCAGACCCTTCTCCATTAAGGTAATGAAAGCCCTGGACAACAAAATAGCATTCATGTCCTCCTCCCACTCCCTTCCTAGTCCCAAACACTAATTATTATTTTTTTCAATAAAAATGTACAATATATCACAAGTATGATGAGCAGGCAGGCAGCGGGCATTGGCGGCATCGGACTGAGATACAAATTAGTGGCGGAGGGCTGGGTCAGTTGATGGTGGGCGAGTTTGTAATCCATTGGCGGTGGCAGCGGGCATTGGCTCAGAGGCAGTAATGGACATTGGCTCTGTGGCGGTAGGGGTCATCGGCAGGATTCGGCGGACATTATGGCTGTAGTGCCTCACCAGCCAATGACCTCACCGCACGCCACTGGTTTGTGGGACAGTGTGCGTGTGTGTTAATTGTGTGTGGGACAGTGTGAGTGTGTGTACATTTTTGCAGTCCAGTGTGTGTGGGGGAGGGGAAAGTATGAGAATGTGTGTGTAGTCTGAGTGTGTGTGTGTGTGGGGTTTGGGGGTGGCCAGTCTGTGTGTGTGTAATCTACAGTGAGTGTGTGTGTGTGTGTGTGTGTGTGTGTGTGTGTGTGTGTGTGTGTGTGTGTGTGTGTGTGTGTGTGTGTGTGTGTGTGTGTGTGTGTGTAAGGGGGAGGGGCAGTCTGTGTGTGTGGGCGGGATGTACTAATAACCATTTACCGAAGAGGGATATGTATTAAACTACGGGCATGGAGATTCCCTTCTCACTCACCACCCAGCTGGGTGAGCGAGCCGGGCAGGTGGAAAGTCAACAGCAGGGGCAGCATGCCGGATATCAGCAGCCGAGGGTGGGGGCTGTAAGGCACGTGCGGAGCACAAAGCCGGAGATCAGCAGCATGTTGACTGGCAATAAGCAGCTTCTGCTTCCGCGTTCAACATGCTGCTGATCTCCGGCTTTGGGCTATGCAGGGTTCGGGGGATGGGTGTCCTCTGCTGGTGTACTGCAGCTCCGGGGGTGCGGGCTCTGGAGGCTTTCAGCACTGTTGAATATCCAGCTGCCTCAAGTATGTAAATCCCGCACCCTCTGCTGCTGATATCCGGCATGCTGCTGCTGCTGCTGGCTGTCCCCCACACAGCTGTATGGTGTGAAGGGCATCTCAGTTCCAGAGGTTTAACACATATGCCTCAGTAAATGGCCTCTGCAGTAAACGATACTAATGCTTACTGTGACAGTAACAGCGGGTAGGAAGGCGCACATCGGGATCCTGCAGCAGGAAAGAAGAACCCCATTGGAGCGCAGCAGACCACACTGAAAAGGGTGCATACCCGGTGCGGTGCTCTGCATCCCGGGTGGTGCCGAAGATGTGGAGTGTCGGAGGTGGCAGAAGCGCCGCAGCTTGGGGTGAGAAACCGCTGCAGCCCTTCCGCTGCTAAACTCTGCAATTAGTCTATTAAGGGTGTGAGCTCCCCTCACCATAGTGCCCCTCAGGCCTTGTTAATTCTGGGGGTAGGATCCCCTAACTCTATAATGGGAATTTTGGCTCATATCATGTGCTGTAACGTGAATTTTGGCTCATACCGTGTGCTATAATGTGAATCTTGGCTCATACCGTGTGCTGTAATGTGAATTTCGGCTCATACCATGTGGGGTAATGTGAATTTTGGCTCATACCGTGTGGGGTAATGTGAATTTCGGCTCATACTGTGTGCTATAATGTGAATTTCAGCTCATACCCTGTGCTATAATGTGAATTTCGGCTCATACCGTGTGCTGTAATGTGAATTTCGGCTCATACCGTGTGGGGTAATGTGAATTTTGGCTCATACCATGTGGAGTAATGTGAATTTTAACTCATACCGTGTGCTATAATGTGAATTTCGGCCCATACCGTGTGGGGTAATGTGAATTTTGGCTCATACCATGTGGGGTAATGTGAATTTCGGCTCATACTGTGTGCTATAATGTGAATTTTGTCTCATACCGCGTGGGGTAATGTGAATTTCGGCTCACACCGTGTGCTATAATGGGAAAAGGGCACCAGTACTAGATAGTATAAGGGGTCCTACTACACTGAAGGACACGCCCCTTTTTAGTGACCACGCCCCTTTTCCAGAGCGTGCGCACCTTCGGCGCGCGCGCATAATTGCTATCTGCACTCTTTCATTCTGCCTTCAAAAATTCTACTTCAACCACTGCACCTACATCTGTACATACACACCCTGACATCTTTATATACAGTGACACCGGTGGCGTCTGCACATATTTTCCTTTTGTATTTTTTTTTTATTATTATCATTTTATTTATTTATTATTTTTATATTAAAAAAAAATTCTGGAGGGGGGGGGGCATTATTGATCTTGCCCTGGGCTCCAAAACCCCTAGTTACGCCTCTGGTGGTAACTGTATCAAATTGATTTGTATTAACTGAAAAGGTCCGTCTTGGGATGGCTCTGTTGGTATTGACTTTCCAATATTCTTCCTCAAGCAAGTAAAACATGTCATTGCTCTCTTACCTGCATGAGAAGAGAATCCTGGCGCACACCAGTAGGCTCTCACCAGCTAACACATACCCTCTTTACCCAGATGAGTCAGACCGTGTGCCGCCTCAGCTAAGCTTGGAAGATATGCTCTGGGGGCCACTGGCTTACCTTGTTCACCTGTCCACAGTCCCGAGGATTCCTGGCCATATCCCTTTGACCTCCAGACTGCCTTTTCCTGTAGTGAACACAAATCTTGCATTTCAATTAATTGTTGTGTGTTGATTGTGTTAAATGTCACCAGTGGTGTGATGTTCGTTTGTATGGGGGTGCAGGCTGCAGATTTAGCAGCTTCGTCTGCCCGGCTGTTACCAAGTGAAATTGGGTCTTGGTTGTGAGTATGTGCTTTGTACTTGATAACAGCCACTCTGTCTGGTTCTTGTATCGCTGTTAAAAGTCTATTTATGTGGGACGCATGCGCTACAGATGTGCCAGCTGCCGTCATGAAATTTCTGAGGCGCCATAGGGCCCCAAAATCATGCACCACTCCAAAGGCATACCTATAATCTGTGTATATGTTAGCTGACTTACCCTTGGCCAATTCACATGCTCTGGTTAGGGCGACCAGCTCAGCAACTTGTGCCGAGTCCGGTGGGCCCAGGGGTTCAGCTTCTATACCTTCGTCATCTACAACTGCATATCCAGTGCACAAGTCTCCCGACTCTGTCTGTCTGTGGCAACTACCGTCAGTGTAGAATGTAAAGTCTACTCCTTCCAGTGGGTTGTCACTGATGTCAGGTCTCACTGTGAAAGTCTGATTCATGCATATCAGTATCTATACTAAATCCTCCTTCACCATCATTCTCATCCTCCACCCTTTGTGCCTGTCTAGGCACACTCGCAAGTAAGTTGCAGGATTTAGTGAGCTGCATCTCTTAATGATGATGTTTACAGGGGCCATCAGTGATAATTCCCACTTTGTAAACCGAGCAGATGAGACATGTCTGGTTTGGGCTGAGTTTAGCAAGGCTGATACTGCATGAGGTATATGAATGGTCAGGTCATGTCCTAACACTACGTCCTCACTTTTATTTACCAGCAAAGCTATCGCTGCAACACTTCGCAAGCAAGTGGGGAGAGACCTCGCTACAGTGTCCAACTGTGCACTGTAGTATGCGGGTGTGGTATTGAAAGTCGACAATAACTAGGTCGACAATGTCTAGGTCGACCACTATTGTTCGACAGTAACTAGGTCGACAGGGTCAAAAGGTCGACATGGTCAAAAGGTCGACATGTTCTAGGTCGACAGGTCAAAAGGTCGACATGAGCTTTTAATGTTATTTTGGTGTCCTTTTCTTCGTAGAGTGACCGGGAACCCCAATTAGTGCACCGCGTCCCCTCGCATGGCTCGCTTCGCTCGCCATGCTTCGGGCATGGTGCCTTCGCTTCGCTCGGCACAGATTACCGTTCCAATCGTAGTCCACGTGGATCGTTAAGTATGAAAAGGTTAAAAAAAAGAAAAAAATTGTGAAAAACTCATGTCGACATTTTGACCTGTCGACCTAGAACATGTCGACCTTTTGCCCCTGCTGACCTTTTGACCTTGTCGACCTAGTTACTGTTGACCAGTAGTGGTCGACCTATACATTGTCGACCTAGTTACTGTCGACTTTCAATCCGGATCCCGTAGTATGCTACCGGTCTGCTGGCATCACCATGTCTCTGGGTTAAAACTCCTGCTGCGCACCCTGCATTTTCTGTACCGTATAATAGAAAGGGCTTCCCATAATCTGGCATACCTAATGCAGGTGCCTGTGATAGGCACTGTTTGAGTCTCTCAATGGCCAGTTCGTACTCATCTGTGTGTGAGACCCATTCTGGTTTGTTTGAAGAGACCATTTCTTGCAAAGATAAAGCCAATATAGAGAACCCTGAAATCCAGTTTCGGCCGTACCCACATATTACAATGAAAGTGCAGATCTGTTTCTGCGTTTGTGGCAGAGTCATGTCGCGAATCGCCTGTATTCTATCAGCGGTGAGGTGTCTAAGTCCTTGAGTGAAGCAATGTCCCAAATATTTTACCCTGGTCTGGCACAACTGCAACTTATCCTTTGAAACCTTGTGTCCCGTTTGGGAAAGATGAAACAGAAGCTGTTTCGTGTCTTTCAAGGACAATTTGAGTGAGTCAGAACACAACAATAAGTCATCGACATACTGTATTAGCACTGATCCACTCTCAGGTTGAAAGGATTGTAAACAGTCATGCAAGGCCTGGGAGACAATACTCGGGCTGTCAATGAAACCTTGGGGAAGACGAGTCCAGGTGTACTGTACTCCCTTGTATGTAAAAGCAAAAAGATATTGGCTGTCAGGGTGTAGAGGGACAGAAAGGAAAGCAGAACAGAGGTCAATGACAGTGAAGAATTTAGCAGTAGAGGGAATTTGCATGAGAATGACAGCTGGATTGGGCACTACGGGGAATTGGTTCTCAACTATCTTGTTTATCCCCTTTAGATCCTGCACTAGCCTGTAACCCCTCCCCCCACTCTTTTTCACAGGGAAGATGGGACTATTGGCAGTGCTGGACGTCCTGACTAGGATGCCCTGTTGTAACAACCGCTCTATGATGGGGTACACTCCTAATTCTACCTCTGGCTTCAGAGGATATTGAGGGATTTTTGGAGCTATCCTACCATCTTTTACTTGCACTACTACTGGAGCTACATTCGCCATCAATCCAGTGTTTTGTCCATCTTTGGTCCAAAGGGAATCTGGTATTTGTGAGATCATTTCCTCTACCTTTGATGGACACTTGTCTATAACAGTAGAATGTGACATTAGCCTTTGAGGGGTGTCTAATATATCTTGTACTTCTTGAGCGTGGTTCCCAGGAATATCCAAGAAGACACCTTCAGGAATACAGTATATGACACACCGCATTTTACACAATAAATCTCTTCCGAGTAGATTAGTCGGAGCCGATGCAGCCAACAGGAAATAATGTTTGCTTTGCAAAGGCCCTATTGTAATCTCTGCAGGTCTACTCAAAGGGTATTGTTGCACAGTTCCTGTTACTCCCATTGCCGAAATTGTTTTACCCGTGGTTTTTATACCTACTGTCGAATTTAACACTGACCTTGCCGCCCCTGTATCTACAAGAAAAGGTAATGGTACACCAGCTACATCAACCGTGACCTCAGGTTCACTACCAAGGCTAGCAATCAACTTCACTGGCTGCAGACTACAGGTGTGGCCCAACCCCTATTGTGTGGTGAGACCCTCCTGCAGCGCATTGGCAGCTACAATATGTGAGGGGGGTAGTTGTGAGTTTTTGGAGGCCTGCCAGTCTCTCCTTGGTGGGTACCTCCTTGTTTCCCCTGTATGTGGCTCATAATTTCTCCTAGGTGGTCCCTGATCCCAATTATGTGCATTGTAGTTTGATTCATATCCTGGTCTAGGGGGTCGGTATACATTATGTGTACCTTTATTCCTACAGTCCCTTGCAAAATGTCCTACCTTGTGACAAGTATAGCATGTTACTACACGTGACTTACCATCAGAGGTCTGGGGTTTTGGCTGATATGGCCTTTTTGTAAGTGCGTCTATACTCACTGTCATCAGCCTTTCCTCCTGTAACTCCCTGTGCTTAATGATGTTCCTATCATGCTCAACAGCGGACTCTCTCAATGCAGCCACCGAGATACCTCTCCAGTTTGGTAGAGAGGTCTGTACTCTTGTTCTTAATGCCTCTTTTAACCCATCCATTAATACAGTAACAGCTACCTCCCTATAATGCACATTATCTTTTATGTCCTCGATCCCAGTGTATCTAGACATTTCCTGGAGTGCTTGATGGAAATATTCGGATGCCGTTTCACCTTCCTTTTGTCTTATGGAAAAGATTTTGTTCCATTTGACAACAGTAGGGAAATATACTCCTAATTGCAGATTGATTTGCCGTACATTCTCCTGATTGTATTCATCAGTGAGAGTTACTTCGCGTCTAACTTACAATCGGTTATGAATTTAGCTGGGTCAATATTTGAGGGTAAACATACCCGTAGCACTATTCGCCAGTCTTTGTTCGTGGGTTCGTTGGCATTACCTAACTCTTTAATGAACCTCTGGCATGCGACTAGATCTTTTCTGGGATCGGAAAATTCTGACATAATTGACCTTAACTCTGCCCGGGACCAAGGACAATGCATGGCAATGTTCCTGATGGGAGTGACTCCCTGAGCGTCAATCTTCCCATTGGGGACTGCAATCACCTTGACAGGATTTAATTCAATTACATCATTCTGGTTTGATTCTACAATGTGAGGTGCTATGGTTTCTGCATAATGTATGGTACCGTACTTACCTGTGGACACGACCTCACTTATCCCTCCGCTAGGGGGCCTGACTACTGCTCTTGTTGGTTGGGCCGTGCCCACCTGAGTGGTGGCTGCTAGAGAGAGTGCCGATATCGTGCTGGGTTCATCTTCCTGCTCGCAGTCCTGGGGAAAATTCAAAATGGGATACAACTGGCAAGGGTTAGCGTTAGTACATTTATCAATTACTCTCCTATCCTGTACCAATGTACCATTGTCTGTAGCCACTTTCTCCCCCACAATATATGGTGGTGGTGGTACGGTCGCCATTGTTTTCCCGCTAGGTTTGGAACCTGCTGCGCAAGCTAATTCCCTTTGCACATCTCCCTCCTGTTGCCATAAATGTAAACAATCTGTATGTCTAATCCTTTGTTTCTTGGATTTTATCAGACATATCCTTATCCTTAAGTTCTGTAATACCTCTGGTTCAAAGCTGCCCACCCGAGGGAATGGTACCCTATCTTTATCAGTCATACATACCCATTCATTGCAAAAAGCCTCCATGGGGTATATTTACTAAAATTCGTATTTTTCATAATGAGGTTAAAGTTCAAACATGAATGACATCGCAAGTGTAAATTTGCAACTTTTTGAATTTATTATGACTAATTTATAGAGATGAGCGCCTGAAATTTTTCGGGTTTTGTGTTTTGGTTTTGGGTTCGGTTCCGCGGCCGTGTTTTGGGTTCGAACGCGTTTTGGCAAAACCTCACCGAATTTTTTTTGTCGGATTCGGGTGTGTTTTGGATTCGGGTGTTTTTTTCAAAAAACACTAAAAAACAGCTTAAATCATAGAATTTTGGGGTCATTTTGATCCCAAAGTATTATTAACCTCAAAAACCATAATTTACACTCATTTTCAGTCTATTCTGAATACCTCACACCTCACAATATTATTTTTAGTCCTAAAATTTGCACCGAGGTCGCTGTGTGAGTAAGATAAGCGACCCTAGTGGCCGACACAAACACCGGGCCCATCTAGGAGTGGCACTGCAGTGTCACGCAGGATGTCCCTTCCAAAAAACCCTCCCCAAACAGCACATGACGCAAAGAAAAAAAGAGGCGCAATGAGGTAGCTGTGTGAGTAAGATTAGCGACCCTAGTGGCCGACACAAACACCGGGCCCATCTAGGAGTGGCACTGCAGTGTCACGCAGGATGGCCCTTCCAAAAAACCCTCCCCAAACAGCACATGACGCAAAGAAAAAAAGAGGCGCAATGAGGTAGCTGTGTGAGTAAGATTAGCGACCCTAGTGGCCGACACAAACACCGGGCCCATCTAGGAGTGGCACTGCAGTGTCACGCAGGATGTCCCTTCCAAAAAACCCTCCCCAAACAGCACATGACGCAAAGAAAAAAAGAGGCGCAATGAGGTAGCTGACTGTGTGAGTAAGATTAGCGACCCTAGTGGCCGACACAAACACCGGGCCCATTTAGGAGTGGCACTGCAGTGTCACGCAGGATGTCCCTTCCAAAAAACCCTCCCCAATCAGCACATGATGCAAAGAAAAAGAAAAGAAAAAAGAGGTGCAAGATGGAATTGTCCTTGGGCCCTCCCACCCACCCTTATGTTGTATAAACAAAACAGGACATGCACACTTTAACCAACCCATCATTTCAGTGACAGGGTCTGCCACACGACTGTGACTGATATGACGGGTTGGTTTGGACCCCCCCCAAAAAAGAAGCAATTAATCTCTCCTTGCACAAACTGGCTCTACAGAGGCAAGATGTCCACCTCATCATCACCCTCCGATATATCACCGTGTACATCCCCCTCCTCACAGATTATCAATTCGTCCCCACTGGAATCCACCATCTCAGCTCCCTGTGTACTTTGTGGAGGCAATTGCTGCTGGTCAATGTCTCCGCGGAGGAATTGATTATAATTCATTTTAATGAACATCATCTTCTCCACATTTTCTGGCTGTAACCTCATACGCCGATTGCTGACAAGGTGAGCGGCGGCACTAAACACTCTTTCGGAGTACACACTTGTGGGAGGGCAACTTAGGTAGAATAAAGCCAGTTTGTGCAAGGGCCTCCAAATTGCCTCTTTTTCCTGCCAGTATAAGTACGGACTGTGTGACGTGCCTACTTGGATGCGGTCACTCATATAATCCTCCACCATTCTATCAATGTTGAGAGAATCATATGCAGTGACAGTAGACGACATGTCCGTAATCGTTGTCAGGTCCTTCAGTCCGGACCAGATGTCAGCATCAGCAGTCGCTCCAGACTGCCCTGCATCACCGCCAGCGGGTGGGCTCGGAATTCTGAGCCTTTTCCTCGCACCCCCAGTTGCGGGAGAATGTGAAGGAGGAGATGTTGACAGGTCGCGTTCCGCTTGACTTGACAATTTTGTCACCAGCAGGTCTTTTAACCCCAGCAGACTTGTGTCTGCCGGAAAGAGAGATCCAAGGTAGGCTTTAAATCTAGGATCGAGCACGGTGGCCAAAATGTAGTGCTCTGATTTCAACAGATTGACCACCCGTGAATCCTTGTTAAGCGAATTAAGGGCTCCATCCACAAGTCCCACATGCCTAGCGGAATCGCTCCGTGTTAGCTCCTCCTTCAATGTCTCCAGCTTCTTCTGCAAAAGCCTGATGAGGGGAATGACCTGACTCAGGCTGGCAGTGTCTGAACTGACTTCACGTGTGGCAAGTTCAAAGGGCATCAGAACCTTGCACAACGTTGAAATCATTCTCCACTGCGCTTGAGACAGGTGCATTCCACCTACTATATCGTGCTCAATTGTATAGGCTTGAATGGCCTTTTGCTGCTCCTCCAACCTCTGAAGCATATAGTGGGTTGAATTCCACCTCGTTACCACTTCTTGCTTCAGATGATGGCAGGGCAGGTTCAGTAGTTTTTGGTGGTGCTCCAGTCTTCTGTACGTGGTGCCTGTACACCGAAAGTGTCCCGCAATTCTTCTGGCCACCGACAGCATCTCTTGCACGCCCCTGTCGTTTTTAAAAAAATTCTGCACCACCAAATTCAAGGTATGTGCAAAACATGGGACGTGCTGGAATTTGCCCATATTTAATGCACACACAATATTGCTGGCGTTGTCCGATGCCACAAATCCACAGGAGAGTCCAATTGGGGTAAGCCATTCCGCGATGATCTTCCTCAGTTGCCGTAAGAGGTTTTCAGCTGTGTGCGTATTCTGGAAAGCGGTGATACAAAGCGTAGCCTGCCTAGGAAAGAGTTGGCGTTTGCGAGATGCTGCTACTGGTGCCGCCGCTGCTGTTCTTGCGGCGGGAGTCCATACATCTACCCAGTGGGCTGTCACAGTCATATAGTCCTGACCCTGCCCTGCTCCACTTGTCCACATATCCGTGGTTAAGTGGACATTGGGTACAACTGCATTTTTTAGGACACTGGTGAGTCTTTTTCTGACGTCCGTGTACATTCTCGGTATCGCCTGCCTAGAGAAGTGGAACCTAGATGGTATTTGGTAACGGGGGCACACTGCCTCAATAAATTGTCTAGTTCCCTGTGAACTAACGGCGGATACCGGACGCACGTCTAACACCAACATAGTTGTCAAGGCCTCAGTTATCCGCTTTGCAGCAGGATGACTGCTGTGATATTTCATCTTCCTCGCAAAGGACTGTTGGACAGTCAATTGCTTACTGGAAGTAGTACAAGTGGGCTTACGACTTCCCCTCTGGGATGACCATCGACTCCCAGCAGCAACAACAGCAGCGCCAGCAGCAGTAGGCGTTACACGCAAGGATGCATCGGAGGAATCCCAGGCAGGAGAGGACTCGTCAGAATTGCCAGTGACATGGCCTGCAGGACTATTGGCATTCCTGGGGAAGGAGGAAATTGACACTGAGGGAGTTGGTGGGGTGGTTTGCGTGAGCTTGGTTACAAGAGGAAGGGATTTACTGGTCAGTGGACTGCTTCCGCTGTCGCCCAAAGTTTTTGAACTTGTCACTGACTTATTATGAATGCGCTGCAGGTGACGTATAAGGGAGGATGTTCCGAGGTGGTTAACGTCCTTACCCCTACTTATTACAGCTTGACAAAGGCAACACACGGCTTGACACCTGTTGTCCGCTTTTCTGTTGAAATACCTCCACACTGAAGAGCTGATTTTTTTGGTATTTTCACCAGGCATGTCAACGGCCATATTCCTCCCACGGACAACAGGTGTCTCCCCGGGTGCCTGACTTAAACAAACCACCTCACCATCAGAATCCTCCTGGTCAATTTCCTCCCCAGCGCCAGCAACACCCATATCCTCCTCATCCTGGTGCACTTCAACATCTTCATCTTCAATCTGACTATCAGGAACTGGACTGCGGGTGCTCCTTCCAGCACTTGCAGGGGGCGTGCAAATGGTGGAAGGCGCATGCTCTTCACGTCCAGTGTTGGGAAGGTCAGGCATCGCAACCGACACAATTGGACTCTCCTTGTGGATTTGGGATTTCGAAGAACGCACAGTTCTTTGCGGTGCTTTTGCCAGCTTGAGTCTTTTCAGTTTTCTAGCGAGAGGCTGAGTGCTTCCATCCTCATGTGAAGCTGAACCACTAGCCATGAACATAGGCCAGGGCCTCAGCCGTTCCTTGCCACTCCGTGTGGTAAATGGCATATTGGCAAGTTTACGCTTCTCCTCCGACAATTTTATTTTAGGTTTTGGAGTCCTTTCTTTACTGATATTTGGTGTTTTGGATTTGACATGCTCTGTACTATGACATTGGGCATCGGCCTTGGCAGACGACGTTGCTGGCATTTCATCGTCTCGGCCATGACTAGTGGCAGCAGCTTCAGCACGAGGTGGAAGTGGATCTTGATCTTTCCCTAATTTTGGAACCTCAACATTTTTGTTCTCCATATTTTAATAGGCACAACTAAAAGGCACCTCAGGTAAACAATGGAGATGGATACTAGTATACAATTATGGACTGCCTGCCGAGTGCAGACACAGAGGTAGCCACAGCCGTGAACTACCGTACTGTACTGTGTCTGCTGCTAATATAGACTGGTTGATAAAGAGATGTCTATGTAACTATGTATGTATAAAGAAGAAAGAAAAAAAAACCACGGTTAGGTGGTATACAATTATGGACGGACTGCCTGCCGAGTGCAGATACAGAGGTAGCCACAGCCGTGAACTACCGTACTGTACTGTGTCTGCTGCTAATATAGACTGGTTGATAAAGAGATGTCTATGTAACTATGTATGTATAAAGAAGAAAGAAAAAAAAACCACGGTTAGGTGGTATACAATTATGGACGGACTGCCTGCCGAGTGCAGACACAGAGGTAGCCACAGCCGTGAACTACCGTACTGTACTGTGTCTGCTGCTAATATAGAATGGTTGATAAAGAGATGTCTATGTAACTATGTATGTATAAAGAAGAAAGAAAAAAAAACCACGGTTAGGTGGTATACAATTATGGACGGACTGCCTGCCGAGTGCAGACACAGAGGTAGCCACAGCCGTGAACTACCATACTGTACTGTGTCTGCTGCTAATATAGACTGGTTGATAAAGAGATGTCTATGTAACTATGTATGTATAAAGAAGAAAGAAAAAAAAACCACGGTTAGGTGGTATACAATTATGGACGGACTGCCTGCCGAGTGCAGACACAGAGGTAGCCACAGCCGTGAACTACCGTACTGTACTGTGTCTGCTGCTAATATAGACTGGTTGATAAAGAGATGTCATAGTAGTATGTATGTATAAAGAAGAAAAAAAAACCACGGTTAGGTGGTATACAATTATGGACGGACTGCCTGCCGAGTGCAGACACAGAGGTAGCCACAGCCGTCAACTGCCGTACTGTGTCTGCTGCGACTGGATGATAAATGATATAAAAAATATATATATATCACTACTGCAGCCGGACAGGTATATATTATATATTATATAATGACGGACCTGCTGGACACTGTCTGTCAGCAGAATGAGTTTTATTTTTATAGAATAAAAAAAAAAAACAACACACAAGTGAAGTCACACGACGAGTGTTTAACTTTTTCAGGCAATCACAATATAAGTATACTACTAACTATACTGGTGGTCAGTGTGGTCAGGTCACTGGTCAGTCACACTGGCAGTGGCACTCCTGCAGCAAAAGTGTGCACTGTTTAATTTTAATATAATATTATGTACTCCTGGCTCCTGCTATAACCTATAACTGGCACTGCAGTGCTCCCCAGTCTCCCCCACAATTATAAGCTGTGTGAGCTGAGCAGTCAGACAGATATATAATATATATAGATGATGCAGCACACTGGGCTGAGCCTGAGCAGTGCACACAGATATGGTATGTGACTGAGTCACTGTGTGTATCGCTTTTTTCAGGCAGAGAACGGATATATTAAATAAACTGCACTGTCTGGTGGTCACTCACTAGTAAACTCTCTGCACTCTCTACACTTCTACAGTACTCCTCCTAGTCCTAAACTCCAGTAAATCTCTCTCTCTTATAATCTAAATGGAGAGGACGCCAGCCACGTCCTCTCCCTATCAATCTCAATGCACGTGTGAAAATGGCGGCGACGCGCGGCTCCTTATATAGAATCCGAGTCTCGCGAGAATCCGACAGCGTCATGATGACGTTCGGGCGTGCTCGGGTTAACCGAGCAAGGCGGGAGGATCCGAGTTTGCTTGGACCCGTGAAAAAAACCATGAAGTTCGGGCGGGTTCGGATTCAGAGAAACCGAACCCGCTCATCTCTACTAATTTAATTTACTAAGCTGTCGTATTCTGCATTTCCGTGTTTTCCGATGTCGATGTCATATGTATTTTTTGGCAGTGTTTTACGGGAGTGAATAGTAAAACACTGCTGACATTAACACAATGAATCTCGGCCGCATCTGTGAGATCCGTGCAGGGCTTCATTGTGCACCTTTCATAAAAAAAAATAACATTGTTACAAATCTAAAAAAAAATATGTGTGCCCCCCCCCCCCCCCCCCCCTAAGCTACACCAGCCTCGGGCTCTTTGAGTTGGTCCTGGTTGACAAAATATGGGGAAAAAATTACAGGGGTTCCCCCATATTTAATCAACCAGCACTGGGCTCTGCGCCTGGTCCTGGTTCCAAAAATACGGGGGACAAAAAGCGTAGGGGTCCCCCGTATTTTTGAAACCAGCACCGAGCTCCACTAGCCAGGTACATAATGCTACAGCCGGGGGACACTTTTATACTGGTCCCGGCGGCCCTGGCATTACATACCCAACTAGTCACCCCTGGCCGGGGTACACTGTAGGAGTGGGAACCCCTTGAATCAAGGGGACCCCCCCTCCAGCCACCCAAGGGCCAGGGGTGAAGCCCTGAGGCTGTCCCCCCCCATCCAAGGGCAGCAGATTGGGGGCTGATAGCCTTTTGAAAAAAAATTCAATATTGTTTTTAGCAGTACTACAAGTCCCAGCAAGCCTCCCCCGCAAGCTGGTACTTGGAGAACCACAAGTATCAGAATGCGGCAGAAAACCGGGCCAGCTGGTACCTGTAGTACTACTACTAAAAAAATTCCCCAAAAAAAACAGGACACACACACCGTGACAGTATAAGTTTATTACATACATGCACACCTCCAAACATACATACTTACCTATGTTCACACGAGGCTCGGTTCTCTTCTCCATGTAGAATCCTCGGGTACCTGTGAAAAAAATTATACTCACATAATCCAGTGTATCTTCTGTTCTTTGTATAATCCACGTACTTGGCAAAACAAAAAAACGGAAACCCGACCACGCACTGAAAGGGACCCCATGTTTATACATGGGACCCCTTTCCCCCGACTGCCAGGACACCCCCTGACTACTGTCAAAGAGGGTCCCTCCTGCCAATCAGGGAGCGCCACGTCGTGGCACCCTCCTGATTGGCTGTGTGCTCCTGTAGTGTCTGTGAGGCAGCACACGGCACAGATACAATGTAGCGCCTATGCGCTCCATTGTATCCAATGGTGGGAACTTTGTGGTCAGCGGTGAGGTTACTTTCGGTCAAACTCTGACCGCAAAGTTCCCAACGTATTTGGCCGATGGTGTATTCATTCTTTGACTTCCAAAAAAATACGAATGCCCTCATCACTGCCGAGATTTGAGTTTAGTAAATTCCCGAGATGACACTTTGAAGAAAAAACACCATCTCGGTCAAAATTTGGGAGCTTAGTAAATATACCCCCATGTGTGATCCATATTTTTCAAACATAATAAACCTTGTCGACGTTTTTGGTCGTACCTCTTCAGCCTGAACTCTAGCTACAAAACGCCCACTGCTTGTGCAATTGGATCCCATCGCGGACTATTTGCCAATTAACGCAATCCCCAAATGCACAATACAATAGACGTGAAAGACACCTAGCGCTTTCACTCGCTCCTTCTCCGCTGAATACCACAACTCACTCCAATAATGAACACTGCATACCCAGTGCGGCCCTATCTGGTTTCTATTTACTGGAAGTGTTTAGGAGTGACTTACATATTCCAGTAAATATCTGCCGCTGGAGATTTTCCTGAAAGAGACCAGCTAAAAATAAGAATTTACTCACCGGTAATTCTATTTCTCGTAGTCCGTAGTGGATGCTGGGTACTCCGTAAGGGCCATGGGGGATAGACGGGCTCCGCAGGAGACTGGGCACTCTTAAAAGAAAGATTAGGTACTACATCTGGTGTGCACTGGCTCCTCCCTCTATGCCCCTCCTCTAGACCTCAGTTAAGGAAACTGTGCCCGGAAGAGCTGACATTACTAGGAAAGGATTTGGAATCCAGGGTAAGACTCATACCAGCCACACCAATCACACCGTACAACTTGTGATAACTATACCCAGTTAAC
Organism: Pseudophryne corroboree; assembly: GCF_028390025.1. Classification (NCBI taxonomy): domain Eukaryota; kingdom Metazoa; phylum Chordata; class Amphibia; order Anura; family Myobatrachidae; genus Pseudophryne; species Pseudophryne corroboree. The sequence goes on from NC_086451.1 coordinate 91,384,757, forward strand.
AGTATGAACAACAACTGAGCCTCATGTAACAGATGGCTCATAACAATAACCCTTCAGTTAAGCAATAACTATATACATGTATTGCAGAAAGTCCGCACTTGGGACGGGCGCCCAGCATCCACTACGGACTATGAGAAATAGAATTACCAGTGAGTAAATTCTTATTTTCTCTGATGTCCTAGTGGATGCTGGGTACTTCGTAAGGACCATGGGGATTATACCAAAGCTCCCAAACGGGCAGGAGAGTGCGGATGACTCTGCAGCACCGAATGAGCAAACTCAAGGTCCTCCTCAGCCAGGGTATCAAACTTGTAGAATTTTGCAAAAGTGTTTGAACCCGACCAAGTAGCAGCTCGGCAAAGTTGTAAAGCCGAGACACCTCAGGCAGCCGCCCAAGAAGAGCCCACCTTCCTCGTGGAATGGGCCTTAACTGATTTAGGATGCGGCAGTCCAGCCGCAGAATGTGCCAGCTGAATCGTGCTACAGATCCAGTGAGCAATAGTCTGCTTTGAAACAGGAGCACCCAGCTTGTTGGGTGCATGTAGGATAAACAGCGAGTCAGTCTTTCTGACTCTAGCCGCCCTGGAAACGTAGATTTTCAGGGCCCGGACTACGTCCAGCAACTTGGAATCCTCCAAGTCACTCGTAGCAGCAGGTACTACAATAGGTTGGTTCAAATGAAACGCTGATACCACCTTTGGGAGAAATTGGGGATGAGTCCTCAATTCCGCCCTGTCCATATGGAAAATCAGATATGGGCTTTTACATGACAAAGCCGCCAATTCTGACACACGTCTAGCCGAAGCCAAGGCCAACACAGCATGACCACCTTCCAGGTGAGGTACTTCAACTCCACGGTTTTAAGTGGTTCAAACCAATGTGATTTAAGGAAATTCAACACAACGTTGAGATCCCAAGGTGCCACTGGAAGCACAAAAGGGGGCTGAATATGCAATACTCCTTTAACAAAAGTCTGAACTTCAGGCAGTGAAGCCAGTTTTTTTGAAAGAAAATAGACAGGGCCAAAATCTGGACTTTTATGGATCCCAATTGGAGGCCCAAAGTCACTCCTGACTGTAGGAAGTGCAGAAATCCACCTAGCTGAAATTCCTCTGTTGGGGCCTTCCTGGCCTCACACCAAGCAACATATTTTCGCCATATGCGGTGATAATGTTTTGCCGTCACATCCTTCCTAGCTTTTATCAGCGTAGGAATTACTTCATCCGGAATGCCCTTTTCCGTTAGGATCCAGCGTTCAACCGCCATGCCGTCAAACGCAGCCGCGGTAAGTCTTGGAACAGACAGGGCCCTTGCTGTAACAGGTCCTGTCTGAGAGGCAGAGGCCATGGGTCCTCTGAGATCATTTCTTGTAGTTCTGGGTACCAAGTTCTTTTTGGCCAATCCGGACCGATGAGTATAGTTATTACTCCTCTCTTTCTTACTATCCTCAGTACCTTGGGTATGAGAGGAAGACGAGGGAACACATAAACCGACTGGTACACCCACGGTGTCACTAGTGCATCCACAGCTATCGCCTGAGGGTCCCCTGACCTGGCGCAATATTTTTTTTAGCTTTTTGTTGAGGCGGGACGCCATCATGTCTACCTGTGGCCGTTCCCAACGGTTTACAATCTGCGTGAAGACTTCTGGATGAAGTTCCCACTCTCCCGGGTGGAGGTCGTGCCTGCTGAGGAAATCTGCTTCCCAGTTGTCCACTCCCGGAATGAACACTGCTGACAGTGCTAGCCAGGGGCGGATCCAGAAGAAAATGATAGGGGGGGGGGCATCATGGAAGGGGCAAGTACATTTGCGTGCGGCTTCGGTGCATGTGAGGTGGCGCTTCTTATACAATGCCCACAGTTGTAGCGCTCAATATGCAATGTCCACTGTACTGGTAGTGCCCCTTATATAGACCCCATAGTAGTGGTGTCCCTTATGCAATGCCCATATTGCCCCCAGTAGCAATGTTGCCTGTACTAATGCCCCCAGTCATTATGCCCCCAGTGGTAATGCCCCTGCATTTATGACCCCAGTAGTTTACCTCCCCCTTTAGTTTAGCCTCCCAGTGGTAATGCCCCCACTAGTTTAGCCACCAGTAGTAATGCCCCCCCCCCTGTAGTTTGCCCCATTGTAGTTTAGCCCCTGTAGTTATGCCCCCCTTATAGTTTAGCCTCCAGTAGTATTGCCCCCAGTAGTTTGGCCCCTGTAGTTATGCCCTCCTGTAGTTTAGCCCCCAAGTAGTAATGCCCCTGTAGTTAAGCCGCCAGTAGTAATGCCCTCCTGTAGTATGCCCCAGTAGTTAGCACCTTTGTAGATGGCCCCCAGTTAATAATGTCCCCCAGTAGTTTGCCCCCAGTAGATTCCACCCAGTAATAATGTCCCCCAGCAGTTTGCCCCCAGTAGGTGCCCCCCAGTAATAATGTCCCCCAGTAGATGCCCCCAGTAATAATGTCCCCCAGCAGTTTGCCCCCAGTAGTTGCCCCTCAGTAATAATGTCCCCCAGTAGATGCTCCCCAGTAATAATGTCCCCCAGCAGTTTGCCCCCAGTAGATGCCCCCAGTAATAATGTCCTCCAGTAGTTTGCCCCCAGTAGTAATGCCCCCAATAGATGACCCCCAGTAGTAATGCCCCCGTAGATGCCCCCCAGCAATAATGCCCCCAGTAGCTTCCCCCAATAGATGACCCAACAGTAGTTATGCCCCAAGTAGATGCCCCTCAGTATAATGCCCCCAGTAGATGTCCCCCAGAAAAAATGTCCCCCATTAGGTGCCCCCAATAGATGACCCCCCAGTAGTAATGCCCCCTGTAGGTGCCCCCCAGTAATAATGCCCCCAGTAGCTGCCCCCAATAGATGACCCCCCCAGTAGTGATGCCCCCAGTAGATGCCCCCAGTTATATGCCCCCTGTAGTAATGCCCCCCCCAGTAGTAATGCCCCTTGTTGATGCCCCCAGTAGTAATGTCCCCCCGTAGTTTGCCCCCAGTAGATGCCCCCGCTGCATTAAGGAAGAAAAAAGCAATACTTACCGAGCCCTGTTCCCACTTCCAGGCCGCTGCAGTTCTCCTCCTGATGTCCTCTCCTCAGCACTATGAGAGAGACGTCATGACTGACGTCTCTCCCATAGTGCACGGCGCACAGTGACAGCGCCGGAAGCCGGAGCTCAGTATTGAGCTTCGGCCTCCGGCTACCGCCGTGCAGGGAAATGGGCGCCTGCTGGTAACACAATCTCAGCGGGCACCCGTCATCTCCCTGCGCGGCGCCGATGCCGATGGGGGACGGAACGGGGTAGAGGCCACAAATGACAGGGGGGCACGGGCCCGAGTGCCCCCCCTGGATCCGCCACTGGTGCTAGCACGTGATTCTCTGCCCATCGAAGAATCCTTGTGGCTTCTGCCATCGCCATCCTGCTTCTAGTGCCGCCCTGGCGGTTTACATGGGCGACCGCCGTGATGTTGTCTGATTGAATCAGCACAGGTTGGTTTTGAAGCAGGGGCTCTGCTTGACTCAGGGCGTTGTAAATGGCCCTTAGTTCCAGTAGATTTATGTGTAGTGAAGTCTCCTGACTTGACCCAGGGCCGTCTTTTCGTATGGGCTCAATGGGCTTTTGCCCAAGGGCCCCAGGAGTAAAAGGGCCCTTGGCTGATAGCTGAGGATCCCCTCTTTCCAGGCGTACCAGATTTTTGAAAATCGGCCCAGGGGAACCTGAGATATCCGACTTCAAAGCAGTGGTCCCCATCCAAGCCTGTTAATTGTCCTTCCCAGCCAGATATCTCGGGCTCTGGCTGACTTAGAGTTTTTCTGAGGGTAGACTCCAAAAGCTGGGACTCTCCCCTTTCAGTGGACTCTAGCAGCTTGTCTTTACTATGCACAGAACCAGAGATATCAGCCTTCAAGCTGCTGGCCCCTGTTCCAGCTCCAAACGCCTAATATGCAGTTTTATGTATTTGTTGGTGGATTGCTCTGGCTCCTGAAGTCTGATCCCCAAGTCCCCAGTATCTCCTGAAAGGTGGGACTCTAATTTTTTTTATCCCATTAAAGCTAAGAAAACTATTTCCAGGAACTAGAGATATCTGCAGTAAAGCAAGCTGCCCTGACCCCCGGAAAATCATGAATATTAAGCCCACTCCACTATCCACCCCTCCCCTGTGAATTAAACACCCCATACCACCCTGGAAGTTATGTTCCAGGGCCCCTTCATTCAGCACACTGTCCCCTTCTACAGTTTAGTGTTCTCCTTCCCGCCCCATTTGTGCAGTAAAGGAGTAATTAGCAGAAATGATTTCTCCAGGTCCTACATGCTGAGCGAAAGATAGAACCCCCCTACCCCCCGCTGAACATCAAAGATGCCGCTGATAGCACCCCCCACCACTACTGCTGGTGGGTGGGTAGGGGTCCCAGTGCATTGCTGTGCCCAGGGGCCTACACTGCTGTTAAGACGGCTCTGACTTGACCACTGTCCTTGGAAGTTTCTTTCCTGACTGCCCCCCATCCTCGGAGGCTTGCATCCGTGGTCACCAGGACCCAGTCCTGTATGCCGAACCTGCGGCCCTCGAGAAGATGAGCACTCTGCAGCCACCACAGCAGAGACACCCTGGCCCTTGGGGACAGGGTGATCAACCGATGCATCTGAAGATGCGATCCGGACCATTTGTCCAACAGATCCCACTGAAAGATCCTTGCATGGAACCTGCCGAAGGGAATTGCTTCGTAAGAAGCCACCATCTTTCCCAGGACTCGTGTACAGTGATGCACCGACACCAGTTTTGGTTTCAGGAGGTCCCTGACCAGAGATGACAATTCCTGGGCCTTCTCCACCGGGAGAAATACCTTCTTCTGTTCTGTGTCCAGAATCATGCCCAGGAAAAGCAGACGCGTCGCAGGAATCAGCTGCGACTTTGGGATATTCAGAATCCAGCCGTGCTGTTGCAACACCTCCTGAAAGAGTGCTACGCCGACCAACAACTGCTCTCTGGACCTCGCCTTTATAAGGAGATCGTCCAAGTACGGGATAATTATAACTCCCTTCTTAAGTAGTATCATCATTTCGGCCATTACCTTGGTAAATACTCTCGGTGCCATGGACAGACCAAACGGCAACGTCTGGAATTGGTAATGACAGTCCTGTACCACAAACCTGAGGTACTCCTGGTGAGGTGGGTAAATGGGGACATGCAAGTAAGCATCCTTGATGTCCAGCGACACCATAAAATCCCCCTCTTCCAGGGTTGCAATAACCGCCCTGAGCGATTCCATTTTGAACTTGAACTTCCTTATATAAGTGTTCAAGGATTTTAAATTCAGAATGGGTCTCACCGAACCGTTTGGTTTCGGTACCACAAACATTGTGGAATAGTAACCCCGTCCCTGATGAAGGAGGGGAACCTTGATTATCACCTGCTGGAGGTACAGCTTGTGAATTGCCGCCAGTACTACCTCCCTTTCCCTGGGAGCAGCTGGCAAGGCTGATTTGAGGTAACGGCGAGGGGGAGTCGCCTCGAACTCCAGCTTGTATCCCTGATATACAATTTGTACAGCCCAGAGATCCACCTGTGAGCGAACCCACTGGTTGCTGAAGTTTCGGAGACGCGCCCCCACCGCACCTGGCTCCGCCTGTGGAGCCCCAGCGTCATGCGGTGGACTTAGTGGAAGCGGGGGAGGATTTTTGTTCCTGGGAACTTGCTGCCTGGTGCAGCTTCTTTCCTCTACCCCTGCCTCTGGCCAGAAAGGATGCGCCTCTGACCCGCTTGCCTTTCTGAGGCCAAAAGGACTGCATTTGATAATACGGTGCTTTCTTAGGCTGTGAGGGAACCTGAGGTAAAAAAGTCGACTTCCCAGCTGTTGCTGTGGATACGAGGTCCGAGAGACCGTCCCCAAACAATTCCTCACCCTTATAAGGCAAGACCTCCATGTGTTTTTTAGAATCAGCATCACCTGTCCGCTGCCGAGTCCATAATACTCTCCTGGCAGAAATGGACATTGCATTAATTCTCGATGCCAGCAGGCAAATGTCCCTCTGTGCATCCCGCATATATAAGACAACGTCTTTTATATGTTCTATGGTTAACAAAATAGTATCCCTGCCGAGGGAATCAATGTTGTCTGACAGGGTATCAGTCAATGCTGCTGCAGCACTACACATCCATGCTGAAGCAATAGCAGGTCTCAGTATAGTACCCGACTGTGTATACACAGACTTCAGGATAGCTTCCTGCTTTCTATCCGCAGGCTCCTTTAGGGCGGCCATATCCTGAGACGGCAGTGCCACCCTATTTGATAAGCGTGTGAGCGCCTTGTCCACCCTAGGGGATGTTTCCCAACGTAACCTGTCCATTAGCGGGAAAGGGTACGCCATCAGTAACCTCTTAGAAATCACTAGTTTCTTATCAGGGGAACTCCACGCTTCTTCACACAATTCATTTAATTCATCAGATGGGGGAAAAGTCACTGGCTGCTTTTTCTCCCCAAACATAATACCCTTCTTGGTAGTAACTGGGTTAACGTCAGAAATGTGCAATACATTTGTGTCATCATCGTCTACACTGGAGTCAGACTCCGTGTCGACATCTGTGTCTACCATCTGAGCTAGCGGGCGTTTATGAGCCCCTGATGGCCTCTGAGACGCCAGGGCAGGCACAGGCTGAGATCCCGGCTGTCCCAAGGCTGCTGCATCATCGAACCTTTTATGTAAGGAGTTGACACTGTCGGTTAAGACCTTCCACATATCCATCCAATCAGGTGTCGGCCCCGTCGGGGGCGATACCACACTTATCTGCCTCTGCTCCGCCTCTACGTAACCCTCCTCATCAAACATGTCGACACAGCCGTACCGACACACCACACACACACACACAGGGAATGCTCAGACTGAGGACAGGACCCCACAAAGTCCTTTGGGGAGACAGAGAGAGAGTATGCCAGCACACACCACAGCGCTATATAACACAGGGATTCACACTACAAAAAGTGATTTACCCAATAGCTGCTTAATATATATTATTTTGCGCCTAAATTTATGTGCCCCCCCCTCTCTTTTTTACCCTTCTTGTATCAGGAATACTGCAGGGCAGAGCCTGGGGAGCTGCTTCCAGCGGAGCTGTGAAGGGAAAATGGCACTGGTGTGCTGAGGAAGAAGGCCCCACCCCCTCAGCGGCGGGTTTCTCCCTGCAGTTTCTGACTGAAAAATGGCGGGGGTTTTACACATATACAGTCACAGATTGTATTATGTGTATTTTTATGCCCCCCCCCCCCCCCCCAGCGTCCTGCACCCTACAGTGACCGGAGTGTGTGGTATGCTGTGGGAGCAATGGCGCACAGCTGCGGTGCTGTGCGCTACCTTAATGAAGACAGGAGTCTTCAGCCGCCGATTTCATCGCTTCTCTTCTGTCTTCTGGCTCTGCAAGGGGGATGGCGGCGCGGCTCCGGGAACGGATGATCGAGGTCAGGCCCTGTGTTCGAACCCTCTGGAGCTAATGGTGTCCAGTAGCCTAAGAAGCACAAGCTAGCTGCAAGCAGGTAGGTTTGCTTCTCTCCCCTCAGTCCCACGTAGCAGTGAGTCTGTTGCCAGCAGATCTCACTGAAAATAAAAAAACTAACAAATACTTTATTTCTAGCAAGCTCAGGAGAGCCCACTAGGAGCACCCAGCTCTGGCCGGTCACAGATTCTAACTGAGGTCTGGAGGAGGGGCATAGAGGGAGGAGCCAGTGCACACCAGATAGTACCTAATCTTTCTTTTAGAGTGCCCAGTCTCCTGCGGAGCCCGTCTATTCCCCATGGTCCTTACGGAGTTCCCAGCATCCACTAGGACGTCAAAGAAATGTCTATAAGCACGAGAACATCTCTGCACGTCATTCTCCGCCAAAAACTACCTATCAAAAGGCTAACACTCTAACAGTCTGTGACATCACCCTGGCCTCAGCTGCATTGTGATGCGGCTGTGATGTCATAATGACAGTTAGGAAGGGGCTGGGGCCTTATTAGTATCTGTGCAGAGAAATTATAAGCTGATAACTGCCAGACATTAATATAATGTTATCACATGAATGTGCTGTTAGCTCACAGATGCTGTATCAGATATCTGAGTATAATCCGGAGCGGGATTTAGACCTCACGGGCCCTAGCCACTTTGGGGCCCCTCTCCCTCATCAAAATCCATAACACTATATGTTTGTTCCTTATTCATGCCCATTATATTATTTGTTGTTTTACCTCCTTATATTCAACTTTTAAAGCTTTAAACATTATACAGGGTGAGTCAAAAGTCACAGTACACCCCTTGTGTTTCAAAAACTGCAGGAAATGGGAAAACTGAATAACCAGTAGGGTATGGGTGAGGTGGGCTATAACTGTGGGGGCATAATATTGTGTCGGGGCATTACTGTGGTGAAAAAATATGGTGTCAGGGGCATTAGTGCAGGGGCATAATATGGTGCCAGGGCATTACTATCGGGTCATAATATGGTGTCAGGGGCATTACTGTGTGGGGCTTAATATGGTGTCGGGCATTACTGTGTGCGGCATAATATGGTGTCAGATGCTTTACTGTGGGGTCATATGTCTCTCACTTGCGAGACCACACTTTTTTTGTGGCACTTTCCATCTGCGCATATTATCCCATTAAAATGTTTATGCCATAAATGGGCGCGACCCACATAGCATAACTGCATTTTTATGCACCAATTTATGCCCCACCCCTGTGGTAGCTCCACTAACATCACTGCCCTCCTCTGTCCTGCCCTAGTTCCTTTTTAGCAATAAGTATGAATATATATGTATATATATATATATATATATATATATATATAGATATATATATAGATAGATAGATAGATAGATAGATAGATAGATAGATAGATAGATAGATAGATAGATAGATAGATAGATAGATAGATAGATAGATATTATAGGATTTTAATATCTACTGGTAAATCCTTTTATCTTAGTCCATAGAGGATGCTGGGGACTCCGTAAGGACCATTGGGTATAGACGGGATCCACAGGAGACATGGGCACACTATAAGACTTTGAATGGGTGTGAACTGGCTCCTCCCTCTATGCCCCTCCTCCAGACCTCCGTTAGAAAACTGTGCCCAGGGAGAGGGACCTTTCGAGGAAAGAATTTATTGTTTAAACACAGTGAGTGTCATACCAGCTCACACCACGAACATACCGCAGAACGTGGCAATCAATAGAATACCAGCCAACGGCATGAAAAATACACAGCCACATGCTGAGAGAATATGCAACACAACCAGTGTGTCAACACTACCAATAATAAAACACCGCCTGCCATGGTAAGCACCATGTCAGCAACAGCCTGACAGAAAGAAACACCACCAGAGTAACTATAACCAAGAACTGCAGACACAGTACGCACTGGGACGGGCGCCCAGCATCCTCTACGGACTAAGAGAAAAGGATTTACCGGTAGGTATTCAAATCCTATTTTCTCATACGATCTAGAGCAGGGCTGGCCAAACCGGTCCTCGAGATCTACCAACAGTTCACATTTTCCAGACTACCTAGCTGGTGCACAGGTGTAGTCATTACTAATTAAGATGTGCTGCATTCATTCCTAACTGACAATTCTACAGATCTCCAGGAGGCCTGGAAAACATGCACTGTTGGTAGATCTCGAGGACCGGTTTGGCCAGCCTTGATCTAGAGGATGCTGGGGACTCCGTAAGGACCATGGGGTTTATAACAAAGCTCCAGACCGGGCGGGAGAGTGCGGGCGACTCTGCAGCACCGATTGAGTAACCATGAGGTCCTCAGAAACCAGGGTATCAAATTTGTACAGTTTAGCAAAAGAGTTTGAACCCAACCAAGTAGCCACTCTGCAAAGTTGAACTGCCGAGACTCCTCGAGCATCCGCCCAAGAAGAGCCCATCTTCCTAGTAGAATGGGTGTCCACCAACAATGGTAACAGCAATCCAGCCGTAGAATGAGCACACCAAATTGTATCACAGATCCAGCGTAAAACAGACTGCATAGATGCAGGTGTCCCAATCATGCTGGGAGCATACTGGACAAGCAGAGCCTCTGTTTCCCCAACCTGAGCCAACGAGGCGTCAAAAATAGTCAAAGTCCAGATGACATCGAGAGCCTTTGAATCAGCCAAAGCTTAAGTAATCACAGGCATCACAATAGGCTGGTTTCTGCAAAACACAGAGCCGCCTTCTTTGCAGAACTATTATCCGAGTTCTCAATTCCTCTCTACACATGGAAGATCCAACAGGAGCTCTTGTGAGACAAAGCCGCTACTTCCGACACACGCCTTGCGGACGCCAAATCCAGTAGCATGACCACTCTTCAAGAGAGAAATTTTTAACACAACCTTTCATAAAGGTTCCAAACAGTGTGACACAAGAAAACACAACACCACGTCAAGGTCCCATGGTGCCAATGGCGGCACAACTGGAGGTTGGATGTGCAGTACTGCTTTCACGAAAGTCCGAACTTCCAGAAAGGTGGACAATTCTTTTTTTTTTCTTTGAGAAAATTTAAAAGACCAAAACTGCACTGAAATGGAGCCTAACTTTAGGCCTGTATCCACAACTGCTTGCAAGGAGAGGAGAAGAACGACCCAGCTGAAAATCTTCCGTAGGAGCCTTCTTGGATTCATACCAAGACACATCTTTACGCCGACTACGGTGGTAAGGTTATGTCGTTACTTCTTTTCTAGCCTGAAGAAATGTGGAAACGACTTCACTGGAAATACCTTTTCTGGCTAGGATATGGCATTCAACCTCCACGCCGTCAAACGCAGTCACGGTAAGTCTTGAAACACTCCCTGATCTTTGTAAGAGTTCCTCATGTAGACAAAGCGGTCAGAAATCTTCCATGAGTAATCATGAAAACCTGTAAACCAAGCACTCCTTGGCTAGACCGGAACAATGAGGATCTCATGAACCTTTGTTTGTCTTATGGTTATCCCTTCAAAAAAGGTGAAAATGGAGGGAACACATAGACCGACTGAAAACACCCAAGGTGTCACGAGGGCATCCACTGCCATAGCTTGAGTGTCCCTTGACCTGGAACAATATCCTTGAGGCCTCTCGTTGAGGCGAAACGCCAACATGTCCAATTGAGGTACTCCTCAAAGACTTGTCACTTCTGTGTAAACTTCTCGATGACGACTGTATTTCTCCCGGAAGGAGATTGCAGCTGCAGAGGAAATCTAATTCTCCGTCATTTTCCTCCGGAGCGAAGACCACTAATAAAGCGTTTATCAGTCTTTCCACCCAGCGGCAAATTTTTTGCACCTTCTGCCATTTCCGCTTTGCTCCTTGTTCTGCCTTTGCCGCTTACTTACTCCACTGCTGTCAAGTCGTCCAACAGAAGTAACACGGGCGGACCACGAAAAATATGTTCGTCGAAAATAGCTCTTAATTCAAGAAAGCATAGTACAGACAATCTTCCCAGCTTGACCTTTTCCTCCGGAAATACGTCCCTTGCAAGGACTAATCCCCAGCCTCGGAGATCTGCATGCATGAACACCAGGATCTAATCTTGGATCCGAACTTTCGTCCCTCCAGAAGGTGAGAACCGAGCAGACACCACAGGAGCGACGTCTTGGCCAATAGGATCACATTCCGGTGCTGGTGAGACCCGGACCACATTTCCAACTGGTCCCTTGAAAACACTCTAGCATTTTACCTGCTCACCGAAAAGGCCTCTAAGGCCGCACCCCTCCACTTCATAACGGAACATAATGATGGATTGTCATTGCAAAACTGATCCGACTCCGGATCCTCAGACCTATTCCACAGGAAAAACACAGAACCTCAACCGTTCAGTATCTACTCTGATACCCACCCCCGACATATGCGTCGTTGGGAACAACAGCCATTCCCAGTGTTGAAGAACAGTCAGAGAGAAACAACGTCTTGCACCACTTGTTTCTTGACCTCGCTTTAATCAGGAGAGCGTCTTAGTACAGAATAACAATGGCTCCTATTATTGAAAGAAAACCATCATACTGCCATCACTCCGGTGATATGGCAAATACAATCCTGGATCTCCCGCCAGGTAAACTGAATGCGGAAAACAACGCATTTAAACTAGTGATGAGCGGGTTCGGTTTCTCGGAAACCGAACCCCCCCGAACGTCAGCTTTTTTTACACGGGTCCGAGCAGGCTCGGATCCTCCCGCCTTGCTCGGTTAACCCGAGCGCGCCCGAACGTCATCATCCCGCTGTCGGATTCTCGCGAGGCTCGGATTCTATCGCGAGACTCGGATTCTATATAAGGAGCCGCGCGTCGCCGCCATTTTCACACGTGCATTGAGATTGATAGGGAGAGGACGTGGCTGGCGTCCTCTCCGTTTAGACTAGAGTAGAGACACTTGATTGTTGATTTACTAATTTTGGGGAGCATATTAGGAGTACTACTTGCTGTTGCTGATAGTGTGACCAGTGACCACCAGTTTAATTAATCCGTTCTCTGCCTGAAAAAAAACGATACACAGTGTGACACAGTCACATACCATATCTGTGCTCAGCCTCAGTGTGCTGCATCATATGTAATACTGTATATCTGACTGTGCTGAGTGCTCACTACTCACACAGCTTAATTGTGGGGGAGACTGGGGAGCAGTTATAGCAGGAGTACATATTTTAAGTACAGTGCACACTTTTGCTGCCAGAGTGCCACTGCCAGTGTGACTGACCAGTGACCACTGACCACCAGTATATTGTGATTGTCTGCTGACCACCAGTATATTGTGATTGTCTGCCTGAAAAAGTTAAACACTCGTCGTGTGGTGTTTTTTATTCTATAAACGCATTCTGCTGACAGTGTCCAGCAGGTCCGTCATTATATAATATATACCTGTCCGGCTGCAGTAGTGATATATATATATATTTTTTATATCATTATCATCCAGTCTATATTAGCAGCAGACGCAGTACGGTAGTCCACGGCTTTAGCTACCTCTGTGTCGGCAGTCGCTCGTCCATCCATAATTGTATACCACCTACCCGTGGTGTTTTTTTTTCTATCTTCTTGATACTAGTAGCTTACTTTAGGAGTCTGCAGTGCTGAGCTGACAGTGTCCAGCAGGTCCGTCATTATATAATATATACCTGTCCGGCTGCAGTAGTGATATATATATATATTTTATATCTCATTATCATCCAGTCTATATTAGCAGCAGACGCAGTACGGTAGTCCACACTGTAGCTACCTCTGTGTCGGCAGTCGCTCGTCCATCCATAATTGTATACCACCTACCCGTGGTGTTTTTTTTTTCTATCTTCTTGATACTAGTAGCTTACTTTAGGAGTCTGCAGTGCTGAGCTGACAGTGTCCAGCAGGTCCGTCATTATATAATATATACCTGTCCGGCTGCAGTAGTGATATATATATATTTTTTATCTCATTATCATCCAGTCTATATTAGCAGCAGACGCAGTACGGTAGTCCACGGCTGTAGCTACCCCTGTGTCGGCAGTCGCTCGTCCATCCATAATTGTATACCACCTACCCGTGGTGTTTTTTTTTTCTATATCTTCTTGATACTAGTAGCTTACTTTAGGAGTCTGCAGTGCTGAGCTGACAGTGTCCAGCAGGTCCGTCATTATATAATATATACCTGTCCGGCTGCAGTAGTGATATATATATATATTTTATATCTCATTATCATCCAGTCTATATTAGCAGCAGACGCAGTACGGTAGTCCACGGCTGTAGCTACCTCTGTGTCGGCAGTCGCTCGTCCATCCATAATTGTATACCACCTACCCGTGGTGTTTTTTTTTTTCTATCTTCTTGATACTAGTAGCTTACTTTAGGAGTCTGCAGTGCTGAGCTGACAGTGTCCAGCAGGTCCGTCATTATATAATATATACCTGTCCGGCTGCAGTAGTGATATATATATATTTTATATCTCATTATCATCCAGTCTATATTAGCAGCAGACGCAGTACGGTAGTCCACGGCTGTAGCTACCTCTGTGTCGGCAGTCGCTCGTCCATCCATAATTGTATACCACCTACCCGTGGTGTTTTTTTTTTTCTATCTTCTTGATACTAGTAGCTTACTTTAGGAATCTGCAGTGCTGAGCTGACAGTGTCCAGCAGGTCCGTCATTATATAATATATACCTGTCCGGCTGCAGTAGTGATATATATATATTTTTTATATCATTATCATCCAGTCTATATTAGCAGCAGACGCAGTACGGTAGTCCACGGCTGTAGCTACCTCTGTGTCGTCAGTCGCTCGTCATCCATAAGTATACTAGTATCCATCCATCTCCATTGTTTACCTGAGGTGCCTTTTAGTTGTGCCTATTAAAATATGGAGAACAAAAATGTTGAGGTTCCAAAAATAGGGAAAGATCAAGATCGACTTCCACCTCGTGCTGAAGCTGCTGCCACTAGTCATGGCCGAGACGATGAAATGCCATCAACGTCGTCTGCCAAGGCCGATGCCCAATGTCATAGTACAGAGCATGTAAAATACAAAACACCAAATATCAGTAAAAAAAGACTCAAAAATCTAAAATAAAATTGTCGGAGGAGAAGCGTAAACTTGCCAATATGCCATTTACCACACGGAGTGGCAAGGAACGGCTGAGGTCCTGGCCTATGTTCATGGCTAGTGGTTCAGCTTCACATGAGGATGGAAGCACTCAGCCTCTCGCTAGAAAAATGAAAAGACTCAAGCTGGCAAAAGCACAGCAAAGAACTGTGCATTCTTCGAAATCACAAATCCACAAGGAGAGTCCAATTGTGTCGGTTGCGATGCCTGACCTTCCCAACACTGGACGTGAAGAGCATGCGCCTTCCACCATTTGCACGCCCCCTGCAAGTGCTGGAAGGAGCACCCGCAGTCCAGTTCCTGATAGTCAGATTGAAGATGTCAGTGTTGAAGTACACCAGGATGAGGAGGATGTGGGTGTTGCTGGCGCTGGGGAGGAAATTGACAAGGAGGATTCTGATGGTGAGGTGGTTTGTTTAAGTCAGGCACCTGGGGAGACACCTGTTGTCCGTGGGAGGAATATGGCCATTGACATGCCTGGTGAAAATACTAAAAAAATCAGCTCTTCGGTGTGGAAGTATTTCAACAGAAATGCGGACAACATTTGTCAAGCCGTGTGTTGCCTTTGTCAAGCTGTAATAAGTAGGGGTAAGGACGTTAACCACCTCGGAACATCCTCCCTTATACGTCACTTGCAGCGCATTCATCATAAGTCATTGACAAGTTCAAAAACTTTGGGCGACAGCGGAAGCAGTCCACTGACCAGTAAATCCCTTCCTCTTGTAACCAAGCTCACGCAAACCACCCCACCAACTCCCTCAGTGTCAATTTCCTCCTTCCCCAGGAATGCCAATAGTCATGCAGGCCATGTCACTGGCAATTCTGACGAGTCCTCTCCTGCCTGGGATTCCTCCGATGCATCCTTGCGTGTAACGCCTACTGCTGCTGGCGCTGCTGTTGTTGCTGCTGGGAGTCGATGGTCATCCCAGAGGGGAAATCGTAAGACCACTTTTACTACTTCCACCAAGCAATTGACTGTCCAACAGTCCTTTGCGAGGAAGATGAAATATCACAGCAGTCATCCTGCTGCAAAGCGGATAACTGAGGCCTTGGCATCCTGGGCGGTGAGAAACGTGGTTCCGGTATCCATCATTACTGCAGAGCCAACTAGAGACTTGTTGGAGGTACTGTGTCCCCGGTACCAAATACCATCTTGGTTCCATTTCTCTAGGCAGGCGATACCGAAAATGTACACAGACCTCAGAAAAAGACTCACCAGTGTCCTAAAAAATGCAGTTGTACCCAATGTCCACTTAACCACGGACATGTGGACAAGTGGAGCAGGGCAGGCTCAGTACTATATGACTGTGACAGCCCACTGGGTAAATGTATGGACTCCCGCCACAAGAACAGCAGCGGCGGCACCAGTAGCAGCATCTCGCAAACGCCAACTCTTTCCTAGGCAGGCTACGCTTTGTATCACCGCTTTCCAGAATACGCACACAGCTAAAAACCTCTTACGGCAACTGAGGAAGATCATCGCGGAATGGCTTACCCCAATTGGACTCTCCTGTGGATTTGTGGCATCGGACAACGCCAGCAATATTGTGTGTGCATTAAATCTGGGCAAATTCCAGCACGTCCCATGTTTTGCACATACCTTGAATTTGGTGGTGCAGAATTATTTAAAAAACGACAGGGGCGTGCAAGAGATGCTGTCGGTGGCCAGAAGAATTGCGGGACACTTTCGGCATACAGGCACCACGTACAGAAGACTGGAGCAACACCAAAAACGCCTGAACCTGCCCTGCCATCATCTGAAGCAAGAAGTGGTAACGAGGTGGAATTCAACCCTCTATATGCTTCAGAGGTTGGAAGAGCAGCAAAAGGCCATTCAAGCCTATACAATTGAGCACGATATAGGAGGTGGAATGCACCTGTCTCAAGCTCAGTGGAGAATGATTTCAACGTTGTGCAAGGTTTTGAACTTGCCACACGTGAAGTCAGTTCAGACACTGCCAGCCTGTGGGTCATTCCCCTCATCAGGCTTTTGCAGAAGAAGCTGGAGACATTGAAGGAGGAGCTAACACAGAGCGATTCCGCTAGGCATGTGGGACTTGTGGATGGAGCCCTTAATTCGCTTAACAAGGATTCACGGGTGGTCAATCTGTTGAAATCAGAGCACTACATTTTGGCCACTGTGCTCGATCCTAGATTTAAAACCTACCTTGGATCTCTCTTTCCGGCAGACACAAGTCTGCTGGGGCTCAAAGAACTGCTGGTGACAAAATTGTCAAGTCAAGCGGAACGCGACCTGTCAACATCTCCTCCTTCACATTCTCCCGCAACTGGGGGTGCGAGGAAAAGGCTCAGAATTCTGAGCCCACCCGCTGGCGGTGATGCAGGGCAGTCTGGAGCGACTGCTGATGCAGGGCAGTCTGGAGCGACTGCTGATGCTGACATCTGGTCCGGACTGAAGGACCTGACAACGATTACGGACATGTCGTCTACTGTCACTGCATATGATTCTCTCCCCATTGAAAGAATGGTGGAGGATTATATGAGTGACCGCATCCAAGTAGGCACGTCAGAAAGTCCGTACTTATACTGGCAGGAAAAAGAGGCAATTTGGAGGACCTTGCACAAACTGGCTTTATTCTACCTAAGTTGCCCTCCCACAAGTGTGTACTCCGAAAGAGTGTTTAGTGCCGCCACTCACCTTGTCAGCAATCGGCGTACGAGGTTACATCCAGAAAATGTGGAGAAGATGATGTTCATTAAAATGAATTATAATCAATTCCTCCGTGGAGACATTGACCAGCAGCAATTGCCTCCACAAAGTACACAGGGAGCTGAGATGGTGGATTCCAGTGGGGACGAATTGATAATCTGTGAGGGGGGGGGATATACACGGTGATATATCGGAGGATGATGATGAGGTGGACATCTTGCCTCTGTAGAGCCAGTTTGTGCAAGGTGAGATTAATTGCTTCTTTTTTGGTGGGGGTCCAAACCAATCCGTCATTTCAGTCACAGTCGTGTGGCAGACCCTGTCACTGAAATGATGGGTTGGTTAAAGTGTGCATGTCCTGTTTATACAACATAAGGGTGGGTGGGAGGGCCCAAGGACAATTCCATCTTGCACCTCTTTTTTCTTTAATTTTTCTTTGCATCATGTGCTGTTTGGGGAGTAGTTTTTTGAAGGGCCATCCTGCGTGACACTGCAGTGCCACTCCTAGATGGGCCAGGTGTTTGTGTCGGCCACTAGGGTCGCTTAGCTTACTCACACAGCTACCTCATTGCGCCTCTTTTTTTCTTTGCGTCATGTGCTGTTTGGGGAGTAGTTTTTTGAAGGGCCAGCCTGCGTGACACTGCAGTGCCACTCCTAGATGGGCCAGGTGTTTGTGTCGGCCACTAGGGTCGCTTAGCTTACTCACACAGCTACCTCATTGCGCCTCTTTTTTTCTTTGCGTCATGTGCTGTTTGGGGAGTAGTTTTTTGAAGGGCCAGCCTGCGTGACACTGCAGTGCCACTCCTAGATGGGCCAGGTGTTTGTGTCGGCCACATGGGTCGCTTAGCTTACTCACACAGCTACCTCATTGCGCCTCTTTTTTTCTTTGCGTCATGTGCTGTTTGGGGAGTAGTTTTTTGAAGGGCCAGCCTGCGTGACACTGCAGTGCCACTCCTAGATGGGCCAGGTGTTTGTGTCGGCCACTAGGGTCGCTTAGCTTACTCACACAGCTACCTCATTGCGCCTCTTTTTTTCTTTGCGTCATGTGCTGTTTGGGGGGTGTTTTTTGGAAAGGCCATCCTGCGTGACACTGCAGTGCCACTCCTAGATGGGCCAGGTGTTTGTGTCGGCCACTTGGGTCGCTTAGCTTAGCCGTCCAGCGACCTCGGTGCAAATTTTAGGACTAAAAATAATATTGTGAGGTGTGAGGTGTTCAGAATAGACTGAAAATGAGTGGAAATTATGGTTTTTGAGGTTAATAATACTTTGGGATCAAAATGACCCCCAAATTCTATGATTTAAGCTGTTTTTTAGGGTTTTTTGAAAAAAACACCCGAATCCGAAACACACCCGAATCCGACAAAAAATATTCGGTGAGGTTTTGCCAAAACGCGTTCGAACCCAAAACACGGCCGCGGAACCGAACACAAAACCAAAACACAAAACCCGAAAAATTTCCGGCGCTCATCACTAATTTAAACTAGAGATGAGCGCCTGAAATTTTTCGGGTTTTGTGTTTTGGTTTTGGGTTCGGTTCCGCGGCCGTGTTTTGGGTTCGAACGCGTTTTGGCAAAACCTCACCGAATTTTTTTTGTCGGATTCGGGTGTGTTTTGGATTCGGGTGTTTTTTTCAAAAAACACTAAAAAACAGCTTAAATCATAGAATTTTGGGGTCATTTTGATCCCAAAGTATTATTAACCTCAAAAACCATAATTTACACTCATTTTCAGTCTATTCTGAATACCTCACACCTCACAATATTATTTTTAGTCCTAAAATTTGCACCGAGGTCGCTGTGTGAGTAAGATAAGCGACCCTAGTGGCCGACACAAACACCGGGCCCATCTAGGAGTGGCACTGCAGTGTCACGCAGGATGTCCCTTCCAAAAAACCCTCCCCAAACAGCACATGACGCAAAGAAAAAAAGAGGCGCAATGAGGTTGCTGTGTGAGTAAGATTAGCGACCCTAGTGGCCGACACAAACACCGGGCCCATCTAGGAGTGGCACTGCAGTGTCACGCAGGATGTCCCTTCCAAAAAACCCTCCCCAAACAGCACATGACGCAAAGAAAAAAAGAGGCGCAATGAGGTAGCTGACTGTGTGAGTAAGATTAGCGACCCTAGTGGCCGACACAAACACCGGGCCCATCTAGGAGTGGCACTGCAGTGTCACGCAGGATGTCCCTTCCAAAAAACCCTCCCCAATCAGCACATGATGCAAAGAAAAAGAAAAGAAAAAAGAGGTGCAAGATGGAATTGTCCTTGGGCCCTCCCACCCACCCTTATGTTGTATAAACAAAACAGGACATGCACACTTTAACCAACCCATCATTTCAGTGACAGGGTCTGCCACACGACTGTGACTGATATGACGGGTTGGTTTGGACCCCCCCCAAAAAAGAAGCAATTAATCTCTCCTTGCACAAACTGGCTCTACAGAGGCAAGATGTCCACCTCATCTTCACCCTCCGATATATCACCGTGTACATCCCCCTCCTCACAGATTATCAATTCGTCCCCACTGGAATCCACCATCTCAGCTCCCTGTGTACTTTGTGGAGGCAATTGCTGCTGGTCAATGTCTCCGCGGAGGAATTGATTATAATTCATTTTAATGAACATCATCTTCTCCACATTTTCTGGATGTAACCTCGTACGCCGATTGCTGACAAGGTGAGCGGCGGCACTAAACACTCTTTCGGAGTACACACTTGTGGGAGGGCAACTTAGGTAGAATAAAGCCAGTTTGTGCAAGGGCCTCCAAATTGCCTCTTTTTCCTGCCAGTATAAGTACGGACTGTGTGACGTGCCTACTTGGATGCGGTCACTCATATAATCCTCCACCATTCTATCAATGTTGAGAGAATCATATGCAGTGACAGTAGACGACATGTCCGTAATCGTTGTCAGGTCCTTCAGTCCGGACCAGATGTCAGCATCAGCAGTCGCTCCAGACTGCCCTGCATCACCGCCAGCGGGTGGGCTCGGAATTCTGAGCCTTTTCCTCGCACCCCCAGTTGCGGGAGAATGTGAAGGAGGAGATGTTGACAGGTCGCGTTCCGCTTGACTTGACAATTTTGTCACCAGCAGGTCTTTCAACCCCAGCAGACTTGTGTCTGCCGGAAAGAGAGATCCAAGGTAGGCTTTAAATCTAGGATCGAGCACGGTGGCCAAAATGTAGTGCTCTGATTTCAACAGATTGACCACCCGTGAATCCTTGTTAAGCGAATTAAGGGCTGCATCCACAAGTCCCACATGCCTAGCGGAATCGCTCCCTTTTAGCTCCTTCTTCAATGCCTCCAGCTTCTTCTGCAAAAGCCTGATGAGGGGAATGACCTGACTCAGGCTGGCAGTGTCTGAACTGACTTCACGTGTGGCAAGTTCAAAGGGCATCAGAACCTTGCACAACGTTGAAATCATTCTCCACTGCACTTGAGACAGGTGCATTCCACCTCCTATATCGTGCTCAATTGTATAGGCTTGAATGGCCTTTTGCTGCTCCTCCAACCTCTGAAGCATATAGAGGGTTGAATTCCACCTCGTTACCACTTCTTGCTTCAGATGATGGCAGGGCAGGTTCAGGCGTTTTTGGTGGTGCTCCAGTCTTCTGTACGTGGTGCCTGTACGCCGAAAGTGTCCCGCAATTCTTCTGGCCACCGACAGCATCTCTTGCACGCCCCTGTCGTTTTTTAAAAAAATCTGCACCACCAAATTCAAGGTATGTGCAAAACATGGGACGTGCTGGAATTTGCCCATATTTAATGCACACACAATATTGCTGGCGTTGTCCGATGCCACAAATCCACAGGAGAGTCCAATTGGGGTAAGCCATTCCGCGATGATCTTCCTCAGTTGCCGTAAGAGGTTTTCAGCTGTGTGCGTATTCTGGAAAGCGGTGATACAAAGCGTAGCCTGCCTAGGAAAGAGTTGGCGTTTGCGAGATGCTGCTACTGGTGCCGCCGCTGCTGTTCTTGCGGCGGGAGTCCATACATCTACCCAGTGGGCTGTCACAGTCATATAGTCCTGACCCTGCCCTGCTCCACTTGTCCACATGTCCGTGGTTAAGTGGACATTGGGTACAACTGCATTTTTTAGGACACTGGTGAGTCTTTTTCTGACGTCCGTGTACATTCTCGGTATCGCCTGCCTAGAGAAGTGGAACCTAGATGGTATTTGGTAACGGGGGCACACTGCCTCAATAAATTGTCTAGTTCCCTGTGAACTAACGGCGGATACCGGACGCACGTCTAACACCAACATAGTTGTCAAGGCCTCAGTTGTCCGCTTTGCAGTAGGATGACTGCTGTGATATTTCATCTTCCTCGCAAAGGACTGTTGAACAGTCAATTGCTTACTGGAAGTAGTACAAGTGGGCTTACGACTTCCCCTCTGGGATGACCATCGACTCCCAGCGGCAACAACAGCAGCGCCAGCAGCAGTAGGCGTTACACGCAAGGATGCATCGGAGGAATCCCAGGCAGGAGAGGACTCGTCAGAATTGCCAGTGACATGGCCTGCAGGACTATTGGCATTCCTGGGGAAGGAGGAAATTGACACTGAGGGAGTTGGTGGGGTGGTTTGCGTGAGCTTGGTTACAAGAGGAAGGGATTTACTGGTCAGTGGACTGCTTCCGCTGTCACCCAAAGTTTTTGAACTTGTCACTGACTTATTATGAATGCGCTGCAGGTGACGTATAAGGGAGGATGTTCCGAGGTGGTTAACGTCCTTACCCCTACTTATTACAGCTTGACAAAGGGAACACACGGCTTGACACCTGTTGTCCGCATTTCTGGTGAAATACCTCCACACCGAAGAGCTGATTTTTTTGGTATTTTCACCTGGCATGTCAACGGCCATATTCCTCCCACGGACAACAGGTGTCTCCCCGGGTGCCTGACTTAAACAAACCACCTCACCATCAGAATCCTCCTGGTCAATTTCCTCCCCAGCGCCAGCAACACCCATATCCTCCTCATCCTGGTGTACTTCAACACTGACATCTTCAATCTGACTATCAGGAACTGGACTGCGGGTGCTCCTTCCAGCACTTGCAGGGGGCGTGCAAATGGTGGAAGGCGCATGCTCTTCACGTCCAGTGTTGGGAAGGTCAGGCATCGCAACCGACACAATTGGACTCTCCTTGTGGATTTGGGATTTCGAAGAATGCACAGTTCTTTGCTGTGCTGCTTTTGCCAGCTTGAGTCTTTTCATTTTTCTAGCGAGAGGCTGAGTGCTTCCATCCTCATGTGAAGCTGAACCACTAGCCATGAACATAGGCCAGGGCCTCAGCCGTTCCTTGCCACTCCGTGTGGTAAATGGCATATTGGCAAGTTTACGCTTCTCCTCCGACAATTTTATTTTAGGTTTTGGAGTCCTTTTTTTTCTGATATTTGGTGTTTTGGATTTGACATGCTCTGTACTATGACATTGGGCATCGGCCTTGGCAGACGACGTTGCTGGCATTTCATCGTCTCGGCCATGACTAGTGGCAGCAGCTTCAGCACGAGGTGGAAGTGGATCTTGATCTTTCCCTAATTTTGGAACCTCAACATTTTTGTTCTCCATATTTTAATAGGCACAACTAAAAGGCACCTCAGGTAAACAATGGAGATGGATACTAGTATACAATTATGGACTGCCTGCCGACTGCAGACACAGAGGTAGCCACAGCCGTGAACTACCGTACTGTACTGTGTCTGCAGCTAATATAGACTGGTTGATAAAGAGAAGATGTCTATGTAACTATGTATGCATAAAGAAGACTGAAAAAAATCCACGGTTAGGTGGTATACAATTATGGACGGACTGCCTGCCGAGTGCAGACACAGAGGTAGCCACAGCCGTGAACTACCGTACTGTACTGTGTCTGCAGCTAATATAGACTGGTTGATAAAGAGAAGATGTCTATGTAACTATGTATGTATAAAGAAGAATGAAAAAAAACCACGGTTAGGTGGTATACAATTATGGACGGACTGCCTGCCGAGTGCAGACACAGAGGTAGCCACAGCCGTGAACTACCGTACTGTACTGTGTCTGCAGCTAATATAGACTGGTTGATAAAGAGAAGATGTCTATGTAACTATGTATGTATAAAGAAGAATTAAAAAAATCCACGGTTAGGTGGTATTACAATTATGGACGGACTGCCTGCCGAGTGCAGAGACACAGAGGTAGCCACAGCCGTGAACTACCGTACTGTGTCTGCTGCGACTGGATGATAAATGATATAAAAAATATATATATATCACTACTGCAGCCGGACAGGTATATATTATATATTATATAATGACGGACCTGCTGGACACTGTCTGTCAGCAGAATGAGTTTTATTT
The DNA here is from genome assembly GCF_028390025.1 of Pseudophryne corroboree. Classification (NCBI taxonomy): domain Eukaryota; kingdom Metazoa; phylum Chordata; class Amphibia; order Anura; family Myobatrachidae; genus Pseudophryne; species Pseudophryne corroboree. The sequence goes on from NC_086451.1 coordinate 91,408,304, forward strand.
TTATAGAATAAAAAAAAAAAAACACACAAGTGAAGTCACACGACGAGTGTTTAACTTTTTCAGGCAATCACAATATAAGTATACTACTAACTATACTGGTGGTCAGTGTGGTCAGGTCACTGGTCAGTCACACTGGCAGTGGCACTCCTGCAGCAAAAGTGTGCACTGTTTAATTTTAATATAATATGTACTCCTGGCTCCTGCTATAACCTATAACTGGCACTGCAGTAGTGCTCCCCAGTCTCCCCCACAATTATAAGCTGTGTGAACTGAGCAGTCAGACAGATATATAATATATATAGATGATGCAGCACACTGGCCTGAGCCTGAGCAGTGCACACAGATATGGTATGTGACTGACTGAGTAACTGTGTGTATCGCTTTTTTTCAGGCAGAGAACGGATATATTAAATAAACTGCACTGTGTGTCTGGTGGTCACTCACTATATAATATATTATGTACTCCTGGCTCCTGCTATAACCTATAACTGGCACTGCAGTAGTGCTCCCCAGTCTCCCCCACAATTATAAGCTGTGTGAGCTGAGCAGTCAGACAGATATATATAATATTATATATAGATAATAGATGATGCAGCACACTGGCCTGAGCCTGAGCAGTGCACACAGATATGGTATGTGACTGAGTCACTGTGTGCTGTGTATCGCTTTTTTCAGGCAGAGAATGGATTATAAAGTAAACTGCACTGTCCTCACTAGTAAACTCTCTCCACTCAGTCTCTACACTTCTACAGTAACAGTACTCCTCCTAGTCAGCTCCAGTAAATCTCTCTCAGTCTCTTATAATCTAAATGGAGAGGACGCCAGCCACGTCCTCTCCCTATCAATCTCAATGCACGTGTGAAAATGGCGGCGACGCGCGGCTCCTTATATAGAATCCGAGTCTCGCGATAGAATCCGAGCCTCGCGAGAATCCGACAGCGTCATGATGACGTTCGGGCGCGCTCGGGTTAACCGAGCAAGGCGGGAAGATCCGAGTCGCTCGGACCCGTGAAAAAAAACATGAAGTTCTGGCGGGTTCGGATTCAGAGAAACCGAACCCGCTCATCTCTAATTTAAACCTCTTATTTTTTTTATTTTAAAAAAAATAAGGGACAGCAGGACAATGCCTTGAACCGGACGCACCTCTGGTATGGCGTCGCGTACTACCTCCTCTTCCAGAGGGGAAATGGGAAGATCTATTAGAAAATCAGTGAGGGGAACATCTGTAACTCCAGAATGTCCCCCTTTGGATTTTACAAGTAACTCACAGGTCCTGGTCTATTCCCGGACTAACGGAAAAGTAGTAGACGAGTCTCCACCGGAGTGGGGTCCAGTCAGATAGACTCAGAACCATGTGGTGGATGTGGTAGAAACAGAAAACGCCATCCACCTCTGTGAACCTAACAAGGCTGCAGAACACCTACCTTATCACCTTCCATTAAGAAATATATATATCATGTGCATTTCCTTTTCTTACTTGTGCTATCTTATACTCCATACTCCCGTTGGTGGCACCTAACCCCGGGTTTTCTAAACCTATCCTATATTGTCTTGCACTGTAAGTACTGCTTTCTTGTTTGCTCATTTGCTTATGTACTGTGTAACGGGCGCTGCGAATCCCTTGTGGCACCATATAAATAAATAATAATATTGATAATAATAATAATAAAAACTATATACAAATATATATATATATATATATATATATATATTTGAACTTGAAATCCTTTACCAGTCCACTATGTTTACTTTAATATATATATATATACACATACACACACATATATACAAATACACACACATAATCACACAGTGTACATATACACTACACTTTGTGTATGTAAAGTAAATGTATCTATACCTTGTGCGTGTGTACAGATAGATAGATAGATAGATAGATAGATAGATAGATAGATAGATAGATAGATAGATAGATAGATAGATAGATAGATAGATAGATAGACAGACAGACAGACAGTTGCTATCAGCGCTAATATTATACTGCAACCATGTGTATGTAGCAAAGAGGGGATTTGGTCATATTTTGATCAGAACATTTAGGCTTGTAGCATATCTCCCAACATTGTGGTCAATCGAGCGGCAGCAACCGCAAAGGCGCACACATGTGACCTCAAAGGGAGCATAGCCTATGTGAAAGTGGGTGGAGTTTTGCGAACCCCCATTCCCATCACTGTGGGGGGCGTATAGAGCAGTGGTGTGTGCTCTCCCAACTACCTTACCACCATGGGGCACATAGCAGCCCACAGGTGAGACAGCGGGACAGTCCTAGGAAAACAGGACTGTCACACTGAATGCAGGATAGTTTGGAGGTATGTTGTAGCCCATCGTCAAGGGACCCCAATATTCTGAAAGTCCCTAACCTAGCCTATATGCTCAGCACACCATTGCAATGCAGGTAATTGTACCTTTCACCTACATAGGGGAACATCCATACAGGGCTGGCCTGTGAACCAAACCCAAGAAGGCAATTTATAGCCTTAATTGTACACTGCCATGACAGCACTAGGCAAAATATTTGGAAACAAAACAGAAAAGAAATATGCCCGTGCTCGGGTTTACCATATTGTACATGGTACCAGCTGGTGGCCATATTCATGCTATATATGTATACAAAGAAGAATCCATTAGCTGTTGCCGCTAACAATAATATACTAGCAATCTGTGTGTATGTAGCAAATTAAACAGAGGGGATTTGGTCATGTTTTGATCAAAACATTTAAGCTTGCAGCCCACGTCAAGGGACCCCAATATTCTGCAAGTACCTATCGTAGCCTGCTCCGATATGTTACTGGATGGGGGGCACAATGGAGGTCCAGTGCCCGACAGCAATACCCCCAGGAGGACATCTAATGATGGGAAGAGTCTCAGGGTGGCCACAGGATGAATAATCAGGATATTGCTGTGGCTGTTAAGTGCTGTCAAGTCAGTGCTGACTCATGATGACTGTATCATGACATCTCGCTGCTTGTTTTTACTCTTTTTCGTGACCTTCTACTTTTCCAGTGGAGCACAGGGAAGGCAGGAGCTGGGAGCGGAGGCTATAACGCTGGAGCTAGGTGGTGGATCTTACACTGTGGCATAGGAGTGTGCTGAGCGGCTCACACTTCCCTATGGGAGCTGCCTGCATATCTGGAAGAGATGCTGGAGGAGGAGAGCTGCAGAAGAGAACTACAGCAGAAGCTGTTGGGGATTCTGAACAGCATCTGGAAGTTGATCGCTAGGTCTTTCTTCTGTGGTCTCTTTTTTGGGACTTGTCCACTTTGGAGGGCCCTGCCAGTAGTGAATGCCCGATGGCATAACAGTAACAATGCTGACAAACCAAGCATGATATTAGCCTCCGCCAAATATCATGCAGCTCTAAAATCCAGAAGGTAGGCGGTACTCATAAGTAGCCCGTTCATCAAACAGAAAGCCGCTAGTGATTGGTGCACGCTTGGTCGGTGGTATAACCATAGCAGCCTCCACCTTCTTATGTGTTTCCTTGTCATCCAGAAAATAAACTTGTCCTTCTGGTGCCGCTCTGTCTTTATTGATGTCCACTGCTGCTTCCTCTCCTGCTGCTGCTTCTTCTTCTTCTTCTGCTGCTGCTGCTGCTGCTGCTTCTTCTGCTGCTGCTTCTTCTTTTTCTTCTTCTTCTGCTTTTTCTTCTTCCTGTTGTTCTTCTTCCAGAATGCTCCCACTGCCATTGTCTCCAGCCTCAATATCGGGGTCCAACTTTCTCTCCGACTTTGGTCTCTTCCTAAATGTACAAAAAGAATGAAAAGTACTCAGTAGCAGAACATAGAAACCATCAGCCCTCTATATCCTATATGATGTCACAGTGCAGTGTATAGAGGCACATTATATAACACGGTAGCATAATGTATTACAGTACAGCACAGGAACACAGGGCAGCCTATGATATCACAGTATAGCACAGCAATGCAGGAGTGGTTGTGTTCTACTTTCCACTATATATCCTGCTAAGTGCAAACAAGAGTTCTGATAAAAGGGACAGGTCTGCAAGTTATTGTCACTCTATTGTCTGTGCTAATATAGCATATTACTGTCTATTAGTGTGTCAGTAAAATCATATTCTCATACGCTGACAGCAGAGTGCCTGTATTAACCCTTTCTATTATACTGGTAATAACTAATACTCCTGTTGTCTACTGTAGGTAAATAAACTGTAACATTGAATGTTATTCAGGTTTATTAGCAAACCAAAAAAGCCCACTAATGGGCAAAATCATGTTGCACTGTGGTTGGGGCAGATGTAACATGTGTAGAGAGAGTTAGATTTGGGTGGGTTATATTGTTTCTCTGCAGGGTAAATACTGGCTGCTTTATTTTTACAATGCAATGTAGATTTCCATTTGAACACACCCCACCCAAATCCAAATCTCTGCACATGTTACACCTGCCCCACCTGCAGTGCACATGGGGGGGTGATACCGAGATGATCGTAGATGTGCTAAATTTAGCACAGCTACGATCATTCACACTGAAATGCAGAGGGACGCCCAGCACAGGGCTATCCCACCCCGCATATGTCAGTGCTGGTCGCCCCCTGCAGAAGTGCAAAGGCATCGCACAGCTACTCGTCGCTCCCCGGCCCACAGCGGCTGCATGTGGCATCACGCAGCCGCTGCGGCCCGCCCCCCGTTCGGTCCGGCCATGCCTGCATTGGCCGGACCACGCCGATGAAACAGCATCCAAATGCCACCATTCCACCCCCCTGCCCAGCGACCGCCTCTGCCTGTCAATCAGGCAGGGGCGATTGTAGCGGCCCGACGGCGCCACATGCGCAGTCCTGACCCCATAGCACAGCTGCAATAAACTGCAGTGTGCGATTGGGTCAGAATGACTCCCATGGTTTTGCCCATTAGTGGCCTTTTTTGGTTTGCTAACAACTTTGAATAGAGCCCTTTATCTGTAAATGATATCACTGAGTTACCAGATGTAAATGCAGAAGGCCAGCATTACCGCCAATGAGAAGAAGCAGAAACATGTAGCGGCAATCAGCAATCCTGCAAGAAAGAAACAGGTCGGTGAATAAGCATCATGTCATTTACAGCTGTGTTACACATGGATCAATTCCTTATATGAAACAATTCTGAAAACAGCTTTGTTGTCACTAGTAAGTGCAGAATATGCTGAAGCTCAGCGTATATCATTTCCTAGAAATCCTGCGTTTGCCCCTGATGGTGTGTAACCGTCACATGTATTTTGGGGAGTAACCTGCGCCCTAACCTGGGAATGCCTCACTGAGTACTCTGCACCTGCTGATATGTTATATTCTGCAGCACAAAGCTGATTTATGGGCATAAGTGCAATACTAGGCAAATGATGCCACAATCTCACCCAGTTGCTACCAGTGGAAGATGTAACTTACCCCCCTCACACACACAGATGCCGTCCCTGTCCCCACTGATCCCTATTACCAACACATAGCACATATATGTCTAACTTTCATCACTGTTAGTTACCTGTGTCTATAGGAACGTAAGGGTCTTCTGTCCCCTGGACACCGGCATGGTCTGCGGAGATACCTACATGTGTGGCTGATGTAAGGCCACGGAGAGAATAGAGAAGATGAGCAATGTGTATGGTAATGTATAAATAATGAACATTTACTTTGCCTAGTGATGCTGCGACATGACATTTCCTGTGTGTTATGGACGTGTTTCTGTCTCCTGTTACACAGCTATCTGAGTGTGGTGATATAAATAATATGGGTGTACACCTGGGGATAGACTCCCCATAATCTCCACCGTCATTGGTCGCTCAGCATGTGGGCATTCCAGCTGCTGCAGAACTACACTTCCCAGCATGTCCTGCCATAGTTTTGCTGTTAAGACATGCTAAAACTGTAACAGGGCATGCTGGGATATGTAGTTCCACACTAGATGGTCTACCACATGTTGCCTACACCTGCTATAGACACAGGATGAGTAGGTCTGTGTAAGCCACACATGTCACCCCAGTACTATTCTCACACAGTATATTTAGTATAACACTCAGTATGTAACTAGCGCTATATAGGGTGTGATATAGAAAGTATAGTTGTATGTATGTCATGCTTGTAGAGGTCTGCATGTTGTGTATTATGTACTGTGCGTGTGTGGTATTGAAAGTCGACAGTAACTAGGTCAATGTCTAGGTCGACCACTATTGGTCGACAGTAATTAGGTCGACAGGATGTCTAGGTCGACAGGGTCTTTAGGTCAACATGTTCTAGGTCGACAGGTCAAAAGGTCGACATGAGTTTTTAATGTTATTTTGGTGTCGTTTTCTTTGTAGTGTGACCGGAAACCCCAATTAGTGCACCGCTTCGCTTGCCATGCTTCGGGCATGGTGCCTTCGCTCTGCTACCGCTTCGCTCGGCACAGATTACCATTCCAATCGTAGTCCACGTCGATCGTTAAGTATGATAAGATTAAAAAAAGAAAAAAATGTGAAAAACTCATTTTGACCTTTTGACCTGTCGACCTAGAATATTTCGACCTAAAGACCCTGTCGACCTAGTTACTGTCGACCAATAGTGGTCGACCTAGACATTGTCAACCTAGTTACTGTCGACTTTCAATCCGGATCCCGTACTCTGTGCCCTTATAAATGCTGAGGTATACTTGTGTCTATGGCTCTATTTGGCTAAATAATATCATTTATTTCTACTTAGTAACAACTCTTACAATAAGGAAGATGGCGCTTACCTTCAGTTGCCACAATAGGTGCTCCCTGACCAGCCGTAATAATGAGAAATATCCACAAAAATGTCTGTAAGCACGAGAACATCTCTGCACGTCTTTCTCCGCCAAAAACTACCTATCAAAAGGCTAACACTCTAACAGTCTGTGACATCACCCTGGCCTCAGCTGCATTGTGATGCGGCTGTGATGTCATAATGACAGTTAGGAAGGGGCTGGGGCCTTATTAGGGACAATCTGTGCAGATAAATTATAAGCTGATAACTGCCAGACATTAATATAATGTTATCACATGAATGTACTATTAGCTCACAGATGCTGTATCAGATATCTGAGTATAATCCGGAGCGGGATTTAGACCTCACGGGCCCTAGCCACTTTGGGGCCCCTCTCCCTCATCAAAATCCATAACACTTTATGTTTGTTCCTTATTCATGCCCATTATATTATTTGTTGTTTTACCTCCTTATATTCAACTTTTAAAGCTTTAAACATTATACAGGGTGAGTCAAAAGTCACAGTACACCCCTTGTGTTTCAAAAACTGCAGGAAATGGGAAAACTGAATAACCAGTAGGGTATGGGTGAGGTGGGCTATAACTGTGGGGGCATAATATTGTGTCGGGGCATTACTGTGGTGAAAAAATATGGTGTCAGGGGCATTAGTGCAATGGCATAATATGGTGCCAGGGAATTACTATGGGGTCATAATATGGTGTCAGGGGCATTACTGCAGGGGCTTAATATGGTGTCAGGGGCATTACAGTGTGGGGCTTAATATATTGTCAGGGGAATTACTCTGTGACATAATATGGTGTCTGGGGCATTACTGTGTGCGGCATAATATGATGTCAGGGGCATAATATGGTGTCAGGGGCATTACTGTGTGCGGCATAATATGATGTCAGGGGCATAATATGGTGTCAGGGGCATTACTGTGTGTGGCATAATATGATATCAGGGGCATAATATGGTGTCAGGAGCATTACTGTGTGCGGCATAATATGATGTCAGGGGCATAATATGGTGTCTGGGGCATTACTGTGTGCGGCATAATATGATGTCAGGGGCATAATATGGTGCCAGGAGCATTACTGTGTGCGGCATAATATGGTGTCAGGGGCATTAATGTGTGCGGCATAATATGATGTCAGGGGCATAATATGGTGCCAGGAGCATTACTGTGTGCCGCATAATATGGTGTCAGGGGCATTACTGTGTGCAGCATAATATGGTGTCAGGGGCATTACTGTGTGCGGCATAATATGATGCCAGGGGCATAATATCGTGCCAGGAGCATTACTGTGTGCGGCATAATATGGTGTCTGGGGCATTACTATGTGCGGCATAATATGATGTCAGGGGCATAATATGGTGCCAGGAGCATTACTGTGTGCGGCATAATATGGTGTCAGGGGCATTACTGTGTGCGGCATAATATGATGTCAGGGGCATAATATGGTGTCAGGGGCATAATATGGTGTCAGGGGCATTACTGTGTGCGGCATAATATGATGTCAGGGGCATAATATGGTGCCAGGAGCATTACTGTGTGCGGCATAATATGGTGTCAGGGGCATTATCTGGTGCCAGGAGCATTACTGTGTGCGGCATAATATGGTGTCAGGGGCATTACTGTGTGCGGCTTAATATGGTGTCAGTTGCTTTACTGTGGGGTCATATTATGTTCTTCACGTGCGAGGCCACCCTTTTTTTGTGGCACTTTCCATCTGCGCATATTGGGGGTCATTCCGAGTTGATCGTAGCTGTGCTAAATTTAGCACAACTATGATCATGTTCCCTGACATGCGGGGGCGGGGGGGGACACCCAGCACAGGGCTAGTCCGCCCCGCATGTCAGTCCAGCCCCCCTCCCGCACAAATACAAACGCATCGCACGGTGGCGATGCCTTTGTATTTGAGGAGTAACTCCCGGCCAGTGCAGCTCCTGCGGCGGGCCGGGAGTTGTTAGTCGCTCCCGCTGGCCGTAGCGGCTACGTGAGACGTCACACAGTCCCCGTGGCCCACCCCCCAATGTATATATACATACAAAATAAATACACACACACTTTCTCCCACTCACTCTCCCTCATCTTATCTATCAGAGGCTGTAGCAGCCTGGTTCCATGTAGCTCCGACCCCTCTGTTTCATGTAGCTCCTCCCGCTTTTCTTGACCGAGCTTGGCACTGTCACATGAGAGGGTAGAGTATGCTGCAAGCTTCAATTGAAAAAAACTCTGCCAAAATGGCCACAGCCAGGGCCGGTGCTTGGGTGTTCGGCGACCCCATGCAAACTATAAATTTGTGCCCTCCCATATTCCTTTGGCGCGCGCCGGAAAGAGGGTTGTGGTCTCACAAGTAAGGGGACAGTAGTACCCCCATTTAAAATTACGCCACAATGTAGCACAATCTTATTAATCTTATACGTAATGCCCCACCCGTAGTAGTAGCGTCCTTATACGTAATGCCCCACCCGTAGTAGTAGCGTCCTTATATGTAATGCACCCCAGTAGTAGTAGCATCCTTCTACATAATGCCCCCCCAGTAGTAGTAGCATCCTTATACATAATGCCCCCCTGTAGTAGTAGCATCCTTATACATAATGCCCCCCCAGTAGTAGTAGCATCCTTATACATAATGCCCCCCTGTAGTAGTAGTGTCCTTATACATAATGCACCCCCGTAGTAGTAGTGTCCTTCTACATAATGCCCCCCCAGTAGTAGTAGCATCCTTATACATAATGCCCCCCTGTAGTAGTAGCATCCTTATACATAATGCCCCCCCAGTAGTAGTAGCATCCTTATACATAATGCCCCCCTGTAGTAGTAGTGTCCTTATACATAATGCACCCCCGTAGTAGTAGTGTCCTTATACATAATGCCCCCCCAGTAGTAGTAGCATCCTTATACATAATGCACCCACAGTAGTAGTAGCATCCTTATACATAATGCCCCCCTGTAGTAGTATCGTCCTTATACATAATGCCCCCCCAGTAGTAGTAGCATCCTTATACATAATGCACCCACAGTAGTAGTAGCATCCTTATACATAATGCCCCCCTGTAGTAGTATCGTCCTTATACATAATGCCCCCCTGTAGTAGTAGTGTCCTTATACATAATGCACCCCCGTAGTAGTAGTGTCCTTATACATAATGCCCCCCTGTAGTAGTAGTGTCCTTATACATAATGCCCCCCTGTAGTAGTAGTGTCCTTATACATAATGCACCCCCGTAGTAGTAGTGTCCTTATACATAATGCACCCCCGTAGTAGTAGTGTCCTTATACATAATGCCCCCCTGTAGTAGTAGTGTCCTTATACATAATGCCCCCCTGTAGTAGTAGTGTCCTTATACATAATGCCCCCCTGTAGTAGTAGTGTCCTTATACATAATGCCCCCCTGTAGTAGTAGTGTCCTTATACATAATGCCCCCCCAGTAGTAGTAGTGTCCTTATACATAATGCCCCCCCCAGTAGTATGTCAAAGTCAGAACTATGCACACTACCATATTTGCACCTCACACAGGTCCGTGCTGCGCGTGCGTACGCTCTCCCGTACGTGCGCATACTCACAGTCGCGGGCACCCGCAGGCGCATGGTATGCGTATTTACGGTAGAGTTTATGCGATCGTAGCGTGCGACTCAATCATTACATATTTTCACTAATAATGTATTTTGTAGATCATGGTCCCTTTGATAGATTCTGAAAGTTTGGTTAATATAGAATGTTTATGAACAGAGGAATCCCTCTTTGTTTGATACGAAGGGTCAGACAGGAGTAATACAGTGATGTTTAGTATCCATCGGAAGAATATTTAATTAGAAATATTCCGGTGTTGGTTTGAAGCAGATCAATCGCTCGTGCGAATAGTTATGGACATAAGAAGTTTATGAACATTTACTTTATTTGCACTTTATTACCCATGCGGCGGGAAACCCAGTTTCCCTCCCACCTGAGCAGTTGGAAATAGTCACAGCCCACCTGTATGAATCAACCTATGACCTTTTGTTATAATGCGAGGAGGAATTCCTGTGTCCAATGAACAATGAGATTGTAGCGACCATTGAATTGCATTGTGTGTGGGGCATAAATAGGCAGGCCGACCGTATCCAGTTCACTCTCTTCAACGGTTCTCATTGCTGATAATCGGGAGCTGGATATCGAGGCGCATGCGATCGTTCCCCTTGTGCGTAAGTTTTCTCCGTAATCATATTGTCTTACTGTGAGCCATCTCTCTCTCTCCCTCCTCTATCTCTCTCTCTTATTTTCCCTTTATTGTATTGTATTGTATGGTATTTCCTGTGTAGTTATCTGGTTAGTTGGTTTATGTTATATTGTAGTGTATCATTTGTACTGTGATTCCTTTTGCAAGTATAATAGTTATAATACATATAATAGGTTTTGGACCCTAAGCCCAGGTATCTGTGTATTCTTTATAGGGTTAAGTATTCTCTGAGCGTCGGTGACGCTCAAGCAGCTTTGTAGTTAATCAGGTTACACCAGGTTGCACTTACACTCTGTCTCTACACTAAGGTATACTGTGTATCTCATTGTTAAAGGTATAGATATAAAGGTTTTAACGTTGTAAGCGTCTGCACCGCTGGTGATCTCCTCGTGGTCCCGAGCGTACGCTACGCTATAGCGAATCATTACGTTAGTCGGCAGCCAATAGCGTGCCTGCCTGTGATCACTGGGCCGTAAGCGAACGTGACGCTTGAGCGTCTCGACTACGGTTGAGCGATCGCTACACAACTTGCGTACCCTTACGGTACTTCTCACGTAGATAGCGTACAGTGTTCTTGGACCTCTTAAGGTGTTTTATATACGATAAATATTTAGCTTTATCAAGTAGTAGCATCCTTATACATAATGCACCCCCGTAGTAGTAGTGTCCTTATACATAATGCACCCCCGTAGTAGTAGTGTCCTTATACATAATGCCCCCCCAGTAGTAGTAGTGTCCTTATACATAATGCACCCCCGTAGTAGTAGTGTCCTTATACATAATGCACCCCCGTAGTAGTAGTGTCCTTATACATAATGCCCCCCCAGTAGTAGTAGCAGCATCCTTATACATAATGCACCCCCGTAGTAGTAGTGTCCTTATACATAATGCCCCCCCAGTAGTAGTAGCATCCTTATACATAATGCACCCACAGTAGTAGTAGCGTCCTTGTACGTAGTGCACCCCAGTAGTAGTATCGTCCTTATACATAATGCACCCACAGTAGTAGTAGCGTCCTTGTACGTAGTGCACCCCAGTAGTAGTATCGTCCTTATACGTAATGCCCCCAGCCCCATTAGTAGTAGCGTCCTTACACGTAATGGCCCCCCCAGTAATAGCGTTGTTACACGTAATGCCGCCCTGTAGTTATAGCGTCCTTATACGTAATGCCCCCCCAGTAGTGGCATCCATAGAGCGCGCGCACAGACATACCTCACATACACACACACAAACAATTCACACACACATACACACCCACCATACACACACACTTCTCTCTCACCCTCCACTTACCTAATCCAGACTCTCTGTACAGCAGCCAGGTCCGTGTAGCTCCGCCCCCTTATGGCCCATTTAGCCACGCCCCCTACCGTCCCGTGTAGCTCCACCTCCTTCTGTCCCGTACTCGGCTCTCTCACATAGATGAGATGAGGTGAGGGGAGGGAGGAGGCGTTTCATGCTGCAGGTGTCCGCTGCCAGTGCCTGTCATACAGTGACAGACACAGCAGTGGCAGCAGCAGCAGGAGGGGGACAGGACGGCGCAGCAGGGAAGGGATGCAGAGCAGGGGAAGCGCCTATCCATTCCAGCGCCTCCCTGCACTGCATCCCTTCGCTGAGCGGGTAACGCCGGGCCTGGCCACAGCCTTAGAGGAGACAGCTATTAAACTTACTAGAGGAGCCTCCTCTAGTATCTTTAATAACTGTCTCCTCTGTGGCGGTGGCCATTTTTGGAGTGATGTTTACAATAGAAGCTTGCAGCTTCCTCTCCCCCTCCTTTGCAAGAGGTGTGGTCCATTAGGTCGATATACATTGGATTGACCACTGAAGATCGACACATTCATTATGTCGACATGTTCAGTATGTCGACATGTGCAAGGTCGACATAGAAAAAAGGTCGACATGAGTTTTTGACTGTTTTGGTGTAGTTTTCTTCGTAAAGTAATGGGGAACCCCAATTGGTGCACCGCGTCCCCTCACATGGCTCATGAAGGTACCTCGCTCCGCTGCAGCTGCGCTCAGCACAGGTTACCATTTCCAATTGTAGTCCACATGGATCATTAAGTATAAAAAAGGTAAAAATATGGGAAAAATGTTAAACACTCATGTCGAAAAATTTTTATGTCGACCTAGTAGATTGACCTAATGACCATGTCGAGCTAATGCATGTGGACCTTTAGTGGTCGATCAATGTATGTCGACCTAATGCTTGTCAACCTAATGACCACCTCCCCTTTGCAAGTGCCAGAACTCGGTAATGAAAAATGGGCAGAGCATCGTGGCGGGCGGATGGTGGTATGAGCGGTACGGGCCCTTTCCACTGTCAGAGAGGCTGGTCTCTGGACATCTGAGCCCGCAACACCCCCTGATAGTGGGCCTGCTTGTAGCATACCTCCCAAAATTGTGGTCAATGGAGCGGGAACAACCGCAAAGGTGCGCACACGTGACCGCAAAGGGGGCATAGCCTATGTGAAAGTGGGTGGAGTTTTGTCAGCCCCCATTCCCATCACTGTGGGGGGCGTATAGAGCAGTGGTGTGTGCTCTCCCAACTACCCTACCACCATGGGGCACATAGCAGCCCACAGGTGAGACAGCGGGACAGTCCTAGGAAAACAGGACTGTACCACTGAATGCAGGATAGTTTGGCGGTATGTTGTATCCCATCGTCAAGGGACCCCAATATTCTGAAAGTCCCTCACCAAGCCTACATGCTCAGCACGCCATTGCAATGCAGGTAAATGTACCTTCCACCTACATAGGGGAACATACATACAGGGCTGGCCTGTGAGCCAAACCCAAGAAGGCAATTTATAGCCTTAATTGTACACTGCCATGACAGCACTAGGCAAAATATTTGGAAACAAAACAGAAAAGAAATATTCCTGTGCTCGGGTTAACCATATTGTACATGGTACCAGCTGGTGGCCATATTCATGCTATATATGCATACAAAGAAGAATCCATTAGCTGTTGCCGCTAACAATAATATACTTCAAATCTGTGTGTATGTAGCAAATAAAACAGAGGGGATTTGGTCATGTTTTGATCAAAACATTTAAGCTTGCAGCCCATGTCAAGAGACCCCAATATTCTGCAAGTCCCTATCCTAGCCTATATGCTCGGCACACCATTACACTTGCTCTGATATGTTACTGTGGGGGGCACAATGGAGGTCCAGAGCCCAACAGCAACACCCCCAGGAGGACATCTAATGATGGGAAGAGTATCAGGGTGGCCACAGGATGAATTATCAGGATATTGGTGTGGCTGTTGTTAAGTGCCGTCAAGTCAATGCTGACTCATGATGACTGTGGACAGCTGTCTTGAACAAATTTAGAACTCAGTTAAGCGGCCCAGTGTTTATAGTCTGGTGTCTATAGTTGTTGTGACTGTATCATGCTATCTCGCTGCTGGTTTTCCTCTTTTTCTTGACCTTCAACTTTCCAGCGGAGCACAGGGAAGACAGGAACTAAAAGCCCATATAGATTGGAGAGATATTTGCTGAGCGAACCGCTCAGCACACATCTCACCCACTGCTCAGCACAGCGCGATGTGTGCTGAGCAATGCGGGGGAGGTCGGGGAGCCGCTCATTTCACCCAGCGTGCTAGATTGGCCTGCATGCATGCTCCCGCTCCATTGTCTAGCACCGGTGATAGCGATGTGCGGGGCCGCGCTTCGCTATTGCTGTGGGGGGTATACACGAGTGATCTGTGCTTAAAATCTAAGCAATCTAGTCAAATTGATTAGATTTTAAGCATAGATCTCTCCGTGAGTACCCACCTTAAGAGTGGAGCACAGGGAAGGCAGGAACTGGGAGCGGAGGCTATAACGCTGGAGCTAGGTGGTGGATCTTACACTGGGGCTAGGAGGGTGCTGGGCGGCTCACACTTCCCTATGGGAGCTGCCTGCATATCTGGAAGAGATGCTGGAGGAGGAGAGCTGCAGAAGAGAACTACAGCAGAAGCTGTTGGGGATTCTGAACAGCATCTGGAAGTTGATCGCTAGGTCTTTCTTCTGTGGTCTCTTTTTTGGGACTTGTCCACTTTGAAGGGCCCTGCCAGTAGTGAATGCCCGATGGCATAACAGTAACAATGCTGACAAACCAAGCATGATATTAGCCTCCGCCAAATATCATGCAGCTCTAAAATCCAGAAGGTAGGCGGTACTCATAAGTAGCCCGTTCATCAAACAGAAAGCCGCTGGTGATTGGTGCACACTGGGGCGGTGGTATAACCATAACAGCCTCCACCTTCTTGTGTGTTTCCTCGTCATCCAAGAAATAAACTTGTCCTTCTGGTGCCGCTCTGTCTTTATTGATGTCCACTGCTGCTTCCTCTCCTGCTGCTGCTTCTTCTTCTTCTTCTGCTGCTGCTGCTGCTGCTTCTTCTGCTGCTGCTTCTTCTTTTTCTTCTGCTTCTTCTTCTGCTTTTTCTTCTTCCTGTTGTTCTTCTTCCAGAATGCTCCCACTGCCATTGTCTCCAGCCTCAATATCGGGGTCCAACTTTCTCTCCGACTTTGGTCTCTTCCTAAATGTACAAAAATGAAAAGTACTCAGTAGCAGAACAGAAAAACCATCAGCCCTCTATATCCTAAACGCATTTCACAGTGCAGTGTATAGAGGCACATTATATAACATGGGGCAGATGTAACATGTGCAGAGAGAGTTAGATTTGGGTGGATTATATTGTTTCTGTACAGGGAAAATACTGGCTGCTTTTTTTTTACACTGTAATTTAGATCTCTGTTTGAACACAACCCACCCAAATCTAACTCTCTCTGTACATGTAACACCTGCCCCACCTGCAGTGCACATGGGGGGTAATTCCAAGTTGATTGCAACAGGACATTTTTTAGCAGTTGGGCAAAACCATGTGAGCTGCAAGGGAGGCAGATATAACATTTGCAGAGAGAGTTAGATTTGGGTGGGTTATTTTGTTTCTGTGCAGGGTAAATACTGGCTGCTTTATTTTTACACTGCAATTTAGATTGCAGATTGAAGACACCACACCTAAATCTAACTCTCTCTGCACATGTTACACATGCCCCACCTGCAGTGCACATGGTTTTGCCTAACTGCCAAAAAAATTTCCTACTGCGATCAACTTGGAATTACCCCCCTAGTCCGTTCATGTAACTACATGTGTGGCTGATGTAAGGCCACGGAGAGAATAGAGAAGATTAGCAATGTGTAGGAAGATGGCACTTACCTTCAGTTGCCACAATAGGTGCTCCCTGACCTGCTGTAATAATGAGAAATATCATAAAAAATGTCTGTAAGTATGAGAACATTTCTGCACGTCTTTCTCAGACAAAAACTACCTATCGAAAGCAGAGGCGTAACTAAGGGGGGTCGAGCAGGGCATGTGCCCAGGGCACCGTGGCAGGCCCAGCAGAAGGGGGTGCCACTGGCCAGGGCATTGTACCTGCTCGCCCGCCCGCCTCCATCAATGTAACATAGTAACATAGTATCTGAGGTTGAAAAAAGACAATTGTCCAACGAGTTCAACCTGTTTGTGGTGTCCTATGCATGATGATTTGACTAAAATTTCTGACTGATGCTGCCGTCAGCCATTGCATTTTATCCCTATTTATAGTAACTATAATGCATGACTATGCACCATACCCCTGGATATCCTTATCCAATAGGAATTTATCTAACCCATTCTTAAAGGTGTTGACAGATTCCGCCATTACAACTCCCTCGGGCAGGGAATTCCAAACACGTATTGTCCTTACCGTGAAAAAGCCTTAACGCCGTATTGTGCCGAATCTCCTCTCCTCTAACCTGAGCGAGTGTCCACGAGTCCTCTGTGTTGATCTAACCAAAAACAGGTCCCGCGCAAGCTCTATGTATTGTCCCCTTATATATTTGTAGATGTTGATCATATCCCCTCTTAGTCTCCGCTTTTCCAATGTAAACATGCCTAGTCTTTCAAGCCTTTCCTTGTATTCCATCGTCTCCATGCCCTTAATTAGTTTGGTCGCCCTCCTCTGTACCCTTTCAAGCTGCTGATGCCGGGTGCCTGCTCTGTGATAATGAGCAGCAGAAGTAGAGAGTAAACTGCTGACAGTAGGGGTCAGAGGAGCATGTGCTGAGCCCCGATTGGTGGAACCCAGCACATGCTCATATGACCCGAGTAGGGGACGGGGCTACAGCAGCATCTTCTACAGCTCTTCTCCTGGGATTTGGCTGGCAGCGTGGAAGAGGAGGAAGCAGCAGCTGGAGGCTACAAGTCATCAAGGTGAGGGCATCTGTGTGTGTTTGTGTGACCCTGCCTGCATGTGTCTCCATGTCCCTCCCCCCCACCAGTGTGTTTTTCCATATGTACATATAGTTTGTGTAATCCCATACCACTATAATTTTCTTGTGTATACAGTTCAAATGTATTGTGGTACCTTCAGAGTTGCTGAAAATATTTTGGGTTTTCTCTACCCTATCTGACCCTGTACGCAGGTGCCCTCCAAATGCTTTTGAGTCCTGGACTCGTATGAAGCTACCAAAGAAGAAAGAAGCATTTTCTTGGAGGCACTCAACCACTAATTGTTTACTTAAAATGTCTATTCTTTATCGGATATACATTAAAAATTTAAGGAATTGGTGAAATATTAAAATATAGTGTGAATAAGAAAATCAGAATGTGATAATAAAAACTACTCGTTTCCGAATGGTGATCCCTCAAAGTGTTAACTCAGTAAAGGCTATATTGCCTGTAACATAGTATCCGTGTCTTTTGTTAATGTTGTCCTATAAACTGCTTTTTAATGATTACAACAGGCTGGCAGTATTATTGCTTATCCTTTTGCAACAATTTCAAGTATGCTCTTATACAATGTAGCTACTATTGCTGTTCTTATAAATTGTAGCTTATAAATGTTGCTGGCTTTATTCCAAGGATGTGTCACTGCTAGTCTTTCATGCAGGGGAAATATTTCCTCCACTAATTATCCTTGATAGATGCAAAAACTTGCAGATATATTCTTATATGCTATAGCTATTTGATATTCACTTGATTTTATTAAATATTGCCCAGTTATCTGTGATTAACACACCATCCTTTCTATATTATTCAAGGGATGTCTTTCCCACCATATCTAGTGTGTTATCTTATGAGCTATAAGCAATCCGTTAGCCTGTATATATTAACCATCACACTTCCATCCCATCAGAGTAATTGCATATATTTTGAGCAGCCGTGCACAACACTGTTATTTCATTACAATCCCTCAGTATCAGTAATATTTTCAATTAATTTATTATTCTGTCTGATAATACTGATTGTTTGTAGATAGTGATTAGATTTAATGTATTGCGATCACAGCACTATGTAGCTTTATAGGCTGTGATCATACCTAATACAGGTGAGCACTGAAAGTCGGCCGCCCGTCTTAATGCCGCTGGCCGCACTGAGCTCAGGGTGTGTGCGGGCTGACGCCGGGTCTCCCCGCTCTCTCTCTCCGTCTGACGGCTTCACTCACGAAGCCGCTGCCGGCAGCGGAGATCGTGAGAGGGAGCGATCTTGAGGTCTATTGCTTATCTCAGAGGGAGGACAACACAATTACATTACAATTATAGACACATTATTATCTTTACTTTGAGTTTAAACACCACCCGGAAGCAGCCCACGGCCGTTCCACCTTAGGCTTCCTCAGGGCACTAACCAGAGCCAGGATTTCCATCTCCTTATATCCCCCACATATTGTCTTGATTGGATCTAAAGGCTGTCAATCATTCAGATCCTGCTGCACAATTATAGCATGAATCCTGACATTACTACAATGGTAAAGCCATTGGTATTACTGCTATTTCTGTAATGGTGATACATTCCATTATATTATATCATTACAACTGTGATCTGAGGAATCAGATAAATATGTCAGTATTAATAAAGCAATATTTAGAATTTTATTGTACTCAGAATTACCACATTAATCCCAGTAATAATTCCTACAGTACATTTCTTCCTACAAAAATTATCAATATCAAATTTTTAAAAGTAAATTTTTGTTCTGACCAGGGGCGGAACTACTGGCGGGGCAGGCAGTGCATTGCACTGGGGCCCCGCCGCACTCAAGGGCCCACAGCCGCCGGCCAGCATTACATGAATGAGTCACAATGACTCATTGTATGCAGAGGCGTAACTAGGGGAGTGCGAGTAGATCGCACGCCCTGGGCGCCATTACAGACCAGGAAAAGGGGGGCGCCACTAGTGCGGTGCATCCAAAGTTATTTTCATAATGTCCGCAGTTGCTGCAGTTCTGGCTGCGGACCTTCTGATTAAACCGGAGTGTGCGGCGCTGGATGGAGAGGAGACGCTCTCCGGCTCCAAGTATCCTTTAGCTGCAAATGTGCAGCCGACCGGACATACTGGCTAAAGGCAGTGGGGAGCTCCCGGGCTGCAGCGTCGATCTCGCCTTCCGGCCAAAGCCCCGAGGACTATGTTTGGCCATGCTGCTGGAGTATTTATTACTCCGTTGCGGTTCACGGTGCCGGCTTCCCCAGTGTGCGGCACTTAATGGACATTGGGCCCCCTCCCTTCCTGGTCGCTTCAGGCTTCAGCTCCGCAGCCGCACGAGTGCGGAGCTCCCGGGCTGCAGCATCGTGCTCCCCTGTCCAGCCTCTGCCTCGGGGACAGTGTGTCCCTGCAACGCGGATGTTTTATGTATGCTGGCCCCTCCAATGTGTGCGGCGCTGGAAGGACAGGGTGCACTCTCCTTCCCTGTAAACTTTTAGCCGTAGCTCCGCAGCCGCCGGGGCTTAATTACCTTAACTGCGGCTCTCCCCGTCCGGCCTCCACCCAGGGGACACTGTGGCCCTGCTGCTGGGGAACGAGACAAGCTTCTAGGAGTCCTGGATAAGGACAGCCAAGCTGGGGATGGTCGCTGCCTTCCTCACCTACGTCTGGACACTGGAGAGGGCCCCTGATGCACTGCCTGGGATCCAGCTGCCTCATCACCAGCCCAGGTCTGTCTCGTGTTTGCATCATGTATGTTTCATGTACTGTATGTATCATGTACTGTGTCATGTATGTATCTATCATGTCTGTTTATGTCATGTATCATATGTATCATGTATATATGTGTGTGTAATGTCTGTAATAATAACCAGTTGGGGCTGCTATTGTATATTATACATACACACCGACAAACACTGACACCTGTACATACACACCTACATACACTGACATACACACCCTGACACCTGTACATTCACACCGACATACACTGACATACACACACTGACACCTGTACATACACACTGACATACACTGACATACACACCCTGACACCTGTACATTCACACCGACATACACTGACATACACACACTGACACCTGTACATACACACCGACATACACTGACATACACCCACTGACACCTGTACATACACACTGACATACACACCTGACACCTGTACATTCACACCGACATACACTGACATACACCCACTGACACCTGTACATACACACTGACATACACTGACATACACACACTGACACCTTCTTTCTTTCTTTCTCTTTCTGTCTCTTTCTTTTTTTATTTGTTGGGACTGCCTGCCGCAATGTGTAAAAAGGGGGGACTGCCTGCCGCTATCTATAAAAATGGGGAATCTGCCTGCCGCAATGTAAAAATGGGGAATCTGCCTGCCGCAATGTAAAAATGGGGAATCTGCCTGCCGCAATGTGTAAAAATGGGGAATCTGCCTGCCGCAATGTAAAAATGGGGAATCTGCCTGCCGCTATGTATAAAAATGGGGAATCTGCCTGCCGCTATGTATAAAAATGGGGAATCTGCCTGCCGCTATGTATAAAAATGGGGAATCTGCCTGCCGCTATGTGTAAAAAGGTAGAATCTGCCTGCCGTAATGTGTAAAAAGGGCACGCTATCTGCCGTTATGTGTAAAAGTGTATGGTGTCTGCCGTAATGTGTAAAATGGGGACGCTGTCTGCCGTAATGTGTAAAATGGGGACGCTGTCTGCCGTAATGTGTAAAAAGTGTACGCTGTCTGCCGCTATGTGTAACGAGGGCACGCTGTCTGCCGCTATGTGTAACGAGGGCACGCTGTCTGCCATTGTGTAAAAAGTGTATGCTGTCTGCCGCTATGTGTAACGAGGGCACGCTGTCTGCCGTTATGTGTAAAAAGTGCACGCTGTCTGCCGTTATGTGTAAAAAGGGGAATCTGTTCGCTGTAAGGAGTAAAAGGGTCTCTACCTGGTGTAGTGGTGCTACTGTGCGGCGTAATTTGAAGAATGGAGACTACTGTGCACCGTTTTATGAATTGGTATTATTTTGTGGACACACCCCTTCCCCACGAAGCCACGCCACTATGTATTTTTGCGCGCGCCTACGGCGCGCACTGCCCATGGGGTGGACTTGGATGGGATGGGGGGGGGGCCCAAAGCATTTTGTTGCACCTGGGCCCACCGCTTGCTTGTTCCGCCACTGGTTCTGACCTAAATTCGAGATAATTAAATATCCTTTATTTTAAGAATTCTCATATGTTTGAAATATCTTAATTTTAGTTTTACTCATCCAACCCTATTCTACTTTCTTTAATGCCAATTAATTATTTTTTATATTATTTTTCTTCGTGCCCAATACTATCTTTTCATTACTCTATTGGATGACTATTCCTAATACATTACTATACATCAAAAGTTGTTCTTTTGATCTCAATACTACATACTGGTGTCCTGATATTGGTCACTATCTTATATGATCTCCTATTTTTATAGATCTTTTACACTGATGATTCCCTTTCAATATTACTATGTGAAAAAAGTGCATGTCCTATTTCTTTCACTGTGCTCCATTCTCCTTAGTGATTATTCCCTCTCCTCAATCCATATGTGCAATCCATCTCCAAGTCTCTCTCATTGGAGATAGATTAAATTATACTAAGTTTATAACTATGTGCTGTAATTATATAGTGTGCTCTCTCATTATTATGTGTTAATTCATTAGATGTAATAAGTGTTTATACTCAAAAAATTATTATTACCCTCCCTCCCCCCAACCCCCTTCCCATACACATGCTTAAGTGAAGTGCCTAAAATCCAAATGAACACACTGTGCCACTACCACTCTGTGTTTTCAACCCATGATCCTAGGATATACATCTTTATTATCATTGTTTTTAATTTTTGTGTATTAATAATAATCACCAATTCTACCTATGTTTCTTAACCCACAATTACCACCTACGTTCGAATAAGGTCGGTTAATAATTCTTCAGTTACTTTTCATTCCATATTGAGTCATTCTACCTCACTTAATTACAAGAACAAACTTCCAATTGGTGAGATGGTGAGAGACTCTTTAGTAATTATCCTATTATGATGTTACATCCCATCTTTAATCCATCTAATTCCTAGAATCATCTATGTATCGGTCATTCCCATGTTCCATTTTATGTGTATCACCTTTATCGTTTCCATTTCTTTATATCCTCTTGCTTCAGAAATTGTGAGTATTAATATCAGAAATTGCAAAGTTTTGGAAAAGAGAGGACCACTGGGCTCACAGTGATTCTATACTTCTGAATTGTCTTATAGAAAAGAGGAGTTTTCTTCTTTTTTGGTATTAGGTGGAAATAAAGCTGTGACCATTTATTCTGTGCACAAAATTACAAGTCTCGTCTCCAGTTATTTGATTAGAGCAAGCCGGCGGGGCACCGGAAGGTCACCCTCTCCATCCTTACAGGGGCGAAGGGGGCAGCAATGGCGCCGCAGCGGGATAAGGAGGAGGGGTGCCGGGCAGCCCGAAGGCGCGAACGCCAGGGGAGGGGGGGTTGGCCGCAGGGAGGCAGGACCCCCTCCCCTTTTCATCACCTGCAGGGAGCCCTGGGCCAGTAAAAGGTGCGGCCCAGAGGCGGGGGAAGGGGGGGTGAGGAGGGAGAGGCAGATAAATGCAGCAGCCGGGGGGAGGGAGTTAATAGCTCCATTTTCCCCACACAGGAAAGGAAGCCCACCCACCCGCCCTGAGTTGGCAAGGAACAGGGTCGGTAGTAGCTAGGACAAGGGAACGGGCCAAGGGAGCGCAGGA
This sequence comes from Pseudophryne corroboree, assembly GCF_028390025.1. Classification (NCBI taxonomy): domain Eukaryota; kingdom Metazoa; phylum Chordata; class Amphibia; order Anura; family Myobatrachidae; genus Pseudophryne; species Pseudophryne corroboree. The sequence continues at coordinate 91,431,276 of NC_086451.1, forward strand.
CTTAGGCAGTTTTTTTTCCCCGTCACTTGCTAATATATGACACGTTGTGATAAGTTATTACGGTGGTTTTTTTTATCGCAATAAACATGGTTTGGTGTAAATCGTTTGTATTTTCTTGTCACAGCGGGTTGCGGGGAAGGAGCGTTGCACAAGGCATGGTAAGGGGGGATTGTCAGAATGCCTTGCATAAGTCACCAATTAGTAGGCCATACGCCTGGTTCCAGCTAAATGTGGCAGGGGCCATACGGGTTGCGCGCCGTGGTAGGGTGTTATGCGCATGGTAGCTGGTCCCCCGGCGCAGAGGGCGTGGTCCGTCAGCCCACAAGGGCGGGTCGGGTACACCTCAGGCGGGGAGGAGGCGTGGCCATTGCCGGTAAGGCGGCGTAAGGCATGCCCCAGGCATTTCTCTAAACAGCGGGAAAGCCGTGCACCACTTGCTCTCCTTTTTACCCTGCAATGGCATGTTTTTGGTATTAGGTGGAAATAAAGCTGTGACCATTTATTCTTTGCACAAAATCACAAGTCTCGTCTCCAGTTATTTGATTAGAGCAAGCCGGCGGGGCACCGGAAGGTCACCCTCTCCATCCTTACCCCAGCAATCACCGCCACTGCACTATACAAGGTCTCAGTAATCCGGATGTCCAAACTCCGGCAACAGGTTCAGAGGGCTGGAGAGGGACCTCAACACCCCAGGAGCCGAGGGCAGTAGCGGCCACCCCCCAGGTAGCAGACGGGCTCGATTCAGCAGGCTCTCACCTCGCCCGTGATGATAGGTGCCTCTTGGGATCTTCCGCCGCCGCTCAGCTGGCGCCCGTCACGGAAGCCGATCACCGCCGCGTCGCCCAGCTTCACCTCCGGACACTGCAGCGCAGACGTGGAAGCAGGGGGGAGCCAGGTCAGTGTCCTCCGCTCCAGGGGCCATCTCCGGTTCAGCGCTCCGCCGCCGTCAGTTGAACTTCCGTCCCGCCGTTCAGTCCCGCCTCTATATATTTTTTTAATAAAAACAAATTGGTATCATATCTAATTTAGGCCATTCTGGCCGTCTTTTTGTTCGGGTGTGTTCTCTGGTGTGAGGGTATACTTGCAGGTGATACCAGTTATAAGAATCCACACCGTGGAAGAACAGCTACTGGAAATACTAAAATCTGAGGGATATATGCAATTCCGGATGAATTGCACCTTTTTTTCGTCCGTTTTAAAATTCGCCTGTACTCGACAGCTGCAGCCCTGCCGCCGGGACCATGAATTCACCATATGCAATACAAAACGCATTCGACACTCCCCTTGGCGGATAACGGACCAATTGGCGAGTAGTGGGCGTCCTGAATTCGACTTCCCGCCGTTTGCAGCCCTTTATTAGGGCTTGTTTGCTGCGTGCTCAGCAGCCATTTTGTGAACCTGCAGAGAGGTGTGAGGAGGTGCAGAGCTAGCAAATTGGTTGTTGTTTGCTGTGGTATAGTTTGGACACCCAGCAGGCTTTAATCCAGGACAGACAGGAGGATACCTGTTACCCCGGAGGAGAGTCGTTTTTGGAGCTATTTCTACATTTTTAGGTAAGTACCACATGTGGGTCTGGTGTTGCATGTATGCGTTTGTGTAGTGGGGGTTGCCATGAGGTGTACATGGGGTGTTTGGGGTATGTCTTTGGGGTGTTTGAGGTATGTATATATATGTGTGCAGGTATGTGTATAGCTCCTGCTTGTATTGCTGCATTTTTGGGGGGAGTTTTGTGTTTTGGGGTTGTTTTTCACGTTTTTTTTCTTTCTTAAAATGACTTTTTGGGTCATGCTTTTGCATTGGTGTACCTCCAGCATGTGCAGGGATGTTTTTTGTCTTGTTTGGGGTGATTTTAGTGTGTGCCGGTATCAATCTGGTCGACATGTGATGTTGTTTGTTTGCAAAAACAGGTTTGTTTGCTCCTATTTTAGCACTGGTGTACCTCCAGCATGTGCAGGGATGCTTTTTGGCTTGTTTGGGGAGATTTGGAGCAAGTTTGTGTCTGCCATGCGGCCGACATGCCATGTCGTTTGTTTGCCAAACATGTTTTTTTGCTTCTATTTTAGCACTGGTGTACCTCAAGAATGTGCAGGGATGCTTTTTGGCTTGTTTGTGGTGACTTGGAGCAAGTTTGTGTCAGCCATGCGGTCGACATGCCATGTCGGTTGTTTGCCAAACATGTTTTTTTGCTACTAATTTAGCACTGGTGTACCTCCAGAATGTGCAGGGATGCTTTTTGGCTTGTTTGGGGTGACTTGGAGCAAGTGTGTGTCAGCCATGCGGTCGACATGTTGTGTCGTTTGTTTGCCAAACATGTTTTTTTGCTCCTATATTAGCACTGGTGTACCTCCAGAGTGTGCAGGGATGCTTTTTGGCTAGTTTGGGCTGATTTTAGTGTGTGTCGGTATCAATGCGGTCGACATGTTGTGTCGTTTGTTTGATAAAACAAGTTTTTTACCTCCTATTTTAGCACTGGTGTACCTCCAGAGTGTGCAGGGATGCTTTTTGGCTTGTTTGGGGTGACTTGGAGCAAGTTTGTTTCAGCCATGCGGTCAACATGTTGTGTCGTTTGTTTGCCAAATATGTTTTTTTGCTCCTATATTAGCACTGGTGTACCTCCAGAGTGTGCAGGGATGCTTTTTGGCTAGTTTGGGCTGATTTTGTGTGTGTCGGTATCAATGCGGTCGACATGTCGTGTCGTTTGTTTGCTAAAACAGTTTTTTACCTCCTATTTCTCTATCGTCCTAAGTGGATGCTGGGGTTCCTGAAAGGACCATGGGGAATAGCGGCTCCGCAGGAGACAGGGCACAAAAAAGTAAAGCTTTACTAGGTCAGGTGGTGTGCACTGGCTCCTCCCCCTATGACCCTCCTCCAGACTCCAGTTAGATTTTGTGCCCGAACGAGAAGGGTGCAATCTAGGTGGCTCTCCTAAAGAGCTGCTTAGAGAAAGTTTAGTTTAGGTTTTTTTCTTTACAGTGAGTCCTGCTGGCAACAGGATCACTGCAACGTGGGACTTAGGGGGAAAGTAGTAAACTCACCTGCATGCAGAGTGGATTTGCTGCTTGGCTACTGGACACCATTAGCTCCAGAGGGATCGAACACAGGCCCAGCCGTGGAGTCCGGTCCCGGAGCCGCGCCGCCGACCCCCTTGCAGATGCTGAAGCGTGAAGAGGTCCGGAAACCGGCGGCTGAAGACTCCTCAGTCTTCATAAGGTAGCGCACAGCACTGCAGCTGTGCGCCATTTTCCTCTCAGCACACTTCACTGGGCAGTCACTGAGGGTGCAGAGCGCTGGGGGGGGGCGCTCTGAGAGGCAAATATAAACCTTATACAAGGCTAAAAATACCTCACATATAGCCCATAGGGGCTATATGGAGATATTTAACCCCTGCCTGACTGGAAAAATAGCGGGAGAAGAACCCGCCGAAAAAGGGGCGGGGCCTATCTCCTCAGCACACGGCGCCATTTTCTGTCACAGCTCCGCTGGTCAGAACGGCTCCCAGGTCTCTCCCCTGCACTGCACTACAGAAACAGGGTAAAACAGAGAGGGGGGGCACATTAATGGCTATATATATATATATATTAAAGCAGCTATAAGGGAGCACTTAATATAAGGATATCCCTTGTATATATAGCGCTTTGTGGTGTGTGCTGGCAGACTCTCCCTCTGTCTCCCCAAAAGGGCTAGTGGGTCCTGTCTTCATTAGAGCATTCCCTGTGAGTTTGCGGTGTGTGTCGGTACGTGGTGTCGACATGTATGAGGACGATATTGGTGTGGAGGCGGAGCAATTGCCAAATATGCAGATGTCACCCCCCAGGGGGTCGACACCAGAATGGATGCCTTTATTTGTGGAATTACGTGATGGTTTATCTTCCCTTAAACAGTCAGTTGAGGACATGAGGCGGCCGGACAATCAATTAATGCCTGTCCAGGCGCCTCAAACACCGTCAGGGGCTGTAAAACGCCCTTTGCCTCAGTCGGTCGACACAGACCCAGACACGGGCACTGATTCCAGTGACGACGGTAGAAATTCAAACGTATTTTCCAGTAGGGCCACACGTTATATGATTTTGGCAATGAAGGAGACGTTACATTTAGCTGATACTACAGATACCGTAAAACAGGGTATTATGTATGGTGTGAAAAAACTACAAACAGTTTTTCCTGAATCAGAAGAATTAAATGACGTGTGTGATGAAGCGTGGGTTGCTCCTGATAAAAAGTTGATAATTTCAAAAAAGTTATTGGCATTATACCCTTTCCCGCCAGAGGTTAGGGCGCGCTGGGAAACACCCCCTAAGGTGGACAAGGCGCTCACACGCTTATCCAAACAAGTGGCGTTACCCTCTCCTGAGACGGCCGCACTTAAGGATCCATCAGATAGAAAGATGGAAGTTATTCAAAAGAATATATACACACATGCAGGTGTTATACTACGACCAGCTATAGCAACTGCCTGGATGTGCAGTGCTGGAGTAGTTTGGTCAGAATCCCTGATTGAAAATATTGATACCCTAGATAGGGACAATGTTTTACTGTCGTTAGAACAAATAAAGGATGCATTTATCTATATGCGTGATGCACAGAGGGATATTTGCACACTGGCATCTCGGGTGAGTGCTATGTCCATTTCAGCCAGAAGAGCCTTATGGACACGACAGTGGACAGGCGATGCGGATTCAAAACGTCACATGGAGGTTTTGCCGTATAAAGGGGAGGAGTTATTTGGAGTTGGTCTATCAGACTTGGTGGCCACGGCTACTGCCGGGAAATCCACTTTTTTACCTCAAGTCACTCCCCAACAGAGAAAGGCACCGACCTTTCAACCGCAGCCTTTTCGCTCCTACAAAAATAAGAGAGCGAAGGGCTTGTCGTACCTGCCACGAGGCAGAGGAAGAGGGAAGAGACACCAACAGGCAGCTCCTTCCCAGGAACAGAAGCCCTCCCCGGCTCCTGCAAAAACCTCAGCATGACGCTGGGGCCTCTCAAGCGGACTCGGGGACAGTGGGGGGCCGTCTCAAAAATTACAGCGCGCAGTGGGCTCACTCGCAGGTAGACCCCTGGATCCTGCAGATAATATCTCAGGGGTACAGGTTGGAATTAGAGACGGATCCTCCTCATCGTTTCCTGAAGTCTGCCTTACCAACCGTCTCTTCCGAAAGGGAGAGGGTGTTGGAAGCCATTCACAAGCTGTACGCTCAGCAGGTGATAGTCAAAGTACCCCTATTACAACAAGGAAAGGGGTATTATTCCACTCTATTTGTGGTACCGAAGCCGGATGGCTCGGTAAGGCCTATTCTAAATCTGAAGTCCTTGAACCTCTACATAAAAAAGTTCAAGTTCAAGATGGAGTCACTCAGAGCAGTGATAGCGAACCTGGAAGAAGGGGACTTTATGGTATCCTTGGACATCAAGGATGCGTATCTACACGTTCCGATTTACCCCGCACACCAGGGGTACCTCAAGTTCATTGTTCAAAACTGTCACTATCAGTTTCAGACGCTGCCGTTCGGATTGTCCACGGCGCCTCGGGTCTTTACCAAGGTAATGGCCGAGATGATGATTCTTCTTCGAAGAAAAGGCGTATTAGTTATCCCATACTTGGACGATCTCCTAATAAGGGCAAGGTCCAGAGAACAGCTGGAGACAGCTTTAGCACTATCTCAAGAGGTGCTAAGACAACACGGGTGGATTCTGAATATTCCAAAATCCCATTTAATCCCGACAACTCGTCTGCTGTTCCTAGGAATGATTCTGGACACGGTTCAGAAAAAGGTTTTCCTTCCAGAGGAAAAAGCCAAGGAGTTATCCGATCTGGTCAGGAACCTCCTAAAACCAGGAAAAGTGTCAGTACATCAATGCACAAGAGTCCTGGGAAAAATGGTGGCTTCTTACGAAGCAATTCCATTCGGCAGATTCCATGCAAGAATATTCCAAAGGGATCTGTTGGACAAATGGTCAGGGTCGCATCTGCAGATGCACCTGCGAATAACCCTGTCACCAAAGACAAGGGTGTCACTTCTGTGGTGGTTGCAGAAGGCTCACCTATTAGAAGGCCGCAGATTCGGCATTCAGGATTGGATCCTGGTGACCACGGACGCCAGCCTGAGAGGCTGGGGAGCAGTCACACAAGGAAGAAACTTCCAGGGAGTATGGACGAGTCTGGAAAAGTCTCTTCACATAAACATTCTGGAACTAAGAGCAATCTACAATGCTCTAAGCCAGGCGGAACTTCTCCTGCAAGGAAAGCCGGTGTTGATTCAGTCGGACAACATCACGGCGGTCGCCCATGTAAACAGGCAGGGCGGCACAAGAAGCAGGAGTGCAATGGCAGAAGCTGCCAAGATTCTTCGCTGGGCGGAGAATCACGTGATAGCACTGTCAGCAGTGTTCATCCCGGGCGTGGACAACTGGGAAGCAGACTTCCTCAGCAGACACGATCTTCATCCGGGAGAGTGGGGTCTACATCCAGAAGTCTTCAACATGTTAATAGACCGTTGGGAAAGACCAATTGTAGACATGATGGCGTCTCGCCTCAACAAGAAACTGGACAAATATTGCGCCAGGTCAAGAGATCCACAGGCAATAGCTGTGGACGCACTGGTAACTCCTTGGGTGTACCAGTCAGTGTATGTGTTTCCTCCTCTGCCGCTCATACCAAAGGTATTGAAGATCATACGGCAAAGAAGAGTAAGAACAATACTAGTGGTTCCGGATTGGCCGAGAAGGACTTGGTATCCGGAACTTCAAGAGATGCTCACGGACGAACCGTGGCCTCTACCTCTGAGAAGGGACCTGCTACAGCAGGGTCCCTGTCTTTTTCAAGACTTACCGCGGCTGCGTTTGACGGCATGGCGGTTGAACGCCAGATCCTAAAAGGGAAAGGCATTCCAGAAGAAGTCATTCCTACCTTGATTAAGGCACGGAAGGAAGTCACCGTGAAACATTATCACCGCATTTGGCGAAAATATGTAGCGTGGTGCGAGGATCGGAGGGTTCCGACGGAGGAATTCCAACTGGGTCGTTTCCTACATTTCCTGCAATCAGGATTATCTATGGGTCTCAAATTGGGATCCATTAAGGTTCAAATTTCGGCCCTGTCAATATTCTTCCAAAAAGAATTGGCCTCTGTCCCTGAGGTCCAGACTTTTGTCAAGGGAGTACTGCATATACAGCCTCCTGTGGTGCCTCCGGTGGCACCGTGGGATCTAAATGTAGTTTTAGATTTCCTCAAATCCCATTGGTTTGAACCATTGAAAAAGGTGGATTTGAAATATCTCACATTGAAAGTGACTATGTTACTAGCCCTGGCCTCTGCCAGGAGAGTATCTGAATTGGCGGCTTTATCTTATAAAAGTCCTTATCTAATCTTCCATTCGGATAGGGCAGAACTGCGGACTCGTCCGCATTTTCTCCCTAAAGTGGTATCAGCATTTCATCTGAACCAACCTATTGTGGTGCCTGCGGCCACTAGCGACTTGGAGGACTCCAAGTTGTTGGACGTTGTCAGAGCCTTAAAAATATACATTGCAAGGACGGCTGGAGTCAGAAAATCTGACTCGCTGTTTATATTGTATGCACCCAACAAGTTGGGCGCACCTGCTTCTAAGCAGTCGATTGCTCGTTGGATTTGTAACACAATTCAACTTGCACATTCTGTGGCAGGCCTGCCACAGCCTAAAACTGTAAAAGCCCACTCCACAAGGAAGGTGGGCTCATCTTGGGCGGCTGCCCGAGGGGTCTCGGCATTACAACTCTGCCGAGCAGCTACGTGGTCGGGGGAGAACACGTTTGTAAAATTTTACAAATTTGATACCCTGGAAAAGGAGGACCTGGAGTTCTCTCATTCGGTGCTGCAGAGTCATCCGCACTCTCCCGCCCGTTTGGGAGCTTTGGTATAATCCCCATGGTCCTTTCAGGAACCCCAGCATCCACTTAGGACGATAGAGAAAATAAGAATTTACTTACCGATAATTCTATTTCTCGGAGTCCGTAGTGGATGCTGGGCGCCCATCCCAAGTGCGGATTATCTGCAATACTTGTACATAGTTATTGTTAACTAATTCGGGTTATTGTTAAGGAGCCATCTTTAAGAGGCCCTTTCTGTTGTCATACTGTTAACTGGGTTTAGATCACAAGTTGTACGGTGTGATTGGTGTGGCTGGTATGAGTCTTACCCGGGATTCAAAATGCCTCCCTTATTGTGTATGCTCGTCCGGGCACAGTACCTAACTGGAGTCTGGAGGAGGGTCATAGGGGGAGGAGCCAGTGCACACCACCTGACCTAGTAAAGCTTTACTTTTTTGTGCCCTGTCTCCTGCGGAGCCGCTATTCCCCATGGTCCTTTCAGGAACCCCAGCATCCACTACGGACTCCGAGAAATAGAATTATCGGTAAGTAAATTCTTATTTTTAGCACTTGTATACCTCCAGAGTGTGCAGGGATACTTTTTTGGCTTGTTTGGTGTGACTTGGAGCAAGTTTGTGTCAGCCATGCGGTCGACATGTCGTGTTGTTTGTTTGCCAAACATGTTTTTTTGCTCCTATATTAGCACTGGTGTACCTCCAGAGTGTGCAGGGATGCTCTTTGGCTACTTTGGGCTGATTTTAGTGTGTGTCGGTATCAATGCGGTCGACATGTCGTGTCGTTTGTTTGACAAAACAGGTTTTTTTACCTCCTATTTTAGCACTGGTGTACCTCCAGAATGTGCAGGGATGCTTTTTGGCTTGTTTGAGGTGACTTGGAGCAAGTTTGTGTCAGCCATGCGGTCGACATGTCGTGTCGTTTGTTTGCCAAACATGTTATTTTGCTCCTATATTAGCACTGGTGTACCTCCAGAGTGTGCAGGGATGCTTTTTGGCTAGCTTGGGGTGACTGTCAGCCATTTTGTTTGTGTCAGCCATTTTGTGTTAGCACTGGCTGACCTCCAGTATGTGCAGGGATGCTTGTACAGGGCTTTTGGCTTATTTTGCTTTTTTTTCTATTCTTTTTTTTTATTTTATTATTTTGTGTGTGTTTGGTCCTGCTTGAGAACTGGGGTCCCAGCAGCATGACGTGTGGTTACATGTAATTTTGTAATGTGTGTTAAATTTGTAAACATATATATTTTTTTCTTTTTACAACAGAGATGTCTACGGCTAAGCGGTCCCAATCCCTCCCTTCCCCCCACCCCTCAGAAGATCTTTCCCCGCATAGCAACGAGGAGTGGGAGCCGGAGCCGACCCAGGAGGAGGATACGACCGACCAGTCATGCAGTGACCAGCCGCGGTCGTCAAGGGACCAAATGGAGAAGTCAAAGATAAAGAAAAAGCCTAGACAGGTGAATACTGACAACACCTGCAGACACAATAGCATCCAACTTGACACACCCTAGTTTGCGCACTGCCATGAAGACCTACAGGTATCTTTGCGCACTGCCAGGGATACTGACACTCACAGGTACATACCGATCTTAGTGAATGCATGTTTTGTTGTTTTTTATCCCTAAAGGCAAGAAGCCAGCCAGAGGAGCAGTCGGAGGAGGAAGCCTTTGGTGAAGATGCAGGACCGAAGAAGCCGCGTGGACCCAGATACACTGAAGCGGAAAACTGTGCCCTAGTGCATGGCGTCGACAGGTCCTACGACGTTCTGTATGGATCAAGGGCACAGACCACAGCAGCTAAGACCAAGCAAAACATCTGGGATGCCATCGCGAGACAAGTCACTGCAGTATCTGGAAACCACCGGAGCACCAGAAACTGCATGAAGCGGTACAGTGATTGCCGCAGACAGACCAAAAAGAAGATGGGGATTCAGCGCCGACATGAGACAGCTACGGGAGGTGGTCCAGCTCTCAATCTGAAGTGGCTACCCTGGGAGAACGTTATCAAAAGGCGCACGAACCCTGCCATGGTCGAAGGAGTTCGTGGAGGTGTGGACTCCAGCCGTCCTGCTGGCTTTCCCGAGGAGGAAGAACCACCCAGAAGACGGAAGACGGCGGGAGACAAGCAGTCCAAAAGAAGGCATGATGGTAAGAATACATTCAGATGAGCTGTACTAAAAAAAAATATTTTTGTATTTGCTAATGTGTTTTTTTTTCCAGACACGCCTGCCCAGAGGACATCACCTGCGTGCAGGACATCGCCAGCGCGCGGACCATCACCTGCGCAGCAGGCATCAGCAGCAGCGCGTGGACCATCATCTGCGCAGGCCATCACCAGATCGTCATCTCTCCAGGAGCTCTGGGACTGTGACCGAAGAGCCTCAACAAGACACTACCCTTGTGGACCCATCACCCGAAATGTTTGAGTCTACAGGGTTAACGGACGAGACTTTTCTTGGGTTTGAAGACAGCCGTGCAGACGTATCCAGCCAGACCCTTGAAAAGTCTCCCGAATTGAGGACAAGTGAAGCTCCTGGAGCAGCGGCACCACCGCATGGAGAAGGTTTGTATTTATTTTTGTGGGGTGGGGGGATAGGAGGGGTACCATTTTTGTATAGTTTATTAACTTACTTTTTTTTTTTCTTTTGCAAACAGAGGTGCCACGGACCAGCAGAGGACTAGCGTCGGGGATTGGTTCCTACTACAGGCCGGATCTCATACAGGATTCGTCAGAGGATGACGAGGTGGAAGTGCAGCAGCCTGCTGTTTCTACATCCCTGTGTGAGTAAATATCGAATTGTGAGCCTTCAAACAAATGTATGATGAATGTGTATAATAATTTCTAATTTTCTTTTCAGCTGCAAAAATGCAATTGGTGGCAGACGTACAGGAAGGGCAGGATCCCTCAAATGTTTAGAGGGTACACACCCTGGCAGCAGAGATGAATGTCAGCCAGGATAGTTTTCGGGTTGTCGTTGGAAGCAGACTGGACGCCATTGAGAGGACAATGGATAAGATGGCAAATGGTCTGCTTGAAATGCAGAAGGCTCAAGCCGACAGCACGGCCGAAATTCAAAAGACCAGACGAGAAGATCATAGGGAGACTATGGACATCCTTCAACTTCTGACCACATCCATCAACCGGCTGGTGGAGAACACAACATGCCTGGCACACAGCTCTAACAACATGTCGGAGAGCCACCGACATTCCGCATCCAGCCAACAGATCATCGCAACCACACTGCAGATGATGTACGATAAGCTCCCAGAGCCAGCTCGTCAACACGCTGGTGATCCACCACTTCCGCTATCACAAGCCACATGGACGCCTCCTTCCCTTCCTCGACCACAATCCTGGTATAGACAGTCACAGCTGTACCAAGGATATACAGGGATGTACCCCACCCACCAGATGCCTCCACCACCAACACCGGCCGCAACATCTGCACCCGCACGGGCACCGAGGCTTATTCAACCCACTACCCAGCTGCCCAGGACATCGACGCCCCATCAGGAGGAAGACGAGGATCCGGACAGACTTCCACCATAAGCCCGGTCGTATTGTTTTATTTACTGTTATGTTTTTCATGTATCCCTTTCTTCCCCTCCCATTAGTTTTTTTTCTTCTTACTATTGTTTTATATGTGTTGGGCTCCCCCACCCGTGACCGGGTACTACCAAGGAGCTTTATGTCTAGGCATACATGCGCGGGCATGTATGCAGGCGTGTGTGGTAACGGATGAAAGCTCCTTGTGGCTACATGTATGATGGGCCAAAGAGCTATTCTGATACCATTTTTTTTACCCAAAAAATCCTTTTTGTATTGGTGTACAATAGGCTTTCATTGTTGTGTGAATTTACTATTCACTATTGTTTGTTTTTGGCTTATTCATAGGATTGGGTTGAAAATTGAAGTGGACTGCATAGTTCGTGTTGTGCGTACCACGGTGAGTAGAGCCATGTTTCAATGTATATTTTCAAGAAACTTTGGACCGCCTGCCTTTGTGGAACCACACAGCCCAGCAATGGGTCATGCTGGGCTGTGTGGTTCCACAAGTGCAGGCGTGTCAAAGTGCTGACCACTGACACCACTATTCCACTTTGGACCGCCTGCCTTTGTGGAACCACACAGCCCAGCAATGGGTCATGCTGGGCTGTGTGGTTCCACAAGTGCAGGCGTGTCAAAGTGCTGACCACTGACACCACTATTCCACTTTGGACCGCCTGCCTTTGTGGAACCACACAGCCCAGCAATGGGTCATGCTGGGCTGTGTGGTTCCACAAGTGCAGGCGTGTCAAAGTACTGACCACTGATACCACTATTCCACTTTGGACCGCCTGACTTTGTGGAACCACACAGCCCAGCAATGGGTCATGCTGGGCTGTGTGGTTCCACAAATGTTCTTGGGAATGGAATGAACATCTCATTAGTGTATTTACTTATATGCTTTTTTTCCCCCACGGATATCTACACAAGAAAAGAATGTAAAGAAGAACAAACTATTTTTTTGTTTTATTACATTTCATTTTTTATTTCAAAAATAAAATGCAATTTTTCTTTAATAAATTTTTAAATTGAGAAGTTTTCTGTGGTTTTTATTTAAATTATTAGCAAATACAATGTTAAATATGAGATGCAGTGGAATTGTTAGGTCGCCCATGGTACATCAGGAGAAATGTTGTGTCTCTTCACATCCACGCCACTTGGGAAGGATACTCCACAAGACCTGTGGAAGAGAATAGTATGAGGTTCCAGCTATTGGTAATAGTGTCACCCTGGCATGGAAAAGACAAGGTACAAGCAACACTTTGACACAATCAGGTTACAGCAGCCTTTGTCCCAAATGCAACCCTCCGGCACTTGAGAAACTACACATCCAAGCATGCCCTGACACAGCGTAAGCATTGGTGTTTCGGGGCATGATTGGATGTGCAGTTTTGCAAATGCCGGAGGGCTGCACTTTTGACATGCAGGGGTGACTTGGACAGGAGGGAGTTTTGGGCAATACATCTCACCTGAGGGGGGTTATCAGCTACATGGCGGAGGTTCAGGTCCACATCACAAGTAGGTCGCCCATGGTACATCAGGAGAAATGTCGTGTCCCTTCACATCCACGCCACTTGAGAAGGATACTCCGCATGACCTGTGGAAGAGAATAGCATGAGGTGCCAGCTATTGGTAATAGTGTCACCCTGGTATGGAAAAGATGAGGTACAAGCAACACGACACAAGCAGGTTACAGTGGGCCCAAATGCAACCCCCCGGCACTTGCGTAACTACACATCCAAACATTCCCTGACACAGCATAAGCATTGGTGTTTCAGGGCATGATTGGATGTGCAGTTTTGCAAATGCCGGAGGGCTGCACTTTGGACATGAAGGGGTGACTTGGACAGGAGGGACTTTTGGGAAGTACATCTCACCTGAGGGGGGTTGTCTGCTACATGGCGGAGGGTCAAGTCCACATCACAAGTAGGTCGCCCATGGTGGAGTTGGATAAACGGGTCCAATATTTGCGGCAACCCAACAACAGGAGAAAACAGGGGGTAACAGGTCGTCAACAGGACAAAACTTTGAAAACAGGCCTGGGAAGGTGCGTCAACAGGACGTAAAACTTTGAAACACATAAATAAAGATGTTTTTTTAGAATATTTCAATCTCAGTTTACACGATAATACAAATGTTACAAGTATACTCACAGGCAACGGAAAAAAAGTTTTGTACCAATGTCCGTCGGGAATCATCTCCTTCGTCCATACCCACCGGTAGAGCAGAAGAACGGTTCCCGCGTCGGAAAGCACTGTGACGAAGAGTCACCGGCAAACAGTTTGTGACACATATGTTGTGTAAAATACAACATGCATTTACCATGCCGCAAACCTTTCCCGGTGAATACAAAAGAGCACCGCCAGAAGTGTCTAAACATCTAAACCGGCTTTTAAGTACCCCGAAGGCACGTTCAATTATTTGCCTCGATGCTTTGTGTGTCTCTTGGTAACGTTTTTCTGCTCTACCAACAGGATTTGACAATGGGGTCAAGAGCCACGATTTGTTGAGATAACCCGCATCGCCTATAAGAAAATTAAAAAAAATGGTGGGTAATATAAAATAAATAAATAAATAAAAAAATAAAAACAATTAAAATAAATACCTAACAGCCAGCCACCCGGCATCTTTCCTGTTTCGAACTTCTCAAACAGCGATGACTGACTTAGGATGAAGGAGTCGTGAGACGATCCAGGAAATCCCACAAAAATATTCAAAAATTTCATGTTGACATCACAGACCGCCTGTACATTCATGGAATGGAAATGTTTTCGGTTCCGAAAACATTCTTCCGAATTCCATCGCGGTCTGATGTGCACGTGGGTACAGTCAATCACGCCCTGAACATTGGGAAATTTGTATTTGGTAAAAAAGCCTAATTTGATCTCACGACATTCGCTGTCCGTCTCTGGAAATGTGATGTACTGGATCGTCAATTTGCGAAAAGCCCTAATGACCTGGGTTATACAGCGCGACAGTGTCGACTGTGAAAAACCGCATGTTTGAGACAGTGTAGGCTGGAATGTGCTTGACGCCAAAAAATGTAACGTAGAATGTCATGGTTCGGTTGTTCCATGTCACTTCCCAATTTCCCGGCTTTCGGGGATTGGAAATGTTAAAACATATTAGGGACCTATCTACATGGTATTGGTGGAGCTTCAAACCAGGAGGCCTAGAAATATAAAATTTCTTGTCCACCGGTCTCCCACCCCTTAACTCAAGTACCTCATCTATCGATAAAGAGTATGGCACTAGTCCTGACTTTCTATGACCTTGAGGTACTTGTGAGCACACCCAGCATTCTGTTTGGTTTAAAACCTTACCCACTAATGAGTGATAGTCACTCAACGGATGACGGTCCATGTTGATATTAAGGCTGGACTGACATCTCTGGATGCACCCGTCCTCAACTATGTTTTCACAATTCCTACAGATACAATTCTCTTCAGCTAACAATCCTTCACAATGTCTCTTAGTGTCATGGCTACCAGATCATTTTCTGATACTCGCCTTTACTCGGTGATTGTGATGCTCTTGGAATTCTACTACTCCATCCTGATCATCAGAACCCTTTCCAGATCCTTTCTCGACCTCACTGGTACTCTCACCGAAACAGACTGCTCTGGTCAACAACTGGGTCAACAGGAAAACACGGACTGCAGTCTCTTGGTGCGAGTCCATCTTACAAGAGGAGAAAGAGAAAGTTGTAATGGGGGTACAGAAATTAATTGAAGGGGAAAAAAACTTGTTACGATAATTTGTCCTCTAGTCTTGTTGTTCTTCTTGCTCAGTTGTCATCTCAAAGGTGCTGTCTCTCAGTCTACCCACAACGAACACTCCGGTGATACAATATTCTTTCCAAATCAGTGATCTTTCTGCAAGGAGCATAAATCTTGCATTACCATTTGTCTAACTTTTGTGTGACATACCATCCGTAAAACATGAAAGAACAAAAAGAGAGAGAACAATTAGGATAAAAAAACATTGTCGGATTTCCGTTCACCATTAGGCTTTTTACACCAACATGTCCATAGGTATCTCTGCACTTTCTCCCCCACCAGTATTTCCACTCTCCACCCTTTGTGCCTGGCCAAACACAACGATGCTGGTAAGATATACTGGGGTTGGGTAGACCTCTGAAAAGACCAAGTAGTCATGTGACGTTTGAGTTCTGCTGGTGAACGTTAGAGATGAGAAGGAAACATTTAAAGATAAATTACAAAGTTTACCCGGCCGTCCCTGTGTCTACAAGGAATTGACCTCCCAATTACATTGACTGTAACCTCAGGCTTACTATCAAGGCTAATGATCAACTTCACTGGCTGCAAATTACAGGTGCTTCCCAAAATTCTTCCTACATGATCCCTGATTACAATTACGTGTGTCATAACTTTGCTTGTGTTCTTGTCTAGGAGGTCTGACTTTATGTGTGCTGTTACAGTTGCTGGCATAATGCCCTTCCCTTTTACAAAGAGAACAAACCCTTGGCTTCCTCCATGTGCCAGTGGCCTGGGGTTTTGGTCGATTTGGTGCCTCTTCTAGTGCTTGAATGTTCATCACCATCAACCGCTCTTCCCGTGCTTCCCTGGTTCTTTGGATATTACGGACATGCTCAATAGCGGACTCTCTTAATGCAGCCACCGAGATACCTCTCCAGTTAGGTAGAGAGGTTTGTACCCTGATTCTTAGTGTGTCTTTTAAACCATCCATTAATACGGACACAGCTACCTCCCTATAATGTACATTATCCTCAATGTCCGTGATCCCAGTGTATCTAGATAATTCCTGCAGTGCTCGATGGAAATATTCCGCTGCCATTTCACCTTCTTTTTGGCAAATGGAGAAAATTTTGTTCCACTTGACAACAGTTGGGAAATATACTCCTAATTGCAGATTGATTTGTCGTACATTCTCCTGAGTGTTTTCCTCAGTGAGAGGTACGTCTGCGACTAATTTACAATCAGTAATACATTTCGCAGGTCAATATTGGAGGGTAGACATACCCTCAGCAATGTCCGCCAATCTTTGTTATTGGGTTATGCGGAGTTACCTAATTTTTTAATGAACCTTTGGCATGCGGCTAGATCTTTCCTGGGATCAGGAAATTCAGACATAATTGTCCTTAATTCTGTCTGGGACCCGGGGCAATGCATTGCAATGTCCCTGACGCGAGTGACTCCCAGAGTGTCAGTCTGTCCATTTGGGACTGCAATCACCCTGACAGGATTAA
Organism: Pseudophryne corroboree; assembly: GCF_028390025.1. NCBI lineage: Eukaryota > Metazoa > Chordata > Amphibia > Anura > Myobatrachidae > Pseudophryne > Pseudophryne corroboree. Next base: position 91,447,911 of record NC_086451.1, read on the forward strand.
GTTCAACTACATCATCTTGTGTTGACTCTACAATGTGAGGTGCAATTGTCTGTGCATAATATACAATACCGTACTTACCTCTGGACACGACCTCACCTGACCCTCCGTTAGGGGGCTTTACTACTATCTTTACCGATTGGGCCGTGCCCACCTGGGTGTCTCGTATGATGGCTGCTGGAAAAGGTGCCGACATCATGCTGGGCTCACTTTCTTGCTTGTAATCCTGAGGGAAGTTTAACATGGGGTGCAACTTGCATGGGTTAGAATTTGTAAATTTATCAGTTTTCCTACTATCATTATTACATTTACTACTATCATTATTAATACAGTTACTAAGTGCATTATTATCATCATATCCCAGTATGCCATTCTCTGTAGCCATTGTTTCTCAAGTTGCCATGTGTTTCCTGCTAAGGTGGGAATCAGCTGTGCCAGCTAATTCCCTTTGTATCTCACCTTCCTGTTGCCATAACTGTAAACAATCATAATGCCTAATCCTCTGTTTTGCAGATTTTATTAGACATATCCTTTTTCTTAGATTTTGCAATACCTCAGGATTCAAACTGCCCACCCTGGGGTACTGTTCACCATCATCCTCAGTCATTCGTTCCCATTCTTTGCATAAGACGTGTGTGTGTGATCCATATTTCTCACACATTATATACCGTGCTGTCCCTTTGGGCCAACCAATACCAACGTGAACCCTTGTTGATAGTCCCTTACTTGAGCAACTGGCCCCCATTATTTGCAGGTATTGCTTTCTCAGCGAACCCTTACAAAAAAACAAGTTCCCAGAGGTAAGGCGACGGTGAAAGTCCAACGAGTGCCTTCACCCACTCTCGCCCCTATTGGCTGATACGAATTCCAGCAGTGTGCCCACCACTGGTCGTACCCAATCTCGGGATCTTTTTGGAACCTCTATTTACTGAGAGCGCGTGGGAGTATGCTACCCCTCCCAGTAAATATCAGTTGTTGGAGATTTCCTGAGTGAACAGCGAAACTCCCTTAAAATAACTAAAACCTACACAAATCACATTACAGTGTACAAATAGCGTTTTTGATCCCGAAAAGCGTACGCAAATTGCGTAATGGGTATCAAGGCAACTAACTAATGCACACAATTACTTATCCGCTGAACGACCAATGGAATCGGTTGTTCAGGCTGCGAAACCTTCAGCTGGAGCGTTATACTAACGGGCCTATATGGGTACTACGCCAACCCCCGGGGCTGCGCTTTCTACCTCTGACCTTTCTTTTTGGTCACGGTTTTCAGAGCGTTGCGAGAGTTTGCGGTTTTCTGACTTCGCAGTCCTCTTGTCTGCTGATACTAATTGCTCCTTTACCTTATACAATGTTAACGTGAGCAAGCCAATCCCACGCCACCAAGTCTCCACTCACCTGGTGTGGTCTCCGACGGTATCTCGATTTCTGGGTTCACAAAAAAAGAATACCTTTATTTGCACACTCACTCCTGTTCACTCATATGCACACTGATTTTTCTGTACAGAAATTACTTTCATTCAGGCAAACAGTTCAATCATCGAGTTTTGCAATAGAAAATGGTTCTTTTTAAACTAAACTTTTTTGAAACTGAACAAACTTGTGCTATTATCACGTGGCTACTATACCGCCCACACTAAAACAATGCTATCATGTGATTTGAATTTAGTGGGCGTATCCGTACGCACGCTGCGTATTATACGCCACGTGTGTAGGCCTTTGTGTTTGCGTACGTAATCACGCACGTTGCCCGAGACACGTATACAAAAGGCCAGATACGCTCACAATAACACAAATAACACGATTCTATAAATGTAAACGATGTTCAACTATAATCGCTTATCGAACACCACACAGTATCTTCTGTGCTGCGTGCGTGTTTTTACAATTACTCCCTTAAGTATTACTTTATAATATCAACTAAATAGCACCAAATTTCCTCAGCACGTGTCTAGCAATCAATTCTAATGGCAACAAGAGAGTAGCTATGCGAAAATACACAGATACAATTATAAATTAATCTAGTAATCAATGCTTCCAATAGTATGATTCATATTGGGTAGCTATCTTGTAGAACATACATTGATATAAACACACACATAATTATAATATTATCTCTATGTACCCATTAAGTGTTTCTAATTTGCATATGAATGCTGTGCTTTTGACTGTCTGTGAAGGTGATTTTTTCACTGCCAGGAAAAAAAGCAGCCATACAGGTTAATTTGCATTTCAATGGCTATCCTACAACAAACAGAGTTTACCTGAATCACAGAGGTAAGGAGAGAGAAAAAAACAAAAAAACAAAACAAAACTTTTTTTTTATCTGTGTGTGTCATTCCTAAATTAAATATTCATTTTACTATTATCTTTCATTAAGCCCCATCTGAAACTATTTGTAATTGATTATGACATTGGTTAAATAAATGCATTGGTAACTCAAATGGTGAATTCTTTTTGACCATGGCCGGCTGATTATTCCTGAGTAGACTGAAAATCAGCTATTTTAGAAAAACATTTTTTTTTGGACCTTCCCAAAATGGCCGCTGCTCCTCCCCCTTCCACATCAATGAAGGTTACACAAAATGGAGGAGAGACCATGCGGCTTCCTTTGTCACAAAAAAATCACCATGCAAGCCCCTGGAGTTATTTTAGGCCTAAGTTAAAAACAACAACAACACTATATCAGGCTTTTGCAGCAACTTTTAAATATACTTTTAAACCTACTTAAACAGATAAGCAATCCAATCTGAATCAAACACAATATTACTCATTTGAACCTTGTTTTGTAACAATATGATCAGATTTGCAGAGTACAGGTGTGTGTGTGTGTGTTGCGGGTTTTGCGTGCGCAGTTGGCACCAAACAGAAATTAAACAGATTTAAAAGACAATAGCTTAACGTTCTTACCTTTCGGTTCTGGGTCCCACCAGCAGCCCTACAAACCAAGCGGAGGAGACGCTTATCTAATCAGCACTACCGTATCCCCAACCACCAAACGGATAACAGGGGATGCTACCTTCCCGCCCTTTGCTGACGGATAAAGTCTACCCGGTTCCGCTTGGCTGCGGATATGAGGAGGCCCGGATGAGTCCCCCAATTGATAAAGTCAAATATTTACCTTTGAACATAAGCTATGTATTAACACCATGAAGCCGTTATGGCCGCTAAACCACGTGCACGTGCTACGCACTTTGTACGCTATTTGCGTATAAAGACTTTGCACGTGGTACGCACGTAATGTACACACGCTGCGCTGGGCGTATGGAATACACACAGCGGGCGCACACACAGTTGATAACCTTTTAGACCTTGTTATGTTAAACACAGAGATGATATGCTTAAACTCTAAACCTTACTCATAAAGCACTGCAGCGATGTGATGCTGTAAAACCTTAATAATGCATATGCAATATGAGCGATTGAGACGCTCAGAAACCCTTAGTAGTAAACGATGAAATACACATGACCTGGTAAGGTTCCAACACCTTCATAGAAGATACTTTTAGTATGAAAAAGGGGAAAACAATTACAGCTTATACATTACAGACCTAACATTAATATCTAAACATAATAACAAGAAATAAGATATAAACATTAGCAAAGCGATCGCAAATACAAGCACACAGAGTGAGAATGAATGGCATACACAAAGAATAACAAAATGGCTACAGAGAAATATACATACATGAGAATGTTTCGCTGGCGCAACCTGAATTCAGTCCTCAGCTATCAAGGAGAAAGCCTTCAGAGTCTTGTGTGTCAATGCCTGTTGCAAGCTTTATTTATTCACAAGCTCAAGACATACTACAATAGACACTGTGTGCTCTTTTTCCATTGGTTAGGGGGTGGGACATGTCCTGCACCAGGGGCCATTGGAAAGTTCAAGAAGTGGGTGATGACTAGGACTTGTTAGTATTCCAAATTCCTGTCTGTCTGGATTGTTGTGGGTAGCTATTGTTTCGGATCTTCCAAACAAACTGGCTCTGGGCTTTGTTTACCCCACTGTCCCCTCCTTTAGTTGAGACAATGACAACTCAGCACTTATTATTCTGGTGAGAAACCTGGCCCTATTCATAAACAAAGGTGTAAGCCCTCTTCATAGAATCTCAAAGCTTAGTGTAAATAAGGCCATTGTATCTCAACTGTGGGAAATTCATGTGTGAATTCCATTCTGATCATCTGCCCATTTGTAATATATTTTAAATGCAATTTTATATCTATTTTCTACTTCTGCGCATAACTATACGCAGAAATATGTGAATCTTTCCTAACTATCATAGGAATATTACCCTTAAAATACCCTACAGCTGGATACTAAACACCACCTTTCAACCTTTATCTGAACCTTCCTAGCATGTAAAGAGGAATCTCTCTGTCCAAGAACTGTTTAAACGTAACATACTTGCTGACGTTGTCTAGGGGAATATTAACTATAAAACACACTATATGGGTTAAATATGTTGCGATCGAGTCGCCCGCTACATGCTCACAAACTCTACCGTAAATGCGCATACCACGCGCATGATCGCCGGCGCGATCTTACGCAATTTGCGGATATGCGCACGCACCGCAGACTGGGTGCACGTGCAGCAGGCATGTGCATGGGGTTAGTACAAGGCATGTGAATCAAGATATTTTTCGACTTTGACAATATATATATATATATATATAATATATATATATACACACACTCATACATACATATGGAAACCCCCCCCCCCCCCCCCCCCCCCGAAAATCCTGCGTTTGCCACTGATACAATACAGACAACAATACAGCAGGGGATTAAGTCATTACAGCAGAGGATTAAGTCTGACTGGCCAGTCACAGTTAATCTTATTAACCGTCAAGATAAATGTGGATACATCTGTACATGAATAGTGTTCTTCAGAGGTTCCATATTGTGAGAAACCATCATACAGGTACGCTGTATGTTGAATTGAAAAGAAAGTCATGTTGCCACGCCCCTTCTGTTATGTGACCATGCCCATTTTTTTCCAGCACGCGCACACAATTTCTTTGTAAGGCTTTTGATTTCTTTCTTTTTTTTTTTTTGGGGGGGGGGGGGGCATTCTAAATTTTGCCCTGGGCTCCAATAACCCTAGTTACGCCTCTGGTGAATAAATTCCATGCGCATGTGCGTGGTGTCTACTCTGTGGAGAGAGGGACTGGGGACGGTGCCAGCAGCTCCCACAGTGACAAAAACAGAAGGTGTGGCTCACAAGCACAGCATTTCTCACAAAGCCACACCCCCAGTCATGAGGCCATGCCCCCAAGTGCAGTGGTGCCGATTTCAATTTACAAGAAGGCGGAAGTTAGGACAATGTAGACTTGTGTGTATCGCGCATTTATACCTCCTTATAACTGAAAAGATGGAACAGTGGAGAGGAAAAGCGTGTAAATACAGGGTGAGCACAGTAGGTGTGTGTTCATGTAAACGCAGGTAAGGGTGGGTTCATGCAAATGCGGGTAAGGGTGAGTTCATGCAGTAAGGGTGGGTTCATGCAAATGCGGCTAAGGGTGGGTTCATGCAAATGCGGCTAAGGGTGGGTTCATGCAAATGCAGCTAAGGGTGGGTTCATGAAAATTCGGGTAAGGGTGGGTTCATGCAAATGAGGCTCTTGTATTCCTGCAGAAACGTGTATACGGCTGTAAGGCACCATGGGAGTTTTTAGCAGCCGTACAAACGCTAAGCCGCCGCCCTCTGGGAGTGTATCTTAGCAGAAGTGCGAACGAAAGGATCACAGAGCGGCTACAGAAAAAAAATTGTGCAGTTTCAGAGTAGCTCCAGACCTACTCCCCTCCACTACCCCTCATCCTCAGCACATTTCCTCTCCACCACTCCTCCTCATCCTCAGCACCTTTCCTCTCCACCACCCCTCTTCATCCTCAGCACCTTTCCTCTCCACCACTCCTCCTCATCCTCAGCACCTTTCCTCTCCACCACTCCTCCTCATCCTCAGCATCTTTCCTCTCAACCAATTCTCCCCATCCTCAGCGCCTTTTCCTTGCCACCACTCCTCCTCATCCTCAGAACCTTTCCTCACCACCACTCCTCCTCATCCTCAGCACCTTTCCTCTCCACCACTCCTCCTCATCCTCAGCACCTTTCCTCTCGACCACTTATCCCCATCCTCATCGCCATTTCCTCTCCACCACTCCTCCTCATCCTCAGCATCTTTCCTCTCAACCAATTCTCCCCATCCTCAGCGCCTTTTCCTCGACACCACTCCTCCTCATCCTCAGAACCTTTCCTCACCACCACTCCTCCTCATCCTCAGCACCTTTCCTCTCGACCACTTATCCCCATCCTCATCGCCTTTACCTCGCCACCACTCCTCCTCATCCTCAGCACCTTTCCTCTCCACCACTCCTCCTCATCCTCAGCACCTTTCCTCGCCACCACTCCTCATCCTCAGCACCTTTCCTCACCACCAGTCCACTTCATCCTTAGCACCTTTCCTCTCCACCACTCCTCATCCACAGCACCTTTAATCTCCACCACTCCTCCTCATCCTCAGCACCTTTCCTCTCCACCACTCCTCCCCATCCTCAGCACCTTTCCTCTCCACCACTCCTCCCCATCCTCAGCACCTTTCCTCTCCACCACTTCTCATCCACAGCACCTTTCCTCGCCACCACTCCTCCTCATCCTCAGCACCTTTCCTCTCCACCACTCCTCGCCATCCTCAGCACCTTTCCTCTCCACCACTCCTCCTCATCCTCAGCACCTTTCCTCGCCACCACTCCTCATCCTCAGCACCTTTCCTCGCCACCACTCCTCCTCATCCTAAGCACCTTTCCTCTCCACCACTCCTCCTCATCCTCAGAACCTTTCCTCTCCACCACTCCTCCCCATCCTCAGCACCTTTCCTCTCCACAAATCCTCCCCATCCTCAGCACCTTTCCTCATCACCACTCCTCCTCATACTCAGCACCTTTCCTCTCCACAACTCCTCCTCATCCTCAGCACCTTCCCTCTCCACCACTCCTCATCCTCAACAACTTTACTCTCCACCACGCCTCCTCATTCTCAGCACCTTTCCTCTCCACCACTCCTCCTCATCCTCCGCACCTTACCTCGCTACCACTGCTCTTGTTCCTCAGCAACTTTCTTTGCCACCACTCCTCATCCTCAGTGCCTTTGCTTGCCACCTCTCCTCCTCATCACCTTTACTCGCCACCACTCCTCATCATCCTCAGCACCTTTCCTTGCCACCACTCCTCCTCATCCTCAGCACCTTTCTTCGCCACCACTCCTCCTCATCCTCAGCACATTTCCTCGCCACCACTCCTCCCCATCCTCAGCACCTTTCCTCTCCACCACTCTGCCTCATCCTCAGCACCTTTTCTCTCCATTACTCCTCCTCATCCTCAGCACCTTTCCTCTCCACCACTCTTCCTCATCCTCAGCACCTTTCCTCTCCAGCACTCCTCCTCATCCTGAGCACCTTTCCTCTCCACCACTCCTCCTCATACTCAACACTTTTCCTCTCCATCACTCCTCCTCATCCTCAGCACCTTTTACTCTCGACCAATTCTCCCCATCCTCAGCGCCTTTTCCTTGCCAACACTCCTCCTCATCCTCAGAACCTTTCCTCTCCACCACTCCTCCTCATCCTCAGCACCTTTTCTCTCCACCACTCCTCCTCATCCTCAGCACCTTTCCTCGCCACCACTCCTCCTCATCCTCAGCACCTTTCCTCTCGACCACTTATCCCCATCCTCATCGCCTTTTCCTCGCCACCACTCCTCCTCATCCTCAGCACCTTTCCTCTCCACCACTCCTCCTCATCCTCAGCACCTTTCCATGCCACCACTCCTCCTCATCCTCAGCACCTTTCCTCTCCACCACTCCTCCTCATCCTCAGCACCTTTCCTCTCCACCACTCCTCCCCATCCTCAGCACCTTTCCTCTCCACCAATCCTCCCCATCCTCAGCACCTTTCCTCGTCACCACTCCTCCTCATACTCAGCACCTTTCCTCTCCACCACTCCTCCTCATCCTCAGCACCTTCCCTCTCCACCACTGCTCATCCTTAACAACTTTACTCTCCACCACGCCTCCTCATTCTCAGCACCTTTCCTCTCCACCACTCCTCCTCATCCTCAGCACCTTACCTCGCTGCCACTGCTCCTGTTCCTCAGCAACTTTCTTTGCCACCACTCCTCCTCATCCTCAGTGCCTTTCCTTGCCACCTCTCCTCCTCATCACCTTTCCTCGCCACCACTTCTCCTCATCCTCAGCACCTTTCCTTGCCACCAGACCTTCACATCACCTTTCCTCACCACCACTCCTCCTCATCCACAGCACCTTTCTTCGCCACCACTCCTCCTTATCCTCAGCACCTTTCCTCTCCACCACTCCTCCCCATCCTCAGCACCTTTCCTCTCCACCACTCCTCCTCATCCTCAGCACCTTTCCTCTCCACCACTCTACCTCATCCTCAGCACCTTTTCTCTCCACCACTCCTCCTCATCCTCAGCACATTTGCTCTCCACCATGCCTCCTCATCCTCAGTACCTTTCCTCTCCACCACTCCTCCTCATACTCAGCACCTTACCTCGCTACCACTGCTCCTGTTCCTCAGCACCTTTCCTCGCCACCACTCCTCCTCACCCTCAGCACCTATCCTCTCCACCAATTCTCCTCATCCTCAGAACCTTTCCTCTCCACCACATCTCCTCATCCTCAGAATCTTTCCTCTCCATCTCATCCTCAGCACCTTTCCTCTCCACCACTCCACCTCATCCTCAGCACCTTTCCTCTTAACCACTCTGCCTCATCCTCAGCACCTTTTCTCTCCACCAATCCTCCTCATCCTCAGCACCTTTGCTCTCCAACAAGCCTCCTTAACTTCAGCACCTTTTCCTCGCCACCACTCCTCCTCATCCTCAGCACCTTTCCTCACCACCACTCCTTCACATCCTCAGCACCTTTCCTCTCCACCACTCCTATTCATCCTCAGCACCTTTCCTCACCACCACTCCTCCTCATCCTCAGCACCTTTCCTCGCCACCACTCCTCCTCATCCTCAGCAACTTTCCTCTCCACCACTCCTCCCCATCCTCAGCACCTTTCCGCGCCACCACTCCTCCTCATCCTCAGCACCTTTCCTCTCGTCCACTTATCCCCATCCTCATCTCCTTTTCCTCGCCACCACTCCTCCTCATCCTCAGCACCTTTCCTCTCCACCACTCCTCCTCATCCTCAGCACCTTTACTCGCCACCACTCCTCATCCTCAGCACCATTCCTCGCCACCAGTCCACTTCATCCTTAGCACCTTTCCTCTCCACCACTCCTCCTCATCCTCAGCACCTTTCCTCTACACCACTCCTCCTCATCCTCAGCACCTTTACTCGCCACCACTCCTCATCCTCAGCACCTTTCCTCGCCACCAGTCCACTTCATGCTTAGCACCTTTCCTCTCCACCACTCCTCATCCACAGCACCTTTCCTCGCCACCACTCCTCCTCATCCTCAGCACCTTTCCTCTCCACCACTCCTCCCCATCCTCAGCACCTTTCCTCTCCACCACTCCTCATCCACAGCACCTTTCCTCGCCACCACTCCTCCTCATCCTCAGCACCTTTCCTCTCCACCACTCCTCCCCATCCTCAGCACCTTTCCTCTCCACCACTCCTCCTCATCCTCAGCACCTTTCCTCGCCACCATTACTCATCCTCAGCACATTTTCTCGCCACCACTCCTCCTCATCCTCAGCACCTTTCCTCTCCACCACTCCTCCTCATCCTCAGCACCTTTCCTCTCCACCACTCCTCCCCATCCTCAGCACCTTTCCTCACCACCAGTCCACTTCATCCTTAGCACCTTTCCTCTCCACCACTCCTCATCCACAGCACCTTTAATCTCCACCACTCCTCCTCATCCTCAGCACCTTTCCTCTCCACCACTCCTCCCCATCCTCAGCACCTTTCCTCTCCACCACTCCTCCCCATCCTCAGCACCTTTCCTCTCCACCACTTCTCATCCACAGCACCTTTCCTCGCCACCACTCCTCCTCATCCTCAGCACCTTTCCTCTCCACCACTCCTCGCCATCCTCAGCACCTTTCCTCTCCACCACTCCTCCTCATCCTCAGCACCTTTCCTCGCCACCACTCCTCATCCTCAGCACCTTTCCTCGCCACCACTCCTCCTCATCCTAAGCACCTTTCCTCTCCACCACTCCTCCTCATCCTCAGAACCTTTCCTCTCCACCACTCCTCCCCATCCTCAGCACCTTTCCTCTCCACAAATCCTCCCCATCCTCAGCACCTTTCCTCATCACCACTCCTCCTCATACTCAGCACCTTTCCTCTCCACAACTCCTCCTCATCCTCAGCACCTTCCCTCTCCACCACTCCTCATCCTCAACAACTTTACTCTCCACCACGCCTCCTCATTCTCAGCACCTTTCCTCTCCACCACTCCTCCTCATCCTCCGCACCTTACCTCGCTACCACTGCTCTTGTTCCTCAGCAACTTTCTTTGCCACCACTCCTCCTCATCCTCAGTGCCTTTCCTTGCCACCTCTCCTCCTCATCACCTTTCCTCTCCACCACTCCTCCTCATACTCAACACTTTTCCTCTCCATCCGTCCTCCTCATCCTCAGCACCTTTTACTCTCGACCAATTCTCCCATCCTCAGCGCCTTTTCCTTGCCAACACTCCTCCTCATCCTCAGAACCTTTCCTCTCCACCACTCCTCCTCATCCTCAGCACCTTTTCTCTCCACCACTCCTCCTCATCCTCAGCACCTTTCCTCGCCACCACTCCTCCTCATCCTCAGCACCTTTCCTCTCGACCACTTATCCCCATCCTCATCGTCTTTTCCTCGCCACCACTCCTCCTCATCCTCAGCACCTTTCCTCTCCACCACTCCTCCTCATCCTCAGCACCTTTCCATGCCACCACTCCTCCTCATCCTCAGCACCTTTCCTCTCCACCACTCCTCCTCATCCTCAGCACCTTTCCTCTCCACCACTCCTCCCCATCCTCAGCACCTTTCCTCTCCACCAATCCTCCCCATCCTCAGCACCTTTCCTCGTCACCACTCCTCCTCATACTCAGCACCTTTCCTCTCCACCACTCCTCCTCATCCTCAGCACCTTCCCTCTCCACCACTGCTCATCCTTAACAACTTTACTCTCCACCACGCCTCCTCATTCTCAGCACCTTTCCTCTCCACCACTCCTCCTCATCCTCAGCACCTTACCTCGCTGCCACTGCTCCTGTTCCTCAGCAACTTTCTTTGCCACCACTCCTCCTCATCCTCAGTGCCTTTCCTTGCCACCTCTCCTCCTCATCACCTTTCCTCGCCACCACTTCTCCTCATCCTCAGCACCTTTCCTTGCCACCAGACCTTCACATCACCTTTCCTCACCACCACTCCTCCTCATCCACAGCACCTTTCTTCGCCACCACTCCTCCTTATCCTCAGCACCTTTCCTCTCCACCACTCCTCCCCATCCTCAGCACCTTTCCTCTCCACCACTCCTCCTCATCCTCAGCACCTTTCCTCTCCACCACTCTACCTCATCCTCAGCACCTTTTCTCTCCACCACTCCTCCTCATCCTCAGCACATTTGCTCTCCACCATGCCTCCTCATCCTCAGTACCTTTCCTCTCCACCACTCCTCCTCATACTCAGCACCTTACCTCGCTACCACTGCTCCTGTTCCTCAGCACCTTTCCTCGCCACCACTCCTCCTCACCCTCAGCACCTATCCTCTCCACCAATTCTCCTCATCCTCAGAACCTTTCCTCTCCACCACATCTCCTCATCCTCAGAATCTTTCCTCTCCATCTCATCCTCAGCACCTTTCCTCTCCACCACTCCACCTCATCCTCAGCACCTTTCCTCTTAACCACTCTGCCTCATCCTCAGCACCTTTTCTCTCCACCAATCCTCCTCATCCTCAGCACCTTTGCTCTCCAACAAGCCTCCTTAACTTCAGCACCTTTTCCTCGCCACCACTCCTCCTCATCCTCAGCACCTTTCCTCACCACCACTCCTTCACATCCTCAGCACCTTTCCTCTCCACCACTCCTATTCATCCTCAGCACCTTTCCTCACCACCACTCCTCCTCATCCTCAGCACCTTTCCTCGCCACCACTCCTCCTCATCCTCAGCAACTTTCCTCTCCACCACTCCTCCCCATCCTCAGCACCTTTCCGCGCCACCACTCCTCCTCATCCTCAGCACCTTTCCTCTCGTCCACTTATCCCCATCCTCATCTCCTTTTCCTCGCCACCACTCCTCCTCATCCTCAGCACCTTTCCTCTCCACCACTCCTCCTCATCCTCAGCACCTTTACTCGCCACCACTCCTCATCCTCAGCACCATTCCTCGCCACCAGTCCACTTCATCCTTAGCACCTTTCCTCTCCACCACTCCTCCTCATCCTCAGCACCTTTCCTCTACACCACTCCTCCTCATCCTCAGCACCTTTACTCGCCACCACTCCTCATCCTCAGCACCTTTCCTCGCCACCAGTCCACTTCATCCTTAGCACCTTTCCTCTCCACCACTCCTCATCCACAGCACCTTTCCTCGCCACCACTCCTCCTCATCCTCAGCACCTTTCCTCCCCACCACTCCTCCCCATCCTCAGCACCTTTCCTCTCCACCACTCCTCATCCACAGCACCTTTCCTCGCCACCACTCCTCCTCATCCTCAGCACCTTTCCTCTCCACCACTCCTCCCCATCCTCAGCACCTTTCCTCTCCACCACTCCTCCTCATCCTCAGCACCTTTCCTCGCCACCATTACTCATCCTCAGCACATTTTCTCGCCACCACTCCTCCTCATCCTCAGCACCTTTCCTCTCCACCACTCCTCCTCATCCTCAGCACCTTTCCTCTCCACCACTCCTCCCCATCCTCAGCACCTTTCCTCTCCACCAATCCTCCCCATCCTCAGCACCTTTCCTCTCCACCACTCCTCCCCATCCTCAGCACCTTTCCTCTCCACCACTCCTCCTCATCCTCAGCACCTTTCCTCGCCACCATTACTCATCCTCAGCACCTTTCCTCGCCACCACTCCTCCTCATCCTCAGCACCTTTCCTCTCCACCACTCCTCCCCATCCTCAGCACCTTTCCTCTCCACCAATCCTCCCCATCCTCAGCACCTTTCCTCGTCACCACTCCTACTCATACTCAGCACCTTTCCTCTCCACCATTCCTCCTCATCCTCAGCACCTTCCCTCTCCTCCACTCCTCATCCTCAACAACTTTACTCTCCACCACGCCTCCTCATTCTTAGCACCTTTCCTCTCCACCACTCCTCCTCATCCTCAGCACCTTACCTCGCTACCACTGCTCCTGTTCCTCAGCAACTTTCTTTGCCACCACTCCTCCTCATCCTCAGTTCCTTTCCTTGTCACCTCTCCTCCTCATCACCTTTCCTCGCCACCACTTCTCCTCATCCTCAGCACCTTTCCATGCCACCACACCTTCACATCACCTTTCCTCGCCACCACTCCTCCTCATCCTCAACACCTTTCTTCGCCACCACTCCTCCTCATCCTCAGCACCTTTCCTCTCCACCACTCCTCCCTATCCTCAGCACCTTTCCTCTCCACCACTCCTCCTTATCCTCAGCACCTTTCCTCGCCACCACTCCTCATCCTCAGCACCTTTCCTCGCCACCACTCCTCCTCATCCTCAGCACCTTTCCTCTCCAGCACTCCTCCTCATCCTCAGCACCTTTCCTCTCCACCACTCCTCCCCATCCTCAGCACCTTTCCTCTCCACCAATCCTCCCCATCCTCAGCACCTTTCCTCGTCACCACTCCTCCTCATACTCAGCACCTTTCCTCTCCACCATTAATCCTCATCCTCAGCACCTTCCCTCTCCACCACTCCTCATCCTCAACAACTTTACTCTCCACCACGCCTCCTCATTCTCAGCACCTTTCCTCTCCACCACTCCTCCTCATCCTCAGCACCTTACCTCGCTACCACTGCTCCTGTTCCTCAGCATCTTTCTTTGCCACCACTCCTCCTCATCCTCAGTGCCTTTCCTTGCCACCTCTCCTCCTCATCACCTTTCCTCGCCACCACTTCTCCTCATCCTCAGAACCTTTCCTTGCCAACAGACCTTCACATCACCTTTCCTCGCCACCACTCCTCCTCATCCACAGCACCTTTCATCGCCACCACTCCTCCTTATCCTCAGCACCTTTCCTCTCCACCACTCCTCCCCATCCTCAGCACCTTTCCTCTCCACCAATCCTCCCCATCCTCAGCACCTTTCCTCGTCACCATTACTCATCCTCAGCACCTTTCCTCGCCACCACTCCTCCTCATCCTCAGCACCTTACCTCGCTGCCACTGCTCCTGTTCCTCAGCAACTTTCTTTGCCACCACTCCTCCTCATCCTCAGTGCCTTTCCTTGCCACCTCTCCTCCTCATTACCTTTCCTCGCCACCACTTCTCCTCATCCTCAGTACCTTTCCTTGCCACCAGACCTTCACATCACCTTTCCTCACCACCACTCCTCCTCATCCACAGCACCTTTCTTCGCCACCACTCCTCCTTATCCTCAGCACCTTTCCTCTCCACCACTCCTCCCCATCCTCAGCACCTTTCCTCTCCACCACTCCTCCTCATCCTCAGCACCTTTCCTCTCCACCACTCTGCCTCATCCTCAGCACCTTTTCTCTCCACCACTCCTCCTCATCCTCAGCACATTTGCTCTCCACCATGCCTCCTCATCCTCAGTACCTTTCCTCTCCACCACTCCTCCTCATACTCAGCACCTTACCTCGCTACCACTGCTCCTGTTCCTCAGCACCTTTCCTCGCCACCACTCCTCCTCACCCTCAGCACCTATCCTCTCCACCAATTCTCCTCATCCTCAGAACCTTTCCTCTCCACCACATCTCCTCATCCTCAGAACCTTTCCTCTCCATCTCATCCTCAGCACCTTTCCTCTCCACCACTCCACCTCATCCTCAGCACCTTTCATCTTAACCACTCTGCCTCATCCTCAGCACCTTTTCTCTCCACCAATCCTCCTCATCCTCAGCACCTTTGCTCTCCAACAAGCCTCCTTAACTTCAGCACCTTTTCGTCGCCACCACTCCTCCTCATCCTCAGCACCTTTCCTCACCACCACTCCTTCACATCCTCAGCACCTTTCCTCTCCACCACTCCTATTCATCCTCAGCACCTTTCCTCACCACCACTCCTCCTCATCCTCAGCACCTTTCCTCGCCACCACTCCTCCTCATCCTCAGCACCTTTCCTCTCCACCACTCCTCCTTATCCTCAGCACCTTTCCGCGCCACCACTCCTTCTCATCCTCAGCACCTTTCCTCTCGACCACTTATCCCCATCCTCATCTCCTTTTCCTCGCCACCACTCCTCCTCATCCTCAGCACCTTTCCTCTCCACCACTCCTCCTCATCCTCAGCACCTTTACTCGCCACCACTCCTCATCCTCAGCACCTTTCCTCGCCACCAGTCCACTTCATCCTTAGCACCTTTCCTCTCCACCACTCCTCATCCTCAGCACCTTTCCTCGCCACCACTCCTCCTCATCCTCAGCACCTTTCCTCTCCACCACTCCTCCCCATCCTCAGCACCTTTCCTCTCCACCACTCCTCATCCACAGCACCTTTCCTCGCCACCACTCCTCCTCATCCTCAGCACCTTTCCTCTCCACCACTCCTCCCCATCCTCAGCACCTTTCCTCTCCCGCACTCCTCCTCATCCTCAGCACCTTTCCTCGCCACCATTACTCATCCTCAGCACCTTTCCTCGCCACCACTCCTCCTCATCCTCAGCACCTTTCCTCTCCACCACTCCTCCTCATCCTCAGCACCTTTCCTCTACACCACTCCTCCTCATCCTCAGCACCTTTACTCGCCACCACTCCTCATCCTCAGCACCTTTCCTCGCCACCAGTCCACTTCATCCTTAGCACCTTTCCTCTCCACCACTCCTCATCCACAGCACCTTTCCTCGCCACCACTCCTCCTCATCCTCAGCACCTTTCCTCTCCACCACTCCTCCCCATCCTCAGCACCTTTCCTCTCCACCACTCCTCATCCACAGCACCTTTCCTCGCCACCACTCCTCCTCATCCTCAGCACCTTTCCTCTCCACCACTCCTCCCCATCCTCAGCACCTTTCCTCTCCACCACTCCTCCCCATCCTCAGCACCTTTCCTCTCCACCACTCCTCCTCATCCTCAGCACCTTTCCTCGCCACCATTACTCATCCTCAGCACCTTTCCTCGCCACCACTCCTCCTCATCCTCAGCACCTTTCCTCTCCACCACTCCTCCCCATCCTCAGCACCTTTCCTCTCCACCAATCCTCCCCATCCTCAGCACCTTTCCTCGTCACCACTCCTACTCATACTCAGCACCTTTCCTCTCCACCATTCCTCCTCATCCTCAGCACCTTCCCTCTCCTCCACTCCTCATCCTCAACAACTTTACTCTCCACCACGCCTCCTCATTCTTAGCACCTTTCCTCTCCACCACTCCTCCTCATCCTCAGCACCTTACCTCGCTACCACTGCTCCTGTTCCTCAGCAACTTTCTTTGCCACCACTCCTCCTCATCCTCAGTTCCTTTCCTTGTCACCTCTCCTCCTCATCACCTTTCCTCGCCACCACTTCTCCTCATCCTCAGCACCTTTCCATGCCACCACACCTTCACATCACCTTTCCTCGCCACCACTCCTCCTCATCCTCAACACCTTTCTTCGCCACCACTCCTCCTCATCCTCAGCACCTTTCCTCTCCACCACTCCTCCCTATCCTCAGCACCTTTCCTCTTCACCACTCCTCCTTATCCTCAGCACCTTTCCTCGCCACCACTCCTCATCCTCAGCACCTTTCCTCGCCACCACTCCTCCTCATCCTCAGCACCTTTCCTCTCCAGCACTCCTCCTCATCCTCAGCACCTTTCCTCTCCACCACTCCTCCCCATCCTCAGCACCTTTCCTCTCCACCAATCCTCCCCATCCTCAGCACCTTTCCTCGTCACCACTCCTCCTCATACTCAGCACCTTTCCTCTCCACCATTAATCCTCATCCTCAGCACCTTCCCTCTCCACCACTCCTCATCCTCAACAACTTTACTCTCCACCACGCCTCCTCATTCTCAGCACCTTTCCTCTCCACCACTCCTCCTCATCCTCAGCACCTTACCTCGCTACCACTGCTCCTGTTCCTCAGCATCTTTCTTTGCCACCACTCCTCCTCATCCTCAGTGCCTTTCCTTGCCACCTCTCCTCCTCATCACCTTTCCTCGCCACCACTTCTCCTCATCCTCAGAACCTTTCCTTGCCAACAGACCTTCACATCACCTTTCCTCGCCACCACTCCTCCTCATCCACAGCACCTTTCATCGCCACCACTCCTCCTTATCCTCAGCACCTTTCCTCTCCACCACTCCTCCCCATCCTCAGCACCTTTCCTCTCCACCAATCCTCCCCATCCTCAGCACCTTTCCTCGTCACCATTACTCATCCTCAGCACCTTTCCTCGCCACCACTCCTCCTCATCCTCAGCACCTTACCTCGCTGCCACTGCTCCTGTTCCTCAGCAACTTTCTTTGCCACCACTCCTCCTCATCCTCAGTGCCTTTCCTTGCCACCTCTCCTCCTCATTACCTTTCCTCGCCACCACTTCTCCTCATCCTCAGTACCTTTCCTTGCCACCAGACCTTCACATCACCTTTCCTCACCACCACTCCTCCTCATCCACAGCACCTTTCTTCGCCACCACTCCTCCTTATCCTCAGCACCTTTCCTCTCCACCACTCCTCCCCATCCTCAGCACCTTTCCTCTCCACCACTCCTCCTCATCCTCAGCACCTTTCCTCTCCACCACTCTGCCTCATCCTCAGCACCTTTTCTCTCCACCACTCCTCCTCATCCTCAGCACATTTGCTCTCCACCATGCCTCCTCATCCTCAGTACCTTTCCTCTCCACCACTCCTCCTCATACTCAGCACCTTACCTCGCTACCACTGCTCCTGTTCCTCAGCACCTTTCCTCGCCACCACTCCTCCTCACCCTCAGCACCTATCCTCTCCACCAATTCTCCTCATCCTCAGAACCTTTCCTCTCCACCACATCTCCTCATCCTCAGAACCTTTCCTCTCCATCTCATCCTCAGCACCTTTCCTCTCCACCACTCCACCTCATCCTCAGCACCTTTCATCTTAACCACTCTGCCTCATCCTCAGCACCTTTTCTCTCCACCAATCCTCCTCATCCTCAGCACCTTTGCTCTCCAACAAGCCTCCTTAACTTCAGCACCTTTTCGTCGCCACCACTCCTCCTCATCCTCAGCACCTTTCCTCACCACCACTCCTTCACATCCTCAGCACCTTTCCTCTCCACCACTCCTATTCATCCTCAGCACCTTTCCTCACCACCACTCCTCCTCATCCTCAGCACCTTTCCTCGCCACCACTCCTCCTCATCCTCAGCACCTTTCCTCTCCACCACTCCTCCTTATCCTCAGCACCTTTCCGCGCCACCACTCCTTCTCATCCTCAGCACCTTTCCTCTCGACCACTTATCCCCATCCTCATCTCCTTTTCCTCGCCACCACTCCTCCTCATCCTCAGCACCTTTCCTCTCCACCACTCCTCCTCATCCTCAGCACCTTTACTCGCCACCACTCCTCATCCTCAGCACCTTTCCTCGCCACCAGTCCACTTCATCCTTAGCACCTTTCCTCTCCACCACTCCTCATCCTCAGCACCTTTCCTCGCCACCACTCCTCCTCATCCTCAGCACCTTTCCTCTCCACCACTCCTCCCCATCCTCAGCACCTTTCCTCTCCACCACTCCTCATCCACAGCACCTTTCCTCGCCACCACTCCTCCTCATCCTCAGCACCTTTCCTCTCCACCACTCCTCCCCATCCTCAGCACCTTTCCTCTCCCGCACTCCTCCTCATCCTCAGCACCTTTCCTCGCCACCATTACTCATCCTCAGCACCTTTCCTCGCCACCACTCCTCCTCATCCTCAGCACCTTTCCTCTCCACCACTCCTCCTCATCCTCAGCACCTTTCCTCTACACCACTCCTCCTCATCCTCAGCACCTTTACTCGCCACCACTCCTCATCCTCAGCACCTTTCCTCGCCACCAGTCCACTTCATCCTTAGCACCTTTCCTCTCCACCACTCCTCATCCACAGCACCTTTCCTCGCCACCACTCCTCCTCATCCTCAGCACCTTTCCTCTCCACCACTCCTCCCCATCCTCAGCACCTTTCCTCTCCACCACTCCTCATCCACAGCACCTTTCCTCGCCACCACTCCTCCTCATCCTCAGCACCTTTCCTCTCCACCACTCCTCCCCATCCTCAGCACCTTTCCTCTCCACCATTCCTCCTCATCCTCAGCACCTTCCCTCTCCTCCACTCCTCATCCTCAACAACTTTACTCTCCACCACGCCTCCTCATTCTTAGCACCTTTCCTCTCCACCACTCCTCCTCATCCTCAGCACCTTACCTCGCTACCACTGCTCCTGTTCCTCAGCAACTTTCTTTGCCACCACTCCTCCTCATCCTCAGTGCCTTTCCTTGTCACCTCTCCTCCTCATCACCTTTCCTCGCCACCACTTCTCCTCATCCTCAGCACCTTTCCATGCCACCACACCTTCACATCACCTTTCCTCGCCACCACTCCTCCTCATCCTCAACACCTTTCTTCGCCACCACTCCTCCTCATCCTCAGCACCTTTCCTCTCCACCACTCCTCCCTATCCTCAGCACCTTTCCTCTCCACCACTCCTCCTTATCCTCAGCACCTTTCCTCGCCACCACTCCTCATCCTCAGCACCTTTCCTCGCCACCACTCCTCCTCATCCTCAGCACCTTTCCTCTCCACCACTCCTCCTCATCCTCAGCACCTTTCCTCTCCACCACTCCTCCCCATCCTCAGCACCTTTCCTCTCCACCAATCCTCCCCATCCTCAGCACCTTTCCTCGTCACCACTCCTCCTCATACTCAGCACCTTTCCTCTCCACCATTCCTCCTCATCCTCAGCACCTTCACTCTCCACCACTCCTCATCCTCAACAACTTTACTCTCCACCACGCCTCCTCATTCTCAGCACCTTTCCTCTCCACCACTCCTCCTCATCCTCAGCACCTTACCTCGCTACCACTGCTCCTGTTCCTCAGCAACTTTCTTTGCCACCACACCTCCTCATCCTCAGTGCCTTTCCTTGCCACCTCTCCTCCTCATCACCTTTCCTCGCCACCACTTCTCCTCATCCTCAGAACCTTTCCTTGCCAACAGACCTTCACATCACCTTTCCTCGCCACCACTCCTCCTCATCCACAGCACCTTTCATCGCCACCACTCCTCCTTATCCTCAGCACCTTTCCTCTCCACCACTCCTCCCCATCCTCAGCACCTTTCCTCTCCACCAATCCTCCCCATCCTCAGCACCTTTCCTCGTCACCATTACTCATCCTCAGCACCTTTCCTCGCCACCACTCCTCCTCATCCTCAGCACCTTTCCTCTCGACCACTTATCCCCATCCTCATCGCCTTTTCCTCTCCACCACTCCTCCTCATCCTCAGCATCTTTCCTCTCAACCAATTCTCCCCATCCTCAGCGCCTTTTCCTCGCCACCACTCCTCCTCATCCTCAGAACCTTTCCTCACCACCACTCCTCCTCATCCTCAGCACCTTTCCTCTTGACCACTTATCCCCATCCTCATCGCCTTTACCTCGCCACCACTCCTCCTCATCCTCAGCACCTTTCCTCTCCACCACTCCTCCTCATCCTCAGCACCTTTCCTCGCCACCACTCCTCATCCTCAGCACCTTTCCTCACCACCAGTCCACTTCATCCTTAGCACCTTTCCTCTCCACCACTCCTCATCCACAGCAACTTTAATCGCCACCACTCCTCCTCATCCTCAGCACCTTTCCTCTCCACCAGTCCTCCCCATCCTCAGCACCTTTCCTCTCCACCACTCCTCCCCATCCTCAGCACCTTTCCTCTCCACCACTTCTCATCCACAGCACCTTTCCTCGCCACCACTCCTCCTCATCCTCAGCACCTTTCCTCTCCACCACTCCTCGCCATCCTCAGCACCTTTCCTCTCCACCACTCCTCCTCATCCTCAGCACCTTTCCTCGCCACCACTCCTCATCCTCAGCACCTTTCCTCGCCACCACTCCTCCTCATCTTCAGCACCTTTCCTCTCCACCACTCCTCCTCATCCTCAGAACCTTTCCTCTCCACCACTCCTCCCCATCCTCAGCACCTTTCCTCTCCACCAATCCTCCCCATCCTCAGCACCTTTCCTCATCACCACTCCTCCTCATACTCAGCACCTTTCCTCTCCACCACTCCTCCTCATCCTCACCACCTTCCCTCTCCACCACTCCTCATCCTCAACAACTTTACTCTCCACCACGCCTCCTCATCCTCAGCACATTTCCTCTCCACCACTCCTCCCCATCCTCAGCACCTTTCCTCTCCACCACTCTGCCTCATCCTCAGCACCTTTTCTCTCCATTACTCCTCCTCATCCTCAGCACCTTTCCTCTCCACCACTCCTCCTCATCCTCAGCACCTTTCCTCTACAGCACTCCTCCTCATCCTGAGCACCTTTCCTCTCCACCACTCCTCCTCATACTCAACACCTTTCCTCTCCATCACTCCTCCTCATCCTCAGCGCCTTTTACTCTCGACCAATTCACCCCATCTTCAGCGCCTTTTCCTCGCCACCACTCCTCCTCATCCTCAGAACCTATCCTCTCCACCACTCCTCCTCATCCTCAGCACCTTTTCTCTCCACCACTCCTCCTCATCCTCAGCACCTTTCCTCGCCACCACTCCTCCTCATCCTCAGCACCTTTCCTCTCGACCACTTATCCCTATCCTCATCGCCTTTTCCTCGCCACCACTCCTCCTCATCCTCAGCACCTTTCCTCTCCACCACTCCTCCTCATCCTCAGCACCTTTCCTCTCCACCACTCCTCCCCATCCTCAGCACCTTTCCTCTCCACCAATCCTCCCCATCCTCAGCACCTTTCCTCGTCACCACTCCTCCTCATCCTCAGCACATTTCCTCTCCACCACTCCTCCCCATCCTCAGCACCTTTCCTCTCCACCACTCTGCCTCATCCTCAGCACCTTTTCTCTCCATTACTCCTCCTCATCCTCAGCACCTTTCTCCTCCACCACTTCTCCTCATCCTCAGCACCTTTCCTCTCCAGCACTCCTCCTCATCCTGAGCACCTTTCCTCTCCACCACTCCTCCTCATACTCAACACTTTTCCTCTCCATCACTCCTACTCATCCTCAGCACCTTTTACTCTCGACCAATTCTCCCCATCCTCAGCGCCTTTTCCTCGCCACCACTCCTCCTCATCCTCAGAACCTTTCCTCTCCACCACTCCTCCTCATCCTCAGCACCTTTTCTCTCCACCACTCCTCCTCATCCTCAGCACCTTTCCTCGCCACCACTCCTCCTCATCCTCAGCACCTTTCCTCTCGACCACTTATCCCCATCCTCATCGCCTTTTCCTCGCCACCACTCCTCCTCATCCTCAGCACCTTTCCTCTCCACCACTCCTCCTCATCCTCAGCACCTTTCGATGCCACCACTCCTCCTCATCCTCAGCACCTTTCCTCTCCACCACTCCTCCTCATCCTCAGCACCTTTCCTCTCCACCACTCCTCCCCATCCTCAGCACCTTTCCTCTCCACCAATCCTCCCCATCCTCAGCACCTTTCCTCGTCACCACTCCTCCTCATACTCAGCACCTTTCCTCTCCACCACTCCTCCTCATCCTCAGCACCTTCCCTCTCCACCACTGCTCATCCTCAACAACTTTACTCTCCACCACGCCTCCTCATTCTCAGCACCTTTCCTCTCCACCACTCCTCCTCATCCTCAGCACCTTACCTCGCTGCCACTGCTCCTGTTCCTCAACAACTTTCTTTGCCACCACTCCTCCTCATCCTCAGTGCCTTTCCTTGCCACCTCTCCTCCTCATCACCTTTCCTCGCCACCACTTCTCCTCATCCTCAGCACCTTTCCTTGCCACCAGACCTTCACATCACCTTTCCTCACCACCACTCCTCCTCATCCACAGCACCTTTCTTCGCCACCACTCCTCCTTATCCTCAGCACCTTTCCTCTCCACCACTCCTCCTCATCCTCAGCACCTTTCCTCTCCACCACTCTGCCTCATCCTCAGCACCTTTTCTCTCCACCACTCCTCCTCATCCTCAGCACCTTCCCTCTCCACCACTGCTCATCCTCAACAACTTTACTCTCCACCACGCCTCCTCATTCTCAGCACCTTTCCTCTCCACCACTCCTCCTCATCCTCAGCACCTTACCTCGCTGCCACTGCTCCTGTTCCTCAACAACTTTCTTTGCCACCACTCCTCCTCATCCTCAGTGCCTTTCCTTGCCACCTCTCCTCCTCATCACCTTTCCTCGCCACCACTTCTCCTCATCCTCAGCACCTTTCCTTGCCACCAGACCTTCACATCACCTTTCCTCACCACCACTCCTCCTCATCCACAGCACCTTTCCTTGCCACCACTCCTCCTCATCCTCAGCACCTTTCTTCGCCACCACTCCTCCTCATCCTCAGCACATTTCCTCTCCACCACTCCTCCCCATCCTCAGCACCTTTCCTCTCCACCACTCTGCCTCATCCTCAGCACCTTTTCTCTCCATTACTCCTCCTCATCCTCAGCACCTTTCCTCTCCACCACTCCTCCTCATCCTCAGCACCTTTCCTCTACAGCACTCCTCCTCATCCTGAGCACCTTTCCTCTCCACCACTCCTCCTCATACTCAACACCTTTCCTCTCCATCACTCCTCCTCATCCTCAGCGCCTTTTACTCTCGACCAATTCACCCCATCTTCAGCGCCTTTTCCTCGCCACCACTCCTCCTCATCCTCAGAACCTATCCTCTCCACCACTCCTCCTCATCCTCAGCACCTTTTCTCTCCACCACTCCTCCTCATCCTCAGCACCTTTCCTCGCCACCACTCCTCCTCATCCTCAGCACCTTTCCTCTCGACCACTTATCCCTATCCTCATCGCCTTTTCCTCGCCACCACTCCTCCTCATCCTCAGCACCTTTCCTCTCCACCACTCCTCCTCATCCTCAGCACCTTTCCTCTCCACCACTCCTCCCCATCCTCAGCACCTTTCCTCTCCACCAATCCTCCCCATCCTCAGCACCTTTCCTCGTCACCACTCCTCCTCATCCTCAGCACATTTCCTCTCCACCACTCCTCCCCATCCTCAGCACCTTTCCTCTCCACCACTCTGCCTCATCCTCAGCACCTTTTCTCTCCATTACTCCTCCTCATCCTCAGCACCTTTCTCCTCCACCACTTCTCCTCATCCTCAGCACCTTTCCTCTCCAGCACTCCTCCTCATCCTGAGCACCTTTCCTCTCCACCACTCCTCCTCATACTCAACACTTTTCCTCTCCATCACTCCTACTCATCCTCAGCACCTTTTACTCTCGACCAATTCTCCCCATCCTCAGCGCCTTTTCCTCGCCACCACTCCTCCTCATCCTCAGAACCTTTCCTCTCCACCACTCCTCCTCATCCTCAGCACCTTTTCTCTCCACCACTCCTCCTCATCCTCAGCACCTTTCCTCGCCACCACTCCTCCTCATCCTCAGCACCTTTCCTCTCGACCACTTATCCCCATCCTCATTGCCTTTTCCTCGCCACCACTCCTCCTCATCCTCAGCACCTTTCCTCTCCACCACTCCTCCTCATCCTCAGCACCTTTCCATGCCACCACTCCTCCTCATCCTCAGCACCTTTCCTCTCCACCACTCCTCCTCATCCTCAGCACCTTTCCTCTCCACCACTCCTCCCCATCCTCAGCACCTTTCCTCTCCACCAATCCTCCCCATCCTCAGCACCTTTCCTCGTCACCACTCCTCCTCATACTCAGCACCTTTCCTCTCCACCACTCCTCCTCATCCTCAGCACCTTCCCTCTCCACCACTGCTCATCCTCAACAACTTTACTCTCCACCACGCCTCCTCATTCTCAGCACCTTTCCTCTCCACCACTCCTCCTCATCCTCAGCACCTTACCTCGCTGCCACTGCTCCTGTTCCTCAACAACTTTCTTTGCCACCACTCCTCCTCATCCTCAGTGCCTTTCCTTGCCACCTCTCCTCCTCATCACCTTTCCTCGCCACCACTTCTCCTCATCCTCAGCACCTTTCCTTGCCACCAGACCTTCACATCACCTTTCCTCACCACCACTCCTCCTCATCCACAGCACCTTTCTTCGCCACCACTCCTCCTTATCCTCAGCACCTTTCCTCTCCACCACTCCTCCTCATCCTCAGCACCTTTCCTCTCCACCACTCTGCCTCATCCTCAGCACCTTTTCTCTCCACCACTCCTCCTCATCCTCAGCACATTTGCTCTCCACCATGCCTCCTCATCCTCAGTACCTTTCCTCTCCACCACTCCTCCTCATACTCAGCACCTTACCTCGCTACCACTGCTCCTGTTCCTCAGCACCTTTCCTCGCCACCACTCCTTCTCACCCTCAGCACCTATCCTATCCACCAATTCTCCTCATCCTTAGAACCTTTCCTCTCCACCACATCTCCTCATCCTCAGAACCTTTCCTCTCCATCTCATCGTCAGCACCTTTCCTCTCCACCACTCCACCTCATCCTCAGCACCTTTCCTCTTAACCACTCTGCCTCATCCTCAGCACCTTTTCTCTCCACCAATCCTCCTCATCCTCAGCACCTTTGCTCTCCAACAAGCCTCCTTAACTTCAGCACCTTTTCCTCGCCACCACTCCTCCTCATCCTCAGCACCTTTCCTCACCACCACTCCTTCACATCCTCAGCACCTTTCCTCTCCACCACTCCACCTCATCCTCAGCAACTTTCCTCTCCACCACTCCTCCCCATCCTCAGCACCTTTCCGCGCCACCACTCCTCCTCATCCTCAGCACCTTTCCTCTCGACCACTTATCCCCATCCTCATCTCCTTTTCCTCGCCACCACTCCTCCTCATCCTCAGCACCTTTCCTCTCCACCACTCCTCCTCATCCTCAGCACCTTTACTCGCCACCACTCCTCATCCTCAGCACCTTTCCTCGCCACCAGTCCACTTCATCCTTAGCACCTTTCCTCTCCACCACTCCTCATCCACAGCATCTTTCCTCGCCACCACTCCTCCTCATCCTCAGCACCTTTCCTCTCCACCACTCCTCCCCATCCTCAGCACCTTTCCTCTCCACCACTCCTCATCCACAGCACCTTTCCTCGCCACCACTCCTCCTCATCCTCAGCACCTTTCCTCTCCACCACTCCTCCCCATCCTCAGCACCTTTCCTCTCCCGCACTCCTCCTCATCCTCAGCACCTTTCCTCGCCACCATTACTCATCCTCAGCACCTTTCCTCGCCACCACTCCTCCTCATCCTCAGCACCTTTCCTCTCCACCACTCCTCCTCATCCTCAGCACCTTTCCTCTACACCACTCCTCCTCATCCTCAGCACCTTTACTCGCCACCACTCCTCATCCTCAGCACCTTTCCTCGCCACCAGTCCACTTCATCCTTAGCACCTTTCCTCTCCACCACTCCTCATCCACAGCACCTTTCCTCACCACCACTCCTCCTCATCCTCAGCACCTTTCCTCTCCACCACTCCTCCCCATCCTCAGCACCTTTCCTCTCCACCACTCCTCATCCACAGCACCTTTCCTCGCCACCACTCCTCCTCATCCTCAGCACCTTTCCTCTCCACCACTCCTCCCCATCCTCAGCACCTTTCCTCTCCACCACTCCTCCTCATCCTCAGCACCTTTCCTCGCCACCATTACTCATCCTCAGCACATTTTCTCGCCACCACTCCTCCTCATCCTCAGCACCTTTCCTCTCCACCACTCCTCCTCATCCTCAGCACCTTTCCTCTCCACCACTCCTCCTCATCCTCAGCACCTTTACTCGCCACCACTCCTCATCCTCAGCACCTTTCCTCGCCACCAGTCCACTTCATCCTTAGCACCTTTCCTCTCCACCACTCCTCATCCACAGCACCTTTCCTCGCCACCACTCCTCCTCATCCTCAGCACCTTTCCTCTCCACCACTCCTCCCCATCCTCAGCACCTTTCCTCTCCCGCACTCCTCCTCATCCTCAGCACCTTTCCTCGCCACCATTACTCATCCTCAGCACCTTTCCTCGCCACCACTCCTCCTCATCCTCAGCACCTTTCCTCTCCACCACTCCTCCTCATCCTCAGCACCTTTCCTCTACACCACTCCTCCTCATCCTCAGCACCTTTACTCGCCACCACTCCTCATCCTCAGCACCTTTCCTCGCCACCAGTCCACTTCATCCTTAGCACCTTTCCTCTCCACCACTCCTCATCCACAGCACCTTTCCTCGCCACCACTCCTCCTCATCCTCAGCACCTTTCCTCTCCACCACTCCTCCCCATCCTCAGCACCTTTCCTCTCCACCACTCCTCATCCACAGCACCTTTCCTCGCCACCACTCCTCCTCATCCTCAGCACCTTTCCTCTCCACCACTCCTCCCCATCCTCAGCACCTTTCCTCTCCCGCACTCCTCCTCATCCTCAGCACCTTTCCTCGCCACCATTACTCATCCTCAGCACCTTTCCTCGCCACCACTCCTCCTCATCCTCAGCACCTTTCCTCTCCACCACTCCTCCTCATCCTCAGCACCTTTCCTCTCCACCACTCCTCCTCATCCTCAGCACCTTTCCTCTACACCACTCCTCCTCATCCTCAGCACCTTTACTCGCCACCACTCCTCATCCTCAGCACCTTTCCTCGCCACCAGTCCACTTCATCCTTAGCACCTTTCATCTCCACCACTCCTCATCCACAGCACCTTTCCTCGCCACCACTCCTCCTCATCCTCAGCACCTTTCCTCTCCACCACTCCTCCCCATCCTCAGCACCTTTCCTCTCCACCACTCCTCATCCACAGCACCTTTCCTCGCCACCACTCCTCCTCATCCTCAGCACCTTTCCTCTCCACCACTCCTCCCCATCCTCAGCACCTTTCCTCTCCACCACTCCTCCTCATCCTCAGCACTTTTCCTCGACACCATTACTCATCCTCAGCACCTTTCCTCGCCACCACTCCTCCTCATCCTCAGCACCTTTCCTCTCCACCACTCCTCCCCATCCTCAGCACCTTTCCTCTCCACCAATCCTCCCCATCCTCAGCACCTTTCCTCGTCACCACTCCTACTTATACTCAGCACCTTTCCTCTCCACCATTCCTCCTCATCCTCAGCACCTTCCCTCTCCTCCACTCCTCATCCTCAACAACTTTACTCTCCACCACACCTCCTCATTCTCAGCACCTTTCCTCTCCACCACTACTCCTCATCCTCAGCACCTTACCTCGCTACCACTGCTCCTGTTCCTCAGCAACTTTCTTTGCCACCTCTCCTCCTCATCCTCAGTGCCTTTCCTTGCCACCTCTCCTCCTCATCACCTTTCCTCGCCACCACTTCTCCTCATCCTCAGAACCTTTCCTTGCCAACAGACCTTCACATCACCCTTCCTCGCCACCACTCCTCCTCATCCACAGCACCTTTCATCGCCACCACTCCTCCTTATCCTCAGCACCTTTCCTCTCCACCACTCCTCCCATCCTCAGCACCTTTCCTCTCCACCAATCCTCCCCATCCTCAGCACCTTTCCTCGTCACCATTACTCATCCTCAGCACCTTTCCTCGCCACCACTCCTCCTCATCCTCAGCACCTTTCCTCTCGACCACTTATCCCCATCCTCATCGCCTTTTCCTCTCCACCACTCCTCCTCATCCTCAGCATCTTTCCTCTCAACCAATTCTCCCCATCCTCAGCGCCTTTTCCTCGCCACCACTCCTCCTCATCCTCAGAACCTTTCCTCACCACCACTCCTCCTCATCCTCAGCACCTTTCCTCTTGACCACTTATCCCCATCCTCATCGCCTTTACCTCGCCACCACTCCTCCTCATCCTCAGCACCTTTCCTCTCCACCACTCCTCCTCATCCTCAGCACCTTTCCTCGCCACCACTCCTCATCCTCAGCACCTTTCCTCACCACCAGTCCACTTTATCCTTAGCACCTTTCCTCTCCACCACTCCTCATCCACAGCACCTTTAATCGCCACCACTCCTCCTCATCCTCAGCACCTTTCCTCTCCACCACTCCTCCCCATCCTCAGCACCTTTCCTCTCCACCACTCATCCCCATCCTCAGCACCTTTCCTCTCCACCACTTCTCATCCACAGCACCTTTCCTCGCCACCACTCCTCCTCATCCTCAGCACCTTTCCTCTCCACCATTCCTCGCCATCCTCAGCACCATTCCTCTCCACCACTCCTCCTCATCCTCAGCACCTTTCCTCGCCACCACTCCTCATCCTCAGCACCTTTCCTCGCCACCACTCCTCCTCATCCTCAGCACCTTTCCTCTCCACCACTCCTCCTCATCTTCAGAACCTTTCCTCTCCACCACTCCTCCCCATCCTCAGCACCTTTCCTCTCCACCAATCCTCCCCATCCTCAGCACCTTTCCTCATCACCACTCCTCCTCATACTCAGCACCTTTCCTCTCCACCACTCCTCCTCATCCTCAGCACCTTCCCTCTCCACCACTCCTCATCCTCAACAACTTTACTCTCCACCACGCCTCCTCATTCTCAGCACCTTTCCTCTCCACCACTCCTCCTCATCCTCAGCACCTTACCTCGCTACCACTGCTCCTGTTCCTCAGCAACTTTCTTTGCCACCACTCCTCCTCATCCTCAGTGCCTTTGCTTGCCACCTCTCCTCCTCATCACCTTTCCTCGCCACCACTCCTCATCATCCTCAGCACCTTTCCTTGCCACCACTCCTCCTCATCCTCAGCACCTTTCTTCGCCACCACTCCTCCTCATCCTCAGCACATTTCCTCTCCACCACTCCTCCCCATCCTCAGCACCTTTCCTCTCCACCACTCTGCCTCATCCTCAGCACCTTTTCTCTCCATTACTCCTCCTCATCCTCAGCACCTTTCCTCTCCACCACTCCTCCTCATCCTCAGCACCTTTCCTCTACAGCACTCCTCCTCATCCTGAGCACCTTTCCTCTCCACCACTCCTCCTCATACTCAACACCTTTCCTCTCCATCACTCCTCCTCATCCTCAGCACCATTTACTCTCGACCAATTCACCCCATCTTCAGCGCCTTTTCCTCGCCACCACTCCTCCTCATCCTCAGAACCTTTCCTCTCCACCACTCCTCCTCATCCTCAGCACCTTTTCTCTCCACCACTCCTCCTCATCCTCAGCACCTTTCCTCGCCACCACTCCTCCTCATCCTCAGCACCTTTCCTCTCGACCACTTATCCCTATCCTCATCGCCTTTTCCTCGCCACCACTCCTCCTCATCCTCAGCACCTTTCCTCTCCACCACTCCTCCTCATCCTCAGCACCTTTCCATGCCACCACTCCTCCTCATCCTCAGCACCTTTCCTCTCCACCACTCCTCCCAATCCTCAGCACCATTCCTCTCCACCAATCCTCCCCATCCTCAGCACCTTTCCTCGTCACCACTCCTCCTCATACTCAGCACCTTTCCTCTCCACCACTCCTCCTCATCCTCAGCACCTTCCCTCTCCACCACTCCTCATCCTCAACAACTTTACTCTCCACCACGCCTCCTCATTCTCAGCACCTTTCCTCTCCACCACTCCTCCTCATCCTCAGCACCTTACCTCGCTACCACTGCTCCTGTTCCTCAGCAACTTTCTTTGCCACCACTCCTCCTCATCCTCAGTGCCTTTGCTTGCCACCTCTCCTCCTCATCACCTTTCCTCGCCACCACTCCTCATCATCCTCAGCACCTTTCCTTGCCACCACTCCTCCTCATCCTCAGCACCTTTCTTCGCCACCACTCCTCCTCATCCTCAGCACATTTCCTCTCCACCACTCCTCCCCATCCTCAGCACCTTTCCTCTCCACCACTCTGCCTCATCCTCAGCACCTTTTCTCTCCATTACTCCTCCTCATCCTCAGCACCTTTCCTCTCCACCACTCCTCCTCATCCTCAGCACCTTTCCTCTACAGCACTCCTCCTCATCCTGAGCACCTTTCCTCTCCACCACTCCTCCCCATCCTCAGCACCTTTCCTCTCCCCCACTCCTCCTCATCCTCAGCACCTTTCCTCGCCACCATTACTCATCCTCAGCACCTTTCCTCGCCACCACTCCTCCTCATCCTCAGCACCTTTCCTCTCCACCACTCCTCCTCATCCTCAGCACCTTTCCTCTACACCACTCCTCCTCATCCTCAGCACCTTTACTCGCCACCACTCCTCATCCTCAGCACCTTTCCTCGCCACCAGTCCACTTCATCCTTAGCACCTTTCCTCTCCACCATTCCTCATCCACAGCACCTTTCCTCGCCACCACTCCTCCTCATCCTCAGCACCTTTCCTCTCCACCACTCCTCATCCACAGCACCTTTCCTCGCCACCACTCCTCCTCATCCTCAGCACCTTTCCTCTCCACCACTCCTCCCCATCCTCAGCACCTTTCCTCTCCACCACTCCTCCTCATCCTCAGCACCTTTCCTCGCCACCATTACTCATCCTCAGCACATTTTCTCGCCACCACTCCTCCTCATCCTCAGCACCTTTCCTCTCCACCACTCCTCCTCATCCTCAGCACCTTTCCTCTCCACCACTCCTCCCCATCCTCAGCACCTTTCCTCTCCACCAATCCTCCCCATCCTCAGCACCTTTCCTCTCCACCACTCCTCCCCATCCTCAGCATCTTTCCTCTCCACCACTCCTCCTCATCCTCAGCACCTTTCCTCGCCACCATTACTCATCCTCAGCACCTTTCCTCGCCACCACTCCTCCTCATCCTCAGCACCTTTCCTCTCCACCACTCCTCCCCATCCTCAGCACCTTTTACTCTCGACCAATTCACCCCATCTTCAGCGCCTTTTCCTCGCCACCACTCCTCCTCATCCTCAGAACCTTTCCTCTCCACCACTCCTCCTCATCCTCAGCACCTTTTCTCTCCACCACTCCTCCTCATCCTCAGCACCTTTCCTCGCCACCACTCCTCCTCATCCTCAGCACCTTTCCTCTCGACCACTTATCCCTATCCTCATCGCCTTTTCCTCGCCACCACTCCTCCTCATCCTCAGCACCTTTCCTCTCCACCACTCCTCCTCATCCTCAGCACCTTTCCATGCCACCACTCCTCCTCATCCTCAGCACCTTTCCTCTCCACCACTCCTCCCAATCCTCAGCACCATTCCCCTCCACCAATCCTCCCCATCCTCAGCACCTTTCCTCGTCACCACTCCTCCTCATACTCAGCACCTTTCCTCTCCACCACTCCTCCTCATCCTCAGCACCTTCCCTCTCCACCACTCCTCATCCTCAACAACTTTACTCTCCACCACGCCTCCTCATTCTCAGCACCTTTCCTCTCCACCACTCCTCCTCATCCTCAGCACCTTACCTCTCCACCAATCCTCCCCATCCTCAGCACCTTTCCTCGTCACCACTCCTACTCATAGTCAGCACCTTTCCTCTCCACCACTCCTCCTCATCCTCAGCACCTTCCCTCTCCTCCACTCCTCATCCTCAACAACTTTACTCTCCACCACGCCTCCTCATTCTCAGCACCTTTCCTCTCCACCACTCCTCCTCATCCTAAGCACCTTACCTCGCTGCCACTGCTCCTGTTCCTCAGCAACTTTCTTTGCCACCACTCCTCCTCATCCTCAGTGCCTTTCCTTGCCACCTCTCCTCCTCATCACCTTTCCTCGCCACCACTTCTCCTCATCCTCAGCACCTTTCCTTGCCACCAGACCTTCACATCACCTTTCCTCACCACCACTCCTCCTCATCCACAGCACCTTTCTTCGCCACCACTCCTCCTTATCCTCAGCACTTTTCCTCTCCACCACTCCTCCCCATCCTCAGCACCTTTCCTCTCCACCACTCCTCCTCATCCTCAGCACCTTTCCTCTCCACCACTCTGCCTCATCCTCAGCACCTTTTCTCTCCACCACTCCTCCTCATCCTCAGCACATTTGCTCTCCACCATGCCTCCTCATCCTCAGTACCTTTCCTCGCCACCACTCCTCCTCACCCTCAGCACCTATCCTCTCCACCAATTCTCCTCATCCTCAGAACCTTTCCTCTCCACCACATCTCCTCATCCTCAGAACCTTTCCTCTCCATCTCATCCTCAGCACCTTTCCTCTCCACCACTCCACCTCATCCTCAGCACCTTTCCTCTTAACCACTCTGCCTCATCCTCAGCACCTTTTCTCTCCACCAATCCTCCTCATCCTCAGCACCTTTGCTCTCCAACAAGCCTCCTTAACTTCACCACCTTTTCCTCGCCACCACTCCTCCTCATCCTCAGCACCTTTCCTCACCACCACTCCTTCACATCCTCAGCACCTTTCCTCTCCACCACTCCTATTCATCCTCAGCACCTTTCCTCACCACCACTCCTCCTCATCCTCAGCACCTTTCCTCGCCACCACTCCTCCTCATCCTCAGCAACTTTCCTCTCCACCACTCCTCCCCATCCTCCGCACCTTTCCGTTCCAACACTCCTCCTCATCCTCAGCACCTTTTCTCTCGACCACTTATCCCCATCCTCATCTCCTTTTCCTCGCCACCACTCCTCCTCATCCTCAGCACCTTTCCTCTCCACCACTCCTCCTCATCCTCAGCACCTTTACTCGCCACCACTCCTCATCCTCAGCACCTTTCCTCGCCAACACTCCTCCTCATCCTCAGCACCTTTCCTCTCCACCACTCCTCCCCATCCTCAGCACCTTTCCTCTCCACCACTCCTCATCCACAGCACCTTTCCTCGCCAACACTCCTCCTCATCCTCAGCACCTTTCCTCTCCACCACTCCTCCCCATCCTCAGCACCTTTCCTCTCCCCCACTCCTCCTCATCCTCAGCACCTTTCCTCGCCACCATTACTCATCCTCAGCACCTTTCCTCGCCACCACTCCTCCTCATCCTCAGCACCTTTCCTCTCCACCACTCCTCCTCATCCTCAGCACCTTTCCTCTACACCACTCCTCCTCATCCTCAGCACCTTTACTCGCCACCACTCCTCATCCTCAGCACCTTTCCTCGCCACCAGTCCACTTCATCCTTAGCACCTTTCCTCTCCACCATTCCTCATCCACAGCACCTTTCCTCGCCACCACTCCTCCTCATCCTCAGCACCTTTCCTCTCCACCACTCCTCATCCACAGCACCTTTCCTCGCCACCACTCCTCCTCATCCTCAGCACCTTTCCTCTCCACCACTCCTCCCCATCCTCAGCACCTTTCCTCTCCACCACTCCTCCTCATCCTCAGCACCTTTCCTCGCCACCATTACTCATCCTCAGCACATTTTCTCGCCACCACTCCTCCTCATCCTCAGCACCTTTCCTCTCCACCACTCCTCCTCATCCTCAGCACCTTTCCTCTCCACCACTCCTCCCCATCCTCAGCACCTTTCCTCTCCACCAATCCTCCCCATCCTCAGCACCTTTCCTCTCCACCACTCCTCCCCATCCTCAGCATCTTTCCTCTCCACCACTCCTCCTCATCCTCAGCACCTTTCCTCGCCACCATTACTCATCCTCAGCACCTTTCCTCGCCACCACTCCTCCTCATCCTCAGCACCTTTCCTCTCCACCACTCCTCCCCATCCTCAGCACCTTTCCTCTCCACCAATCCTACCCATCCTCAGCACCTTTCCTCGTCACCACTCCTACTCATACTCAGCACCTTTCCTCTCCACCATTCCTCCTCATCCTCAGCACCTTCCCTCTCCTCCACTCCTCATCCTCAACAACTTTACTCTCCACCACGCCTCCTCATTCTCAGCACCTTTCCTCTCCACCACTCCTCCTCATCCTCAGCACCTTACCTCGCTACCACTGCTCCTGTTCCTCAGCAACTTTCTTTGCCACCACTCCTCCTCATCCTCAGTGCCTTTCCTTGTCACCTATCCTCCTCATCACCTTTCCTCGCCATCACTTCTCCTCATCCTCAGCACCTTTCCTTGCCACCACACCTTCACATCACCTTTCCTCGCCACCATTCCTCCTCATCCTCAACACCTTTCTTCGCCACCACTCCTCCTCATCCTCAGCACCTTTCCTCTCCACCACTCCTCCCTATCCTCAGCACCTTTCCTCTCCACCACTCCTCCTCATCCTCAGCACCTTTCCTCGCCACCACTCCTGATCCTCAGCACCTTTCCTCGCCACCACTCCTCCTCATCCTCAGCACCTTTCCTCTCCACCACTCCTCCTCATCCTCAGCACCTTTCCTCTCCACCACTCCTCCCCATCCTCAGCACCTTTCCTCTCCACCAATCCTCCCCATCCTCAGCACCTTTCCTCGTCACCACTCCTCCTCATACTCAGCACCTTTACTCTCCACCATTCCTCCTCATCCTCAGCACCTTCCCTCTCCACCACTCCTCATCCTCAAC